>NC_045765.1:131055314-131680314 GCF_008692025.1 Phocoena sinus | reverse complement strand
CGGTCTTGTAGGACTGAGCCCTTGGCCTCTGAAATCTGATGCTATCTCCAGGTAGACAGTGTCGGAACCAAGTTAAATTGTAGGACGCCCAGCTGGTATCACAGAATTGCTTGGTGTGGGGGAGAAAACATCACACGTCTGGTGTCAGAAGTGTTGTGATTGTGGTAGTAGTGTAGGAGTGAAGGAGAAACAAGGGAGAAGTGAGTTTTTCCTACACAGTGAAGGTTATTGATTGGAGCTCTTCCTGAAAACTCCAGTAGTAGGACTGACCCAGCCATACATCTGTTTGTCCTTGGTGCTTCCTCTTCTCTCCTGGTTATAGTATTAATGTGACGGCCAGAGTGGCAACTGCCATCTTAGGACAAGAGGAGACCTTGGGGCTGTAAAGCATATCGGGGATAGTAAAAGAGATAGAAGGAACTTGGGTCCCTGATAACATAGCAGAACGTCCAAAGCAGCGTAAGCTGCTCATCTCTGGACTTAACTTGCAGGAGAGAACAGTAAATTGCATCTGGCTCAACTCACTCACTGTTATCTTGTGGACCAAGGGCTTTGGCATCACCTGGGGGCTTGTTAGAAAGGCAGGATCTCAGGCCCCTCCCCAGTCCAACTCAATCAGAATCTGCATTTAACAAAATCCCCACATGCTTTGCACACACACGGCAGTTGGAGAAACACCACTCCAGATGTAGTTGTATATGTACCCCAGTTTCTCTGTTTATAAGAGATATAAGAATAATGCATCCTACTTGCTAGTACTAAAGCATAGTTAGAATTACATAATCATAGGGTAGAACAACTAAAGAGACTTGAATTCTTTGCATACAAAGAAATGAAGCTTTTGTGTAAATTAGTTAATTCATGTTCCAGCCACTACTTTTGGCACCAGAGATATCTAACAACAGATACATGTAAGCATTGCATTACAATAACTGTTTACATGCAGCAAGAGAGATATGCCCAGGTGTTTGGGGAAAACAGACTAGGAGTCTAAGCCTTCCCTCCTGGGCTATGGAGCATATTAGAGAAAACTTCTTGGAAGAGAAGTCACCCAAGTAGTTATGGACGATCTTGCTTCTTCTCCCAGCTTCACGGATGCAGAGGCCATCCTCTTTGGACTTAAGGCAGCCTACCAGCCTCCCCAGAGGAAGATTTGATGTTTAGAAAACACAGATTCCAACGCTAATGTCTTCAACATATGCCACCTTTAGTTTCTCGGTTGGTTCATAATATGGACTCCTTGACTCCATTTTACAGTTGAGGAAAATGCAGACACTGAATAGTGGGTGTATTTCAAGAAACTCAGAGTAGGTGATGGATTAAGCCCATATGAGGTTTCAGCGTTCATTGACCACTGATATCATCTCAATTTTGTCAACACTGGGTTTTGATTTCCATTGTTGATTAGCTATTTCTCTTCATCTGTATTTCTGTATAATCTGAAGTTGGAAATCCTTTTAACAGATATTTAGAATACATTTCCCCCTTTTCTTTATATTTCTATTTGATATTCTTCAGTTCATTATATTATTTAAAATGAAATCACATTTTTGGATATTTGTGGTTTGGCTGGCTAGCTGGGAAACTGTTTTCTGGCATTCATTAATGCTTTTTTTCCTTTCCATTTAAAGAACATTTACTGGATTTGGTACTTGAAGAAACAAAATGCCAAATTAAGAAATGGGAGGGAGAATAAATGCCCTGTGCTTGCAAAAACCCAGAAAGATTTTTTTTCTCCAATTTTTATGGATTTGACTGTATTGGGAAAGGGAACGTTGTTTCTAACAAAACCCAAATTTTTATTTCTCTCTCCAAGAGATGTGACTTTAATCCTTTTTTTTTTTTTTCTTTTTTCTGGCTGCTTTTCTGAAATGGTTTTCTAGGGTCTGATTTTCTTCTTCCTTAAAATAGACTAAAATAGCCTTGTTGGTGAATACCATCATGGAAGTGAAACGGACAAGGACTCAGCTTGCCTCACACTCATGGTCTGTCTACTTCTCTAGACAGTGCCTGGGTCCACAGCTCACTGCTTCTCACTGCCCTAAGTTAACTGCAACGAGGGGAAGACAGGAGAGCCTTGGGATATTTTTATATTCTCCTCTCTTCTGAAGAATTCACAAGTTAGCAAGTATTCAACCAGTGCTAAGTAGAGGGTATTGCCAAGCATAACAGACTATACACAAGTCAACAAGGCCTCCCTCATATTGCAATCCCAGCAGAAAATGGTGTAGCAAAAGCAATCCCCAATCCTTGGTTGTCTGCCACACAAGTTCTTGTTCCAAGCTACGTATTCAGCCAGTTCTAGGACGGTGCCACCTTTTCCTATGTCCAGCACTAGGTTTAAACCCGCAGTCCTTTCTACCCAGAATGTGTTATTTGGCTCTAACAAATGCAAGAGGAAGTGCCCTTCCCTGCACAGAAATCCAAACACAGGGTGAAACCACAGCTCGTTTTTAACAGGCCTCCTGTTATGAGTCCTCCCGGCTGTGCTGCCTTTCTGAAAGTGAGCTGGGGACTGGTGGTTCGAAGCCGTGGCCTCTGCCTCTTCCCGAGGATGCCTCTAACGAGGATCTTGAGATCATTAGTCACGAGCTGGAGGTTTACCAACATGGCTCACTGAACCAGGTCATGCTTTGTCAGATGTGAACTTCTAATGTTCTAACACATTGCTTGTTTGCAAATTGTGCCTTAAATAAATATGCTCATAAAATATAAAACAATACAGTGCTCTGAACTAGTGCATTATTTATGGCTTCATTTACTCAATAATCATTTATTAAGGGCCTAATATGGGCCAGGCTCTGTGCTACATGCAGCAGTTACAAGTCAGGAAAGAGATGGCATTGCCCAAAGTGGGCCAAGGATTCAAATCTCTGTCTCACCTCTCTCCACTAAACTACAAGTCCAGTAAGTGACAGCTGGTATGTAGGGAGTATAGTGGGAATGCAAAAAGGGGAGTAGTAGATTCCACTTAGGCAGGAGGGTTGCAGCTAGTACATACAGTACTTTTTTGTAAATCAGAGCCACATCCTCTGGGCTCAGGTATTCTCTTCCCCAGAACATGGGATTTGGTGAGTGGAGTATGGGCTGCGTTGACGCCACGCTCACCTCTGCAGCAGGTCCTGATCAAGACAGTTTTCTTCAGGAGTGGTGCTTGAGCTAAGTCTTGAAAGCTATGGAGGTGTCTGCTGAGAGGACAGGTATAAACAGAGCATGCCAGGAGGAGGGGACCGTGGAGCAAAGGTAAATAGATATGACACCACCTGGCACAGTCCTGGTACTACAAGCAGTTGAACTTGGTGGGACGGGGCATAAAAGGAAGGAGAGGTAGGCAGAGGCCTGGTTGTAATCGACCCTGTGTTCCAAACTAAGAAGCAAATCCTTCATTCCGAAGGTTGTAGGGCAACATTGAGGGGGTTCCCAGAAAACAAGTGAGACGATCACATTACTCATCTTCATGGCAGCATCAGAATGGTTGCAGGTGTTGAAAACAGCAGTAGGAGACCATGAAATAGTCCAGGTGATGGAGAGTGTGTTTGAACTTTCAACAGGCAACAGGGCTGAAGAGGTGAGAATAGATTTGAGAGAAGAGAAGGTGGTAGGATCTGCAGAAGGTGGTAGAATCTGGGGATTGGTGGGATTCTAGAAGATGAAGAGATTTGGGTGTTAAGTATGAATGGCTCCAGGGCGTCTTGTTTGGGATCCCGGATGGTTGCCGGCACTTTTCACTTAAGAGGGTTGCAGGGGGAAGAGGTGCTTAATGGGGGTACTCTCAGAGGAAGAATGCTGGGCGCTGTCTTACCAATGGCTACCGTCTGTTTATGGTACTCTTTTGGCAGCAGTAGGAGGTGTGGCAGGCAAAGTGCAGAGGAGCTTACCAGTCCCCACTTCATGTCACAGATGACTGAAGAATTTTTACCCAGATCAGACCCAGAACTTGAGCTGCCTACTCTATCATCACACAGAGGAAAATATCCTTCCAAAACTACGGCTCCGTTGGCTCTGACCCAGTCTGGAGAAGGCAGTGTCTGCTCGTAGGGGGCAGTGGGTTGGTGGGTCAGCCTGACATAATGCATCCCCCTGAAAGGAAAGCCTCTGAAGTACATGCTGTGACACACGTCAATACCATTGACTTACCCTACATCATGGGAAGACCACACTCTTTAGCACTAATGAAACATGCTACCCTTCAACTGCAAGTTATGTGTACACTCACAGAGTAAAAAAGATGCCAGGACTACAGTTTATATACTTGATAATTCTTCTTCTAAGTTCTCAATTTAATGAGTGTATATATTTTTTTGAGTTTTAGAATTTTATTTATTTTTTATACAGCAGGCTCTTATTAGTTATCCATTTTATACATACTAGTGTATACATGTCAATCCCAATCTCCCAGTTCATCCCACCCAGCCCCCCCTCCCCCCCTACTTCCCCCGCTTGGTGTCCATACGTTTGTTCTCTACATCTGTGTCTCTATTTCTGCCCTGCAAACCGGTCATGAGTGTATATATTTTTGAACTTTTTATTATGGAGGATTTTAAGCATATATGAAAGTAGAGTAGAAGGGATAATATAATATACCCATCCTTGTATCCATCACCCAATTCCAGCAACTATTAAGTTATAGCCAATCTTATTTCCTCTATACTGCCACCAATATCCCCCTGTCCCTCAGATTATAGATTATTTTGAAACAAATCTATTGAAGATTAAATATACTACATATGTAGTGTATAAAATATTACATAATTATATATATAAAATATATTTAAAATTTTTATTTTATTTTATTTTTTGGCTGCACTGCATGGCTTGTGGGATCTTACCTCCCCAACCAGGGATTGAACTCAGGCCCTTGGCACTGAGAGCACAGAGTCCTGACCACTGGACCGTCAGGGAATTCCCTAAAATATATTTTTTTACATAAACTTTTTATTTTGAAAGTTTTAAATCTAAAGAATTTAGATTTCTTTAAAATCTAAATACCCAGTTTCCCCTATCATTAACATTTTACACTAGTAATTACATTTGTGATAATTAACGAACCAACATTGATACATTATTAACTATACAGACCATAGTTTATTCAGATTTTCTCGGTTTTTCCCTAATGTCCCTTTTCTGTTTCATGAGCCTATTGGAGGTATATTTTACTCTGCATTTAAAAATCTTTGTGGACTTAGGGATGTAACGCTCCATCTCATCCCTTACGTGTAAGTTTTTCAGGTCTAAGAAGCCTGTGTCACATCGTGTTCACTTCATCCCTTTCTCTCATGCTCTAACGGGAAGTGAATGTCTAGCACACAGGCCCACGGCAGCTTAGGGGCACTGATACCTTTGCTACCCTAGGAGCACTTTGGGCACATGCCACTATGGAATTAATGCTGGGAAAAACCACTGAATGGACTTTAGGACAGTGGGGAAGCAGACAATTCAGAAAGGGGCAATGTACCTTTAAAAATACATTTGTGAGTTCACCACATTAATTAAATGAAATGGAACTAAAGTCACCCAGGCTGTTTGGGTCAATGTCTATGTTGGCTGTTCACAGCACAGGGTGTTCTGTGACTCAGAGGCCCTGTGGAGACCTGGGGAGGGGCTGCTGGCTGTTAACCCCTCGTCAGCACTAGGGTACCTGGGCACAGGCCATTTGCTCTCTGCTGGCGTCACAGGAAGTCAGTTCTCTTTGGAGGTGTTTGTTTTGAATCAGTGGTGTGTGTGGTCCACATTTCTGATGCAATGCTTGCCTCCAGCCAGCCTGTTGAACAAATCTAAGTGCGTGAGCCGGCTGGCTCAGGGCCAGAATGGCGTCATTGCCCATTAATAGAAGTTGACAGAGCTCAGAAAAATGCTTTAGGTCTGGCAACAACCCAACTCCTCCTATACTGTGTCTGCCGCTGGGCAGATAAATGGAAAAATCAGTTTAAGGATGCTTATTTTCACGAGTTTGTGCTAATTTAAGCATTGATTTGCCTAATTACTGTTGGATTAAAAAAAATGTTTTGTGACACATCTTGCTTTTACCCAATTTATATATTCCTTTATAGGCTCTGCTTCTTTCCAAAAAAAGATTTGAGGATTTGAGATGATTTATTACAAAGGACATTTATTATTAACATGTAAGCTTCCTCTGCTTTTCCTTGATGATGTTCTACTTATATAAATACAGCTGATGAAGTAAGAGCTTATTTATCTATCAAACATATGGAATACAATTATGGATACATTCAGAGTATACAGAGACTCACATCATATAACAAGAAAACACAAATTATAAATAGATGCAAAAGAGAAAAGAAAACACAGTTAAGAACATAAAACATATGTTTTGTGGAAATTAGGACTAAAAAGAAATTGATACCGTAAAGTCCTCCAAATGGGTCACTTATCAGTCAACAAGCATCAGAAAAGCTATGAAGAAAGAGAAAACATGACCATCTGTTAAACCAAATGACAATAATCTAAAAATAAGCCACACAATTTTTCTGATACCCAGATCAGAAAGAAAATACTATGTAATGAACAGCCTCAAAAATATTCTTATTAGAAATTATTATGGGCTGAGTTGTGTGCCCTTTAAATTTATATGTTGAAGTCCTAACCTCCAAGTGTCTCAAAATGTGACTGTATTTGGAGACAGGGTCTTTTAGAAAGTAACTAAGTTAAAATGAGACCATTAGGGTGGACTCTAATTCAGTATAACTGGCGTCCTTAGAGGAAGAGGAGATTGGGACATATGCTCAGAGGGAAAAACACGTGAAGACAAGAGGCAGCCAAGGAGAGAGGCATCAGAAGAAACCAACCCTGCCGACACCCTGGTGTTGGACTTTTGGCCTCCGGAAATGTGAGGAAATAAATTTCTCATGTGTAAGCCACCCAGTCTGCAGCACTTTGTCATGGCAGCCTTACCAAAATAATACAGACACAGTTATGAGTTTCCTAAGAGATATATCTAATGGCATGCCTCTTTGCAGGCAGATTACATCACCCTAAGGTACACACCTTCTCCTTTCCCACCTTCCACCCGAATTCACATGACAATTGTGGGAACTTTGATATTCTTATGTGACCTTGCCATGCTGACCACAGCTAATCAATCTGGAAGCAGGCATCTGACCCCAGACAGCCCAATCAGAACGCTTTTCTGGAATTTTTCCACGTGAAACCAAGAGAGCTTGATATTAGTCCTCTCTGATAGCAGAAACCGTAAGATGGAAGCCTCGTTATCTGTCAATGGCCATATTTTCTCCCAGGCTAGAAGATGTCAGGCAGAGTCTTAACATTATTCCAATTTCTAGTTTATTCTTTCATTCAGTAAATATTTATTGAATGTTACTATGTTCCAGGTGCTAGTTCAGTTGTTCCTGAAGTTTATTAGCATCCCTGCTTTCATGGCATCTTAGTTTGTGGCTACCCTTTTATTGATTTTATCACCAGTAAAACCCCCCTTTTTGCCTAAGCCAGAGCAAGTGGATTTCTGTCACTTACAACCAAAGTAATACATCACAATTCCACACATTCTCCTTTCCCTCCAGTCACACTGAATTGCCAGTAGCTCCTTGAACAAGTCCTGTTGTCTCAGGATAACAAGAGTCAGTCAAAAGATAATCATGCTTCTTTCTCAACATAAAAATGCAAAGTTCAAATATTAATTGTGCTGGTTTCCTTGTTCTGCCTGTAAAAATCTTTTTCTCCCAAATATCTGAGCTGACCTGGATATTCTCCTCCTCTTTCAGATTTGAGGGGTTCGTTACAGAGGCTTTTACTCACAACCGGGTGACTATGTCAAAGAGTCAGAAGTACCTAACCTCTTTTATAACCTCTCCTAAGGCAGAAATGATTGGTAGTAACAACATTCAATCATGGACTCAACATTATATGTATTAAGGGAATTTCCTCCATCTAGTAAATCACTCTCTTTTCTTTAGTGGGTACATTATCTTCCACTTCATGTGAAATTTATCTTTTAGGAAAGATGTATGCAATTTTTTGTGTAACTGTTCTCAGTTTATAGATTTTTTATTTTTCCCAAGACGAAGGTGAAAAATCATTAACTCTATGGTGAGGCTTTCAGCCATAGATAGGAGATGGGCACTCAATCAGGGATTCTTAAAACACATTCAAATAATTTAATAGATGTTTTCTATTCTGACAAATAACACCAAAGCCAAAGACCTAATACTTAGAAAAGAATGGTCTTTTGTTTTCATTCAGAAATGTCCACATTATCTCTATTTCTGTTGTGGAAACACATGATCTTTATTAATTAATTAATTTATTTTTACTTTTGGCTGTGTTGGGTCTTCATTTCTGTGCGAGGGCTTTCACTAGTTGTGGCGAGCGGGAGCTACTCTTCATCGCGGTGCGCGGGCCTCTCTCTGTCGCGGCCTCTCTTGTTGCGGGAGCACAGGCTCCAGACGCGTAGGCTCAGTAGTTGTGGTGCACAGGCCCAGCCACTCCCCGGCATATGGGATCTTCCCAGACCAGAGCTCGAATCTGTGTCCCCTGCATTGGCAGGCGGATTCTCAACCACTGCGTCACCCGGGAAGCCCCGGAAACACGTGATCTTTAGCAGCCCAAGTTTGGATACCAGCACTACTTGGTAGGTGGGGGCACTGTACCACGCAGGTCATTAGGCTCCAGGGCCTTAGTTTTCCTCATTTATGGAATGGGAATTTTAAAAATTCCTACTTTGTAGTATAGCTGTGATGTCAATGATAATAAATTACTGTCACAAGTGTCTGGCATGTTATGGGCATTCAAGAAATTGTATTATCATCCAATTCACTATATAATTGCTTATCTCTAATGTTCAATTGCCTTGTATGCTTACTGTCTATTCTTTCTTTCATGATTTTCTTTTTATCATTTGATACATATAATTTCTGGGCTTTTGGTGACATAAAACTGTTATCATGGCATTTTTTGGTTTTCATAAGGAGACACAAGGGAGGAAAAAGCAGAAAAGGAATACTAATTCTACATCAAGTCATTCATTTATTCATAGAAAGTACTTATTCATAGCAAGTAACCAGTATAAATAGTCCATACCACTAGAACAGCATGAGGTGTTCAAACCAAATTATGCATGTCAATGCCTTTCAGCTAAAGATCAGCAGGAACACATCTGTTGGGTTTATGACTTGTTGCAGGGAAACAGACCATGCAGCAGTAAGAGGGGGTTCCAAAGGAGTTGGAGGACTTAGCCTTGTGTTAGCTGACACAGGAAGGCAAAGGAAACAGGGCTTGTGTTTAGATTGAAAGCTGTCAGGAAGAGGAGCAAATCTATGATTGGGCATCTTAATAAATCCTATCCAGGAAGAGGAAGTGCTAAGGTTATCACTGGAAAAGAGCAGCAGTCACTCAGATGAGCAAGAATAGGGGCGTGTTTGGTCATTTTTGTGATACGGACAATGTTCATAATTTGTCCACGTTCAGACATGACACAGAGTGGTCTTTATGTTGATCCATCAAAGTCAACAGAGGGACCTTGTCTGAAGCTGATGTTCTGAGAAATTATTTACATTCAATTGGAGAACACATGGCTTATCTGTAAATGCCAGGTCAGTTCCTAACAACTGTGAAATGTAGCTGTAAGTGTCAGCCCAGTTTCCATATGTCAGGCTGCTTTTTTCATTCTTTTTTTTTTTTTTTTTTTTTTGCAGTACGCAGGCCTCTCACTGTTGTGGCCTCTCCCGTTGCGGAGCACAGGCTCCGGACGCGCAGGCTCAGCGGCCATGGCTCACGGGCCCAGCCGCTCCGCGGCACGTGGGATCTTCCCGGACCGGGGCATGAACCCGGGTCCCCTCCATTGGCAGGCGGACTCTCAACCACTGCGCCACCAGGGAAGCCCTGCTTTTTTCATTCTTATGTATTAACATGCTCTATAATAGAATTTAGGTGCAGGTAATAGGCACTGATCCATTTTAAGAGAATGAGAATTAATACAGGGAACTGGGTGCTTACAAAATTGTTGGATGAACTGAAGTAATGGTTCTGGGCTTAGAATCCAGGAACAACTTCAAGAATCACCCCACTGAACTGGTTCTCCAGAGGAGCTGCTAACCACTTAATTCCTCACCTTCCTGGTTGTAGCAATCGCCACTGAAGTTGTTCACTCCAAGAATATGTTAGCTTATGTACTCTTCAGAGATCAGGAATTGCTGATTCCTGATCAGCAATTGCATTGCTGCAATTTCTCAGCTTTGAAACCATGTCACATCTGCTCGGTGCATTCTAACTCATTTGGGCCCTGCCTCTTGGCTCTTACCATGCTGGTGACCAGAGCATGGGTACCTCTGCTACCTCGGCCATGGGACAATGCAACTCTTCTGCAGCCACCTTTGCCAACAGAAGCAGCACAAGTTGCAAACAGCACATTCTCTCTATCACTTCCAATTTCCAGATCTCAAGTCAGCAATCTGATTGCCTGAATCAAATCATATCCAGAACTCTAGCTGCAAGGGTGTTTGGGTTAGTGTTTAGGTTTTCCAGTTTTTGCAGTAGGAAGGCATATTGGAAGGAGGTTGCAATGGATATTGATTTCCAGGCCAGGTTATTCATCATAAGCCCTAACAGTAAAGAGACCTGGATCTAACCCTGATTCAGTCACTTATTTGCTATGTGAAGTTAGAAAAGCATCATTGCCTTTCTGGGTCTCAGTCTCCATGACCAAGTTAGAGTGGTTGATATCCAATTTTCTTTTGGATTCTAAAATTCTGTGGCTCTATTATAAATTATTATACATTATAAATATTTAAAATATTTTCTTAAATAGGCTCATTTTGAAAAGAATTTTCTGTACTTTTTTTTTACAAAGATTTTATTTTCCTCATTAATACTTGTAATAAAATAGGAAGTTCTCTAAGATGATTGGAGGGCCCAAGTGATTTTTACCTCTCAGTATTTTCACCCTCCCACATTGAATAAGGTTGGCCCATGTAACAGGATATTGTGGAATTAACAGTGTGTAACCCAGGGTTAGATCATAAAAGTTGTATCTTCCACCTTGCTCTCTCTTGGATGACTCACTCTAGGGGAAGCCAGCTGTTATGTCATGAGGACACGTAACCAGAACTGTAAGGAGATCAGGTGTTGAGGACTGAGGCCTCCTGACTACAGCCAGCATCAATTTGCCAGCCATATGAGTAGTCCCCCCCGGGAAAGTGAATGTCGCAGCCCCAGTCGAGCCTTCAGATGACTGTAACCCTGGCTGACATCTTGACTGAAACCTCATGCAAAACTTTGAGCCAGAGCTACCCATTTAAGCCACTCTCAAATGCCTAACCCACAGAAACTGTGTGAGATAATAAATATTTAATGCCATTTTAAGCCACTAAGTTCTGGAGCAAACTGTTATGCAGCAACAGAAAACTAATATATTCCCCAATCAGTATGCAAAATAGCATGAGAATTACTTAATTTATTTCTTAATTTCCAACATCAAATTTCATTTTCTTCTCCTTTTCTCACATAAAGCTGGTAGCCTTTGAGATTATATCCCTAGGACACAGAAGCCATTGGGTGTGTAAATCAGGATTAAAACTAAGTAATTTTTTTCTGAAATTTTATAAAATGTAGTAATGGGTAGACAGGAAAAGAGCTTATTGTTAATATACTAAGTAGCAAATATTTTCTCAGGCAAAATGCCAGGCACTTGAAACTTATCACAGGACTAATATATTCTTTGGAAAATAAAGCTAATGAAAACATAATAGTTAAAATGACTCTTTCACAGCCATCCCAGTCAGCTCTGCAAAATGACTTTTAGTTAATGAAGGAACTATGCTGTGTCTATCGGTTAACAAACACTCCAAGATGATAAAGAAAGATAAGAGTTGCCTGTTACTGAAATATTTTTTGTTTTAATCTAAAAGGTAAAGAAATTAATCTAATTTCTTGCTGTTTATAATGGCTTAAAGTTTCATTGAACAAAGAATGTTCCAACAAAACTTACTCTATACTTTGTTTTTTTGTGGTACGCGGGCCTCTCACTATTGTGGCCTCTCCCATTGCGGAGCACAGGCTCAGTGGCCATGGCTCACGGGCCCAGCCACTCCACGGCATGTGGGATCTTCGCGGACCGGGGCACGAACCCATGTCCCCTGCATCGGCAGGCGGACTCTCAACCACTGCACCACCAGGGAAGCCCAAAGCTTACTCTATACTTTTTTCACTGAGTTTATTTTTAATTAAGGTTCCCTTCTGAATTGTGCACCCATGTCTGGTAAGAACATAGTTTCTTACTTAGAGCAGTAATCTTCTGCTTATTATTAAAAATACGAGTGCATGAGTTTTGGAGGATATATTAACTCGAAGTCTGAGTAACAAGTACCACAAACCTTATATAAATCAGCTTGAGCAAAAAGAGTTTACCAGATAGTCGCTGCATTCTCCTGGAATTCAAGTCACAGCCAGGTCCCGAGAGAGCCGGAGCCTGGGGCACCGACAGAGCCAGGACTGGAAAGCCTCCAGTTCTTCCAGCCCCATCTCTGCTTCTCTGGGTGCCAGCTTTGTCCTGTGGCAGACTGGCTTTCTCTTTGTTGTGGAAAACACAGTTTTTGGCCATTGCCAAGTTTTATATTTTTCAGCTTCAGTCACTGGATACTTGTTCCTTGGTCTCAAATGCAAATTCCCAGTGAATTCCAGACAGGATTGGGATCATATTGTTCAACATGGCTGCTCTTGTGGTAGGTGGAGAGGGAGGGAGATTTCCCAGAACAGGCTGGAAAGACAACGCAATACAATATGTCCTATGTATCAGTTTCCTAGAGCTGCTGCAACAAAGCACCACAAACTAGGAGGCTTAAACATGAGAAGTTTATTGTCTTGCAGTTCTGGAGGCTAAAAGTCTGAGATCATGGTGTCGACAGAGTTGGTTTTTTTTTTTTTTTTTACTTTTGGCCAAGCCGAGGGGCTTGTGGGATCTTAGTTCTCTGACCAGGGATTGAGCCTGGGCCCTAGCAGTGAAAGCGCTGAGTCCTAACTACTAGACCGCCAGGGAATTCCCCAGAGTTGGTTTTTTTTCTAAGGGCTATGAGAGAGAATCTGTTCCAGGCCTCTCTCCAACTTCAGGTAGTTTGCTGACAGTCTTTGGCATTCCTTGGCTTGTACCAGTATCATCCTAATCTTGCCTTTATCTCCCTGTGTGTTCTGTGTCCAAATTTCCCCTTTTAATAAGGACACCAGTCATACTGGATTAGGGACCACCCTAATGGAATGACTTCATCTTAACTAATTCCATCTGCAATGCCCCTTTTCTCAAGTAAGGTCACATTCTGAGGTACTGGGGGCTAGGACTTCCACATGTAAATTTGGGGGAGGAGGGAAAATTATTTAACCTATAGCATTCCACTTAGGGCAGCGTTTCATGTACAAGGTATCAGAGACCAAAGAATGAAAGCAAGAAGCAAGGACATAGAGAAGTAAACCTAGAATTATGAAACCCTTCAGATTTCATCTTTCAAGAGAGAGAGGTAAGTAACAAACCTGCACCCAGAGAAGGAAGTGGAGGATGTTTTGGTGGTGATGAGGTAAGGTTAGACTGGGAGGGATATAGATTAATACGGAATACCTCATGCCTATAGTGACTCATTGGACACACCGACCTGCATGGATGGTCCTATTTTCTTTTTCAGGCTCACCATCCCTTCAGACCTCCAGTTGCCCAGGGTTGGAGTGGGGATTGATATAGGATGCCAGTGGAAACCAGCAGAACGAAGAGCCCAGCTTCTTCTCTGTCTGGTGAACCTGAACAGGATTGGACAGTAGAGAGAGTTTGGAAAGAGGAAGAAAGTCAGGCTCAGCACCCCTATTTCCCCTCCTACCTCCACGGGGTGCAGTGAGGGGCTCGCAGTTTGGAGTTGAATGGTGGCAGTGAGTCTCTGCCCCACTTCCTCTCTTGGTCTCCTGAGATCTGAAGCCCTGCAGATGCCCCAGCTCCACCGAACACTTGGAGGGCAGCAGAAGTAGCAGCAAGTGGCTTGTGGGCCCAGGATGGCAGAGGAGACCATCAAGGTCCCTTGCAGACATCCATCTCCTTGCATTGCCATCCCAAGAGAAGGGAGGCGCGTCTCCACGGCAGCAGTACTAGTGGGTGCAGACCAGCCACGATGTCATCAGGGACCCTGGTGAACCTAGCTCTATCCCAAAACAGGGGAGGAGAAGAGTCTTTCATTGACTGCATTTCTAGTCAGAAGAGGCAATTAAGGTACCGAATTGAGCTAAATTCAGTACCTGAAATTACTGTAAATGAACAGGATTAAGGTTTCCCTGTCAAAGTAGGAAATCAGAATCAGAGACATGATTGATTATAAATTCAATGACAAAGTTGAGTGGCAAAAATGAATCTTCTTATTCTATTATGACTTCATTATTTAGCACTAACTATGTGCCATGGAATAGCCTGAACACATTAATTTGCACCACAAATCAGTGGGTCTTACTATTATTATTCCCATATTACAGATAAAAAGACTAAGGCCTAGTGAAGTTGAGAAACTTGAACTAAAAACTAAGTGTGGGGGAATTGTATGGTATGTGAATTTTATCTCAATAAAGCTGTTACAAAATAAAATAAAATGAAAGAAGTCTGCTTGGTAATAAAGCCTACATACCATATATACTAGGAAATATCTTGCTCAGCCGGGGCTGTTGCTGGTAGCAAGAAAGTGGATTGTTCTCGTTTACATTTTTCTTGTTTAGGAGAGTGTACGTATATTATCAATTTAGTTATAAAAAGTTCCAAGGCCAGGGTCTGAAACAAAGTGATGTCAGTTCTGCCTTCCTGTATTCTGGGTGATGTGTCTTCCATGGAGGGTCATATTATCTCCTCAGAGCACAAAGGCCAGACCAAAGCCTGCTTTGCTTAAAGGGGAAATGGGAAAATTCACTATCTTGTTGGACGTTATTTAGATCCATCACTTTTTGAAACCATGCTTTATGCAATTTTGATGAAATCTTAATTTAATCCCTTAGTTGAAGTCACCGGTACTTCTTTGAAGAGGGAATCATATAATATACTAGGAGAACTCACTCTGTTTTCATATGCCACTAAAAGCAAATAAATTATCACCTTATAAGATTTATGAAAAAATATTCGTACCGATTTTTTTCTAAGTCTTTTGTAAATTGACAAGCATGGTGACCCCTTTGTTTCATAATTTATGGTAATGGATTCAAGTTGTATCTCATTTTATTACATATTCTCTTAGAGAAATTACTTGATGTGGGCCTTCAAAATGGATACTTGTCGAAATGACAGATTTGAAAGCCTTGTGAGAGTTTTGTTCACAAGCCTTAAGAGGAACGAAGGCGATATTTCAAAGTCCTTTAATTATCTCAGATGATGTGATAAGGAAAATAATATGCTAAATGCCAAAGCAAAACCATACATTGGGATGAAGTCAGTTGTTACATATACAATGGATTCTTTTCTCTTGAAAACCGTGGTCTGGACACATTTCAGTAACTTTCTTCTTTAGACACAAGCAGTGAACCACAGAGAAACCATGAGGTCTGCGATTCTGCAGGGGGCACTTTCAAAATGCTGACTTGCTACCACGGAAGGTCGCCCAGGGTACAGAGCAAAGTGAAAAATGTAAATTGTCCAACAATGTGTACAGTGTAGACCATTCACAAGGGGAAAACAGATATGATATGGTATATTATGATTTGATACAGTACTTCATTATAAACATAGAAAGGCAATTCTGAAAAGATCCCAAAGAAGAATTTAATAGTTGTTGCCTTTGGAAAGAATAAATTGAGAATGATGGTATCTTTTACATATTATAGTTAAAAAGATTTTGTGGTAAAGATAAGGAATATTAAAATTAACAAGTAAAATAAAACAAAAATAGAGAGTTGCCACTTCATAAAGAATAGCAGGCTGGGCAGGGGTGCTGGGTTTGTCCCTTGGAAGTGGACCCCAGAGCACATCACTTGCTGACGCACCAGCAATAGGTTGACTGCTCTCTGTCTGAACGTCATCGTGTGCTGGTTGATCCCTATTGACCCTTTGTATCATCCACTGAGCCGCCAGGAGATGACAGCACACTGCACCCCTTCCATATCTGTCTACGTTTCTGACATAGTAATAACAGCACATATAAAAGACCAAGGATGATGCTGGTGGCTATTGTTAGAATGTGCATCATAGCATTTCAGTAGATATTTAAGTTCACTAAAACTGAAAAAAAATCACAGATAAGAACAATTTTTGATTCAAAAGAAAGAATATTGCAATGTTGTGATAACCAACAAACAAAAAGCAGATTTTGGAAAAGTTAAGTTTTGACCTTCTGCTGAACCCACCATCCTGCCGATCTGGAATACTGAAAACATGTATTCTAGGAGACTTGTAGAATGTTGTTTGATTTATTTTACTTCACTGTTTAAACTGTATGCTTTTATTTTTTTTAAAAAACTGCATATTCATGTGGGAAAAGAAACATCTGTTTTCAAGACATTCTAAACTTTCTTATAAATGCCATTTCATCCTTGATATTCCACCTCCCTCCAGCTGTAGATTTTATATACTGGTTGAGAATAATAAATGGTGGTATATTTTAAAAAATCAGTGTTGATGGGTTCCAACATCACATCAAAAGATGGGTACTTCCAGTGAAAGATTTCAAACGTACTAAAAATAACACTTGATTTTATGTTTTAAAAAATAAAGTATAAGATTTTGAAAAAATTGGCAAAGAGTCAGGGATAGGCTGCAAAGTAGATATATCTTCAAGCAAATATCTCTTAACTGTGTATCTCCTAGTTGGGATGCTTTGCTCTGCTCTGATTTCTCAGATGTGACAGGTCCAGAGGACAAGCTTCCTTTCCAAACTACAATAGAGAAAACTGGACTCTGGAGATGTGGCCTCGTTTCTATATTTCTATCCCTTAAGAATGCTATGTTTATTCCTACCCCAGGGCCTTTACACTTACTCTTCCTTCTGCTTGGAATGTTTTTTCCTAAGATCTTCAGGTAGCTGCCTTTGTTTCACCATGTAGGTCTGTGATAGGTAGAATAATCATCCCTAGAGGTACCCATATCTTAATCTTCAGAACCTTACATGGCATAAGGGACTTTGCAGATGTGATTAAGGATCTTGAGATAAGAAGATTATCCTAGATTATTTCGGTGGATCCAAGGTAATCACAAGGGTTCTTTATAAGTGTAAGAAGTAGACAAGAGAGTGAGTGTCAAAATCAGAGATTTGAAGATGCTACTCTGCTGTCTGCTGGCTTTGCAGCTGCAGGATGAAGCCACAGTTAAGGAATGCAGGCACCTTCTAATAGCTGAGAAAGGCAACTAGAGCCTTCAGAAAGAATGCTGCCCTGCTGACAACTTGGTTTTAGCCCAGTGAGACCTGTGTTGGACTTCTGACCTCCAGAATCATGAGATAATAAATTTACGTTGTTGTTTTAAGTCATTACGTTTCTGGTAATTTATTACAGCAACAATAGGAAACTAATACAAGGTCTTAACTCAAATGTCATCTCTTAGAGGGAACCTCTTCATACCCTAACTAACTAGTCACTCTCTACCACATTATCCTTGTTTAGCCTCTCCATAGTATTTACCAGTACCTGAAAATATTTTAGACAATAAGCACATTAAAAACACTTTTTCCTTCTATTAGCGTATGAACTCTTTAGGGACGGCACTTGCTCACCACGGTAGCCCTAGCACCTCGAAAAACATCTAGCACGTCATAGGTGCTTATGAAAATGCGTAATGCTCCTCCCTGTATAGTCTTTCTTCCTCCTCCTTTTCTAGAATATACCTGCGGGAAGAGAAAAAAATAGTTTTTCATTTTAAATGTTTGTGTTTATTGACAAACAAACCATTTTGAGCCATTTCTAAATTCTGGGTGGGAGTGAGAGTCCTCCTGATACCCTCCTCTCTCCTGCTTGCCTTGCTTCCCGAGATTGGGAATGAGTCAGGCAAAGCTAGTTATTCCAGAATTCCATCAGATTGTTCAAGCCAAGAAGAGGTTGAAATTTCAAGAGTCAGATCTCTGGTAAATTTCCTGAAGGATATAACTTGGGCCTGAGCTTGATGTGCTTCCTGATATGATATCATCTTTCATTTGTGACTTATTGGAAGCCCTCCGTGGGCATGTATGGCAGAAGAAGTTGGCGGGTGAGGTGAGTGAGGCATTTGACAAATGCCTGCACTTGGCCCAGAAGGTCCTGCCTTCCTTGGCCACTGTGGACTTGTCCAGCCTTATCTTTACCCTCTCTTCTCCATGTAGGTTATGTTCTTAGGCTCCCTAGAATCCTTGCTGCTCCCTGGAAATGCTGTCCTTTCATGCCACATGTCTTCCTCATGCTGTGTCTGAGCCTGGAAGGTCTGTCTCCTTGTCCACACAGCAAACTCGTGGTCTGCCTTCAGAGACAGATCTCCTCTTCTGTTCCCTGACACATCTATCCTGGGTAACCTGCATTGCCTAACAGCTGTAACAGAAGTATGTAGGCATTGTTGCTGTCTTGTGCAGGAACACTGTCTAGTGCACTCGGGAATCCCTACTGCCTAGCACAGGGACTGACACGGTCATTTGCTGGAGGAAGGAATCTCTGGCCCGTATTAGACTGGACCAGCGCCATTCACCGTTCATCTCTGTATTTCAGAAAAATACAGAGTGGCCCAGAGTGCACTGAATACATGTTTAATGACTAGACTTGAGGTAAATGGTATGGGAAACCATTATTCTTAGGTTGTAAGATTTTTAGTTTGGCACGTAGCTCTCTGAAACTTTTCTCCACTTTACAGGTAGTTGTGGCCAAATGACCAAGTTCTGGCCAATGAAATGTGAGCAGAAGTGTCATGTGGCAGCTTCTAGGAACTTTCATCAAGAGAAGGATGACATATGCCCTTTGACTTTTCTTTGGGTCCTGTCTCCTATTGTCCTGTCTGGAAAATGGATGCCTCTAGTCGTGCAGTGTCAAAATCCCAATGCGGTATCCTGGGGCTAGTAATGGTAGGACACTATTGATACCTCCAGCCTGGGACAAAAGAAATGAGTGGTCATTGGCATCTTGAAGAAGAGGGTTGTGTGGAGAGGGCCATTCATCAAGAGCCATATCAGGGAAAGCATCAGTCAGCCTGCAGGGAGATAGCTAAGGGATTAAATATCTGACCTCACTTTCCTCCATCCTCAAGTCAATGTTCCCCATAAACTGAACCAACTGGAAATTTTAAGGCAAGGGAGCCCATTAATGTGGGGACTCCAAGGGCACAGCGGGAGGAAGAGGATGGAGAGAGGATTTGTCTGGGTAAACAGAAGATATTCAGCACACTTGGGTAGACTTGTTTTCTCATTTTATTTATTTATTTATAAAATAATATTTGGAATTTATTTATTTATTTTTGGCTGTGTTGGGTCTTCTTTGCTGCGCACAGGCTTTTTCTAGTTGCAGCGAGTGGGGGCTACTCTTCGTTGCGGTGCACGGGCTTCTCATTGCAGTGGTTTCTCTTGTTGTGGAGCACGGGCTCTAGGAGCGTGGGCTTCAGTAGTTGTGGCACAAGGGCTCAGTAGTTGTGGCTCGCGGGCCCTAGAGAGCAGGCCCAGTAGTTGTGGCTCATGGGCTTCGTTGCTCTGTGGCATGTGGGATCTTCCCAGACCAGGGCTCGAACCTGTGTCTCCTGCATTTGCAGGCGGATTCTTAACCACTGCACCACCAGGGAAGTCCTTGTTTTCTCACTTTAAAAACAAGGAAATAAGATGAAAACAATCTCTACTTTTCTTTCTGGTTGTTATATTCTGAGTGGATTTTCTGCATTAGCTGGTTTCACTTTCTCAGTCCTTTATGCTGGGCTACAGGGCAATAGCAGTCAAGCACTCCAGAGTATCAGATATTACAGATCAATGACCCAACTCAAAATCATATTAGTTGGTAAATAATATGTTAAATTTAAAAGTCCAGAAACAGATCCACACACATATGAACCATTCATTTTATGACAAAAGTGACACTGCAGAGCAATGGAAAAAGGATCGTCTTTGTAATAAATCATGCTGGATCAGTTGTATAACTTTATGGAAAAAATAAATACTAACCTGTACCCTATACACAATTCCGTATGGACAGTTGAGCTACATGTAAAACAAAACAAAAAATAAAACTTCTAAAGAAAACATCGGAGAGTATCCTCATGATGTTGGTGTAGAGCAAAAGTACGGACAAAAGATTTGAACAGCACTTCCCATATGGTCCATAAATGTAAGAGAAGGGTTCAGCCTCATCAGTTATTATCAGAATGACTAACATGACAAAGTTATGCAACGATCATTTCATAGTTGTCATTACATACTGACAGTTACAAGGGTTGGTAAGGATGTAGAGCAACTGGAACTCTTACATACTGCTAGGGGGTGTGGAGATTGGTACAATCACTTTGGAGAACTGCTTTCTAGTATCTAATAAAGTTGATCATACACAGAACCCATGACCCAGAACAGCTAGGAATATCCACCAAAGAAATGCATGCATATGTTCGCTTAAAGACATATATACTCAAGAATATTCATAGCAGCATTCTCTTTAAGAGCCAACAGTTTAAAACAGCCCAAGTGGAAATCAATAGTAGAATGGATATATGACTTGTGGTGTATTTATATAATGAAATACTAGTACAGAGCAATAAAAATGAATAATCGCTACATGCAGCAACAAGCTTGAATCTCATAAAAAATATGCAAAATGTATATACAGAATTGCTACATTTATACAGACTTTAAAAATAGGCAAAGCAGTGATCAATGGTGTCAAAAAGCAGAGTTATGCTTTCCTTCTGGAGGGATATAGGGTCTGGCTGGGGCATGAGGGCAACTAATTGAGGCTGGTAAATTTTTTTTTTTTTTTTTTTTGGTACGCGGGCCTCTCACTGCTGTGGCCTCTCCCGCTGCGGAGCACGGGCTTCGGGTGCACAGGCTCAGCGGCCATGGCTCGCGGGCCCAGCCACTCCGCGGCATGTGGGATCTTCCCGGACTGGGGCATGAACCCGTGTCCCTTGCATCGGCAGGCGGACTCTCAACCACTGTGCCACCAGGGAAGCCCAGAGGCTGGTAAATTTTTGTTTCTTGATCTTGGTCATGGTTCTGTGGGTGTGTTCACATATGAAAGCTCTTTGAGCTGGACACTAGTTTATGTTTCTGTAAATAAAGACTTACTGACATCAATAAGTAAGTGTTATCATTTAATACAGCTTTTTCCTTTTTAAAAATAAAAGCTGGGGCAGGAACCCAAACACCAGCCCTTTGCTTTTCAACACTAATGTAAAGATCAGGATTAGAGCATGTCTGTATTGCCATTGAGGAATTAAAAGCAGTGAATGATTTCAAACAGGTGTTCAAAACCAGAAAGATTTCCTAAGTCATTTGTGAAATCAACTTTCACTGCAGTCTAGAGCCCCGGTACTATGTCAGGAATCATATGCAATGAGATTTTTTTTTTTTGCCCACATTTCTGTCTGCTAAAGAAAATAAATCTATTTGACAGAACAAAAAATTGTCTCAAATGAAAACATGTCAAAAAAAAGGGCAGCATTATTCTCAACTCTGAGTGCCTCAGAGAAAAAGAATATGAGGTTTAAAATAAAGAGTTCTCTGTCCTGAAAAAGTTTAAATTTTTACCTACTCTCTCAGCAAGCTCATTTATTAAGTTCCAACTATTTCTAACCAGTAATTTAGGTGACTTACCAGAAAGACACATCAACATAGACTAATGATAAAAATAACAACCATAACGAAAACACCCAATACAAGAGCCACGTTGAAGATGAGTGAGAGGCAGTTTTACCATAAAGTCTATCTACACCGAATTTACGCCAGCTGTGTACCACATTTCACTCTTACTGCCCTAGTGGTCAAGGTGAAAGAGAAATTTAATAAATTATTTAGCTCTCCTTTAAGAAAAAAGAAAGAAAGAAAATGAAGGGAGGAAGTGTGCTAGTCCAACATGAGGGACAAACATATCCAGCATATTAAGAGAAATTAATCAGGAGGATTGTTTATATAAGGTTTTAAAATTTATTTATTTATGGCTGTGTTGGGTCTTCGTTTCTGTGCGAGGGCTTTCTCTAGTTGTGGCAAACGGGGGCCACTCTTCATCGCGGTGCGCGGGCCGCTCACTATCGCAGCCTCTCTTGTTGCAGAGCACAGGCTCCAGACGCGCAGGCTCAGTAGTTGTGGCTCACAGGCCTAGTTGCTCCACAGCATGTGGGATCCTCCCAGACCAGGGCTCGAACCCGTGTCCCCTGCATTGGCAGGCAGATTCTCAACCACTGTGCCACCAGGGAAGCCCTATATAAGGTTTTTAAACATTATAATAAAAACTGTCATTATAGCCAGTTTTATAGTGTATAAATTATCTCTGGCAAAAGGCAAAGCCATAACAACATTAAATCATGGTTTCTTTTCTTTTCTTTTTTTTTTATATCATGGTTTCTTGAAGGCACAGTGTAATATATGTGTTCCTGATGATTTGACTTGGCATTGAAGTGATTCTGTAGTGTCCAGGGCAAGCGATGGGTCTGTGTAACCCAGGTGCCTTGGCCATACCACTCTGGGGCAAAAGTAGAGCATTGCAGCATGGTTTGTCCGACTGCTCCCAGCTGACACTGCAGAGTCCCCCCAGGTGTTCATGGGCATCCCCGGGGATGGCTGTGTGTGCTCTCCTGTATGGCCCTCTCACCTACCATGTGACTCCTGCACCCAGCTCTCCTCCTCTATGGCTTCCTGTGGTGATGTTTGTGTTTGGGCGTGACGTGTTCATTTCCACTGAAGATACCAATGTTACTGAGCTGTGATAGCCGTGCTTCAAAGCACTTATTATGGATTACTGATCTCTCTCTCTTGTGCCTACTGAGTGTGTTGTTTCCCTCCCAATTTGTCTTCCCAGACTGGGCTCAGGTGGTCTTAGCACAAACTCTATGCATCCTGGGTTCCAACCCATTTCAATCCCAACCCCAGTCAGAGGCACCATAACTCCCTCTTGTGCTCTCCTCTGTGCCATTGAACAGCTGCCACTGGGGCTCCCAATATGGTCACCTTCTTACATATTTACTGTCTCCTCTCCTTTGGGATATAGTCCCTGTGGGCAAGACCAGAAATGTTCTGATTCAGAGCAAATTGTGGGGCTCATCATTTTCCTCTCTGAACCAAGTTGTGTACCAGATATGCTTTCCCTAGAAAAAGCCTGTCCCGGGAGTGGAGATTATCTGCCAGGAATGCCAGGTACATGTGAATCCAGGGGAACATAGTTTGAACTTGAGCAGAGACTCCAGCAGTAACAGCATGTCCCTAACACCATTCCTCCCAGATGTTTGTCTGCTGCTTAGATCTCGTCTAAAGCCAGGCTCTAAAGTGCACACTCTTCTTCTGACCTTGCATCATCCCAGAGCGGCACCTCCATTTAAATAGTTGTAGTCACAGTTGCTTAATGCCTGCTTCACACTGGGCACTTTGAGGCCCTATTTCTGCTTTTCACAATCACTCTGTAAGAGAAGTGCTGTTATCCAAATTTTAACAATAAAGAGGTTATTGCTAAATCATATGGTAGCTCTATTTTTAATTTTTTGCGGAATCTCCATACTGTTTTCCACAGTGGCCTCACCAGTTTACATTCTCACCAACAGTGCACAAGGGTTCCCTCTTTTCCACATCCTGGCCAACACTTGTTATTTGTTGTCTTTTAATAATAATCATTCTGACACATGTGAGGTTTCGATTTGCATTTTTCTGATGACTAGTGATGTTAACCATCTTTTAATGTGTTTCTTTGCCATCTGTGTGTCTTCTTAGGAAAAATATCTATTCAGATCCTCTGCCCATTTTTTAATTGAGTGATTTTTCTTTGATGTTGAGTTGTATGAGTTCTTTGCAATTGCACTCCTGGGTATTTATCCGAAGAAAACAAAAACACTAAATAGAAAAGATATATGCACCCCTATGTTCATTGCAGTGTTATTTACAATGGTCAAGATATGGAAGGAACCTAAGTGCCCATAAATTAATGAATGGATAAAGAAGATGTGATACACACACACACATGCACACACAGAATGGAATATTACTCAGCCATGAAAAAGAATGAAATCTTGCCATTTGTGACCACATGGATGAAACTAGAGGGTATTATGCTAAGTGAAATAAGTCAGAAAGAGAAAGATAAATACTGTATGATTTCACTTATAATGTGGAATCTGAAAAATAAAACAAATGAACAAACAAAACAGAAATAGAGTCATAGATAGAGAACAAACAGGTGGTTTCCAGAGGGGAGGGGAGTAGAGGGAGGAGAGAAATAGGTGAGGGAGATTAAAAGGTACAAACCTCAAGTTATAAAATAAATGAGTTATAGGTATGAAATGTACAGTGTAGGGAATATAGTCAATAATTTAATATCTTTGTATGGTGACAGATGGTAACTAGACTTATGGTGGTGATCATTTTCAAATGTATAGAAATACCAAATCTCTGTGTTGTGTAACAGGAACTACCATAATGTACATCAATTACACTTTAAAATCAACCAACCAAACAAACAAACAAACTCATAGAAAAAGAGATCAGATTTTTGGTTACAAGTGGCGGGGGCTTGGGTGAAGGGGAATTGGATGAAGGTGTTCAAAAAGTACAAACGTCTAGTTATAAGATAAATAAGTACCAGGGATGTAACATACAACATGATAAAAATAATTAATCCTGCTGTGTGTTATATATGAAAGTTGTTAGGGGAGTAAATCCTGAGTTCTTATCATAAAGAAAATTTTTTTCTCTTTCCTTAATTTTGTATCTGTATGAGAGTATGGATGTTCACTAAACTTACTGTGGTAATCATTTCATGATGTATATAAGTCAAATCATTGTGCTGTACACCTTAAACTTATACAGTGCTGTATGTCAATTATATCTCAATAAACTGGAAGAAAAATAAATAATAAAAGATTTTGCACATCAAAATAAATAAATAAAGATGAAGAGGTTAAGTAGTGAGGTTAAGTGACTTGCCCACGGCAACGGTGAGTGAGTGGTAGAGCTATAACTCGATCCCAGATTCGTGGGAAACAAGCCTAGCCCTGTCTTGATGAAAACGGTTCAGTATCATACAATCCTTGGAACCAGAATCTTCTTATGAACGGCTCTCTTAAGACACATTCAAATAATTTCATCTCCTTCTCTGAGAATTTAAGAGACAGATATGCACTCCCAAACACACAGCCTCTTGAGACTTGGTATAAAGACTGTTCCTGGCCTTCTTGCCTTTGGACATAAATTTCATGCCATCATCATTTTCTAATTGAAGACAGCTTCCAGATCTAGTATACTAGGAGTATATTCTAGGATTGATCAATTCAAATTCCTTCCTTTTGCATGGTTCATTCTTATAGAAAACCCTGGGCCTATTCAGGCTGAGAAGGACCCCTCTCCCACGTGTCATGTTAGCACCCCTGCCAAAGTCCTTTCCCTGAAATCCACATTTCTTGGTATCTCTCTCTTCCCTTTCCCCACTCCCAGTTCCATTAGGAATTCCTGTGCAGCTCACACTTGCCTCTGGGGTGGAGTATATAACCATCTTCTGATCATGTGACTGATTAACTCAGCTTAGGCCAGGAGTGCCACCCTTGAACTAGATTGAGTCCCAGGACTCTTTACAAGACTGCTGGGGCAAAGATGCTATCTCTTCTTTTTTGGCTAGATCTGAACAAGGAATCGTGTAGCAATGGGAGTTGCTTATGGCTCTCTTGGGACTGTGAGGGGACCCAGTCTTAGAATACAGTCAATACCCCAGAAGACGGTGGCGAAATGGAAAAGAAACACAGTGACTGAGCTGCTGAGAAGGAGCTTGTCTGAAGCAAGTGCTCCCCTGGGGTTTTCAATCATGTGAACCAATAGATTTCCTTCCTTGTTTGGGCCTGATTGAGCCAGATTTTCTGTTATTTGCAATACAAGCATCTTAAATATACATTGTGCAATGATGAGTCATGTTTTTAATGTTCTCTCACTAGACTGTGGGCTTCTTGACCCCTGAGAGAAAATTGGTTGAATGGATGAATGGGCAAAAGAAGTGAGGAAAGAGAGGCCATTTGCTCTTGTGTGTTGAGGGCTTAAGGCCATTGCCATTTCACTAGCTATTTGTTTCTCTTCCTGATTCATGGACACTTACCAATTCCTCAAGAATCTTCAGTACTGATATCCATGGTTAGAAACATGTTTATCTTGGTGGTAAGGAGCCCAGCTCCACCGGATATCATTAAATCTTTGCAAAGCAAGGAATAACTCAAAGAGAATCCTCAGGATAAACTTGCATCTCTTATCACACAATAAACAGAAGAAGCTTTGACTCACCTATTTTTGTATCAGGGTCTTGGCAATAAAGCACTTGGGACATGGATGCCTGTGGGAGCCTCTCTGCAGGAATGTTGCCAATTGACTCCAAACTCACAGGGACTGGTATTTGGAGGCCTCAACAGCCTCCTGCTCCACAAATAAAATCACAGGGATGAAAGTGGGGACGGTAGTTTAAGTAGATGTGGGTCTTTTGTTCTTTGCTTTGTGGCTCTAATGAACCGCTGAGGCTTTTATGTGCATTTATGTGCACCCCACCCCATACACCCATTCAAGGCAGCAGTGTCGGTCAAGAGTCTCAAAATTAAAAAATGAGGTTGTCACTGAAGCCCCAGGAGAAAAAGAACATGTGCAGGGATAGATTTCTTGCTGCTTCCCCTGGTTTTGCTTGCCCTGACTTTTGCCCCCTCCCCCTTTCACACCTCAAAGCCCCCTCCCCTTCACACCTCCCTTTCACCTCTCACACTCCCTTCCCTGCAACACACACAGAGGAACAGTTTTGCTCTTTGGGAAATGTTGCTCAAGAGGAAATGCCCTGGTTTTGGCCTTTGCTTTCACAGCATCAAAGTTCAGGGGCAGTAAGCACTGGGGAGGAAACATTGCATGCATAACTTTGAGTTAGCAAATCAGAATTAAGGGCTTTCAGACAGCAGTGACGAGAAAATAATGGGTGACAGATTCTAGGCCAGGCTCTGCCACCATTTTTGAAACTCTTGGCAAGTCCTTATGCTTCTCTGGACCTTGATTTCTTCAATAGCAACACAGGGAGGTTCTGTATAACAAAATAAGGCAAAATGGCTCTTACCATCTCAATACATCCTGCTGGCTACAAGAAAAAGGATGAAAGCTATTTTTTCCAGTTCCTCCAAGGTTTGTCCCACCAACACCTGTAGCTGCCAGGGAGCTTGTCTCCTGAATCCCTTGTCTCATCCCCACAGATGTCCAACAGCCTCCTGTCCTCACTCAGAGTCTCATTTCCAAAAGGCTCATGCTTCCTGCCATGCTTTCTCATCTAGGAATAGATAAAAGGAATATTCACTTGGTATGTGCTATGGTCTGAATGTTTGTATTCCCCCCAAGTTCATATGTTGAAACCCTAACCTCCAAAGATGAAGGTACTAGGAGGTGGGGGCCTTTGTGGGGTGCTTAGGTCATGAGGGTGGAGCTTTTATGATTGGGATTGGTGCCTCATAAAAGAGGCTCCTGAGAAAGCCCTAAACCCTTCCTCCATGTGAAGATGTATCTGCGACCCAGAAGAGGGCCCTCATGCTGGTGCCCTGATCCCAGACTGCCATCCTCAAGGACGGTCAGAAATTCATTTCTGTTGTTTATAAACTACCCAGTCAGTGGTATTTTATTATAGCTGCCCAAATGGACTAAAGCAGATGTCCAAATTGTGAGAATCACAACTGAAAGACCACCTGAAGGGGTGTCACAAAGAACCATACACCTGAAAAGGAGCACTATCCATCCACCATTCTATCAACAACCATTCATTCATTCACTCGTTCAACAAATATTTATGTTGAATTCATTCACTCACTCGACATGTATTACACTGCCAAGATTTGCGGCTTCAAGAGTAAGTAAGGTGTGGACATTCCTTTCTTGTTGTTTAGTTTAGTGGGAGATACATGTTAATACGTAGCCCTAAAAACATTACAATGAAATTGCTTTTGACAGAGAAGCCATGGAGTGCTATGTCAGTGCACATGAGGGGCAACTATGTCCCTAGATTTCCAAAGAAAATGATATATAAAGATGAGCAGTAGGAGTTAGCAAAGGAAGAAGGGATGGGGGAGGGTCTACAGGGAGTGTTCCAGGCAGGAACGGCCTGCATCAAGGCCTGAAGGTGAGACCAGACACAGTGGATTACAACAGAGATTGCATGAGGATGGGGGTGTAGATTGCAGGGAAGATTGAATCCTGTGGTAGTAATAAGGCACGTCTGTAGATTCTTGAGCAAGAGTGTGGCATGATAAAAATGCTTTAGGAAAACAATTAGTCTGTTTCATATATTCAGCATGCATCAGAGGTGACAGAAACCAGAGGCAGGGACAGGAAGCAGGGGGTACTGGCAATAATGAAGACAAGGACCAGAGTGCCGGCCATGAAAACAGAGAGTAAAGAACTGGAAGCCAGACTGTCTCTCAGATGAGGCTATGCTGCACCAGGAGAGCTGGAAGAGAACTCTGCTAAGTAATAAATGAGCCCAGCAATTGCCATCCATTGGGTGGAATCTGCTGTCTATTCCCCTGGACTTATTTATCTTCCTGTTTTCAAACTGTGTCCAAAGATCCCTAGGGTTTCCCCAGAGGTGCTTTAGAGACTCCATTAAGCCAGGTTGATTCTATGTTGATCTATTTTGGACAAATAGAAAACCACTAGTCTACTTTTCCCACAATGTACATGTTCTATCCAAAGCCATCGTTCTTGGTACTTACTAATTTTTGATATACGTTTGTGTCTAGACCACCATTCTCTCTTGGAAGTTTCTTAGCAATATCCCAACCAAGCTCCCACTAAAGATGTGATCACTCTTTTCCTGATGTTCTGTTTTCTGCTGTTCTTCACCCACTACCTAATTCCAAGCTCAAAGAAAACCTGTTCTTAGCATCCATCCCCATTTTAATTCTCTTTAAGCTCTCCTCTGGAGAGTGGAAAAAATTTATTATTGTTATCAACAGCAATCATTATAAAGCATGAAAACTGACCGATGAGTTTTTAGTTCAGCCAAACCTCTTGAAGAGAAACAGAAAACAAAAACAATATTTTTTCCTTGACCAGAATGATCATTTGTCAAAGGAAATAACAGAAATCCTGCACTTTGTGGGAGGAAGGGGGCAGATAGGAGGGAGGTGGAGGATGCTCAGGCACTATGCTTGGCTCAAAGAAGTTGTTCAATAAATGTTGGGTTCATAGTTTTTTCCACTCATTCTACAAACATGAACTCTGATCTCTAGGAGGAGTATTTACTTGCCTCCTGAGTTGTCTCTTGGCAATACTAATAAAGTCACTGTACAAATGATGTCTAGTGTCTATCCGCTGGCTTGATTTCCTGAGTTACTCGAGTTCTACACAGTGAGTGAGAATCAAAGGCTCTCAGACCTGGACCGGGCCTCTAAAAATGACCCGAAGTCAGCTGACCAGGAAGATTCCTCCCCGATTCTGCGAGTGTGTTTGGACATGTCCAGCCTCTCTGTCTTCAGACAACTCTGCTAGAAAATCTTGATATTGAGCTGAAATTAATCAGCCCACAGCTTCTCTCTATTGCTCCAAGAAATCCAGCAGGGGTGGGGCACTGGGAGGTAGCACAGAATTATTCTAACTCCTCTCCCCATTGGCAATTGAATATCGGAAGTTTCCTACCACTAGGAAACTTCCTTTAGGTTGATTCCAGTCTATTATTAACCAGCATCCTTTGAGTAAATTCATCCAACCTGTAAATAATCCACTTAATTTCATTTTTATCTTGTGAATACTTTACCCTCTTGAACAAAATAATATCGTGAAAATTTTGTCAAATGACTTGGACAAGTCCAGAAACACCGAGGCTGCTGTGTTTTCTTTCTCTATCTATCCAGGAAAATATCACAGTAGAAAATGTGTTCTCTGTGGACTCCTGCAGGTTCCTAGTGATCACAACTCTTTCACCTGTGTGTTTATTACTCACCTTAATCACCCACTTGGGAACCTCATTGAGAAACAGAAATTTTTATATTCTAAAAGTATCCTACTCAGTTAACTAAGGTAATGCTAGTAATTGAAGCAGATAAATCCCCACATCTCAGTGGTTTAACCCAGTAGCATATATTTCTCACTCACGTGAAGTCTGTAAGGGACATTCCTGATTAGTGAGTGGTCCTATTTCCAAACAGTAATTCAAAGCTCTTGGTTCCTTCTCTCTTGTAATTCCATGATTTTCCTAACTGATATGCCTGATACAAAGGATAATGCAGGATTAGATGAAAAAGAATTCAGTAGAAATAACAAGGAGAATTTCAGACTGACAGGGGAAGAAAAAAAAACAACAACAACAACAAAAGCAGGGATGCAAAGAAATACAGAGTATACGGCACACTCAAACTAGGGTATGGGGAAGGCTTTTAGACAGGAACCGTGCCTTCAGTTGAGGGATGAGGCCGACTTATGCCAATGACACAAGGAGGGAGCTGGGAAATGTATATCCTGACACCTGGCCTCACTCTCCTCCTGCAGGGATCCACATTGTCCAAACAGAACAATTAGCCAAAGGGCAGGGGAATTCACTGGTGTTTTCCCCACAGGTTGGTCTTCAGGACACAAAATGGGGGAGAAGTGTAAGAGTGGGTATGCAGAGGCAAACAGATGACAGGAGCACAAGAATCACTAACCATTTTTGAGGTGAGAGTAGCGCAATCTGACTTGTGCTTTACAGAGATTAATTTGGTGGCCGTGGAAACAAAGATTGGAGTGGAGAGATATTGGAGACAGGAAGACTCTTAGGGAGGCAAGGGCCAGGACAGGGCAGTGGTAGGACAAGAGGCAAGGGCTAAATACTAGAATCAGTGAATTGTTGGATATGAGAAACAAGAAAAGAGTTGAAGGGGACTCTAAAACTATAGCTTTAAAAGGAAGAGGATGAGTTCATTTGGGGACATGTTGGGTATAAATTGCTGTGTGACAACCATATGGAGATGTCCTGAGTCAGCCCAGCCCCATGGGAACTGATTTTGTCGTCTGGCTCTGCTGCTTTCTGGAAAGCTCTCGCAAATGACAAGATAGTAAGGCCTGGTCCAAAGTGAAATAATAGATGCCTATTTAAATCATCTTTCTCTTAAAAGAATCTCTGGGTAGCAAAAGATATTTTATATGATTTCCATATCTTTAAGAATTATTTATTTCATGCTACATTGCATTTATTTCCAGAAGACATATGCTATAAATGAGTTCAAGGCAACATTTGCTACCTGAAATTTAAATTGCACTTAAAAGTGCCTGTTGGAGTATCTCCCAGAAGGATGGAACTGAATCAGACCTTGTAAAAGTTAGTGTTAGTCTCAAAAGCATGTTTTAAAATACAGATTGTCTCTGAATTCATTGCTTAAAAACATAAAAATCAGTATAACAGTTCACCAGGCTCAGATTCTTGCTTGCCAAATATTTGTCTAAAATTAAGGTCACTTTGATATCATAACAAACCCAATATTTGAGCTTATTCTTGACTGAATGTTGAAAACAACTTTTAAGAAATATGAAATATAACCCTAAATTGAACCTAAGTAAACAAACCTGGAATTTAATGTGGATGGCCTTAATCTACGTGTAGTCCCACAATTCCATTCATCTTTTTAATATCTTTACAGTCAACTATCTACAATAATTATCTTTCTAAAGGGATGTGGTTGATTTTAGTTTGAACTGTTTTAAATAGAAATATACAACCATTTTTATATCTTCATGCTTACGCATTGAAGTAATTACTCTTATATTAAGGCAGCTTTAATACCAATGACAAAAGATCAGAAAAACACTTCAAAAATAAAATAACTTAAAATTGCAGGTAAGATTCAGGATAAAGTAGGCATGTGATATTTAATCATGCATGTGATATCTCACAAATCTAACTGGTGTTATGAACATCTACTCTGACAACATTTTCAGTAAGTGAGTCACATTTCAAACGTGGTTGACTTTTCAGGGTCCTCAGTAGATTGGAAAATGTCCATTTCTTCTAAAAAGAAGTTTCTCTGACAATAAAGAAGTATGAGATATTTGGGGGCCTCAGTTACTGCTGCCCTAATTATCAGCTATTCTAAACAGCATAGGCTGGGTTATGCTGTAACAGCAAATAACCTTAAACTCTCAGTAGTTTAAAACAGTGTTCATTTCTCATTCAGGTGTTATGTTCATCACCCTTTGGCAGGGGCCTCTGCTCCACATGTGTACTCAGGGAGCTGGGCTGGTGGGCCCTCCATTAACTGGAACATTGCTGATGACAATGACGTGGGGAATAATCACTGGTAAACTTCTTAAAGACTTCCACTTGAAAAACATACATATCACTTCCATTTATATGGCCATTTATATTGGCCAAAACAAACAATATGGCTACATCTAATGTCAGGAGAGTAGGGAAGATTAATTCTACTCATGCCCAGAGAGGGAGAGTTGGAAATATTGGTGAAAAGCACCAGTGTCTACCATACCAACCTTTGTTAGAATTTTGGTTTTAGTTTCAACAATGAGTTGCCAGATCAAGTGCAATTGTAGAGGACTGAATTTTGCATTCAGTTCTGGATTTCAAGGAAAAAACATTGCTAGAATCAACATGAATTTGGTTATCTTGACACAGATTGGCCTGCCTGAAATCTGCCTGATATGGAAAGTTGCAGAGATGGTAGGAACATAACCCTAGTGAGCAATGGGTTTGTGGCCACTGGACATGTCAGAGTGAGATACCTTCCTTTTGGAAGAGCGATCCGCCTTCTGATCTCTCTCCTCCCGAAGTTGCTCAATCTTGAACAGCTCTAGCATTTTTACTTTGGAAATGCTGCATATATTTGCTGCTTAGGGAACTACTTCCTGCCGAATGGTTTTAATTTTCTTTTTAACTCCTCATTTTTTGGTATCATCTGTATTTAGTTGAGAATAGTTGGGAGGACATTAACTGAACTATTCTAGTTTCTTCTTTTCCAATTCATTACTTTTTATTTCGGATCAACTGACTTTTACCCCTCTGTTTTTAAATTTTTTTCCCCCTAACTGGCTCACAATGTTGATTCTTAGGATTTTTGAAGAATGTGAGAATTTGGCATTGATCACATTGTCCCGAATTGAACTCAAAACACACACTGATTTCCCTGTCACTCTGATTTTTTATTTGTTTAAATTTTTTCTGAAACCAGGTGGGGTAAAACTGAAGGGTTTTCTGTTTGTTTGTTTGTTTGCTTGCTTGCTTGTTTGTTTGTTTTAATTTTAAAAAGGCAATCTCCATATGGAAGAGCTTCTTCTAAATTTTGAACAATCAAGGAATTCCTTTAAACTGTTCTATAATCAGGAAGCATCAGAGCTTGGAATCAATTTAAGCCCTAGTTTGCTTTGAGGACAGACAGCATGAAAGCTCAACTTGGCAAAGAGAAAGAGCTGGCTTCAGGACAGAGTGTAAGCCAAATCTTTATGGAGGGTTCCATCCACCAATGGGCTATGGAATTGCTGGCTTGCTGGCTCTTAGTGATTTCCGGAGGAGAAAGAGGAAAAGAAGGCACTAGTCAAGTCCTATTCTCATAGAGCTCCTCCTTCTCTCTTCCTAAGGACAAATTATTTAAAAAGTTAGCATTCTTTTCACCCAGTCAGAGTGAGTGTAAATAAAAGCCCACATGCCAATCACCCATAGTTTGAGTTTTATAAAGCAAATTAAAGTCTCATTAAATAATTAATACACTGTATTTTTTAGAGCAGTTTTAGGTGCACAGCAAAATTGAGCAGAAAGTACAGAGTTCCCATGTACCCCATCTCCACACATGCACAACATCCTCACCATCCATATCCTGCACCACAGTGGTACATTTGGTTACTCCTTCACTGAAGGAGTATGACCTTCCTTTCGTTATGCAGATCTGAGTTTCTGACTTATTATCCCTTTTCTCTCTTTAAAGAACTTCTTCTAACATTTCTTGCAAGTCAGCTCTACTGGCAAAATATTCCTTCAATTTTTATTTGAGAAAGTCTTTATTTCTCCTTCACTTTTGAAGGAGAATTTTGTAAGGAACAGAATTCTCTGTTGGTGGTGTTTTTCTTGCAACACTTTAAATATTTCACTCCACTCTCTTGCACATATGGTTTCTGATAAGTCAGACGTAATTCTTATTTTTGCTTTCCTATAGGTACGCTGTTATTTTCCTCTGGTTTCTTCCCATATTTTTTTCTTTGTCTTTGATTTTTTAAAATTTAATTGTATTTATTTATTTTGGCTGTGCTGGGTCTTAGTTGTGGCATTCAGACTCTTAGTTGTGGCATGCATGTGGGATCTTGTTCCCTGACCAAGAATCAAACCTGGGCCCCCTGCATTGGGAGTGCAGAGTCTTACCCACTGAACCACCAGGGAAGTCCCTGTCTTTGATTTTTTTGATGTTTGAAGATGATGTGCCTGGGCATAGGGTTTTCTTTTTTGTTGTTGTTGTTTTTGTATTTATTCTTTAGTATTTAGTATATTTTAGTATTTAGTATTTATCCTGAGTTGTGTTCTCTGAACTTCCTGGGTATGTGGGATGATGTCTAATATTAATTTGGGGGTAATTTATCAGTTATTATTGCTTCAAATATTTCTTATCTTTTTTTCTTTCTTGTCCTTCTGGTATTCGCATTATGCCTATGCCTATGTTACACCTTTTGTAGTTGTTCCATGGTTCTTGGATATCCTGTTCTTTTTTATTTTCAGTCTTTTTTCTCTTTGCTTTTCAGAGCCCACATTCTAGAATTCTGTGTCTCAACTACCCACTGATTTCCCTTCATCCCCACTGCTGTGGTGCAGCAAACACATATACACTGAGGGAGCTCTATGTTAAGGATTACTCAGCTATGACTGAGTGAGGTGTAGGCATCCATGTGTCTGTCTTTCCCTTTGGGCACTCAACTTCCCCTCTGCTACCTTTCAGTCTGGAACATGGCCTGGGAAGCCAGAGTTGTTCAGAGAATGGGCTCTATTTTTGTGTGTCTAGGATCCTTTAGTCAATACTTCCACGAACTTAGGCTGGTTATTTAACTTCTTTTGCTTCAGTTTCCTCTACTGTAAAATGGGCATGATGATAATAGGACTGAAATGTAAAGTATGTAGCAAAAGATGCTATTCCTTTATTCCTTGCTAATACTGGCCACATATATTGAGGCCTACCAGATGCCAGGTGTTGTTCGGAGTGCAGGTTTTGGTAGGTAGAATAAGGAGAGATGGTGTGATGTGAGAGTGAGGGGTGCTAAGGACATGACATGAGAGAAAAAGAAAGAGCACCAAAAAAGGAGTTAAGAGTTGCAGAATAGCCAAAGTTGAAGTTTAGTTCAAAATAAACTTCATTTCTTTTGCAGTTCCAATTTTCCTAGACCAACTCCTGACTGATTATCCAGAACCTCTAAACACCAGGAATGTGGATGAGGGAGGGAGTGAGAACCGATATCCCAATTCTCCCCAGCTCTCCCTCCAAGGAATCCAGGGCTTCATTTGGACCCTTTTAAACCCCTCGCTCCTGTACTGTCTTCCTGGCAGAGGCTCTCTAACTCCACTTACTTGAACAGATGAAGGCAGCTCAGATTCAAAGTTCTGGGTGTTTTTCGCCATGTTCCAGCTGAGTCATCCAGGTCAGCACAAGGTTTTCCTAGTCCAGGATGTGGAAGATGGCATTTTAACTGCAGCTGGAGATTTCACAAATCCAGAAAATGCCAGAGGAAAGGACTAAGGGAGTAACCGAGGGTGGGTCATGTGAACAGCAGCCCTCCTTAACATTTGTTCAGGGCTTCCCAACCAGCCAGGGACAAACACAGGAGAGGCTCAGTGACCTTCTCAGGATCGCACAGCTCAAAAGAAAATGGTGGGGCTTCCTGATGCACATTTCTTAATTTGTTTGTTTTTTAGTGACCTGTTGACTACCTCCTGTTATTTGAACTGTTACAGTTTTCCAGCCTTGATCAGACTACAATTGCATAAGAAAAAGCATAAGAATATTCTTACAATCTCAAGGTAGAAAAGGATTTCTTCACTAAGACACGGAGGAATCAACTGCAAAAGAAAATATTATTTATGGTGGGATCTTTTGGATATAAATTAAAAATTTTTAATGTAGTCAAATTTATCAAAGAGTAAACACCAGCTACTGATGGGGAGAAGATAACTGACCGTCATAATCACCAAAGGAAAAATATCCAGCCCATAAGAAGAATTCCTACATCAATAGGAAGAAAAAACTAAAATATCCAATAGAAAAATAGGTTAAGGACATAACCCAGCAACACACATAAGAGGAACCAGAATAAGAAATAAATATGAGCAATGCTCCGTCTTCCTAGAAATCAAGAAAATTCAATTAAACAACGGTGAGATCTCAATTCTCTATAATATCTCCAATACTTGGGGGTGTCAGACTTTTCCTTTTTTGTCAGTCTGATGAGTATGAAATGGTAACTCTTATGTAATGCTGGCAGGGACGTGAATTGGTACAACCAATGTGGAGAATAACTTGATAACATATAAAGATGTGTCTACAATTAGACTCATCAATTTTATTCTATGTGTCTACTTCTCAGAGATTTTCACACATATGCCAGGATACACAGGTGAGAAAGTTTCATTTGTGGCATGTTCATCATTGTGAAAAACTGGAAATAACATAAATATCCATCAACAGAAGAGTGTATCAGTAAATTGTGCTATATTCACACAGAGGAAGCTTCTATAGCAGCTAAAATTAACAAAATAAAGCTACATGTCTGTATCTACAGGTATAAATCTCAAAGACATTACTGATGAGAAAAGCAAGTTGCAGATGGATAGCATACTCTTGATATCATTTCTATAAAGATTTTAAACATGCAAAACCATAGTAAATACTGTTAATGGATACATATACATGTGGTAAAGACATTTCTTGGGAAAAATAAATACAAAATTGAAGATAGTGTTGGCTTCTATGAGGAGCAAAGGAGGGAAATGGGATTGGAAGAGATACACAGGAGGCTTCAACTATATCTGAAATGCCTTTATTTTTTTCCTTAATGTTTTGCCATATTTTATTAAATCTTTTAAAAAAGTTCTGAAGCAATCTATATGGTGGATACATAGGAGTAATTTTATTCTCTGTATTTCTCTATAGTGTGAAGTATTTCATAGTAATAAAAGAGAAAGAAATATCTCCAATGACAATGCATAGATTATTTTGGAGGAGTAAGTCCGGGGATAAGAAGACCAATTAACCTGGTTAAGAAGCAGTGGCAATAAGGTGAGTAATTGTGAAGGGCCCAGATTATGGCAAAGGAGTGGGAATGGAGGGGAAGACATTTCAAAGGTAGAATCAACTGAGCTTGGGGATTCATTATATGTGGGAAATTAGAAAAAAGAAAGAATCAAAGACGAGCTAAGAGATTCACAACTTGAAAGGCGAGTTGGCTGATACAGTTGGGAATACAGGAGGAAGATAGGCTGGGGTTGGCAGAATTGACAGGTTGTGTTTGAGGGATCCATGTGTCACTTAAGCTCAGCCGTCCGGTAGAAATGTAGGCCTAGCCCTGGACAGGGTGTCAATTACGTTTCAGCCCTGTACCTTACATGTGCCCAGGCACTTATGTATCTACCCATACACATGACTCAGGAATTTCTTCAAGCTGCCACTCTTCCTTCTCTGATGGTTTAATCGTCACATCAACTCCATCTTCTTCGGAGGATTACTGGTTTGACTCTCCATTCTGATGTCATATACTCTGACTGCTCTTTTTCTTTCCAACCTCTGATTTCTTGCTGATAGCTCCCACTGCCAAACCCACCAGAAGACAGAGGGCAAGGGAACTTGGGTGATGATGCAGCCTGTAAGAATCAGCCTTCTAGGGCTCAGAGCAAGACAGAGGAGGGTGGAGAATCGATCCTTGGTGGATATGAGGGGATACCAATGGAGAATAGCCAGGATAGCCATGTTTGGTCCAAGAGTGAGAACATAACTTGATCCCTGTCAGCAGGACGATGCTGTGCTATGACTAGCTCAGCCTAGACTATGGGTCACAGGCCGGGGGAAGAGGGTTTGTTACCAGAAGCAGGAAATTAGGAAACTTGCTAGGTCTTGAAAATCTACTACAAAGTCCAAATGAATAGTCTACTACAGTCATGCATGCAGATGTAGTAGGAAAACCACAGGAGTGCTTACTTCAGAAGAGGATGTAGTGAGGAGAGGAAATGGACAAAGCCAAAGATATACCCAACTAAAGTACTGACATTTAGGGAAGAAGTCCCAGAAGAAGAAATGCTTACAAAGTGTCTGAGAATAAGCAACCAGATTGGTAGGAGGAACATGAGTGTGGTCTTACTAAAGCCGAGGGAGCAGAGAGTTTCAAGAAGACGATGGTCAAGAGTGTAAAATGCCGAACCAATAACGCCAAATGGAAGCGTGTAAGTGGGAAAGGGGAAGACGAGGAGGAGAAAACAGTTATAGCTTTGGAGATGACTGAATTCCCCGAAAGGGTGCACTGAAAGGAAAGAAAGAAGAGAGCCGTGGGACGATGATGAAATGATAATAACACAGATAGTCAGGAAAGAACGGAAAAGGTCAACTCAGTACATCCCGACCCCAAAACAGCTTTGTGGGGAATAAGATCTGGATTATATCTGATAATTACAGTCATTTAAAAACAGAAATGGATTCTTATATTATCCTCTTTCAATTACATCTTTACGTGGACCCATTAGATTCTGGAGCCTCCCATAACTTTCTCCATCTTTGAATTATAGCCCATCAAACTGTCTTTCTAGGGGGAAGAAGGAGAGGAGAACTGCCATCCAGCGGCAGAGTGAGGCATGGAAGACATGGAAGAGTGGTGACAGAGCACAGCTGGGGCCACAGGAGGCCCAGATCGAAGTCCCAGTTCTGCCATGACCACATTGCTAAACACAGGGCCACTTGCCCATGTCCATAGGCCTCATTTGGGGTTGGAATGGGTGCTCCCTAGTGCTGCTTTCATCTTTGACTGTCTGTGGCTCTGATCCTGAAGGGCAGGGAGGGAAACTCCTAAGGGTTCTGTGAAAGCAGCATCCCTCGATCAGCAAGGGTGCTCCCTGGTGAATAGGTCTAGCAAAGACCCCTGAAGCATTTCATTCTCAGTGCTCACAGGTGTGCTACCTGACAGGGGTCTTTGGGAGGTACTCTCCTCAAAACTCAGAGCAGATTCTAGGGCCCTTCACCAGCTTCTCTTTCCACAGGTCGATGTGGAGCAAAGGTGCCTGCTCAGCAGGCAAGGAGAGAGCCCTTAGCAGGCAAGGAGCTGGCTCAGTGCCTAGAGCAGGTGCTCAGAAAACGGGCAGGGCGTGGCCTGCGCTGGATGGAAAGTCTGAGGCTGGGTGGTGTGCTCCGGGCCAGAACACTTTGGGGGAAGCTGCCAAAATCATTCAGACAAGCACCTGGGGGAATTTCCGTTGTCCCCAAAGTACCTTTTAATTTGAAAATAATTAGGAGGCAGGTCAGAGGGTTTTTCATCACTTGGCAGCGGGTGACAGTGCCTGGTCTTGGAGAGCCACTCTATGCAGTTACAGGCTCCAATTAGGTGTGAGAAGAGGTTACTGCTGCCTGCCAGCTGGGGAAGAGCCAGGCAGCCTGTCATCTCTTGTCTCATAAATACCAGGGGCTCCAGCACCAAGCCCAGAAAGACCAATGACACCATTCATCACATAAAACTTGCCAAACACTGGAGGAAGCTCACAGGTTCTGCAGCAAATCTTTTCACCCAAGGGCCTGAGATGACACCACTCAGAGATTTCTGCAAGTAGAGATGCAGGTGATATAGCCAGTATAAGAGGACAGTCCGTTTCTGAGTTCCACCAAAAAGAAATATGAACAGAGAAGTCTATACTGATGATTTTGGAGCAGAAATGGAGTCTCATGACACAGCAAGGCAAGGAACTTCATATGAAAGGCAGCCCCCAGCACCTCTTCAACAGCCTGTGAGCCCTCACGATTGGGCTGTTTGACCTGGTTCTCACCTCTCTGCACTTTGTGCTTTCTCCTTCCTCCTTCCATTCCTTCCCTTGTCTTCCCCCTTCATCTCCAAAGCAAAAGCAAATTTCTCTCCATGTCCAGTGCAGGCCAGTTTTACTTTATTCTTTGAAGTTCTATGGCCAAAAAAAACCCAGGCCCTCAGGGTCCCCAAAACATTTCCAAACAACAGCTATCAAGATAATAAAATAAGGCTTTCAAGCAATTTATAAATATTGCCTAATAGAAAGTCTTCTCAACCCTGTCCTACATCAAGAGAAAGTGAATGTTTTGATACTCGGAGGCAAAGTCAAAATAGAAACGAGTTTTCAGCTCCTCAGCCAGATTCTCTAACACACAGTGTGAATATTGGGGAAAACCCTCCTCAACTTACAAACATCCGGATCAGAATGTTCCCTCAGACACATGCTCCCAGGGCAGGAGAAGTTCCTTTTCACCTCCCATCGCTTCTTCTCTCATTTTCCTTCCCTCTCCCGAAGGACAAACCCAACCACAAGGTGACCTAGGCCACGGAGTCAGGGACGCATCTCTCCAGCTCTGCGACTGCCTCTCACCCTCAACCCATCCCCCATCTCCTGCCCCTGCTGGCAGTGGAGCAGACCCGCTGATGTGAGCAGGCGGAGAGCAAAGGGTAGTCTCTCAACGCAGGAGGTGGCCGTGAGGACAGGGGCCCAGAGAGCGGGCAGCGTGGGGACAAGATGGCCATGATCCCACACTGCAGGACTACTGGCCACACCGCCTCTGCGCCTGAATTTGAGGATATGGTGTCACTATTTTGCGGTATGTCAAGCGAGTGCCTTAAGCACTTTGATAATTTAAAATCCTAATTGACTTTTTCCTTCACATCAATTGCAGGGAAGTGATACCTTTTCTGGGATGGGATTACTTCTTTCTTTGATTGGCAGCCTGAGGCAAGTCTCTCCCCAGAACTCTGGGTTCCCAGTCAACAATTAGCAGCGGAACCTGCAGAATCCTATGGAATGTTAATGTGGGGCTGCCTGCATTTGCCAGCTTGTTGTCTTCACCACAAACCTTTAATTTCCTAGTACCCCATTCTCCTTTAACCCCATCCCTCCCCAGACCAATACAAGCATCTGAAGGTAGATAAACCCATCAAGGGAGCTCATAACCCCAAACACCTCCATTTTATTGAAGCCAGTAAAACAGGCCAGTTAAACTTTCCCAACGCTCTTCGACTGCCACCCCCAAAACCGAAAAATATCCCAGCTCTGTCTTCAATGTATCTCTTTTACTTGTTAAAAATAGATGTTCCTGGATCTAGTATGTATTACAAAAATAAAACTCATTTGCAAAACCAACAAAGGACTTAAGAAAGTGCGTTTCCATCGATCTGAATGGGACGAGTGCAAACAGATTCAGCATTGAGCTGCCACAGCTTGATGATATTAAGCTCAACATGCTATGGTTGTGACAAAAGGGTACAAGATGAATAAAGCCTAAGGAGGTAATGTATAACATGGTGACCAGAGTTGACAAAACTGTATTGCATAATTGGAATTTGCTAAGAGATTAGAACTTAAATGTTCTTACAAAAAAGAAAAAGTTAAGTGTGTGAGGTGCCAGAGGTGTCCATTATAACTCAAAGGGAGGGAATCCTTTTCCAATGTAAATGTGTGTCAAATCATCACAATGTTCACTTAAATATCATATTTGTCAATTATACCTCAATAAAGCTGGAAAAGAAGGGTATGAATGTGTACTTGTCTTCAAATATAGAATAATTTAATCAGATTCTCTTCTCAATGATTTGGGGTGTAGAGTGGGTGGAGGAAGGAATGAAACTTGTTACTGACCTTTTCCAGTTGGTACCCAACAAGGGTCCTTCTGCAGGGTGTCCTTCGAGCCAGTAGAACGAGACTGAGTTTAGTTCAGAAGCAAAGGAAAGCTTTATTCTTTGATCAAAGAGTGGAGAGGTGCCAGCTCGAGCTCTAGAGTACAACTCTTCCCACAGGCCAGCTATTGTTGGGCTGCTTCATAGGGCTCTCCTCAGTGGGGGGGGGGGGGGGGGGGGGGGAAGGGGGGAGGGGCAGAGCACTCCTGCACAGGCGCGTTGCTCACAGCGTGGTCTCTGTGCACTGCGTGCAATGGCCATCTTTTTTTTTTTTTTTTTTTACATCTTTATTGGAGTATAATTGATTTACAATGGTGTGTTAGTTTCTGCTTTATAACAAAGTGAATCAGTTATACATATACATATGTTCCCATATCTCTCCCCTCTTGCGTCTCCCTCCCTCCCACCCTCCCTATCCCACCCCTCCAGGCGGTCACAAAGCACCGAGCTGATCTCCCTGTGCTATGCGGCTGCTTCCCACTAGCTATCTACCTTACGTTTGGTAGTGTATATATGTCCATGCTTCTCTCGTGCTTTGTCACAGCTTATCTTTCCGCCTCCCCATATCCTCAAGTCCATTCTCTAGAAGGTCTGTGTCTTTATTCCTGTCTTACCCCTAGGTTCTTCACGACGTTTTTTTGTCCTTAAATTCCATATATATGTGTTACCATATGGTATTTGTCTTTCTCTTTCTGACTTACTTCACTCTGTATGACAGACTCTAGATCTATCCACCTCATTACAAATAGCTCAATTTCGTTTCTTTTTATGGCTAATATTCCATTGTATATATGTGCCACATCTTCTTTATCCATTCATCCGATGATGGACACTTAGATTGTTTACATCTCCGGGCTATTGTAAATAGAGCTGCAATGAACATTTTGGTACATGACTATTTTTGAATTATGGTTTTCTCAGGGTATATGCCCAGTAGTGGGATTGCTGGGTCATATGGTAGTTCTATTTGGAGTTTTTAAAGGTACCTCCATACTGTTCTCCACAGTGGCTGTATCAATTTACATTCCCACCAACAGTGCAAGAGGGTTCCCCTTTTCCACACCCTCTCCAGCATTTATTGTTTCTAGATTTTTTGATGATGGCCATTCTGACTGGTGTGAGATGATATCTCATTGTAGTTTTGACTTGCATTTCTCTAATGATTAATGACATTGAGCATTCTTTGGTGTGTTTGTTGGCAGTCTGTATATCTTCTTTGGAGGAATGTCTATTTAGGTCTTCTGCCCATTTTTGGATTGGGTTATTTGTTTTTTTGTTATTCAGCTGCATGAGCTGCTTATAAATTTTGGAGATTAATCCTTTGTCTGTTGCTTCATTTGCAAATGTTTTCTCCCATTCTGAGGGTTGTCTTTTGGTCTTATTTATGGTTTCCTTTGCTGTGCAAAAGCTTTGAAGTTTCATTACGTCCCATTTGTTTATTTTTGTTTTTATTTCCATTTCTCTAAGAGGTGGGTCAAAAAGGATCTTGCTGTGATTTATGTCATAGAGTGTTCTGCCTATGTTTTCCTCTAAGAGTTTGATAGTTTCTGGCCTTACATTTAGGTCTTTAATCCATTTTGAGCTTATTTCTGTGCATGGTGTTAGGGAGTGATCTAATCTTATACTTTTACATGTACCTGTCTAGTTTTCCCAGCACCACTTATTGAGGAGGCTGTCCTTTCTCCACTGTACATTCCTGCCTCCTTTATCAAAGATAAGGTGACCACATGTGCGTGGGTTTATCTCTGGGCTTTCTATCCTGTTACATTGATCTTTCTGTTTTTGTGCCAGTACCATACTGTCTTGATTACTGTAGCTTTGTAGTATAATCTGAAGTCAGGGAGCCTGATTCCTCCAGCTCCGTTTTTTGTTCTCAAGATTGCTTTGGCTATTCGGGGTCTTTTGTGTTTCCATACAAATTGTGAAATTTTTTGTTCTAGTTCTGTGAAAAATGCCAGTGGTAGTTTGATTTGCATTGAATCTGTAGATTGCTTTGGGTAGTAGAGTCATTTTCACAATGTTGATTCTTCCAATCCAAGAACATGGTATATCTCTCCATCTATTTGTATCATCTTTAATTTCTTTCATCAGTGTCTTATAATTTTCTGCATACAGGTCTTTTGTCTCCTTAGGTAGGTTTATTCCTAAGTATTTTATTCTTTTTGTTGCAATGATAAATGGGAGTGTTTTCTTGATTTCACTTTCAGATTTTTCATCATTAGTGTATAGGCATGCAAGAGATTTCTGTGCATTAATATTGTATCCTGCTGCTTTACCAAATTCATTGATTAGCTCTAATAGTTTTCTGGTAGCATCTTTAGGATTCTCTATGTATAGTATCATGTCATCTGCAAACAGTGACAGCTTTACTTCTTCTTTTCCGATTTGGATTCCTTTTATTTCCTTTTCTTCTCTGATTGCTGTGGCTAAAACTTCCAAAACTATGTTGAATAAGAGTGGTGAGAGTGGGCAACCTTGTCTTGTTCCTGATCTTAGTGGAAATGGTTTCAGTTTTTCACCATTGAGGACAATGTTGGTTGTGGGTTTGTCATATATGGTCTTTATTATGTTGAGGAAAGTTCCCTCTATGCCTACTTTCTGCAGGGTTTTTATCATATATGGGTGTTGAATTTTGTTGAAAGCTTTCTCTGCATCTATTTAGAGGATCATAGGGTTTTTCTCCTTCAATTTGTTAATATGGTGTATCACATTGATTGATTTGCATATATTGAAGAATGCTTGCGTTCCTGGAATAAACCCCAGTTGATCATGGTGCATGATCTGTTTAATGTGCTGTTGGATTCTGTTTGCTAGTATTTTGTTGAGGATTTTTGCATCTATGTTCATCAGTGATATTGGCCTGTAGTTTTCTTTCTTTGTGACATCCTTGTCTGGTTTTGGTATCAGGGTGATGGTGGCCTCGTAGAATGAGTTTGGGAGTGTTCCTCCCTCTGCAACATTTTGGAAGAGTTTGAGAAGGATAGGTGTTAGCTCTTCTCTAAATGTTTGATAGAATTCACCTGTGAAGCCATCTGGTCCTGGGCTTTTGTTTGTTGGAAGATTTTTAATCACAGTTTCAATTTCAGTGCTTGTGATTGGTCTGTTCATATTTTCTATTTCTTCCTGATGCAGTCTTGGCAGGTTGTGCATTTCTAAGAATTTGTCCATTTCTTCCAGGTTGTCCATTTTATTGGCATAGAGTTGCTTGTAGTAATGTCTCATGATCTTTTGTATTTCTGCAGCGTCAGTTGTTACTTCTCCTTTTTCATTTCTAATTCTATTGATTTGAGTCTTCCTTTTTTTCTTGATGAGTCTGGCTAATCGTTTATCAATTTAGTTTATCGTCTCAAAGAACCAGCTTTTAGTTTTATTGATCTTTGCTATCGTTTCCTTCATTTCTTTTTCATTTATTTCTGATCTGATTTTTATGATTTCTTTCCTTCTGCTAACTTTAGGGCTTTTTTGTTCTTTCTCTAATTGCTTTAGGTTCAAGGTTAGGTTGTTTATTCGAGATGTTTCCTGTTTCTTAAGGTAGGATTGTATTGCTATAAACTTCCCTCTCAGAACAGCTTTTGCTGCATCCCATAGATTTTGGCTCGTCGTGTCTCCATTGTCATTTGTTTCTAGGTATTTTGTAATTTCCTCTTTGATTTCTTCGGTGATCACTTCATTATTAAGTAGTGTATTGTTTAGCCTCCATGTGTTTGTATATTTTACAGGTCTTTTTCTGTAACTGATATCTAGTCTCATAGCATTGTGGTCAGAAAAGATACTTGAAACAATTTCAATTTTCTTAAATTTACCAAGGCTTCATTTGTGACCCAAGATATGATCTATCCTGGAGAATGTTCCATGAGCGCTAGAGAAAAATGTGTATTCTGTTCTTTTTGGAAGGAATGTCCTATAAATATCAATTAAGTCCATCTTGTTTAATGTATCATTTAAAGCTTGTGTTTCCTTCTTTATTTCCATTTTGGATGATCTGTCCATTGGTGAAAGTGGGCTGTTAAAGTCCCCTACTATGAATGTGTTACTGTCAATTTCCCCTTTTATGGCTGTTAGTATTTGCCTTATATATTGAGGTGCTCCTATGTTGGGTGCATAAATATTTACAATTGTTATATCTTCTTCTTGGATTGATCCCTTGATCATTATGTAGTGTCCTTCTTTGTCTCTTCTAATAGTCTTTATTTTAAAGTCTATTTTGTCTGATATGAGAATTGCTACTCCAGCTTTCTTTTGGTTTCCATTTGCATGAAATACCTTTTTCCATCTGCTTACTTTCAGTCTGTATGTGTCCCTAGGTCTGAAGTGGGTCTCTTGTAGACAGAAAATATATGGGTCTTGTTTTTGTATCCATTCAGCCAATCTGTGTCTTTTGGTGGGAGCATTTAGTCCATATACATTTAAGGTAATTATCGATATGTATGTTCCTATTCCCATTTTCTTAATTGTTTTGGGTTTGTTATTGTAGGTTTTTTCCTTCTCTTGTGTTTCTTGTCCAGAGAAGTTCCTTTAGCAGTTGTTGTAAAGCTGGTTTGGTGGTGCTGAACTCTTTCAGCTTTTGCTTGTCTGTAAAGGTTTTAATTTCTCCATCAAATCTGAATGAGATCCTTGCTGGGTAGAGTTATCTTGGTTGCAGGTTTTTCTCCTTCATCACTTTAAATATAACCTGCCAGTCCCTTCTGGCTTGCAGAGTTTCTGCTGAAAGATCAGCTGTTAACCTTATGGGGATTCCCTTGTGTGTTATTTGTTGTTTTTCCCTTGCTGCTTTTAATATGTTTTCTTTGTATTTAATTTTTGACAGTTTGATTAATATGTGTCTTGGCATATTTCTCCTTGGATTTACCCTGTATGGGACTCTCTGTGCTTCCTGGACTTGATTAACTATTTCCTTTCCCATACTAGGGAAGTTTTCAACTATAATCTCTTCAAATATTTTCTCAGTCCATTTCTTTTTCTCTTCTTCTTCTGGAACCCCTATAATTCAAATGTTGTTGCATTTAATGTTGTCCCAGAGTTCTCTGAGACTGTCCCCAATTCTTTTCATTCTTTTTACTTTATTCTGCTCTGCAGTAGTTACTTCCACTATTTTATCTTCCAGGTCACTTATCCGTTCTTCTGCCTCAGTTATTCTGCTATTGATCCCATCTAGAGTATTTTAAATTTCATTTATTGTGTTGTTCATCGTTGTTTGTTTCATCTTTAGTTCTTCTAGGTCCTTGTTAAATGTTTCTTGCATTTTGTCTATTCTATTTCCAAGATTTTGGATCATCTTTACTATCATTATTCTGAATTCTTTTTCAGGTAGACTGCCTATTTCTTCTTCATTTGTTAGGTCTGGTGGGTTTTTATCTTGCTCCTTCATCTGCTGTGTGTTTTTCTGTCTTCTCATTTTGCTTATCTTACTGTGTTTGGGGTCTCCTTTTTGCAGGCAGCAGGTTCGTAGTTCCTGTTGATTTTGGTGTCTGTCCGCAGTGGCTAGGGTTGGTTCAGTGGGTTGTGTAGGCTTCCTGGTGGAGGGGACTAGTGCCTGTGTTCTGGTGGATGAGGCTGGATCTTGTCTCTTTGGTGGGCAGGTCCACGTCTGGAGGTGTGTTTTGGGGTGTCTGTGGACTTATTATGATTTTAGGCAGCCTCTCTGCTAATGGGTGGGGTTGTGTTCCTGTCTTGCTAGTTGTTTGGCATAGGATGTTCAGCACTATAGCTTGCTGGTCGTTGAGTGAAGCTGGGTGCTGGTGTTAAGAAGGAGATCTCTGGGAGATTTTCGCCATTTGATATTATGTGGAGCTGGGAGGTCTCTTGTGGACCACTGTCCTGAAGTTGGTTCTCCCACCTCAGAGGCACAGCACTGACTCCTGGCTGCAATACCAAGAGCCTTTCATCCACACGGCTCAGAATAAAAGAGAGAAAAAGTAGAAAGAAGGAAATAGTAGAAGAAGAAAGAAAGAAAGAAAGAAAGGAGGGAGGGAGGGAGGGAGGGAGAGAGGGAGGGAGGAAGGAAGGAAGGAAGGAGAGAAGGAAGGGAAAAAAGAAAGAAGATAAAGTAAAATAAAATAAGATAAAATATAATAAAGTTATTAAAATAAATATTTATTAAGAGAAAAAAAGAAAAAAAATTTAAAAAAAAAGGACGGATAGAACCCTAGGCAAAATGGTGGAAGAAAAGCTATACAGACAAAATATCACACAGAAGCATACAGATACACACTCACAATAAGAGGAAAAGGGGAAAAAAGTCATAAATCTTGCTCTCAAAGTCCACCTCCTCCATTTGGGATAATTCATTGTCTAAAGGAGGGAAGGAGGGAAGGAAGGAAAGAAAGAAAGAAAGAAAGAAAAGTAAAATAAAATAAAGTTATTAAAATAAAAAATAATTATTAAGAAAAAAATTAAACAAAAAAAACGGAAGGATAGAACCCTAGGACAAATGGTGGAAGCAAAGCTATACAGACAAAATCTCACACAGAAGCATACACATACACACTCACAAAAAGAGGAAAAGGGGAAAAAATCATAAATCTTGCTCTCAAAGTCCACCTTCTTAATTTGGGGTGATTCGTTGTCTATTCATGCATTCCACAGATGCAGGTACATCAAGTTGATTGTGGAGCTTTAATCCGCTGCTTCTGAGGCTGTTGGGAGAGATTTCCCTTTCTCTTCTTTGTTCTCACAGCTCCCAGGGGCTCAGCTTTGGATTTGGCCCCACCTCTGCGTGTAGGTCCCCGGAGGGGGGGGGGGGGGGGAAGGGAGGGGCAAGGAGTGCGGGGTGGGCCTGCGGCAGCAGAGGCCGGCGTGACGTTGAGGCGCGCCGTGTGTTGTCCCGGGGAAGTTGTCCCTGGATCCCGGGACCCCGGCAGTGGTGGGCTGCACAGGCTCCCCGGAAGGGGGGTGTGGATAGTGACCTGTGCTCGCACACAGGCTTCTTGGTGGCGGCAGCAGCAGCCTTAGCGTCTCATGCCCGTCTCTGGGGTCCACGCTTTTAGCCGCGGCTCGCACCCGTCTCTGGAGCTCCTTTAAGCAGCGCTCTTAATCCCTTCTCCTCGTGCACCAGGAAACAAAGAGGGAAGAAAAAGTCTCTTGCCTCTTCGGCAGGTCCCTCCCGGCTAGCCGTGGCGCACTAACCCTCTGCAGGCTGTGTTCACGCCGCCAACCCCAGTCCTCTCCCGGCGCTCCGACCGAAGCCCAAGCCTCAGCTCCCAGCCCCGCCCGCCCCGGCGGGGGACCAGACAAGCCTCTCGGGCTGGTGAGTGCCGGTCGAACCTGATCCTCTGTGCGAGAATCTCTCCGCTTTGCCCTCCGCACCCCTGTTGCTGTGCTCTCCTCCACGGTCCCGAAGCTTTCCCCCTCCGCCACCCGTAATATCCGCCCGCGAAGAGGCTTCCTAGTGTGTGGAAACGTTTCCTCCTCCCCAGCTCCCTCCCACTGGTGCAGGTCCCGTCCCTATCCTTTTGTCTCTGTTTATTCTTTTTTCTTTTGCCCTACCCAGGTACATGGGGAGTTTCTTGCCTTTTGGGAGGTCTGAGGTCTTCTGCCAGCGTTCAGTAGGTGTTCTGTAGGAGTTGTTCCATGTGTAGATGTATTTCTGGTGTATCTGTGGGGAGGAAGGTGATTTCCACGTCTTACTCTCCCGCCATCTTCCCAGAAGCCCCTCTGCCATCTTGAATTGAGGTGCCGTGGGCAGCTCTTCTCCAGGCAGCCACGGAGCTGAGGTGTCAGGCTGGCGGTTAGGTGCTGGAAACTCTAATCTGACATGTTAGGTGCAAGGCCTCTGCACACGGCCCCCTATAGGCAAGTGAAACTAGACTAAGCACAAAAGAAGAGTTTAGACCTTATCTTATTATCTGTATTCCATCTTACTTTCCCTGGGGTCCGTAGTGGGCTTTGCCAGTGACGCTTTACCTCTACCACCCCCTTCTGTTTCCTCATACCCTCTCGACAAAGTTTATTGTCAAACTTGTTGATCTTTTCAGAGTGTGTTATTCAAACTGGACTGATAAAAATGGTAATATGTATCCTTTATTATAAATGAGACCGTTAATTTTGAAAAGTCAGACAAAGAAGTCACTCAATTGTGATTTTAATTAAAGCAACCTGGTCAGACAGTGGTTTTCTCTTGGGGGCACCAGAGCCAAGTCTCTCTACAAGATGAATGATAGCTTGTCCCCCTCTCTACAAGATGAATGATAGCTTGTCTCCTGTGTCCTTATTTTAGAACTATTTCTACAATTCCCGTCCAGTTATAGACACTACCGGCATCTGAGTGGCCCACTCTCATGAAGAGGGAAAACCTGGATTCTTAAGAAAACTAAAAATGCAAATACTTTGGATATGTTGAGTGTTCTCAGCTGTGATTAGGGATGGGCACTTATTTCCACCTCTAAGAATCAGGACTTTGCTCTTTACCTGAAGTTGTTGTCAGATATGAGAAGAACTGGAAGATAAGTTTGGTAGGACAAGTACTAAATCTTGATGCGCCTTGCAGAGTGATTTCCAAGAAATTTCCTGAAAGGTTGTCCAGATAAGCAGAAAGAACAAAGGAGATTTCTTGTTACTTAGATCAAGCTATTACAATTAGAGCACCTCTGAAGAAGAAATGTTTGTACCCCAATAAGGCCCAGAGGTTCAAATCAATGAAAACGTGAGTGTCGCAGGCTGGGTCCCCTGGGTAGCAAACTTGAGCAGAGAGAGCAGTGTGTGGGATGCTTCTGAACGTGTGCTTGACACCTGCAGAAGGAAAGAGAAGAAATCAGGATTGAGCACCAGGAGAAGTTGAACTTCAATGCTGGATATCTCAATGGAAGACACAGTCAACCCTGCAGGGAGTTCTGAAGATGGAATCATATTCAGAGGGACCCCACTTTGGGAAAAGGAGGGAAAATACCTTGTATCTCTTGTTGATTAGTCACTGGATATGGGCTGCCCAGGAAAAAGGTAAGACTCTGTGTGTGTGTGTGTGTGTGTGTGTGTGTGTGTGTGTGTGTGCGCACGCACATGTAGGTCTCTCTTTGGCTGAGGCCATCCCTGTGGGGATGGCCAGCCAAAAGCAGTTTGTCTGCCGCACTCCTGGTAGGAATAATTCTTTCCGTCTTGAAGGGAGTGCTAAGTGGAGCACCACAGTGTCTACCACGCTGAATGATGTGGAAGTGAAGGAGTTATGATAAAAGGATTGTGCCGTGAAAGCTGGTAGGATTGTTTCTTGCCTTTGCGGGAAATACAAAAGGAAGAATGCACTCAGAGTCAGGTAAGGTATTCCTTCACAAAGAACACTCTGTTGCTTATTTAGCACTGCTAGTGGATATTCTTGGCTTACCTGAACTGTGATCAAAAGGGTATAAATATTCTTATCCAAATCTAGATACCTAAAAAAAAAAAAGGGCAGGGGGTGGGGGATAGATAACCTATTCCTAGAGGACAGCTTTAGGACCCGAAGCGAGGCAGGGAGACACTCATCTTTCGGATAGTGTCTGGCCACTTTTACTTGAGCTAATCCAGGCTCATAAGTGGAGAAATTCGTGCAAATTTCTCAGTCTGTGTGTATGTACATGAATATGTTGGAGGTGTTTGAATGCATTTTTTTTGTTTGTCCATTTGTTTTTTCTTTAAATTTATTTATTTATTTTACTTTTGGCTGTGTTGGGTCTTCGTTGTGGTGCGTGGGCTTCTCACTGCGGTGGCTTCTCTTGGTTCGGAGCACAGTCTCTAGGTGCGCGGGCTTCGGTAGTTGTGACACACGGGCTCTAGAGCGCAGGTTCAGTAGTTGTAGTGCATGGGCTTAGTTGCTCCACGGCATGTGGGATGTTCCCGGACCAGGGCTTGAACCCATGTCCATTGCATTGGCAGGCAGATTCTTAACCACTGTGCCACCAGGGAAGCCCCTGTCCATTTGTTTTTACAAAAATTTGGTAGTGCTCTTGGCCTTTTTGTAGCTTTTTATTCCTTGGAGATCTATGTTTATTTTTTCTAAACATAAGAAACAACAGATATTTTATAGTGTGTATTTTATAATTCTAATTTTGAAGTCTCTGTGGTCTGGTTCTATTGTCTTATTTCTGCTTATTCTCACTCCTGTTGTCTGGGTTATGTGACTGATCATATGTGACCATGTGCTGGTCATTGTACTTGAAATATAATTTAGGAATGATTGTTCAAGGCTGTGGTTCCTTGGGCTATCTGGATGACCCAAACCTGGGTTGCAAATTCACACAACAGCTGGTGTACTTTTGGCTTTTCATTTGCCTGAGGGTACAGGCCTTTGGATCCCAGTTTAATATATTTGGGGAAGAAGTGAGACTCCCCGGTTCTGGTGGGCCCCAGGCTTTGACTTCTTCCTTTTGCTTTTTGAGGCCACCAAAACAGCACCTCAGCTTTGCATGTGTCTTCATGTTTGATGGTTGCTGTTGGGTCAGAGTAGCTTCATGTGCTCAGTTTACCTCCCTGGATTTGCCTTCTAGATTTTTGCATATTAACTCCTCACTATCTTGTTAGCTTTTAGGTTTTATTAGTTAAAAAAATTAATTTCACCCAGTTTTTCGTTTATTTGTTTGGGGTTTTTTTTAGTTGTTCTTATTGGAAGGGAGGAAACCTCTGGTGCTTCTTGTCTATGGCCAAAACCTGTGGCATTCTCTATGAGAATTCAAGGGAGATCAGGAGGCATCTTATTTCGTATCTCAAACTTTCAAGCTTATTTTGTTGGTTGAAGTTGAGTCAAATAGAATCATATATTAGCACTGCATTGTTCTAAGGACTTAAAATAAATAAAAATTGAAAATTCTCATTAAGCATGGATCTGATTTTCCATCTCAAATGTAACCACATAAATATAAGATGTTATATTAAATTATCATAATTTCTCTAAAACTAACAGAACGTGATACCCAAACTTTAAAAAATAAAGCTATAGAAATACATGCATTATCAATGACATTTTCATTTTTAAGTTATTTAGAATTTACTGGAGGTGGGATTAACTTTTTATAGGTTATTTGAGCATGAGAAAGTTAAAAAGGAGAAGTCAAGTATTTTTTTCAGTGCAGAGAGGCAGTTATTTTCAGTGATAGGAAGAAAATTCAGGTCTTCCTTATAATTATAGAGCTAGCACATAGTAATTACATGAGAAAAACCTCTCATAGATAACGATGCAATCTAAGCCATCCAGTTTAGGGTAATTTTCCTTATTTAAAAAGTGCCAAACACAATTAATGTTGAATAACTTTCAAAAGAATAATGAAATTTCATTTCCCCCATTCAAGATGACTCCAACCTAGAGACACAAGTTCCTCATTTCAGGAGCTAGTTACCCACAAATGAACCCTTATGACATAAGTGAAACCTGAAACTCTTCAAGTGCTAGATTTATTTCCATGAGGTTGATGTGAACCAAAAAGATTCATTCTCTCAAAGGAATTGTTTCATCTCCCCTGCAATGCTGTGGCTTATAATAGAGTTATTATTAGCTTTGACCACAGTTACATCACTGGGACAGCCTCCCCACCTGCTCGGACCAAGAGTGATGTCCATGTCTCTGGAATACTGGTTGCACTTCCTCTTCAGACCACTCAACTGACACTTAGCTTTGCTAAATGTTACTTAGCCTTTTATGTGCATGGCTATCTCCTCAAGGAGACGGAACCCTTGAAGGGCAAGGGCCCTGCCACACCAGGCCTTGTTATAGGTCCCTGAAGTGCCCAGTCCCAGCACCTTCTACACAAGATGCTCAATACATGTTTGTTGATGGTAATGATAATTCATATTTTGACTTGGGCGAGAAATGTATCTTATTCATTATGTTGCCTCAGCTCCTAGCACATTCCCTGGCCCAGAATAGAAGCTCAAGAAAAGTTTACTGAATGAATGAACAAATAAATGAAGGGATGAGTCGTTAGATAAAAATCTGGTTAGAAACATACACACAGGGAATGGAGATCATCATGATCAGATTATTTTTCAGGCTTTCTTTTTTTTTCTTTCTTTCTTTTTTTCTTCTTTTAGTTTACCATGAAAGGATAGACAAACTATGACATGATCAATTTAATCAAGTACCATTAAATCCCACACCCCTTTTACTTGCCTCAGGCATATAGGGTATAAATGTCAAGTGTCCTGACTCTCCCGCCAATGCCATATATTTTGTTTTGTGAACAAACTGAGAAGTCCAGTGTCTGTGACATTCCGTCTCTTCTGCTCTACTTTAGAAGGAGAATGTGGGACTTCCCTGGTGGTCCAGTGGTAAAGACTCTGTGCTCCCAACGCAGGGGGCATGAGTTCGATCCCTAGTCAGGGAGCTAAGATCCTGCATGTCACAGGGCATGGCCAAAATAAATAAAAAGTAAAAATAGAAGGAGAATGTGACCCATTCCCTGGAATTTGGAGAAAACAGGACATTGGAAAACCCTATTTGACCATAACAAGAGACAAGTGTCAAAATGGTATAAAGGAACAGCTTTAAATATCACTCCTCTCATCTAAAAGTTAAGTGTATCACCACTGGGTTAGCACTGAATTGTTCCTTTGCTAGAGTATTATTTTCTTTATTAGATGTATTATTCTCTAAGATTCCTTTTAGCTCAAAGATCAGTGTTTTTGTAGGGAGTATAGAGTTTGGAGTTTGAGGATCTGAGTGTCAAATTCTAGCTTCACTTCTCACAAAGTTGACTTTGAGCAAATCATGTAATCTGCTGACACCCTGACCCTTGCCCAGTTATTCCTGTGTAGACTGGGGTTTATAATTCCTGCCCTGTTTCTCATAGCATAACCATGAGACTCATTGGGGAAATGCATATGAAAATACATTAAGTATGAAACTATTCAGGTATTAGACATTAATGCTAGTTAAAGAAGATAAATATCTTCCCAAGAGACTCGAGACCAGCGGGCTGAGCATTTCCTGAAGGGTGTTTCAGAGAACATGATTTTTTTTTCACAAATGGTAATAGCCATGACATGACAAAATCATTTCAAACAAGAATGGGAAATTCTATGCTAAACAAAAGTAAGCAAATTCTTTTATTGTAGGACTTAGCAGAGCTGTTAACATGGTCATGTGCTTTGTGAATCTCTGAGCATTTCCCAGTGTAAATGGACAGGGTATCTTACAGGATTAGGATTCCATGGAGTACAACTTGGGGAGCACTGAGCTAGTTCATTGCCCAGACCAATCTCACACTAAGTCAGTGCTACTCCAAGTACCGAGAAATGTTTGTTCCCTATCTGTGATGAGAAAAAGAGTTTATGAGAGGACAGAAATCAACACATGCTTCCTTCATCAGGAAAGTCTTCCTACCGGAAAAAGAAAGTCAGTCAGCTGAGCATAGCTGATTTATTTTGGTGCAAGCTCCTCATCGGCTTGCATACCAGCAGTGGTCCTGTACTACTTTTTGAGGCATGGAGAAGGCTGGAAAGTGACTCTGGAGGGGAAAATGAAGGCGATCCAGAACAGTGTCACTTACTACTGAGCTCAGAAAACAAATAGTTATAATATATAATAGCCAAGGCTCTCGGTTTCTGTTGGCCTCTCTTATCAAAACTTTTGCCAATCAAGGCATTTTTCTTCTTTTCAGTGCTGTCATAGTACCAGAATACCAACTTGCCTTTGGACTGAGATTCCCACTTTTTCCAGAATTTAATTCTCAAGATGAAAAGAGAGTGGGCACGTTTGCCACCATCAACCTCATAAATCCACACACTAAAAATTATGTTAATCAGCACTATTTTAACTGAAAGGCCTCACTTATTTGATTTCTCTCTTATTTTTAGAGATAAATTTGATTTAATATTGTTTGCATATACTCAGACTCCCCATTAAACACACGTCCCTGGTATAAACCTACTGATCTTGACTTGACAGCTCCCTAAAAGCCCTTTGCCCTTGGGATTATCATGACATTATTCGGTTGAGGACACCCCATGGAAATAGTGTTCCCATTAAATGTCAGTTTGTAGGAGTGAGGCTGTGGTTTCAGGCCTTTGAGCAGTGAAACACCTGGATGCTCTGTGGAGAGCAAGGCTAAGTAACTGCTCTTTGTGTATAATCCACTAGAGCACTTATCACAGTTGATGTGTTGCTTGGTTGGCGTGTCTGACTGGGAGCTACTCGAAAACAGATACTCTGTATTATCTCTGTTTTACTTCTATTGTCTCCTACAGTTACCAAGTGAACATATGCTGACTTCCTAACAAACTGGCCCCAAATCCTATATCTCAATGAGTGTTTTCTTTTAAACAAGATTACCTTTGGAGGCAATGTAACGGTTCCAACAATATTGTCATTGCTGAAAGATCTTTGTCTGTGGCAACCTTTATTGGGCAGTCTTGATAGTAGGAAATATTTGTCTTTTGAGGATAGGTTTTTAGGTTTATTATTTTCCTTGATGGCTACCAAGCCTTGGAAGAAGTCATGCAGCTGAGACAATTTTGAGTCAAAAAAGAGTTGCAGGGGCTTCCCTATTGAGGCAGTGGATAAGACTCCACACTCCCAATGCAGGGGGCCTGGGTTTGATCCTTGGTCAGGAAACTAGATCCCACGTGCTGCAACCAAGTGTTCTCATGCCACAACTAAGGAACCTGTATGCCGCAACTAAGGAGCTGGTGAGCCACAACCAAGGAGCCCTGGAGCCACAACTAAGGAGCCTGCCTGCTGCAACTAAGACTTGGCACAACCAAATAAATAAATAAATATAAAGAAAAAAATAAGACAGCACTGCAGTGTTGAAATAATAATTTAAAAAAAGAGCTGATTTATAACATAATTGTATTGGTTTTGCTCTGTGGCTGGGATATCATTTCAGGCTCAGCTGTAGAGGACAGAATCCACTCTTGCTAATTCAAGCAAGAAGTAATTCAGTACAGGGTGTAAAATGGAAGTTGGAAAACAAACTTCAGGTTGTTTTTTCAAGAGTGACTCTCTAGGTCATGCCCTAGAACAAAGCTTCCAAGGGAGCGTCTATCTACCTTTGTTAAGATTGGGGAGATGCTGGCTCCAAAAGCACACCATCACTGCTGCCCTTAATGCCCTTGTGTTCCCTGATCAGGAAGCTTCCCCTACAGCTGCAGGTGCCGGCATTCTGCCACACCTGCTGTCATCAATACCAGCAACATGACTATGCCTTTGACACCAAAATACCATCTTCGCCTTTTGCAGAGGTAGAAAAGCCAAATGCCTTCATGACCTGGCTTGCCGACAGGAAGGGACAGAGTGAGGCCTCCACCAGACTCCTGCCGTCACGTCTTGTGTGTGTGCACCTAAGGCTGAGCCTAAACCATATCTGGAATGGGAGAACAGAAAAGTCCTTTCTAGATTATAGAGCCTGCAGTACACCAAGCTTCTAGAACAGAGCTCCTCAGGGTGTGGTCCTCCAACATCCTGCATCAGAATCTCTTGGAGAATTTGTTAAAATGCAGATTCCCTATCCCCATGCCAGCCCTCTGAGGTTAAGGCCCTCTGCATTCTAGGCACACTTCTCAGGTTGTTTTTACATTTATCACCAAGAGTTTCAAAGTGTAGTTTATCACCTGCTAATGGATGGCAAAATCAGTTTAGTGGGCTGTGATTAGCATTTTTTTTTTTTTTTTGCGGTACGCGGGCCTCTCACTGCTGTGGCCTCTCCCGTTGCAGAGCACAGGCTCCGGACGCGCAGGCTCAGCGGCCATGGCTCACGGGCCCAGCCGCTCCGCGGCATGTGGGATCTTCCTGGACCGGGGCACGAACCTGTGTCCCCTGCATCGGCAGGCAGACTCTCAACCACTGCGCCACCAGGGAAGCCCTGATTAGCATTTTTTAGAAAAGAAATAGAGTATAATAAAATAGACGGTATCTGAATGTATCGCATTAGTAAAGGTAGTGTTATTTCATAAAACTTTTGTTTTAGTTAGGTACATATAGATATAAACTGGATCACAAGACCAAACATATTTCTTGTCATGCCGTGTGGTTTGAAAAATTCTTCTCCAGGAGGAGGTGAAACGTCTGTCAGGTGCTAATCCTCCAAGTCACCACCACCAGTAAACAAACTGCAGGAAATTCAAGAAAGGAGTTTCAAAATGTCCTGTGCAACCACAGATCGTTATTATACGTGTTTAATCTCCCAAGAGACTACTATGAAGAGTACAATTAGAGAAGAAACGGGTACTTATTAAGCATCTACTGTGGGCCAGACAGTCTGCCAAGTGTGTTCTCTATTTTCCTGGGGGAGCCTCATAACTACCAGTCCACAGATAGGAAATGTGGCTCAGAAGTTCGGTAACTCCCCCAAAGTCCCCTAGGTAGGAAGTGATGGAGCTCGGCATAGGGGATATAGAAGTCTCCCCTGTATAGTAGTCTGCCCCTCTGGAGTGGAAAAGAGAAACCTTGCTAGAACACTACTGTTATTTATTGGAAGAAAGAAATGAGCTCCTCTTGACGGGGCTTCTGGTTTCTTACTAGTGAAGGGATAGCATCTTCATTGAGCTGCATCAGCCACTGAACAAATATTTCTGTTTAGTTGTTATTCTCAAGATTTTTCCATAGCAATTTTAATTATTTCAGATTATCAAAGTAATATAATTTATTAGAGAAAACTTGGAAAATAAGAAAAGAGTGTAAGGGAGAATACAAAAATCTCAATAATCCCACTCTTAAAGCTAACCACTTCCACCCACAAACACACACATAAACACAAATTGGGACTATATTTTTATATTAATATACACATATATGTATATATGGTATCCTAATTTTGTTAATGACATTTACTTGTGCCACTAAATACTCATTAAAAGCATACATTTTGGGCTTCCCTGGTGGCGCAGTGGTTGGGAGTCTGCCTGCTGATGCAGGGGGCGCAGGTTCGTGCCCCGGTCCGGGAGGGTCTCGCGTGCCGCGGAGCGGCTGGGCCCGTGGGCCGTGGCTGCTGGGCCTGCGCGTCCGGAGCCTGTGCTCCGCGGCGGGAGAGGCCCCGGCAGTGAGAGGCCTGCGTACCACAAAAAAAAAAAAAAAAAAAAAAATACATTTTAAACAATCTCATAGAATTCAATTTAATAAATATGTTGTTATTCATTTAAGTGAGGTCCTACTTTCAGACATTTAGGTTAACTTGAATTTTCAGCTATTAAATAATGCTGGGGTTAAAATCCTTAAAAATGAATCTTTTTGTGATCTTTGATCTCCTTTATAATGAACTGCCAAATGTAGAATCACTGGTCCTGAGTTAAGAAACTTTTTAAGGCCGTTGACACACAATGCCAACTTACCCTCAGGAAACATATGTCTGTTCATGTCATCAGCAGGCATGAAGCTGCCTCTTCCCCAATGGCAAGGTCATTGAGATCCTGAAATCATGGCAGTGTGGGGGTGGTTCTCTACAGCAGGCTCCTGGGAGTCATTTCATTACCCTCATAACCATGTGACCTTTGCCTTTTACACAATTAGTTTTGGGGGGCCCACTTATGGTATTACAATGGGGTTTTACTTTTAGTCTGGGTCAATCTGATAAGGGAAAAATGGGCAAGTTGTTTCATTTTGCATATCTTTGAATACTAGTGAGGCTGAGCTTTTTTTCACAGATTTTTGGCCATTGTCTATTCTTTCCCAAATTGTGTACACTATCCTTTGCTTGTTTTCTTCTATTAGAGTATTCATATTTTTCTTATGATTTATAATAATTCTTTTAATAATAATAAAGGCTAATGTCATGTAAGCATTTATGTGCTAATATACTCTTTTAGGAGCTTTACAATGTTTTTGCTTTTAATCCTCACAGCAAACCTATGAGGTAAATATTATTATTATGTGTTTTGTGAATGTGAAAACAAAAGCTTAGAGAGGTAAAATTACTTGTCTATGGTTACACAGCTAGAAAGTGGCAGATCTGGGATCTAATCTCAGGTCATCCAATTCCTGAGTATCATTAGTTCACGAGATTAATCATGTTGCAAACATTACCCCCGGTTTATTACCTTTTAATTTGTTTGGGTTGGTTTGGGATGGAAAAAATATTGGTTAAGAATTAATTTAATAGAGGAGTTTCTGGATCCATCTTGGGCTATTCTGGGAAGGAAAATGCATTTCTAACAAACAGAAGTGCTTTCTAATGGTAAGTCCATCAGTCAGTCTCTAATGTTCAGAAAATTGGAGTTTGTGCCCAGACCAGGTGGTGAGGGTTACCTGGCTGACAGCAGCATACTCTCCGTTTCGGAGATAACTTGAGCCACTACAGGCATAAACATCCTTAATCATGGGACTCAGAAAGTGTACCCCTTTCCAGCTCCTATTGAGTATTCTGTGTCGGATCATCTCTGACCCCTACACGCATGCCCACAGGCAGAACTGCTCTCTTTGAGGGAGGTACGGGTGAGAGTTCAACTTAAGAGACAAGGAATCACTTTTTAATTACAGGTCCACAATCCCTTATTTGATATCCTTGGTTGTCAAATGTATTTTGGAATTCAGAGTAGCAAATTTTTCTAGAGGAAAATCAATAAATATTCACCCAAAGTGGGATTTAAAAAAAAGACTGAATGAATTTACAGCAAGGTCACGTTTTGATGCCAAATGTTTTTGTCACAAATTTATCAGAGTAAATCCGTTTTTAGAGTTTTGGGATCTCTGAATTGTGCAAAACGGATTTGGGAATATAGTTCATCAGGGGCCCTGAGTTTATTGTCTGTTAGGAGATGATATAATGAGGTCAGTACTCCCACGTCCCCCTTGGAGTCCACTCATTATTCTATCCCCAATATTTGCAAAAGTGTCATCTCCAGTGTTCTCTTCCAGTTTTGCAACTCAGGGGAAACGTGTCATTGTGAGATGCAGCAGAGAAAACCCTTATGTGATGTAGGGCCTGCTCTTTGTAGCTTCCTCCGTGGTCTTGGCAGTTGGGGGAGGCTGGCTTTCACCAGAGGGCCCCCACCAATCACTTTCTCTTGATAAATGCTCCTATTTGCACCCTGAGACCAGGAATAAGAAATACTCCTAGAAAGCTGGTGATATTCAGCGACTGTTTCTCTTCATGAGCGATGAGGTAACTTAAAAATGCTCTGCAGAGATGTAAATCTTTTACTTTTTGCCCATCTTTTTTTTTTTTTTTTTTTTTTTTTTTTTTTTTTTTTTTTTTTTTTATGCGTTACGCGGGCCTCTCACTGTTGTGGCCTCTCCCGTTGCGGAGGACAGGCTCCGGACGCGCAGGCTCAGCGGCCATGGCTCACGGGCCCAGCCGCTCCGCGGCATGTGGGATCCTCCCAGACCGGGGCACGAACCCGCGTCCCCTGCATCGGCAGGCGGACTCTCAACCACTGCGCCACCAGGGAAGCCCCATCTTTTTTTTTTTAAATAAATTTATTTTATTTATATTTGGCTACATTGGGTCCTCATTGCTGTGCGCGGGCTTTCTCTGGTTGCGGTGAGTGGTGGCTACTCTTCGTTGTGGTGCGCGGGCTTCTCATTGTGGTGGCTTCTCTTGTTGCGGAGCACGGGCTCTAGGCACGCGGGCTTCAGTAGTTGTGGAACGTGCGCTCAGTAGTTGTGGCTCGCGGGCTTCTCATTGTGGTGGCTTCTCTTGTTGCGGAGCATGGGCTCTAGGCACGCGGGCTTCAGTAGTTGTGGAACGTGCGCTCAGTCGTTGTGGCTCGCGGGCTCTAGAATTCAGGCTCAGTAGTTGTGGTGCATGGACTTAGTTGCTCCGCAGCACGTGGGATCTTCCCGGGCCAGGGCTCGAACCCGTGTCCCCTGCATTGGCAGGCGGATTCTAACCACTGCCCCACCAGGGAAGCCCCTTTGCCCCATCCTTACTAGAAATGAAGCACTTCTTGACTCGGAGAGATTAATAAGCATTTTCTGAACTGAAGAGTGCCAGATTCATCTTCCTTAAGTTCTGTTTTGATCATGTCATTTTCCTGCTCTAAAACTTTCAAAAACTTTCCACTGCATACTGAATAAAGTCTTTCAAGACTTTTATGCTCTTCCTTTTGGCCTCTTCTCTAGGCTCCTGAAGATGTGCAATGTCATATCCTGCTTCTGTTTCTCCTCTGTTCTTCCTTTCTCCCTCTATTCCTTTCTTCCACGGACATGTACTGAGTATCTCTTATGTGCCAGGCAGTGTACAAACAGTAGTAAATAGAAGAGACATCATCCCTGCCTCCATGGAACTTTCTTGTAATCTGTGCTTCTGTAGCCGCCACCATTGGTTCCCTCCCATGTTCCCTCCACATGACCACTTAAGCATGCATCTGTCCAATTTCCAGCACCGGCATTTCTTTCCCTGGGAGTTTTCTGTGGCCTACAGAGCTTATCTTTGTCATCTATGTGGCAGGTTGGAAGCGTTGAGGAATTAATGCCCCCCATCTTACAGCATTTTTCAATCTATGGATGGAAAACCTAATTACTCTTCTCCCTTACCCCTTGTGGGGAGATAACTCTGAGGTGCAGGTTTTACATTGAATCCCAGAATTCCCTGGCAGGATTCAATTCTAGTTACCTACAGGGGCAACTTGTTTAATAATAAACTCTTTATTAGTTCTCTTTTCTACCCTGTCTTATTTCCCCAACTCCTTACCAAAATTTCCTGAGATTAACTTCAAAATAAACTACCTGCACTTGAGTTTTATCTAGTCTGGCTTGGAGCGAACCCGAAGTTATTTCCTGAACAACCTTGCACTTTCTTATGTCTGCATAAGACGTAGCACAGAATGGTGGGGAAAGCAGAGATTTTGGCATCAGACAGACCTGGGTTTGAATTTTGGCCCTGCCATAGACTGACCTGTGACCCTGGGTATATTTATAGAAGGGGGAAACTGGACATAATGAGGATATTGACAATAGCACATAGTTGGCACTCAAGTTGAATTTTGTCTTTCTAAATTCCACTATCTTTATTCAAGCTATTCTTTCTGGATGGAATGTTCTTTTCTCACCATTTTTGCCTATGGAAATCTTGCATTTGCCTCTGAGTCCACATCAGCCATGAGGTCTTCTCTGAATATGTAGGAGAGAATGAGATCTTTCGCTCCCCATTTCCTTTAGTACATGTTACTAGGAGCATTTAGCTAACCTGCTTTATAATTCTTTGCCCCCATCCTACCTGCCCTACTCATTGTAAACTGACAGTGGGCAGGAGCCACATCAGGATCTAGGACAAGGCATTCTGTTTGCTGAGCATCTAGTAGAACTTCCCCTAGCGCTCTGGTTGGCGGAACCATGGTGAGCAGCTTACGTTCCGGGAGAAAGCCAAGATCCCGTGACACAGATTATGAAACCATATAACTTTGCTTTCATTCCTGATTATAAACACCCTGTGTCTTAGTCCATTCAGACGGCTATAACCCAAAGTACCATAAACTAGGTGGCTTTTAAACAAACATTTATTACTCACAATTCTAGAAGCTGAGAAATCCAAGATCAGTGTGCTGGCGGATCTCGTGTCTGGTGAGAGCTGGCTTCCTAGATAGCTGGGTTTTTTGTTTTTCTGTAACCTCCCACATGGCAGAAGAGGGAAAGGAGCTATTGGGCTTCTTTCATAGGGCACTAATCCCATTTATGAGGGTTCTGCCCTCAGGACCTAATCCCCCCCAATGGCTCCACCTCCTAATACCATCACCTTGGGGTTTAAGTTTCAACATGTGAATTTAGGGGGACACAAACATTCAGAGTGTAGCACCCTGGCTTTTAACAGTTAAGGAAAAAAAAATTGGATTGACCTTTAATTTCCCAGGATCTTGGGATGCAGGGTAATAGGGAGTCAATCTCAGGACGATTTCTGCCAGTGACCTGTTCCCTCTACTCAGACAAAGTTCTTCTTTGTGTTCTTCCTCCAGCCCCCTTCCTTGTGGGACCCCCTGGAAGGTGAACGTCCTGAATGCTTTATTCATGGCCACGATCCTCTTTGAGGAGGCTTCTCAGAGTAACAAGGAGGGCGGCAGGCTGCTGCTGCCCTGAGGTTGCTGGGGAAGCTTCAGTGGGATCCCTTAGCCCCCCTGTAGGTGACCACCCCTTTGATGCCACCAGCCTACCAGCCATGGCAGCAGAGAGAGGCCAAAACACAATGCAAGGTCACATTGCATCTTCTTTTTGTTTTTGTTGTTGTTAGTATTTATTTTATGGAAGTTGTACATGCATATAATATTAGTTAAATAGTCCACAAGACCACTTACCAAAACCAAGAGACATTCTCCATGCCCAGCCCATTATAGCTCCCCCGTAGCAACCACATGCAACAATTTTAACTCTTCCTTTTGGTATTTGCTTTCATATCAATGAGTAACATGCTTATATTGTTACTTCTCCATTCTCCATAATGACTAAACTAAAAAAAATGTTTTAATCAAGATTTAACTTTTTTTTCACAGTATCAACCCCCTTCACAAGCCCACTTCCTATCTAATATTCTCTTAAAATAGTTATGTCTAATGTTGTGCATATCAATATTCAGTGTTTACATGATTACAGCTATGTAAGCACAGTTGTTCATCACTGAACCAGGTTGTAGACACTTAATTTTCTTGTCTTGCACATTTATTTTTTGTTTTCCTGGAAGTTAGTGATTGTCTTGTTTTATCATTTGCTTAGTTTTCTATGTAGTTATCATTAATTCAGCTCCAAATATTCCACTAATACTTTAAATGTTTTCAGTATTTTCAAACATGTCAGATATTCGATCAATTTCAACTTCTTGAAGACGTATTTCCCAGATAGAACATTCTTTTTCAAAATTTTATTTCATTTTGTTTTTAAACAGCAGGTTCTTAATTAGTTATCTATTTTATACATATTAGTGTATATATATCAATCCCAATCTCCCAGTTCATTCCACCACCACCACCACCCTGCTTTCCCAACAAATGTATGTTGGCGTCCATACATTTGTTCTCTACATCTGTGTCTCTATTTCTGCCTTGAAAACCAGTTCATCTGGTTCATTTTTCTAGATTCCACAAATATGCATTAATATACAACATTTTTCTCTTTCTGACTTATGAGAAAGTCATATGACAGTCTCTAGGTCCTGTATGACAGCCTCTAGGTCCATCCACGCCTCTACAAATGACCCAATTTTGTTCCTTTTCATACCACATCTTCTTTATCTATTTGTCTGTCAGTGGGCATTTAGGTTGCTTCCATGACCTGGCTATGGTAAATAGTGCTACAATGAACATTGGGGTGCATGTGTCTTTTTGAATTATGTTTTTTTCTGGGTATATGCCCAATAGTGGGATTACTGGGTCATATGGTAATTTTAGTTTTAGTTTTTTAAGGAACCTCCATACTGTTCTCCATAATGGCTGTACCAATTTACATTCCCACCAACAGTGCAAGAGGGTTCCCTTTTCTCCACACGCTCTCCAGCATTTCTTGTTTGTAGATTTTCTGATGATGCCCATTCTAACTGGTGTCAGCTGATACCTCATTGTAGTTTTGATTTGTATTTCTCTAATAATTAGTGATGTTGAGCAGCTTTTCAAGTGCCTCTTGGCCATCTGTATATCTTCTTTGGAGAAATGTCTATTTAGATCTTCTGCCCATTTTTTGATTGGGTTGTTTGTTTTTATAATATTGAGCTGTTTATATATTTTGGAGATTAATCCTTTGTCCATTGATTCATTTGCAAATATTTTCTCCCATTCTGAGAGTTGTCTTTTCATCTTGTTTATGGTTTTCTTTGCCGTGCAAATGCTTTTAAGTTTCATTAGGTCCCATTTGTTTATTTTTGTTTCCATTACTCTAAGAGGTGGGTCAAAAAAGATCTTGCTGTGATTTATGTCAAAGGGTGTTCTTCCTATGTTTTCCTCTAAGAGTTTTATAGTGTCTGGTCTTAATTTAGGTCTTTAATCCATTTTGAGTTTATTTTTGTGTATGGTGTTTGGGAGTGTTCTAATTTCATTCTTTTACATGTAGCTGTCCAGTTTTCCCAGCACCACTTATTGAAGAGGCTGTCTTTTCTCCATTGTGTATCCTTGCCTCCTTTGTCATAGGTTAGTTGACCATAGGTGCATGGGTTTATCTCTGGGGTTTCTATCCTGTTCCATTGATCTATATTTCTGTTTTTGTGCCAATACCATATTGTCTTGATTACTGTAGCTTTGTAGTATAGTCTGAAGTCAGGGAGTCTGATTCCTCCAGCTCCATTTTTTTCCCCTCAAGACTGCTTTGGCTCTACAGGGTCTTTTGTGTCTCCATACAAATTTTAAGATTTTTTTGTTCTAGTTCTGTATGAAATGCCATTGGTAATTTGATAGGGATTGCATTGAATCTGTAGATTGCTTTGGGTAGTATAGTCATTTTCACAATGTTGATTCTTCCAATCCAAGAACATGATATATCTCTCCATCTGTTTGTGTCATCTTTGATTTCTTTCATCAGTGTCTTATAGTTTTCTGAGCACAGGTCTTTTACCTCCTTAGGTAGTTTATTCCTAGGTGTTTTATTCTTTTTGTTGCAATGGTGAATGGGATTGTTTCCTTAATTTCTTTTTCTGATCTTTTATTGTTGGTGTATAGGAATGCAAGAGATTTCTGTGCATTAATTTTGTATCCTGCAACTTTACCAGATTTATTGATTAGCTCTAGCAGTTTTCTGGGACATCTTTAGGATTATCTATGTATAGTATCATGTCATCTGTAAACAGTGACAGTTTTACTTCTTCTTTTCCAATTTGTATTCCTTTTATTTCTTTTTCTTCTCTGATTGCCATGGCTAGGACTTCCAGAACTATGTTGAATAATAGTGGCGAGAGTGGACATCCTTGTCTTGTTCCTGATTTTAGAGGAAATGCTTTCAGTTTTTCACCATTGAGAGTGATGTTTGCTGTGGGTTTGTCATATATGGCCTTTATTATGTTGAGGTAAGTTCCCTCTATGCCCACTTTCTGGAGAGTTATTTTCATAAATGGGTGTTGAATTTTGTCAAAAGCTTTTTCTGTATCTATTGAGATGATCATATGGTTTTTATTCTTTAATTTGTTAATATGGTGTATCACATTGATTGATTTGCATATATTGAAGAATCCTTGTGTCTCTGGGGTAAATCCCACCTGATCTTGGTGTATAATCCTTTCAATGTGTTGTTGGATTCTGTTTGCTAGTATTTTGTTGAGGATTTTTGCATCTACATTCATCAGTGATATTGGTCTGTAATTTTTTTTTTTTGTAGTATCTTTGTCTGGTTTTGGTATCAGGGTAATTGTGGCCTTGTAGAATGAGTTTGGGAGTGTTCCTTCTCCAGATAGAACATTTTAACATGTTGTGTGCTGGCCTGGTTGCTCTCTATCCCAAGTACCTAATTGTCACCTTGAGAATATCTCTTCACCATAATCCCATGAATTCCTTTTGTTTCTCTCGTTTGTTTTGCTTCTCTCTTTTGAGACCTTACATGTTTGAAAATATTTTTATGCTACCCTCACACTAAATTGATAATTTGATTGAATAAGAGATCTCTCACCATTTTCAAGGAATTTTCTATTTTCTTTTAATTTCCACTGAGGATCTTTAGAGAATGAAAGCAATTATAATAGTTGATGCTTTACATGAGAACTGTTTTATTCCCCTGGAAATTGGTGATCTTTTTTTTTTTTTTTGCTTTTTCCCCAGTGTTCTGAAATTTAATGATGATGTGCCTTGGTATGTGGATCTACTTTTATACATTGAACTTTGTATTCGGGGGTGAGGGGGAGGGCTTTCAATTTATAAACTCAGGTCCAAATTTACTTATTCTCTTTATTTCTTCCCTAATTTTTTTTCCATTGTTTCATAACTCTGTATTATTGTGACATTAGAGCTCCTGGATGGATTCTCTAATTGTATTATCTTTCTTTCCCATTTTCCTCAATTTTATTTTCAACTCTTCTAATGAATTTTACATTTCTACCATCACAGTTTTAACTTCCAAAACTTCCAAAAACTCTTTCTTATTCTATAATTATCCCCTATAATTATCCCATTTCTATCCCATTCTTGTTTTATGGATGTAACATTTTTTTAATCTCTCAGAACATATTAATTTTAAAAAAATCTTCATATCTTTTCATAGTTTCCATTTTTTCCAAGTTGCCTTTGTCTTTTCCTATTTGTTTTTTTGTCAAGAACTGTGAAGAGTCTAAGACTTTATACCCCACTTGCAGGCCAACATGTCAGCCTGGCACAGTTGCATGTTGCTAGCAGAATTCATGAGACTCCTGGGTCAGAGATAATAGACTTTATTACTCAAAGAAATACTGAAGCAACAATGTGAGCATTTGCACCAGTTTCCTGAGCATAATTTCCCACAGGGCAACATAAAGAAGCCTGGGTGAAATCTGCACACAGTAGGTTGTGTTATAGGAGAGGAATCTCAAGCTTGGGGAGCCCTAATCTTTTATAATGCACAGTAAGTCTTTCTGACTTTTGCTCCAGCAAAATATAATGTACTGGGCAGCAAACAAATCTGCCCTTTGCCTCACAGGGAGAAAACATCTTTATCTTTCAAGGCTACTTGCTGTATAAACGTTTCTTAAAAGATAGCCTGGGGCTTCCCTGGTGGAGCAGTGGTTGAGAGTCCGCCTGCCGATGCAGGGGACACGGGTTCGTACCCCGGTCCGGTAAGATCCCACATGCCGTGGAGCGGCTAGGCCCGTGAGCCATGGCTGCTGAGCCTGCGCGTCCGGAGCCTGTGCTCCGTAACCGGAGAGGCCACAACAGTGAGAGGCCTGAGTACCGCAAAAAAAAAAAAAAAAGCCTGGAGCAAAAGCACAGTGCCTCTGCTTGAGAAACATGCAAAAATGTGAGCGACTCATAGAGAATTATCTCCCAACATTGTTTGTTCTCTATCTTTCATATTAAACACTTGCTTCAAATGTCTGGTGATCCCTGGCTACATGCTTATATTTAAGAACTGCCTTAATGGTGTAAGATTAGCTCCTGGAGTTTTGAAAGCCAAGTGGAAGACAGAAGGGTGTGGGGGATAGTGCAATAGGAAAGAATGTTTTAACATTCAGGATTTAAGCTTCTACTTAACTCCCATTTTTCAGTATAGTTTCTTTGCTTTCAACTATGCCTAGTGTCCCTCAGCCCAGAGGCTCTTTGTTTTACGCTCTGTAAGTTGCACTGTTCCATACAGTCACATGTGGCTATCGAGCCCGTGAAATGTGGGTAGTCCAAATTGAGGTGACCTGCTATCGAGCCCGTGAAATGTGGGTAGTCCAAATTGAGGTGACCTGTAAGTGTAAAATACTTATCAATTTCAAAGACTTAGTACAAAACAATGTAAAATATCTCATTAAGAATTTTTATACTGATAATATGCTAAAATAATATTTTGAATACATTGGATTAAATAAAATACATTATTAAAATTATGTTTATATTCTTCTTTTTACTTTAAAAGAAAGTGGCTACCAGAAAATTCTTAGGGTCATGACATTCTTCTTCAGCACTGTTTGGTGGCATCTAGCACTTTTGGTGACACATATCTCTTCTAATCAGGGGAAGCCAATTTTCAGGGATATTTAGGTCCTTTTCCACAATTACCCAGCAAGTTCTTCATCTATAGTAGCATCTTTCTCTTTGACCACCCCTAGGAAATGTTCTCTGATTTTAGAGACTCAGGTAATTTAATAGGGGCTGCACAGATAATCTAAGGTACTCATCCACCAAGAGGTCTATAACCTTAATCATACAAAGTCCATTTTCCAGGTAAGGTAGCATATTCACAGTTCTGGGGATTAGGGTGTGGATGACTTTGGGGGCCATTATTCTGTCGGCCACACTATCACTGTGTCCATTTTACAAATGATGAAAACTGAGGCGCAGAGCCATTAAACTCTATGTTAAGTCTGCACAACTAATATGTGTTAGAGCTGAGTTTTGAACCCAGGCTGTTTAGAACCAGAGCCTATGCTACATCAAGGCTGGATGACCAGAATTTAAGAACAAATCAGGGGGAAAAAAAAAAGAGGTTAACAAGCAGCAGAGGCAAAAGTCACCTTTTGGCAGAGGCCTTAAGTATGTGAACTGCATTCCTGTTGAAGGTTTATCTCTATTATTTTTAAAGACTTAGATAACAAGAACAGAAAAAACATCCTTTCGTTGTTAGTAAGTTGCTTAAATCACATAGAGCCCTTTCATGATGACAAGCATATGGGCTCCAGGAAAACTGATCAACTGTGGGTCTGTTTGATATTGATAAAAATTCCTGACCCCACTGAGTTGTGGACAGAGGGATATGTCCTTTGTAGCTTTCCTGACTCATCAATTTGATGAAGCCTTTGTTTCAGAGCTGGGAAAAAACTAAGGAAGGATGTTCTGGGTGTGATGGAAAGAAAACTGGCCTGGGAGTCTGGTCCTCTAGGTTCTCAACCTGCCACTGACTAGCTGGGTTATGAGCAAGCAGCTCCCTTTCACTTCTCTGAAGCCCAGTTTTCTATTTGAAATGAATATATGTTTAAACATTTTTAAAATTTTTATTGTGGAAGTTTTTAAAGACATAGCAATAGAGAGGATAGTACGATAAGCATTCATACACTCACAAACTATATTTAATAGTTGTTAACATTTTTCTGTACTTGTTTATATATGTATATACACATGTGTGTGTTTGTGTGTATGTGTATATACATATATTTAATTTTAAAAATTGTTTTTTTGCTGGGGATTCCCTGGTTGTCTAGTGCTTAGAACTCCGAACTTCCACTGCAGGGGACATGGGTTCGATCCCTGGTCGTGGGGAAACTAAGATCCCACATGCCATTTGGTGCATCCAAAAAAAAATAGTTTTTTCTTTAAAAGTGAGTTACAAATACGATGACATTTCACCCCTAAATACTTTAGCATTCATCTCCTAAGACAAGGACATAACCCAGCATAACCATAGTATCATCATCATATCTATGCAAATTAATAATTCCCTTAAGATTATCTAATATCCAATCCATATTCAGATTTTCCCCATTGTCCCTGAAATGTCCTTATAGCTATTTTTTTTAAACGAGTATTCAATCAAAGTTCATGTTAGTAGGTCTCCTTTATTATTTTATTTTATTTTATTTTAAAAATTTTATTTATTTATTTATTTTGGCTGCACCCGGTCTTAGTTGTGGCATGCGGGATCTTTGTTGCAGCATGCAGAATCTTTTACTTGCAGCTTTGGGATCTTTAGTTGAGGCATGTGGACTTCTTAGTTGCAGCATGCGAACTCTTAGTTGTGGCATGCATGTGAGATCTAGTTCCCCGACCAGGGATTGAACCCAAGCCCCCTGCATTGGGAGCTTGGAGTCTTACCCACTGGACCACCAGGGAAGTCCAGGTCTCCTTTAGTCTATACCATGCTTATTATGTGCCTGACATACACATTCTTATCACTGGCAGTGCTTCACTCTAATAATGATTCTAAATGGGGAAGGATAGGGCCACCCTTAGATTATGCAGGGTGCTCTCTTCAGGATTAGGGGAGAACTGAGACTGGGGCTACCTAGGACACAGGCTGGGCTTGGGACAACCTGCCAGAAGCACTATTGGCCTAGGTCAGTCCGAGGTATCAGAAGGGGACTTAACAGATTTGAGAAGAAAGATACTCTAAGACAAGATGCCCCCTGAAGTGTGAGGGCTGGGACAGGGGCCTTGCTTGACCACGTCAAGGGCTGTACTGGAGGTGTGGATGGGACATTGAGAGAAATATCACTAGATAGTGGAGAAGCATAAGTAGTACGGGTATAGTTAGTATATACAGGGGTTGTTTCCTCAGATACCACCCTAACAGGTGTACCCCATCCCAGTGCCCCCCTCTCTCCCCTTCATTCATTCAGCAAGTCTCTGTTAAGCACCAAGTTTGTACTAAGCACTGTTCTAGGCACCATTCTAGCCAAAAATACCTGCCCTCATAAAACCCACATTCTAAGGGGGGAGACAGACAACAACATAGATAAGTAAATATATATATACACAAACACACAAATATATGTATAATGCACATACACACATTTTATAGTGAAAAGTGGTAAAGAGAAGAAAATGTGTGGTGGGTGTGAAAGATAGGGAGTGTCAAGGTGGGAGTGACATGTTACAATTTCTGATAGTGTGTTAGTTATCTGTTGCTGAATAACAAATTACTCCAAACATTAGTGGCTTAAAACACTTATTATCTCAGTTTCCAAAGCTCAGGAATCCAGGCATAGCTTAGCTGTGTCCTCTGGCTCAGGCTCTCAAGGCTGTCATGGAGGTGTTGCTGGGGGCTACAGTCATTCAAGGCTTGAGTCAGGGAGGAACTAGTTCCAAGATCACTCATGTGGTTGTTGGCAAAGTTTTGGTTTCTTGCAAGCTGTTGGACTAAAGGCCTTAGCTCCTTATTGCTTCATGGCTAGAGGCCTCCCTCAGATCCTTGCCACTTCATCCTCTCCATAGAGCAGCTCACAACATGGCAGCTGGCTTGCAGCAGAGTGAAAAGTGAGACAGCAAGAGAGGCCGAGCAAGGAAGCCCAGTTTGTGACCTAATCTCGGTAGTGGCACTATCCATCCTGTATTCTGTTTCTCAGAAGTGAGTCACTAGGCCAAGCCCACACTCAAGGGCAGGGCATTATACAAGAGCATGAAGATTAGGGGATGAGCGTCACTGGGGGCTATCTGAGAAGCTGCCTACCACAGATAGGGTGGTGACATTTGAATATAGACACATAGCAAATGAGAGAGGAAGAGGAGGAATAACATACCTGGAGGAAGAGCATTCCAGGCAGAGAGAACAAAACATGCAAAGTTCTTCAGGCAGGAGCAAGGCTGGTATATTTCTTTATGTAAAAATCATCAACTGGATGGTCTCCAAGGTTCTTCCTGAATTTAACATATTTTGATCCCAAACGCACTAATCAATAAGATCTCTCTATCCATCTCCCATATGTTGGGCTCTGTGCAAGGCCATGAGTGCCAGCAACCCTGAGCTCAACAAATCACAACTCAAAGGAAAGCTTATCAGGCCTGCGCATAGACCTTAGAGCTTTGTTCTTAAGAGGGTGGTCTGCGATTTTGATTATCCCACAGCACTTTCCTTTAAACTCAGAAATTGTCGGGACACAAAGATGCTCTCAGTCTCTCAGGAGTTGTTAACCTGAAGTCAGTTGTTAACCTGAACAACCTGAAGTTGTTAACCTGTGCATGGAATTCAGGGTGTAGGAACTTGGATGAGAAAAATTTACATCTCTATTTTTACTAAGCTTTAACTTACATCTAGCTTGTCCTTCCATTATGAGCATCACTGTGGTAACCAGCCTTTCAGATGGCCCCCAGGACCTCACTCCCAGTGTTCACACGCTTGTGCCGTTCCCTCCCACATGTGTCAGGGTTGGTCTGTGTGACCAATAGGATGCAGAAGTGATAGCATGCTACTTCCGAGATTAGGTTATAAGAGCAACTTTATCTCGGGCTCTCGCTCTTTCTCCATCACTCACTGTGAGGGAAACCGGCTGCCATGACTTGAGAACAGGTGACAAGGAAATAAGGCACCCAGCCAAGAGCCATCAAGGAACTGACACTGGCCATCGGCCATACAAGTGAGCTTGGAGGTGGATTTTCCAGCCTTCAGATGATACAGCCCAAGCCCACAGCTTGACTGCAGCCTCATGGGAGACTCTGAGTAGAAACATCCAGAATCTCCTCTTGGATTCCTGACCCTCAGAAACAGAGTGCAATGACATTTGGTATTCGAAAATTGCTGAGTTGTATCATGCAGCGACAGATAACTAAAACAGTAGTCAGCAAATAGTAGTGTTAGCAGTACCTGGAATTTTGTCATCAATAGAGATCACAGTTACTTTTATATCATATCCTAGTTATTGCAGAGAGAGTCAATATATCATCATTACTTCAAAATTATAGCAGAACATTTTTATATATTAATAAAGAAGCACATTTATGACTTTATCACAAGTCAATATTTTGATAATTGAATTTCAGTATAATTGGTGTCTTTTATGTGTGTATTTTAATTTTTTGCATTTAAAAATATTCTTCTGAGAAGGAGTCAGTAGGCTTCACCAGACAGCCAAGAGCACAAAAAAGATCCTGGATTTGGGAGTTTGGTTTCTCCCTACTGACGTGCAGGGGTACTAAAAACACTTCTTACGGGCACAAGTAAGTTTGGCATGGCCAAATGGCCGGATGTTCCAGGTGCCCGGCCGGCTGTCTACCTGAAGGACACGGGATGTACATGGTCGGCCAGGCTGGCCTGCTGGAGCCATAATCGGCTGAGGGAGGAGAAGCTTCTGCAGCAAGCCTGGACTCCTCTAGCACCAGGAGCTCTTCCTGCCCATGGTTTGCATCAAACACTGCCCTTCCCTTTCCCTCTAGTTTCAGAACTGGGTTTTAACTGGCTGCCAAGCCTGAAGCATGCACAGAGCAGCAGAATGCGATCGCTGTGTTGACAGCCACGTGAGAGTCAGCACAAAACACCCATGTGCTGAGGGGCCGGAGGCTGGACTCAGCAGAGGCAGCCAGAGGAGTGAGCTGAATGTGGAGCTCCTATTCGAAGACCATTGCCTCTCCCCTTGATCCTCAGGAGTCTCGTCTGGAGGAAAATGGCCCCAGGGGCAGCCTCCCAGCACTTCCTTGAGCGGTAGTGGGCACCAGGACCTCAATTCCCATGATGAGGGTTTGTCCCTGCTCTTAGAAGGCCTGGATGACAGAACTAGAAGAAAGCTAGAGAGTGGTGGCCACCCTCTGGTCTCAGTCTCATTTTAGAGATGTGGACAAGAGACCAAGAAAGGTGAAATGTCTTCTCAGGACCACGAGATTCATTTGCCAAGAAGTAGGTCAGAATTTTGGCGTCTTAACAGACTGTCTTGTTGACAGTTGTATCTCTAAGGCCTGACAGGGGGCTGGACACATAAAAATGTGCTGAAGGAATGAGTGAGCACAAACCAATCTGGGTTCTTTCTATCCATCAAACTTTTATACACTTTCACCCAAGAAATGGAAAAAAACAGTGGACCTGGGTGAACTTCTTCATTTTAATTTTCTTTGTCAAAACAAATGATAAATCATCCTCCCATCTCTCTTCCTCCTTTCTTCATTCCAGAATCTATAAAACACCCACATTTTGGCAAGCTCCTACGTCCCAACAGTGCATTTTTTTGTACATTTGATAATCCTAGGGTCATCATTACTTCAGCTTTAAAACGAAGCTGCACTTCAGGCTGATAGAACACACCTGGCCTGGGGTGAGTGGGAGGGAAGAAGGAGGGAAAGCGCCAGGCAGTCTCTGTGACCTGGGATGAGGTGGGAGGAAGGGAGGAGGGAGACCCCTGCTCAGAAGCCAGGGTTGAGCCTAGGGATGTCTGAGGAGACCTGGGCTGTTGGGCTCACCCCTGTATCTCCACTGCCTACAGTAGCACCATACATGCAGCACACACAGTAGGTGCTTAATAGAGGTTTGTTGGCTTGCTGATTGACTAACTGGTGAGTGATAGCACCTACAAGCTGAGCCCTGGTGGCCTTCACAGCCTCCTCTATTTTCTCCTTGCAGATGAAGTGAACTGCCAAGAGCTAAGGGCCTAACTGATCCGAGACAAGGCTAGATCTCAAACGTGCCTTTCTGGGTTCCAGTAATGAGGAGATAGGAGCCCAAGTCGGGTCCTGGATTGTACATATGTATGCACCTTGCCAATGTGTACCTCTCTAGTCAGCTAACGGCATCTGGTGGAATCTATCAAGGGCCGACAGCGAGACCCAAAGCTATGGCATCATGATTTCAAAACTGAAGGAGTTTATCTTCTCCATCTCCATTACAGACAGTAGGGATTAGGTCTTGGTGTTAGAGAGTCACATTGTCACTTTCAAAAGCTGTCCTTGCCTAAGGTTTTTCAATGAAGTATACCTCATTAACTAAAAATTAATTAAAAATTTTAAATACGTGTGTGTATGTATATATATATTACTTAGAAATATTCCATGAAAATCAAATTTAAAAAAATCAAACAGAAAAACAAGTATATTCTATTTTGGCTTGTTTCCTTTTTCCAGTCTTCTCTAAGTACTTGGATTCATGCTAAGTTGATGAGTTCATGGATTGGACACTGAATGTGTTTTGAATTTTTATAAAATCCTTAGGAGATTATACCAAATAAAGGAAGTTTTTCCTTCTTGTGACATATTTGAGGAGGAAATAAAAACAGGAGCCAAATGCCTCTAAATAGTTAAAGGTAATGTGATTTTAGCAATTCAGGTCAATAAATATTTGACACCCTACTATATACATAGTATTGAGCAGTGCCTTGGAGAGTTACAAATGAACATAATAAATCCCCATAGATAAGACTCTGTGCCTTGGGATACCTATAATCTATTATACACACAATAGATAAAGTCTATGCACAAATAATGATAATGCATGCCAAAAGCGCAAGGTGCATTAGAAGACTCCAAGCAAAGTATTTGGAGTGACGAAGAACAATTTTGGTGGAATGAGAAGGTTCACGAGTGAATGAGAAGTGAGATGCAGCAGATGGTGAATGTAGGAATATAGAGTTAAGAAAGTGAGGACAATAATGAAATGAATAGCAGGGGCAAGGAAAGAATTAGTTTTCTCCAAATGGGGAGTATGGAACTCAGATCTACCATTCAAATAGTCAATCAATCTCTGTTTCTGTCTTTATCCCTCCTCTATCTCTACCTCTCTCAATGGGCTCCAGAGATACAGAGGTTGTAGAATCCAGGGCACAAAGTTGAGCAGAGAGTGAAGAGAAGGTTAACATTGCCAGTGACCAGCTGTTACTGAGAAAGGAAGGTTGAGGGATCCTATAACCTAATTCCTTTCCACCTTAGAATCTCTCCCTTTACTTTCCCTAAGTGATTTGCCATGTTCATGCTTCCTTAATGATAATGATAGATACCAAGATGAAATAAGACAAGGGAATGTATCTGAATACTGTGTTTTCGCTTTTCAACTAGATACCTAAGTACATCCAGGAATCAACCTCTACTCAGAAGAATGGTGATGTAGAAGGTATAGTCATTGTCCTTGATCTCTTAGCCCCCTTCTTTAAAATGACTTCTTTGGCCTTCTGCAGTTTACATTTTTTCTTGGTAATTTTTCTTCAATAGTATCTTTCCTGTTTTCTCTCTAGCCATTATGTTATCTCTTTTACTGGTGAATACTATTTCCTCCCTATCCACCCATTAGCTTACTTCAGCTTTATTTTATTCTTTTCTGACTATTGCCTCTTTACAAACTTCCCACGTATGTCCCCTTTGGCACTTTTCCAGCCATTTTCCATCTTAACTCCTATTTTGTGCAGAGTTCATAAGAATGTATATGTATTACATATTTATAAAACCCATTCCCAAGGGCAAGTGTCACAGGAAACATCTCACAGGCCCCATTCATCAAATTCCACACTGTAACCTAGCCCCAAATTCTTGTTCAAGTATTGTCCTTCTGATAGCAGATTCTATTTAAGGTCTTTGGAGCAGCGTCCTGAGAATGCAACCTAACTCCCTCTCTTCCTGTCTCGCTTGCTTGTCAAGCGAGATAATGTGTGTGAAAAGGCTTTGAAAACTTTGAAGCATGTGCTTTGGTGGCTGTCATTGCTGTTATTACAGTGTGTTTGCTTGTGCTTTCATTGAACAAGAATTTATTGAGCACCTACCGTGTGTCAGGCATGGGAGATAAAATGTGAACAAAATATAATGTTCCAGAATGCAAATGGTGAGAACCAAAAAAAAAGGAAAATTACATAGTTCCTAGCCTCGTAGGTCTTATAGTCTAGAGCAGAATATGGGTGTCATTTGAATAGTTATGTGACTAGGTATAAAATTACCACTGGGCTCGGTACTGTGAAGAAAAGGTTTATCATGCCACATAGTAGGGGGGCAGCACCTGATCCAGCCTTGGGAGGAGTTTGAGTCACCTGATACATCTGAGAACTGGAGGATAAGTGGGAGTTAACTGTGCCAAAGCAGGTGGTGAGGAGTACCCCAGGCACAACACTCCTCGAGGTGGAAGCAGTAGGGTTAGTTGTTCCAAGAACTAGAAGAAGCTCAGTGTGATTGGTGGGAGAGGGGAGGAGGCTGGGAACAAGGAGGGATGTGGTCTGTGATGAGGCTGAAGGAAAAAATGGTTGGGCCAAGTTTCATGAGGAACACTAAGGGTTTTTAGCTCAATTCAGAGAGTTATGGGATGACAGTAAAGCATTTAAGCAGAAAAAAATTCCATTCAAAACCTTACTCTCTGCATACAGTGGAGAGCAGGTTGTGTTGTAGGGAAGAGCAGGGAATAGTCAATTCAGGGAGCCCAGGGGAGGTAGTGTAGGTGAGAGGGATGATGGTGATTTAAGCTTAGGTGGTGGCAGCAAAGTTGGAAAGAAGTGAGGGGAGTCGAGAAATACTTAGGATGTAAAATTGTCAGAATTTGGTGAGAGAATGGATGTAGAAGAATGGATGAAGAAGAATGTGTAGTCAAGATTTGCTATTAGCTTTTCCACTTGGGCAACTAGATGTACATGGAATCGTTCACTCAGCTCTTCACCCATGGAGTAGGAAGTGCAGCCATTCTGAAAAAACATCTCTTCCCCACACCTCAACACACAGCCTAGGATTATGGGTGTATAGGGGTCTTGCTGAGGAGCTCTGTTTCACAATGGCTGAGAAATCCATGGATGTTATCTCCAAAGACACTAATGGACAGGATCTCTGAACTTCAGAAATGAGAAAGCCTGCATTCAACTATAGATCAGCAGCCTGTTGGCCGAGACCTCCTGAAACACAGTCTGGTCCAGTCACTTCACAGATACCATGTGATGCCTGCTCACTGAGCCCTTTCCTCAGTCCACAGGATCTGGGCCCACTAGAGCCACTGAAGGATCGCAAGACCAGGTCTCACAGTGAACACTCAGCAAGCTTCCTGTTCCTTCTCCTTCCTCAGAGCCCTGATCCCTCCTCTGTTATGATCTAAAACACAAATTCCTCATCCTAAATGCTTTGAAGGACGAGAGCTTGATTTGATTGCCTCACTGCTGGGGCAAAATACAAAAAATCAGGTTGTTTCTGGGGGTGCGATGACCCCAATACAAACCTGGACATTTCTATTTCTGAACTCTAAAAGGTCATTCTTTCATTCTTTTCGGACAATAGAATGTGACTACCCTCAAGGGGGTTCTCGCCTGCAAATACAGTAGATCTGTTTACAACCTGATCTTTGTGGCTAGAGATGCAAGAAGAAATACCTTGAGTCATTCTCTCAATGCTGCTTGAAGATCCTCTGAACCTCACTTTCTACAGGTCAAAACAAAAACTGTAAGTTTAATCTTCATCAAGGCATTCTGCTGCATCTGTTACATTGTCAATGAAGCTTGCACTGTGAAGAAGGTATCTAGTTATCCTCCAAAATCCAGTCTCCCCCTCTACCTAGATGTATGACTAGACTAAATTCCCAGCCCCCTTTGTGGTCATGTGTGGCCCTAGGACTAAGTTCTCTCCAACAAACATGAATCACCATGATTTGCTCCACTTCTGAGCCCATTTGACACTCAAGGTGACTTTGGAATCCACATGTTGAAGATGGCAGAGAAGCCAGCAGCCTGGGCCCTGAATGATTATGGAGGATAGTGGCTCTCCTGATCGGAACATATACCATGACTATTATATGAGAAAGAAATAAGATTCTTTTCTTTAAGCTACTCAACTTTTGAAGTGTAACAAGTAAACAGAACATTATAATACCCTGAGGCAACTCATCCACTAAACCATGAGCTTCTTAAAGGCAAGGACTACACTACACCTGATTCTTCATTGAATCTATTGTCCCTCACACAGTGCTTGACATACAGGAAGCTTTCAATAGATATATTTCAAATAAGTGGTATTCCTTAGGAATCATTATGCAATGGGCTTGCAGATTTGCTCACATGGCAACTTAGATGTACAGAGAGATGTATTTCTAGATGTGCTCTTTCTCATGATGGTTGCCCTGCTTGGTGGTTAGGGTATACGGAAAAAGATAACTGAATGTCCAAACCCATGAAACCTTTGCCTACTGCCATGCTTAAATAGCCTCATTGGGTAATGTTTAGACTTTGGGGATAATTGCTCTTATTTATTCTCACTTGACCTTCTCCAAGACGGCATCTATTGTATAAGAGGAAGAACACTTGAGTAAAAGGGTCTCAGACCTAACTGATGTCCTCCCTATCCTAGGTGGCCTCAGCTGTGGAGGATCTGATATGTGGTGTGCTGTTGCTGCTGAATTCTTTCCCAGTTTAGTCAGAGTCCTGTGTCCACTTCTTCTTGACTCGACTCCCTTCATTTTTTGCAGGGCATATTTCTCTGAGTCTCTTCATGTCCCGGAAACCTGGCCCAGATTGTCCTTCTCCTTCCTATACTATGAGATCTCCACCCCCTAGCCTTCTTTTCAGTGTCCATGCCATACAGGAATCAGGGAAGATCCAGGAGTGCAATCTAGATCCTCCATCCAAATGCTGACCTTTTAACCCAGCTGCACTGTCCCTTGTTAGATGGGGTCCGTTGCACAGAAGCCTCTTGCAGGTTCATATTGGAAAATGATACTAAAGCCCAGAAAAAGGAATTCAGGATGAGCATGTCTGCCAGTTTTCCTCTCCTGCCTTTCCTTTCCTCCCTTCTTCCTACAGTCACCTGGGCTAGACTTTTTCTCCTTCCTGCACAACAAATCCTCCTTCTACCCAGTGAACAAGCGTCATGAGCTGGCCATCACATCAGAAAACTTGTCTGGTCCCAGAGCTTATTTATTCCTTAGTGTAGAGATGTGTGCTACAGGTATGATTCTTGCTATGTGAAATGGGAGATAAAGGATTTGGGAAATCTTTTCTCTGTCATAAATCTGACCCTCAAGTCTTTTTAGAAAATTCTTATTTTCAGTGTCAGATGCTAACACATTTGCAAATGTTGATGAAACTCAAGTAAGTCTCTTAAAAGATGTAATGCATGTCATGTTCATGCTTCCCACGTTATTTTTATAATAAGTCCCCCCCCCCAGAAATAATCAAATCATTCTCTAGGACACAGATAACTTGGGCTGACCAGAGAATCACACACTAGAAATACAAAAAATAAACTTCTGTTAAAATTATATCTTATTCCGACTCCATTTGGGGCTTAGAACAACTTGACTTGTAAAAATCAAATACATAGAGGGTGAGAGAACCAAGATTTCATCTACCACCAGCATCTTTATCAGCTGTGGTGTTGACATAGGTGTCTTGCTTAATAACACGCTGTCTCTCTTAAACTATAAAGAATGCAATTATCTTTACAAAGAATCCCCATTGGCTCTGACTTCTTCCCAAGTTTGGACAAGGGATGCCCTGGAAATAATGAATGCAGAGCACAGGCAAGAAGCAGATAGTTATTTCTCCCAAATCATCTAGGAGCTCATTAAACTAAAGACAACTTGAATAATCACGTGACTTGTCTACTTTTCTCTTTTCAAAAAGAAGATTATGTTAAACATAATTATTCATGTCTGACAATCTAAAGTAGACATCTTAAAAAACGATAGGCAGACTAAAGTCTAATAAAGATACTAGTGTGTATTATTCATCCTGACATCACAACAACAAAAGAACTTAATTTTTAAAAAAAAACTGAAGTATATAATGTGGAATCTTCACAATAACCTAATGAAGTAGTCACATTTATTATTTAGCTTTTGCAGGTGAAGAAACTGAGGCTTGGAGAAGTTAAATGGATTAGTCAAGGTCCACACAGAGGAAGCAAGTAGCAAATGAAGCCAGGACTTGAGCCCAAGTCCTCTGCCTCTTGGGTCTATTTAATTTCACTCACTATACACACCATCAGTCCTCATGTCTGAACATTATTCCTTCTGATTTCCAACATCTGGCGTCTCTTTTTTCTCTTTAAAACCATTGTGGCGGTTTAATTGGCCAGAGCCCTCAAAAATGGATGGTGATGCTATGGAGACTTCCATGATGTAGGAATTGGCTTATTAGTAATTTAAATTAGGCTATAAAATAATCCTACTCCTACTCTATTACTTTAAGCCATCTGCTTTGTGATGATCGGAGTTTCAGCCTAATGAAAGAAAAAGTTGAATTAGAGTCTTCTTGTTTTGTTCCGTTTTTGATAATAACTTAATACCAGGGGCATAGTTGGGAGGCATTCGCCGCAAACTTCAAATGGGTCACCTGCCTCATTTGTGTGCAGAGCAGACAAGTCTTGTCTTTCCAAGATTTTTGCAAGAGCACAACAGAATGGGAACGTGAAGAGCTTTCTTCCCTCGGAGGTCCACGGCTCTGCCAAGCCAGGAACAATACAGACGCAACAAAATATAGCAGAAAACTCATTTTTACATGAACCAATCTGTCTGGGTTCTGTTTCTTTTTCTACATAATAGTTTGTAACAGTGTTTACAATGTAAACTTTCTAAAACCACAGACCAATTTTAAAAAAGAAGAAGAGAAAGAGGAAGGAAGAGGAAGAGATGTATTTCTGTCTTTAAGTACTCTGAAAACCTTTGTAGAATGAAAGACTCTTCACACTCTGAGACTGGCCTCTCCTACTCACTTTTTTGCTGAGCCAGGGCAGACTGTGCCCTACTCCCACGCTCTCATTTTCCTCTTATTGTACTTTCTCCGTTAGTCCCTCTGGCTATATTCACTTCTTTATTAAATTAAAACATAACTACTAGCTCATGTCTTCATTATGTGAAACAATTTAACTCTCGAATTGATCAAATAAAGCCACCTAAATTCAACTGGCCATATGTGAAAGTGCATTAATAAACTTGAATATTATCTGACCTGAGCTATTTCTTCCACGCTCCTGCATCAGGTCTGAGAGTGTCTCTCTCACTGAAATGTCTTAGCATTACTCCACAGACGATTTCCAATTAGCATGGCTTTTTAGAAGCCCTTAGCAAAAGGTTTAACCATTTCAGGGAAGCTTATGTATCACTTTACACGTTAGCAGCGATTAGCTTCAGCAATCACAATTCCCATTTGCTACCGAAGCCTGTCAGTTTAATGCCCAAAGCAGGCTGAGCATAGGACAATAGGGGCAAAGATGTTTTAAAAGAAAATATAAATAGGTTTAGTCATAATACAATTGTCAAACCAAACATGTCAGTTGGTCTCAAACATCTCTCTGTCTTCCCTTTTGCAATCCCTGGTTTATGTGTTTACTATGAGGATAATCAGATAATTATGAAGATAGAGATCAGCTTCCTACAGGGGTGGGACCCAAAACTAATTGGTATTGTAGAGGCAGGGTGGTCAGGACCATGGATCGTTAGTTGTCAGTTACCATCTGGGTCTGGGGGTACTGGGGGTTCAGCAGGAGGGCTTGCTTGGGGAACAGGAAGGGGTACTACAGAGCGAGGGGGAGCTGCTTTGCAGTTCTTTCTACTTTTAGCCTAGTTCCTGTCTCCAGTCTTTGTTCTCATTATTAGTTTTCTCTATTGAGAACCAAAAAGCAAAATGTCCACAACCCCTGTACTTGACACATCTGTATGACTTATGAGAATATTACCATAATGATGAAGAAACACTACTTTTCTTCTGAAAAGTGTTTGATAGAAAAGCCACAAGACCTGCCTCTTACTGGGTGAAGATGAAAAATCTTTCCTTTGCAGCAACTCAGCACCTTTTTACTTGAGGAGCCTTCAGGAGTTAAAACTCAGAGCACAACAGATATCCCCACTGCCACTGATGCCAGAGCAGTACTTCCTGGGGCATGTCTTTCATCACCATCACAGCAATTTGAGAATCTAAGTAAACCGAGAAAACAGTCACAAGTTGGAATTCAGAAGTCACACTGATATTATTCTTGCTTTCAAAGCAGATTATAGGATCAAAGATTAAGAACGTGGTTTTCCTAACTCCTGGCCATAAGAGAACCTCAGTGATTAAACTCCACATTAAGAATCAGGTTATTTTCTCTCAGAATGGAATCTTTGAGAAGGACAATATACATGGTCATTTGGGAGGAAAGAATTTATATTTTGTTTACAGTGTTTAGACCCAATAAGGTAGATTAAACTTTTATAGATGCTATTATAATTCTCTAATCATTATAGTTGATAGTAGGGGCATAGAATCATTCCTAGTTTAGGGATTCAAAAAAATCTATTATTTAAAGGGTATTGGTCAGCTTGGGCTCTATAACAAAATAGCATAAACTGGGTGCTTAAAAAAATGAAATGTATTTTCTCACAGTTATGGAGGCTGAAATTCTGAGATCAAGGTGCCAGCATGGGCAAGTACTGGTGAGAGCTCTCTTCTTGCCTTGCAGATGGTCACCTTCTCACTGTGTCCTCACACGGCAGAGAGAGCAAGTTCCCTGAAGAGCACTAGTTCCACCAGACCAGAACCCTACCCTCATGACCTCATTTAACCCTAACTACTTCCCAGAGGTCCCATCCCCAAATACCATCCCATTAGGGATTAGGGTTCCAACATATGAATTTTAGGGAGATACAAGCATTAAGCCTATAACATAGAGCAACATGAGATTCAAGCTTGGTCACAATGGAATAGTGAGAAAAAAATTTAAATACCTATAGTCTTTAGAACCAAGAACTTATACTAATGGTGTGCCTCCTTATTTTGTGATTCTAAAATCAACAATTCCATTACCTAGAGACATATTCAGACTTCACACACCTAAATATGGAAGAAAGGAGTTATACATAAGAAGCACCATCTGGGCTTCCCTGGTGGCACAGTGGTTGAGAGTCCGCCTGCCGATGCAGGGGACACGGGTTCGTGCCCCGGTCTGGGAAGATCCCACATGCCGCTGAGCGGCTGGGCCCGTGTGCCATGACCGCTGAGCCTGCGCATCCGGAGCCTGTGCTTCGCAGCGGGAGAGGCCACAGCAGTGAGAGACCCGCGTACCGCAAAAAACAAAAACAAAACAAAACAAAAAAGCACCATCTGCTGTATCAAGTAACTTAATGTTTGGAAACTGAGTCATCTCCAAATTATAATTAAAATAGAGTGCAGAAAAAGGAATGAATAACTCAGCAGCCCAAAATTTAAATAAAATTTGGGCAGCTATTTATTCTGTCTCAGCTTCCTCATCTGTAAAATGGGAAGAACACATACCTTTTCTATTGTGGAGAACTGGTATGAGCCTTAAATGAGGTGTTATTGGAAAAGTTTGCCTGAATAAATGGATGTTATTGTCGTACTGATGTCGCAAACATTTATTTGGTTCCGTATGTCTTGCATCCTGCTATATTCAAGAAATGCAAAGTTAAGCAAGACAAGGGACCCTACCAATAAGAAGATCACCATCTGGTGGCAAAGACAAATCCATAAACAATGCTAAACAACTAATTAGGGTACAATATAATAAATGTTATAGTAAAGTATTAGATACGATGGAAATATCACACTGGAAGCTTAATATGGGATTCAGAAAGTAGTTATTTGGCATGAACATCTAGCCAACCGTTTGCTCAGGACTTTCAGCTGGCTCCCAAATTTCTTGCCTAGATTGTCCTTGAGTAGACTAGATTGGGTGCATGAATTTTGAAGCTCTACTATTTGAGGCAATTAATGTTTAGGGTTGTTACGTCCTCTGGATAAATTGACCCCTTTATCACTGGCTCTCTTCATCCCTGGTAATGTTCTTTACTACTTTGATATAGTCAGTCTTTACAACTTTCTGTGGATCTGTGTTAGCATGGTATATCGTTTTCAATACTTTCACTTTTAACCAATTTATATCTTTATATTTTAAGTTGGATTTTTGTGGGCAGCATACAATGGATCTTGCTTGTTAATCCAACCTGGCAAATCTCTACTTTCTAAATGGAGTGTTTAGACCATTTACAATTAATGTAATTATCGATATAGTTGAGTTTAAATCTACCATCATGCTATTTGTTTTCTCTTTGTCCCATCTATTCCTTGTTCCTTTCTTCTCTTTCTCTACCTTTTTTGAATTGAATATTTTTAATAATTTAATCCTATCTCATTTGTTGGCTTATTAGATATAATTCTTTGCTATAGTTACTCTAGGGCTTTTATTTTACTGATTATAGCTAAAAATGATCAAGTGATATCATACTCATTCACATTTAATAAGAACCTAACAAAATTATACTTTTGTTTCTCTCCTTCTAGCCCTTGTGCTACGATTGTTATGCATTTTATTTCCATACATGTTATAAACCTCACAATACATTGTTACTATTTAAAGCAAAAATAAGTCTCCAGAGCACAGTATTATCTTTGCTTTAAAAAGCAGGTTATCTTATAATGAAATCTAAGTAATAAAATAGTTTTTATATTTATACATGTAGCAGTCAATCCTGATGCTCTTCATTCCTTTATGTAGATCTTGGTTTCTATCTGGTATCATGAAGACTGTTTCAAATTTCTTGTAGTATTGGTCTGCTGGTGATGAATTCTTTCAGCTTTTGTATATCTGTAAAGTCTTTTTTTTGCCTTCATTTGTGAGAGATATCTTCACTGGCTAAAAATAAATCATAGGCTGATAGCATTTCCCACCCACCCCCAACCCAGTGCTTTAAAGATGTTGTTCCAAACAGTATGGAGGCTCCTCAAAAACTAAAAATAGAACTACTATATGACCCAGCAATTCCACTCCTGGGTATATATCCAACGAAAATAAAAACACTAACTCAAAAAGATACATGCACCACAATGTTCACAGTAGCATTATTTATAATAGCCATGATATGGAAGCAACCTAAGTGCCCATCAAAAGATGAATGGATAAAGAAGATGTGGTATATCTATATATCTATACAATGTAATACTACTCAGCCATAAAAAAGAATGAAATTTTTCCATTTGAAACAGCATGGATGGACTTGGAGGGTATTATGCTTAGTGAAATAAGTCAGACAGAGAAAGATAAATACTGTATGTTGTCACATGTGGAATCTAAAAAATAAAACAAACTAGTGAATATAACAAAAAAGAAACAGAGTCATAGATATCGAAAACTCACTAGTGGTTACCAGTGGGGAGAGGGAAAGGGGGATGAGCAAGATAGGGGTAGGGGATTAAGAGGTACAAACTATTGTGTATAAAATAAATAAACTACAAGGATATATGGTATAGCACAGGGAATATAGCCAATATTTTATAATAACTATAAATGGACTATGATCTTTAAAAATCATGAATTATTATGTGATACACCTGAAACTTATATAATATTGTAAATCAACTTTATCTCAACTTTTAAAAATGAAAAAAAGATGTTCTTTCATTGTCTTCTAGTTCACATCATTTCCAAAGAGAAAACTGATGTTATCCTTATCTTTGTTTCTGTGTAACTTGTCTTTTTCTCTAGCTGCCTTTATGGTTTTCTCTCTATCAGTGGATTTAAACAATTTGATTATGTTGTGCCTAGGTATAGATTTCTTCATGTTTCATCTACTTGAGATTTCTAAATATATGGTTTATAGTTTTCATCACATTTGGAAAAGTATTGACCATTATTTCTTCAAATAGTTTTTCAGTCTCACCAGCACTCATGTGGCGACTTTAATGACACATGTACGGTTGCTTGAATATGTCCCACAGTTCAACAATTCTGTTTATTTTGCTCAGTCATATTTCCTATCTGTTTGCTTGTTTGTTTCTTTTTTTTTTCCTATGTCTTCAAGTCTATTAATCTTCTGCGATGTCAATTCTGCTAGTAATCCCATCTAGTATATTTTTTGTATAAGGCGTTATAATTTTCATCACTAGATTTTCTATAATTTAGGTCCTTTTAAATATCTTCAGTGTCTCTACTTAACATGTTTAGTATTTTTTCCAGCTTCTTGAACATACGAATCATAATCATAATTGTTTTAATGTCCTCATTGATTGGATTTATCATGTGTAATTTCTGGGTCAGTTTTGAATGATTGATTTTTCTCCTTATTATGGGTTGTATTTTCCTGTTTCTTTGCATGTCTAATAATATTTGATTGAATATTAGATGTTGTGAATTTTACCACATTGACTCCTGGATATTTTTTATTCCTGTAAATGTTATTGAACTTTGTTCTGGATGCAATTAAGTTACTTGGAAATAATTTGATCCTTCAGGTCTTACTTTTATGTTTTGCTGGGCTCAACTAGAGCTGCCTTTAGACTAGGATCAATTTTTCCCTGCAAAGTTCCCTGCAAATAGGCAAAATTCTTCATAATTCTTTAAGTTCTACCTGAATTATGAGATTTTCCACTAGGGCTGTTGGAAGAAGCTACTTTTCTCAGGCCTGTGTGAAGTCTGAGGACTATTCCTTCTAATCCTTTCAGGTGGCTCTTTTCCTGGTCCTGGGTAGTTTCTTCACATACATGCACTGATTGATACTCACCTGAATACTCAAAGGAGGCCCTTTTCAGCAATTTGGAGTTAAGTCTCTGTGCAACTCCCTTTTTTCCTTGGTTTCCCTGGATCCTGAGCTCTGTCTCCTCAATTCAGCAAAACAGTTGGGTTCTGCCTATGTTTTCCCTCCCTGTGCTGCAGCCTGGAAATTTTCCATGCAGTAGAAAAAGTTTATGGGCAGTCATTAAGTTCATATTGTTTATTTCCCATCTCCCAGTGATCATTGTCCTTCTCTGCCTGATGTCCAATGTCTTGAGCACTATTGCTTTATATATTTTGTTCAGATTTTTTCAACTCTCTCAGTGGGAGGGTAAATCCAGTTGCTATTATTCTGTATTGATCAGAAATATAAGTCCTTGTAGAACAGATTATAATCACTTTAATACAAATAGTCATGGTGCCAAACCTTGTGACAGAATTAGAAGATAGAACAGAGGCCAAGGAAGTTAATCCTCCTTCTCATCCTCTAAGCTTGTCCTACTGAGCAGCTGACGGCCATCAACAAGTCCGAATGAAAGGCTGATATTATAATTTCCTAAAAGCTCTAAATTAGCATTGTATAGTGTTGTTAAGTATTATCATTCTAATCTTGGAAGGACACCCAGGGACATCTTGTATCCCTTTGTGCCCCAAGAAGTACATATGGGGAAAAGTCTTAGATGGGAATATGTTCCAGTGATACTGTCTCCAGCACTTCATGGACAGGGATGAAGCCCCATTGGCCAGTTGAATCAGGCTAAGCAGCTTGTAAAACTCCATCCTATTTTAGTTTTCCTATCTCAAATGCAGGGACAATGTCTACCAACTTTTCTTAACCACAAAGGCTTTTCATTCTCTAGTTCTTATTTAATACACACTGCAAATTAGAGCTTCAGTGTATAAACTATTTTAAGCAAATTAGGGGGAACAAAGTGTAATTTCAGAATGTTTTTAATCATACTGGAGTGGACCAGGTAGAACATTAAGAAATCGACAATGTGCTTTTACAAATATTCCTCAATAAAATCACAGTCCCTATCCAAGGAAACTGATATCTTTCTTCTTTTGTGTATGTTGATTCTTGAAGTAATCTCTAAAGCCTCTTTAAGCTCCAACATTCTATTTTTCTCAGACATTTGTTAGTCTAATCAACTTATGAGGAACTGAAATGTAAAGAGGTAAAGCTTAAGAGAATCTCAGTAGTAGAAAGAACACTGGATTTAAGAATCAGAAAATCTTTTTAAGTCAAAAATCTATACATCTGTGTAACCTCAAGGGAAAAAAATCACTTAACCTCCCTAGGTTTCATTACTACTTCTATTTTTTTTTTTTTTTTGGTGAATAAATCTCCAGACTCATCTATGATATGAGAATAAATTAAATAAACATGAAAGCACTTTTGAAGCATAATGTACAATTGCCCAAGGCCACAAAAGAATTCACTAAAAGAACTCAAAAGAAATATATATCAAGGATTCTAACTCCAAAACATCCCAACAACATTAACATTCTAACTCAGTTGTTTTATGATTGTAAAAAAATCATACAAGGATAATAACTTGAGGGATGATGTGCCATATTGTGTGGCCTGTGGTATGATGTTCAGTGATGTCCCTGTGGCCAAATATGTACCAAAGGGCAGACAATCAGTGACACCATGGCAGTGATGTTATGATGTGATATTGTTCATGACATAATAATTCTTCATCATTTATATGTTGGGCTGACTATATAGTATTGAGTTGCTACTGTCTAACTTTATATCATGTGATAAAACCTTTTCTGTGTAATCATTATTCAGCTTCTGAACATTCTAGGATCTTCAGGTAATCCTGTCTTCTGTCTGAGATTTTTTACCCTTTGTCAGGCCACCCTTTGCCCTCACTTTCCCTGTGACTAGAGAGTTCAAAGCAGTAACGTCTTAATTTTCAACTACAAATAGATCATGAAACATGTTTTGCATACACCTTTTTCCTCTCCTGTCCTCCTGACCAGAGTAAATTGGTTGGAGATAAATGCAAATAGTCTAATGTTTGGTCTAAAGAGGAAAAAAGTGAAAGCCATCAATATTTCAGTCGCTTCCTCTTCACCTGTTGGTGAGGGAGGGATTCTACCCTAGGGTTATGAGGATGGCAGAACACATGACACCCAGCACTGGTCAGATGAGACTGATGGCAGTTTATTGTCCAGGGGAGGAAGACACTGCACCACCAGAGCTGGACAGGAGTTGTACCTGGGAACAGAGTGAACAAGCAGAGGCTGGCTTGGGGCAGGGGGGAGGCTTTGAAGTAACAAGAGGGTGAAGCAACTCCTGATTTCTACATGAGTATGTGAGGGCATTGTTTGAATAATTCTGCAGACTGGCAGGGAAGGGAAGGAAGTCTGCTACTCAGGGGTAAGCAGGCACTGTACCTCGTCCCTGGGAGAAGGAGGGTTGTTTGGCTAGGAGACCCTATCTGAGGGAGCAGAGTGGGTGGAGGGATGCAGTTAGGCCAGTCAAGGCCCTCTCAGTTTTAGGTGGCAAGGCGGCACATAATATTAATTGTAGGCCTTATACCACAATTGAGATTATATAAGCACACGTAGCAATGTGGACAAAGAGGTTCATCTCCTGTAACTTGCAGGCCATTCTTATAATCCATCATCTCTTACCCCTGCTCTTAAGTCAAACAATAAAGTTCTTTCAAAACTGGAGATAAAATTAGGAATGCAGGCAGCATTGTTGGGGCTGTTCCCAGCCTTGCTCCCTTGTTTAGAAAACTGTAGAAAGTTAAGGGCCTCCTTGATGGCCTGTAGCCTGTGGTTGCACTGTCTCCAGGATGGTTGCTTGTGACTGTTCAGACATGTGACTGTGATTCCCCACAAGCAAACCAGGGCCTGGCCCTGCTCCATTTACTGAAACAAGGAAACAGAGTCAATGGGCCTTGTCAGTTGCTATAGCTGTAACTTAGAAAAATAGAAGCCCAGTGATCCTGCTTAAGGAAAATACAAAGTCTACAGTTAAATAAGGCGACTGTACTGAGAATAGTTATAATTAGAGCTCTACATAGAGAGAGATACATGATAAGCTAAATGATAGTAAAATTAGTATTGTAATATCTGGTATTTACACACTCTGAATTTAAAACAATGTAATTAATTGAAAGTCTTTTTTCTGTGCATAAGACAGGGATATTGTCTTATTTCTTTTAAGTTTTAAATATTAAATGATGACATTTCAAATATACAGCCAAGTGCTGAAAATATTAACAGATACTCATGTACCGACCTCCCATATTAACAAGATGTTAGCATTTTGCTTTATTTGTCTCAGAATCAATTTTCTCTCTTTTTAAAAAGGAAAATATTAAGTGCAGATAGAGCAACCCCGTCTCATCCTCTACCTCTCTCCCCAGGGGTAAACGCTACCCTGAAATTAGTATGTTCCTTTTCATGTATGTGTACTTAAACTTTTATTATCTTATATAGATATACCCATTAAATGATATACACCACTTTTTGTACGCTTTAAATATTTATATAAATATTAGATATCATATGGTACATTTCCTCCCGTAACTTGCTTTCCTTACCAACATGTTTTGAGATGTATACATGTTAATATTTGTAGATCTGGTTTGTTCATTTTAGCTTTCTATAGGATTTCACTGTATGAGTAAACCAGTTTATTTGCTCACTGGCCTACTGTGATATTGTGATTTATAATAAGAAATATATATTTGCTCTTTGTCAGTGTTTCTGGCATAGAGCTCCTAAAACACTTGGAATTTCTTAAACATTGAGAGCATAAATGTGTCTTTTGTTATGTTAGTGAGGTGAATTTTGGAAAGCACCTCAGGCTGGGTACAGGTGACCAGGAGAACCCACCTTGTGATTGGAGGGTTGGAACTTTCAGTCCCACCCTCTGACCTCTGGGGTGGGGAGAGGGGCTGGAGATTGAATCAATCCCCCAGTGGCCAGTGATTCAATCAACCATGAATATGTAATGAAGCCTTCATAAAAACCTAAAAGGAAGGGGTTCAGAGAGCTTCTGGGTTGGTGAACACATGTAGATGTGGGGAGAGTGGTGTGTCCAGAGAGCATGGAAGCTCAGAGCCCTTTCCCCATACTTGCCCTAGGCATCTCTTCCATCTGGCTGTTTCTGAGTTATATCCTGTGATAATAAACTAGTTACCTAGTAAGTAAAAGTTTTCTCTGGGTTCTGGGGGCCACTCTAGCAAATTAATCAAACCCCAGGAAGGGGTTATGGGAACCTCCAGTCTATAGCTGGTTGGTCATGAGCACAGGTGACAACCTGGACTTGTGACTGGTTTGTATATGTGTATGTGTGGAGGGGGCGGGGGTCTGCATTCCCCCACTGAATCTTGCACAGTTATTTCCACCATGAATTCCTGGGGTGTATCTCCTGTCCTGCTCCTCCTCTCTGCTCCCCTCAAAGCACATGAGCTATTGTCTCACCCTTGTCTCAGGGGACCCTGAGCCCCATGGAAGTAATGTTTCTGTCTAGAGTCTTGTTTCTTAGATCTACTGTTCTCTAAACTTTGGCAATGGAAAGGGACCAACCCCTCAGTCCTCACTGTGACCAAGCTGTGCTGGGTTCCATGGAGAAATGGGGAAATGTTCCCCTTCTCAACTCTGCATCACCTGGGCTTGGGTACTGCACTAGTCATGCCTAAACCTCAGAAAGTATGACAAAGCCTCTTTGTTTTTAAATTGGAGTATAGTTGTTTCACAGTGTTATGTTAGATTCTACTGTACAGCAAAGTGAAGTAGTTTCTTGTGCTGTACAGCAGGTTCTCATTAGTTATCTATTTTATACATATTAGTGTATATATGTTCATCCCAATCTCCCAATTCATCCCACCGCCCCCTTTCCCCTTGGTGTCCATACATTTGTTCTCTACATCTGTGTCTCTATTTCTGCTTTGCAAACCAGTTCGTCTGTACCATTTTTCTAGATTCCACAAATATGCATTAACCTATGACATTTGTTTTTCTTTACTTCACTCTGTATGACAGTCTCTAGGTCCATCCACGTCTCTACAAATGACCCAATTTCATTCCTTTTTATGGCTAAGTAATATTCCATTCTATATATGTACCACATCTTCTTTATCCATTCGTCTGTCAATGGACATTCAGTTTGCTTCCATGACCTGGCTATTGTAAATAGTGCTGCAATGAACATTGGGGTGCATGTATCTTTTTGAATTATGGTTTTCTCTGGGTATGTGCCTGTAGTGGGATTGCTGGGTCATATATGGTAGTTCTATTTTTAGTTTTTTAAGGAACCTCCATACCTACTACAGTAATGGAAATAAAAACAAAAATAAACAAATGGGACGTAATGAAACTTAAAATCTTTTGCACAGCAAAGGAAACCATAAACAAGATGGAAAGGCAACCCTCAGAATGGGAGAAATATTTGCAATGAATTAATGGACAAAGGATTATCTCCAAAATATACAAACAGCTCATGCAACTCAATATCAAAAAAACAAACAACCCAATTAAAAAATGGGCGGAAGACCTAAATAGACATTTCTCCAAAGAAAACATACAGATGGCCAAGAGGCACATGAAAAGATGCTCAACATCACTAATTATTAGAGAAATGCAAATCAAAACTACAATAAGGTATCACCTCACACTGGTTAGAATGGGCATCATCAGAAAATCTACAAACAAGAAATGCTGGAGAGGGTGTGGAGAAAAGGGAACCCTCTTGCACTGTTGGTGGGAATGTAAATTGATACAGCCACTATGGAGGACCGTATGGCGGTTCCTTAAAAAGACAAAGCCTCGGACTTCCCTGGTGGCGCAGTGGTTGAGAGTCCGCCTGCTGATGCAGGGGACACGGGTTCGTGCCCTGGTCCGGGAAGATCCCACATGCCGCGGGGCGGGGCGACTGGGCCCGTGAGCCATGGCCACTGAGCCTGCGCGTCCAGAGCCTGTGCTCCGCAATGGGAGAGGCCACAACAGTGAGAGGCCCGCGTACCGCAAAAAAAAAAAAAAAAAAAAGACAAAGCCTCTTAAAACTGGCCTGCTTACTTTATCTTTCTAGCCCCTCTCTCAATAGGGCCAGGCTAGGGAGCAGCCAGCAGCTCTCACACTGTCCTATTCATTGTCCATTCTTCTGTCTTCCAGTCCCAGGCCACTCCCAGCATACCTGCATGTGACTTCCTGCTGGCAGCCCCCTTCTCCATGCAAATAAACTCATGCAAATGCGCTTCTGGGACAGCCAACCCCACACAACCTGACAGATCTAGATTTCTCTTTAGGTTCAGCCAAGATCCCTGCCCTCTGTACAAAACACACACACACACACACACACACACACCCCACCCCACCCCACACCACACTATATCTCCAGTCTTCAACTTCTTCCTTTCCACTTGCTCCTTCCCTCTGTATTCCCACATGCTCAAAGCTCTTCCATCCTGAACTAAAACAAGACCTTCAAAGACCCACCTCCTCTATAGCTACTACTCTCTTTCTCATCCTTCACAGCCCACTTCTTTCTTTTAACCTAGTATTAAAATCTTATTATTGTTATTCTAGACACATTAGTATTATTTAAAATTTAACAGTGAATGTATATTACATTTATAACCAAATAATTATAGTCTCTGTTATGGGTTGAATTGTGCCCACCCCCCTCCCCACCCCCCCAAAAAAAGATATGTTTGAATCCTAACCCCTAGTACCTCTGAACATGATATTATTGGGAGATAGGGTCTTTACAGAGGTAATCAAGTTAAAATGAATTCAATAGGGTAGGCCCTAATCCAGTATGACTATTACCTTCATAAAAAGAGGAAGTCTGGGACTTCCCTGGTGGCGCAGTGGTTAAGAATCTGCCTGCCAGTGCAGGTGACATGGGTTTGATCCCTGGTCCGGGAAGATCCCACATGCCACAGAGCAACTAAGCCCATGCGCCACAACTACTGAGCCTGCGCTCTAGAGCCTGCAAGCCACAACTACTGAGCCCGCGTACTACAACTACTGAAGCCTGCGCGCCCTAGAGCCCATGCTCTGCAACAAAAGAAGCCACTGCAATGAGAAGCCTGTGCACCGCAATGAAGAGTAGCCCCCGCTCACCGCAACTAGAGAAAGCATGCGTGCGGCAAAGAAGACCCAAGGCAGACAAAAAAAAGAAAAAAATATATATTTACCTGTCTCTCTCCATTGCCTCACCTCCATTGCACTCAACAGCTCACTGGTGATTTAACTGACTTCTATGCCCTCTTTTCTGCTACAGCTTTCTCATCAAAACCACCAATGACCTTCTTGTTGCTAATTTCAACTAGACATTCTTCAGCTCTTTCCCAATCTCTCTGCAATCTTTTACATTGTTTATCTCTTCTTTCTTCCTAAAATGCTATCTTCTCCTGGTTTTCATGGCATTGCTCTCCTGATTTTTTCTCCTACTTCTCTGTTTTTGTATTTTTTGGGGGAGGGGTGTTTGTTAGTGCCTCTTGGATTTTCCCTTCTTTTACCCATGCGTTTGATGGAAAAGTTCCTCAGGGTTCCATCTAAAGTCTCTTACTTTGTCATGACATTGTCTCTCCCTGAGGCTGGTGGCTAAGTCCAGAGTCTTAACCAGATTTAGGTTCAAACGTGGTGTGCTTCCACCAGGAGACACATAACACGTGGTTCCCTGTCTGTTTATGGTGTTAGCGGCTATTGAGGAGCACAACCTAGATTCATCATTTAATTAGAGGTTTGCAAGATGGTGATACTCTGTCACTCTTGTTTTGTTTGATGGCTGAAATAATTCTATAAAGAGAAAGTTTCCTTTATCAATTATTCGGTCACCTGAAGAACAATTAATAAAGGAAAGACAAAGTAACTGCTTGATGTTTTTTACTTTACACTTTTCAGAATAATGAGTTGCTTCCCTTATTATCATTAGCACCTACAAAGGTGACAAATGTGGGTTTTTCATTACGAACCCATAAATTTAGACATATTTGATGTGTTTTAATATGTTTCAGATATTCTTATCGATGCTCAAATTATTCCCTCTCTTGTTAGTGGGAAACCTTCAAGGTGCTCCTGGATTTCTGTGTCATGGCCCCAGAGGTCTTTGCTTGCTTCTTGATATGAAAAGATGTTGCAGACTCATCTTATAGATTTTCTGTCCTAGATTCGGTTTCAGTCATTTCTCCAAAGAGCCCTCATATTTTCGTTTCCAAGGACATATTAATTTTACAATAACTTTAGCAGTAAAGTTAGACAAATGGCTGTACTCTGAAACCAGGCACAAGGTTACTGTAGGATTAAATAAAACTGTGCACATAAAGCACTTAGCTACTCCCTATAACTTCACATGTACCAGGTACTGTGCTATTATTATCCAGAGCATGATATCATAGACAGGAAGTGGGGAGATTCCAAACATCACTCAGGTACCTTTGCCCTGAGGAAAAATGTGGCAATGGTGCCAATTCCCGGAAGACCTTTTTGGGATAATCACCTGGTTCTTTCCTTGGCCACTGAATTCAACCTTCTTGGGTCAGTTTGCTCGAAACCAACCCACACCATGAACGAGAGGGAACCCCTGCTGCTCAAAGTAGGGAAAGCACAAGTCCTCTGACACCCTCTCCTATGGTGGCTTCCAGCACATCTCCATTTCAACTTCAGCACCTGCCACTCAATGCTTTGTAGGTGTCACTGCACGGCAGGTTTTAAGTGCCAGTATTTGTGCATCCCTTCTGGGGGCCCTCCTGGTAGAGACTGTGCTTACAATATCACAGAGCCCCAGCCTGGAGTGCAGGCTGTCAGAGTCAAAGGGAAAACAAATCCCTTCTGTATGGACCACGAGAGCCTCATCAAGGAGCCTTTTTGCTGTGCTTGGGAGAGAGAGGAGAATGAGAAAAGGGAAAACCGCACGCTCCAAGGGATTCAATCAATATTTGCAGGCTGCCTGACTTACTGGCTTGGTCTGAGCAAATAAGAACTCCCTGTATTTAAGTATTTAATAAATGATCAATAGTAGGATTTTATTTCCACAAACTAGAGAGTTCTAATTTAGTGGCATAGATTTTTTTTTTTAATTCAAACTTTTCTTTTGCCACATTCAACAATTGCTATCAGATGCTGAATGTCTGTGGTCACACACTCAGCTTCCTGTTTATAAACGCACTCTGTTTTCAGTGAGTCAGCGGTGTCTTGCTCTGCATGAGAGTATAACTGGCCATGTCAGGCCCAGGAGGTCAGACGAGATTGAATGGCCCAGTGTGCTCGACCCTCTGTGCATCAGGCTTCAGGGAATGTGTGAACAGGTACTTACACTGTACGTGGCCGGACACAAGCTGAAATAATTCTGCCCGGTGAGTTTGGTGTTTTCTCATCTGGTTTTGAGCCGAACTGTTGTCAGAGACAACCAAAGCCAGACACTAATTAAAGTGAAAAGGACAGATTTTAATCAGTAATATACTATCATAATAGGGAAAAGAGTCCAGAGTGAACTGAACTGAACTTCAATTTGTACAGAAGTGACTGGGCATTTTAAAGGGAGAATGAGGGGGTGGGGAGGGGAGGTGAGCAAGGGGCTCAGTAGAATCAGGGAAGTGAAAGATCACAGATGCTTGCTTGGTGTAAATGTGATTAGACCAGCAGTGTCTGTTAGCGGACAGTTATCAAAGTTAGAATTCTGTCCTCCCACAAAGACTGGGAGACAGAGGCCCTTTCCTTCCTGATGATAACATTGTAAGAAATGGCTTTCAGGTCCTTGAGAAAGACACTCCTGAGTTGTAGAAGATACGTGTATACCTCAGAGGGACAGAGGAAGGGTTCACAATTGCAATCCCTTTCCAGTAAATGCTCTAAGAAAGGGTGGTCAGGGGCCAATCCCTGGTGCTGGCTGGAGCAAAGAGTAAATTCTTGAGTTTTCTCAGGCAGGCACGTTAAGGGCAGCAAGAGTCATCCTGGGGGTGTGGCCTTGAGCTGTTAGAAGTTATGTTAGTGTGTGTTCAAGTCTTTTAGGCCAAGGCAGAGGCCTGGTTGAGAAGAGGGCTTGGAGGAGCCTGCCTGGAGCTGGTCAAGAAGAGAATCTTGGTCACTGTGAAGCCCGCCAAGGTCTGTCTTTAGTGCTTCACTACTTCCTCTGGTGCCACTACTTCCCCACCTATAAATCAGGCCTCCTGTCACCCTCAATGGTCTTCTAGCTACTGGCAGGCTCGGAACTTCAAGTGTCTAATCTCCTTAAAGAACATCTGGGTTCTGGACTTTTCCCACCTTCCTTCCCTCTCCAGCCGCAGCTGTGCTGCTCTGTCAGCCTGTGGATGTGGCTTTTACTCCTCTCCCTTTATGCCTGCCTGGTAAGCCAACTGCATGCCTCCTTCAGAATTCCATTTATTCTCCACTCTTCTCTGGAAAAGCCTTGCCTGATCTCCAAGAGCTGGGTTTGGAATTCCCACAATTTACCACACTATATTTTAGTGCCTGTTTAAGCATCAGTTTCCCCCACCATACTGTAAGCCTCAGGAGGGCAGGGACTGGGTTCAGTTCATCCTTGTCCCCCCAGCGCTTATCAACAGTAGGTGCTCCGTAAGTGCTTGCTGAGCAAGTGAGCGGATAGTACCTGTCCTTTGATGCCTCCTTACAGGACCCTCTTCTTGGTGGGGTTTGAATCCCAGCTTCATCACTTGGTGTGGGACCTTGCTTAATTGCTCTGCACCTAAGTCTTCATCTGTAAAATGGGTCAATGACGACATCCACTTCACAGGGTTGTTATGAAGTTTTCATGAGTATATGTGTACAGTGTTCAGAACAGAGCCTAGCACGTGGCAGTGCCCAGTAAGTACTAATATTACTATTGTTTGTTCCAAGGATGCAGTTCAATACTCTCTACCAGTAGTTTGTTGAATAAATAACTGAATGAATTGGTAAACATCCAGCATCTCAGCTGACCCCTAGTCCTTGCTTCCTCTCCCCTCTGGGCAACATTTCCACATTTGCCTTTACTGCTTTTGTTTTCTAACTCAGAGGAGTGACCTAGAGGGACCCAGAACCTTCTCTCCCCTGAGTCCTATTGGCTGGTGTTCCAACCTGAATAGATGCTGTGTTGGAGTGACAGAAGGTGAAGGGTAGAGCAGATATCTGATCGGGACTCTGTCCAGATTCCCAGCAGATCCCTTCACTACTTTGATATCTCTGTTTCTTCCAGAATTGTCTGGACTTGGGCCTTGCTTTCCTCACCCACTACAGGCTCCTCAACCTACTCCAATCTGCTCATACACACACACACACACACACACACACACACACACACACACACATACTCACTCATTCATACCTCCAACAAAGCAGCAATACCAAAGGCCTCAGAGCATCAGAGGTGCTGCCACACCTCCCCTCTCAGCACATTCTCCTTCCTCAGCTTCCATGACCCAACCTTCTCCTGATTTTCCTCCTGCTTCTTCTCTGTCTCCTCTGCAGGGTTGGCCTTTCTTACCCCAACAGGTAAGCGCAGGGGCTCACCTCTCCCTCCATGCTCTCTCCTAGGACACCTCACTCATGCCCAAGGCTTCAAATACCCACAATGGGCACACTCCCTCCTTCCGCCTTGAGTATATCTCACTTCTTCCAGGTCTAGTTAAAATGTCTCCTTATAAGAGAGAACTCCCCTGACCACCAGAGCTAAAATAGCCCCATACCCCTTCTCACCTCCTATCCTGCTTACTTTGATTTTTTTCTTAGCACGTTACCATCTGAAAAAGTCTATATTTGTTTATTATCTGTTCATCCCTATGAGAGGGTAAGCTCTGTGAGACTTTTTGGCAGATACTAGTCTAGGTATCAGAGGCACAGCAGTGAAAAAAACATATTAAGGTCTCAATGAATATTTGGTAAAATGTGTGGTTGGAATATAGGTTTACAGCTAGAACCCTCCTCTGAGCTCCAGAACAACATAATCGACTGCTGACTTTACAGCTCCTTCTAGATGTCTCAAAGACATCTCAAACTCAATGTCTCTAAACCAGTACTGTCCACTAGAACTTTCTATGATGATGGAAATATTCTATATTTGCACTGTACAATATGATAGCCACTAGCCACACGTGACTGTTGATCCCTTGAGATGTGGCAAGTACAATGGAGGAGCTAAAATTTTAATTCTGTTTAAAGTAAATTAAATTTGTGGCTAGTGGCTACCATGTGGGGCAGTGTAGTCCTAGACTGAACTGATGACTCTCCTCCTCAAACCTGGTCCAGAGGCCTCTATCTTAAGGAATGGCACCACAATTCACCCAGATAAGAAAGTAGAAAGGCAGGAGTCATTTTTGACTAGCTCTCTTTGCTGTACCAACAATACCCAGTCCATCACCAAGTCCTATTGATTTTGCCCCCTAGAAATATATTTTTTCATCTGTCCATTTTTTCCCCATCACTACCACCACCCCAGAGGAAAATACATCATTCTTTCATCTTGACGATTTTATCTCTCATCTTGAGTAAAGCCACTTAACTGATTTGCCCATTCCACTTTCCCCTTGTCCAAACTATTCTCCATATTCTACGAAAGTAACTTCAAATACATGGAATGCACTTTTATCATGTCACCCTCACCCTCTCGCTTCTCTCCTGCACTCTAAATATCCTTCAGTGGATGACTGCTTTGGATGGTTATCAAGTTCCTTGTTTTCCTCCTGCATTTGGGCCATGTTCTCTCCCACCACAGTGTCAGTCTTTCCTGACCACTGGACTAGGTCAGTTCCCTATTACTTACTCTCATAACACCATATGCCACTCCTCAGTACTTTGATACTTATTTAGCAATTAAATAATGTCTGTCTTTTCCACTGGACAGTAAGCTTCCTGGAGCAGGGACCACTTATGTCGCTTATGTTTTGATGACCACTTAGCAGTATCTGGCTGACAGTAGAAGCTCCATGAAATTGATGTGTGAATGTGTTGCCAGATATTCTCTTGGGATAATAACTAAATTTTTCTTTAATATTTTTTTCTCTATTGCTCCATTGACTCAATGAGAATGGATGCAGCTTAGAACAAAAGAGTTAGCAGGGTTTCTCAGTTAATGTTTTAAACTTATAACAAACAACAAGTGTTGAAAGGGTACTTGAAAAGAGAAACTTTTTAAAATTTAAAAACTTACCTTGAATGCCAAGGCCCATGTTCTGGTTGTTATTGCTGCATAATAAGTCATCCTAAACTTAATGGCATAAAATAACTATTTTATTATGCTCATGGATCCTGCTATGAATTATAATAGGAACTGAATTATGTCCTCAAAATTCATATGTTGTATTACTCAGCCATAAAAAGGAACAAAATTGGGTCACTTGTTGAGACGTGGATGGATCTAGACACTGTCATACAGACTGAAGTAAGTCAGAAAGAGGAAAACAAATATCGTATATTAACGCATATATGTGGAACCTAGAAAAATGGTACAGATGAACCTGTTTGCAGGGCAGAAATTGAGACACAGATGTAGAGAACAAATATATGGACACCAATGGGGGGAAAGTAGTGGGGGGGGGGAGGGGGTGGGGGTGTGATGAATTGGGAGATTGGGATTGACATGTATACACTGATGTGTATGAAATGGATGACTAATAAGAACCTGATGTATAAAAAAAAATGTGATCAAATGTATTCTGTTGGAAAGAAGCAAAAATGGACCATGTTTACTGTCTACATTATATAATAATTTAATGATATTTAGCACCTATTGCAGATGTATTTATTATTGCAGGTTGTATTTGCTTTATCAATGTCTTTGCTTTGGTAATCAAAATAAAATAAAATAAAATCTGGAAAAAAGAAAGAAAAAGAAGCAGTGGGCTTCCCTGGTGGCGCAGTGGTTAAGAATCTGCCTGCCCAGAAATAGAGACACACACGCACACACACACACAAATTCATATGTTGAAGTTCTAATCCTTAGTACCTCAGAATATGGCTATATTTAGAGATACAGTCTTTACAGAAGTAATTAAGTTAAAATAAGGTCACTAGGGTGGGCCCTAATCCAGTAGGGCTGTTATCCTTGAGAGAATAGGAAATTTTAACACAGACATGTACAGAGTGAAGACTCAGGGAGAAGACAGCCATCTACAAGCCAAGGAGAGAGGCCTAGGATACATCATTCCCTTATAGCCCTCAGAAGAAACCAACCCTGCTGACACCTTGATCTTGGAATTCTAGCCTAAAGAACTGTGAGAAAATAAATGTTTGTTGCTTAAGCCACCCAGTCTGTGGTACTTTGTTACAGTAGCCCTAGAAAACTAATACAGATGGGAAGAACTGAAGATCAGAGCACCTACATGTGGACTTCCCACATGGCTTGGCTTCTGGCCTCAGAGTAGCTTGGGAATCCAAGCACATGTATATTCCAATGAACAAGGCAGAATTTGCATCACCTTTTATGACTTACTTTGAAAGTTATCCAGTGTCACTGTCATTGGACTCTATTATCAGAGCACATCACTAACTCACCTAGATTCCACCTCTTGATGAGAGACTGGGAAGATCACATGGGGACGAGCATGTGAAATGAACATATTGTTGTGGCCATCCTGGATCCGTCACTACCCAGAACCTGAAGAAGAGGGTATAAAGCATAAAACAATAGACTGAAAGAGACTAGATGAAGAGCTAGATTTCTGCCTTTTTGGTGGAGAAGTTTCCCAATGAGGGGAGGAGAGGTAATGAGTGAGCTGTTTGTGTGGTGAGAACCTTCCCCTCTCCTGAGTTAAAACCCTGGCAGTGAGGGTGAGGGAAAGAAACCCAGGAAAGGAGGGTACAAGGGCAGAGGGGACCTGGGCCTTGCTGTCTAGATGTAGTTTAGGAGATGCTGGTCCACAGAGAAGATGCGGCTCCATAGAGAAGCTCCTGACCACCATGATGCCTGAGCGGTAGAATAAGAAAGGCTGAATGAAGTGTCTGGGGATGTGGGCAATGGGCAGCTGTAGGAAATCTCACTCCACCTCCTCGCCCCACCCTGACCATGAAGAGCACTGAGAACTCTCTTGGGAATTGTCTCCTGGGGTCAGGGTGCATGACCCAACCCCCAGTAGAACCAAACACCTTAGCAATGAAAGACAGCTCATTGATAATTCTGTTTTTCGTGCCCCTAACTGTGGTTTTGCAGAGGCAACACTATTCTGAGGTTTGTGAATAAAGTTTGCTTGTCTTGCAAATATTATTCAGACAATTGCTGTCTGGGAGATCTTTGCTTAATATTTGGTTCTATTTTTGAAGGTAAACACATTCAAATATTTCAAATGACGTTTATATTTTAATATGTTTATTTCTACTTAGGGGGCTTTCCACTTTATTTCCAATTCAATTTTCTACCTTCCCAAGAGAAAATAGAACAGTAAGATTTCAACTTAAAAAAAGTTAAAATCAATTACTCAATTATAAATTTCAAATTGCAGTTATAAGGCTGACCTTTTACTCTAATAGGCCCAGTTCTCCTAAACATGATAAGCACGTGGAATATAAAATATTTTCGTATACCTTAATATAAAATATCAATATTATTGCTTGAGTTCCTTAAACATTTTTATATGTAATTCCAAATCTTCCCAGTTTCACTAAGGAAACTACTATACCACCACATACAATATTTAGGGCTAACTTTCTCAGCTTACTTGTGATTGAACTAGACCAAACCAGGGTTCAGATGACCCGTCCAGGGGCATGAGACCCTGGTGGGATGTATCTTATCCTACTGGTAGTTGCTACGTAGTAGACATCATAACTTTAAGAAGATGATCTCTACCCTCTAAGGTCAAGTTATAAATTTCCTAATTCTTCAGTCTGCTCAAAGAGATTGAGACTCACACTGATTAAGGTCCCTTGAAGAAGACATTTATGTATCTTAAGAAGTAAAGAAATGTCAAATCCAAAGAGGAACTTGCATTCTTTCATATCTATAAGTTCTCCAGGCCCTGAGTGTATAAAAATGCACAGCCCTCACGGCGTCTCTGATTAGTCAGTCAGTCCTTGCAGGGCTGTTCAGACAGTGAGATGAGGTTTCTCTCTGTACATGCTGATCTCTACTGGGGACCACCCTGGACCAAGCAGCCCCGACCCAGGGCCTCTGCTGAGCTGTCCTGTCCAGGAGGCTTCGTGTGAGTTAGTAAAAGATGCCTCTTCTTCCATGCAGAAACTGCCCCATGGAGGGCTCTAACATGGAGAGCGAGCAGAGGAAGGAGTTTCAGCCTCATTTCAACCTGCCTCTGGTTCCAGGTAGCTTGGGATGGGCAAATGGCACAATTGTCCCTGGCAGCCCTGCCCCTCTAATTCCAGAACTGAAGATCACCCCTGCACAGAAAGTCAGGAGAAAAGAGTGAAGGACAATCCTTAGTTAACTGTTTACCCAAACAAGACTGAAAAAATCCAGAACTACCGTGACTGGGCAAGAATAAGATTTCTTCTATAGAACAGAAAGCTGGGCTCAAAATCCAGGTTCAGTTTCAGGGAAATAAAGTCATCTTTGCAGATTTACCACAAAGGAAGACATCTAGGTCACATTCCTCACTGTTTCTGGGCCCCAACTTTCCACACCTATGAGGTGGGATGATCTCTAGACCAGTGGTTCTCAAATGTTGTTGTGCATTAGACCACCTGGGAATCCTGTTGAAATGTAGATCCCTTTTAGTGGGGAAGGGCCAGAGTCTGGGATTCTGCATTCCTAACAAGCTCCCAATTGTTGCTAAGGCTGCCAGGCCATGAACTACACTTTGAGTAGCAAAGGAATGGGGACAATTCTAAGGCTGTTATTTTATGGTTACAAAGTATCTGGCGAGGACAACCACCTAATTGTCTTATGCTGACCAGCCCTGCAAAACTAGAGATGGTTTTTTAGTTAAACTCCATATCTAAGAGTCTCAAAGTAGAAATGTTTATATATATTTGAAGACTAGTCCTCCTCTCCATTCTTCTTTGGTGTCTCATCCTCACCAACCCTAATTCCACCTTTAAAAAAAAAAAATCGGTCTTCCCTGGTGGCGCAGTGGTTGAGAGTCCGCCTGCCGATGCAGGGGACGCGGGTTCGTGCCCTGGTCCGGGAAGATCCCACATGCCGCGGAGCAGCTGGGTCCGTGAGCCATGGCCGCTGAGCCTGTGCGTCCGGAGCCTGTGCTCCGCAACGGGAGAGGCCACAACAGTGAGAGGCCCGCGTACCGCAAAAAAAAAAAAAAAAAAGATTGACCAGGGAATGTCCTCTAATAGCAGCTTCATTTCCTTCCTCACAAAATTATTAAGACTCTCTTTAGCCCTTTCTCCTGACCACCGCAAGTGACCGCGCGGGCTGCCATGCACCCCAGGCTTCTTTTAGTAAACCTCGCCTTGGCTGGTGTTCCAGACAGACTGAGAGGCCAGGGCCAGCTCCAATTCACACAGTCCCGCCGGCCACCCTCCGCGGCAGCGATGCAGGAAAAGGCCAGCAGTGGAGCTGCACCTCTCCCCCTGCTTTGGGTTTTGTGGGTCACTGGGCCAGGGCTTGGCATTAGGGTCCCCAGGCTTGGGGTGTCTTGTGGAGACAAACTTATCCCCAAGATCTGAATTGCCTCCGGTCAATGCCAAGAGATCAGAATGTAAGTCACCTGCTCTTTGGCAGTATGAACCCTTATGTAATGATTACTGACACATCCACCTCATTTTATCAGCTCCTCAATAATGAAATCGGGTCTGACCCACAGAGTTAAATTACCTGGGCCCACACTGCAGAAGGCAGCAGCTCTTAGTCTTTTGATGTGGTTCTCTAATATTTTTCTTTGATTCCTGCCCACATGGGGAGAAAGGAGCTCCTGGGTTCAGAGACCCTTTTGTCCCCAGAAGGTGACAACTGTACCACAGTAAAATGTGAAAAGATATTAGGAGCCCAACCCTCCATTTTTGGAAAGTGATGTGCACAGTTGTTGCTGCTAGGGTTTGGGGTGGGGGAGAAGGTGAGTACGTTTCAACTGGATACTGGTCATCCTGGGATTCAGACATGCCCAGACATATTCGGAGGACTTGGACAAAACTGCAGAGAATATCTGGTATATTTTCTTCCCTCTTTCCTTTGCATGAGAGACAAGGACACTTGCGGGTGACTCACATTATTTGGTTTACTACAATATATCAGGGTCAAGGGTAGGAAAGGAACTATTTTCAACACAGAAGAGTTGTTTTCACTCAGGTTGTCTCATGAGACTAAAGTCCCGTGAGCTCAGAACTGTGTCCTCTGGAGAAGAGCCCTAGGGCTAAGATGCCTGTTGACTCATGTGGGCGGCACTGGGCAGTCCAGGGCATCACAGCTTTCACAGTGTGGGTAGGATGCTGGGAGACTTGTGTTGGCATTTATTAAATCTCTGGTACTGAATATGTGTACCCAGATCCTGGCACATGGAAAGCACTTGATTAAATACTGTCTTTTATTATCATTATTTTTTTTTTCAGTGCTCAGAATCACCCCATGAGGTGGATATATTATTCTCATTTTACAGATGGTAGCAAGAGGTTAGGCAATGCTCCCATGTAATACAGCTGATGTGTGCAGAGAAAGATGCTAATCTCTGTGCTCCTATCCATCAAGGGGGATTCTGTGGAACTGATAGCAACCTGAACAGTAACTTTGTTTATCAACAGCCTCAAATACATCAAATGGGCTGAAATTTAGGTACGTGGTCAAACGTAGCTTCAAGCGAGGCTGGGAAATACTGTCTTTATTCTGGGTGGTCAGGGTCCAGCAACAAATCCAGGGGAAATGGAAAAGAAGAGAAAATGGATAATGGGGGAAATAGCCAACTCACCACACAACCTGAACCAGGATCAACCTGAACTTCCCCAAGTGCAAGGCTGATGCTTCTGTCCTGTGGTCTAAGAAAGTAAGTTTCGGCTTCTCTGTCAGAGGCAAAAGTTCAGCAGGTGGAGACCAACAAGGGAATGATTCTTGAGAGAATAACCAAGAAGAGTTTTGTTGGCCTCAAGAAATTTATTTGTATTGTTTAAATATTCATCTTATTTTCAGTCTTTCCTTTGCAAAATGTTTAAAATTGATTCTAGAGTTAAAACACTAAATGAAATGGCAGATCATATTTTACAGTAAATTACATGGAAACTAATCTCATATCCTGGATCTTACTCTTGCTTTTTATCTTCTCAGTTTTCACTCAAACTATGAGAAATGGATTGTGTAATTTTGCAGGACTTATTTATCAGTTAAAGAACTGAATCATTTTTAAACCAGAAAATTCTTGCAAAACTACAGTATTTAAAGGAAGAACATATTACACAAATGCTGAAAAAATGGGTATGAAAACATTTCTATTGGGAAGGTAAAATTATGGGAGAAAACTTTTGAGACTTTTAGAGATTTGGGTCAACGTTCAAATAAACACGTTTGTCACGGTCACTTTCCTTCCCAAGTGCGACTCGTTCATCTCTTACCCTAGGTTCCCTCTGTGCTGAAACGTTTTGCCTAAAATGCGTATGCCATCTGTTTTCTGCTGTGAGTCAAATGTACAGGAGGTTGTTTATTCTCCCATAAATCTTCCTTAGGGCCTAGAAGTATTGGAATTCACAAATGGGAAGAACTGCCCTTGAGTTACTCCTCCTTTGAGATGTGTGCCACAGAGCTGTCCCTCCTACTGCTGTCACCTACTAACATCCTGGTTCACTCCCTGAGATCACTGACATCTTCAACACCCAGCTCACTGTCCTTTCAGCACCAACCTGTGCCTTCATCCACGGTGATATCAGTGACCACATGGGCAACTCATCCTTCACCTTGCCTTCCATTTCCTGGACCTCCTCAAATACAGTGGCTGTCACCTATGCTCCACTTAACCCACCTGATCCCACCACACTGTGGCTCTTGTCATCTCTTGGAACTGCTGTAGCTCTGAAATCTGAACCTACTATCTCTTCCTTAAACTGAACTTCTTATATTTTCAGCTGTCTTTTCTCTCCATTCCCCCAGTGCTTGATCTTCAGCCTCATACAGATCATAAGTCCTTTGTTCTATTTGACTTTCTTCCACTCTATTAGCACCGTCCTGGCCTCATTCTTAAACTATCTAACCTAAATTCATCCAAGACCCTCTTACCCATGCTCCAAAGGCCTCTAACCCTTGTCCTTCCACTGCCCCTGTGTAGAAAAATCTGAACAAAGTCACAACCCTCCCATGTGAGATGAGATGGGAAGGGAGTACAAGGAATGTAGAAGTGTAAAAGAAACATATCAGGTTGACCAATTTGGGAATTATAGAATTTATTCCTCTGAAGTAGTATTTGCTACCTCTATTGAGTGTTGGCACAGGAATGGAATGAACACGAGAGACAGTACCCAGGAAGACTGTATAGGCCTTGTTTGGACAATTCAAGGAGAATGTAATAAAGGGACTATTTTCCAAAGTGTGGACAGAAAACAGGGAAACTATAAGTGATAGTGCAGTGCCCTCAGCTAGCTACAGAGGGAAGTTTTCACCATCCTTAAGCCTGAATGGGCCAGGGGAGGAAGCCCTAACCAGAGCCCCAGAGAGAAAGCTGTCTGAAGAGGGTCGTAGCAAGGATTGCAGCCAGGCGGCCCACAGGAACCCCACAGGGAAGAAGATGGGAATGAATGTCTTGACCTCACTCTTCTTCCCTTCCTTCCTCCCCCCCTCTTTGCTCAGTCACTGCAAGTCCCATCGTCCTCTTCTTCTCCTTCCTCAGTCAGGTAATATTCATAGGAACTCAATATTATATTGTTAATTACCACTAGGCAGAATAATATAAAGGATCCGAATACCTAACACTCATTGAGGACTTACCACGGGTCATATACTTTAGTAAGCATGTTCACAGATTGACTTATTTAATCTTTGCAACAACTCTCTGAGGTAGGTAAAATTACTAATTTCTAGAGGTCATTCTCAATAAAGAATAAAAGCTAAGAGGATAAAGGATAAATAATTTTCCTAAAGGTGATTCTGAGATAAGCTAGACTAAAAAACAAACAAACAAACAAGAAAGTGCCTTAGCACATAGTAAGTGCTAGAAAAATTTTAGCCATTATTATTAATATACATCTATTCTCCTAATAAACCTTGTCACAACAGTTCTGTGAGGGAAGTATTGTCATGATCATTTTCATATGAAGAAAACAAAGCTCTGAGAAGGCACATCACCTGCCCCATCAAGTCTTCTGACAGCAGCCGGGCTTGTGCTGCATCACGGCATTGTTCATTGTTCATGCTGCCCATCTGTGAGGCAAAGCTCATGGTCACTTTTCCAGGCTAGTCTTTTTCCCAGTCAGATATCGACAAGCCAACATCCCAGTTACATTTCATTTATTCTCCCTGGAGTTATTCCTAAACTCTGAATGATTTTTCAGAAAAAGGAAGATGAGTTTTTGGCTACTGAAAGCTGTTGACATTTCCTTAATTTTGATCCTAATAGTGACTTAAATCTGTAACATTTGGAAGATTTGGGGGTGGGGCTGAACTTTACTCTATATTTTATTGGGAAAATGGTAAATATGCCTGCTTAGCTCCAATCAGAGCAGAGTTGAAAGAACCCTCTGCCTTGGAGCATTCTAACCATGGCCAACCCTCCACAACCTAGCTTCTACTTTTCTAAGGTGAAATAAGGTAATGCACAATGTTCACCCAGGCTTAGCCCTTCCAACCATAAGAAACCTTTCATCCGTTGGGATCCAGGACCTCTTGACTTAAAATGTATAGAATTCCTGCTTCTAGAGCCAGTTAAACCCAGCTGCGATATTTTTTTAACCCTCAGCTAGCTGGGAGAAAACCAGTGCCAACTCTGAATTCACACCAGGAGCACTCTAGTTCTGTACTGGTATTGACGGCAAGCCTGCTGGACTGTATGGAAATAAGTCTGATATATTCTGAAATCTGTCATCATGGACAATATGTTTACCTTTGCTGATCTCAATTCCACTCATTCATTCACTCGTTCAAGGAACTTTTTGACATCTACTTAGGTGATAACTGTACAAAGCAAAGTTAGAGCCAAGTGTAGCATTTGAGCACAGCTGTAGAATAAGAAAATTGAACTAGACGATGACAGTGGTTGCTTCCAGATTTGTTGAAAGTGGAAGATTCCATGAGTAGAATAGGTTGGTAGGTTTTTTCTCTTTCTTTTTTTTTTAAATTTATTTATTGATTTTTGGTTGCGTTGGGTCTTTGTTGCTCCGCGCGGGCTTTCTCTAGTTGCGGCTAGCAGGGGCTACTCTTCATTGCGGTGCGTGGGCTTCACATTGCGGTGGCTTCTCTTGTTGCGGAGCACGGGCTCTAGGCGCGTGGGCTTCAGTAGTTGTGGCACACGGGCTTAGTTGCTCCGCGGCATGTGGGATCTTCCCGGACCAGGGCTAGAACCTGTGTCCCCTGCATTGGCAGGCGGATTATTAACCACTTCGCCACCAGGGAAGTCCGGTTTTTTCTCTTTCAATCACACAAACTCCCCTCGACTTGGTCTGGCTCCATCATGGAACTTGGGGTGGTGGTGGGGTGGAGGGATGGGGGATGGGAAACAGCAGTGATTAGTTTGGGCAAGTTCTCATCTGCCCCCAGTGGTCTCATTGGGCTTTGAACCTTGGCCCTACTCTGACCACCCTCCATCCTCTCCTCTGCTTGCCTGCTAAACATCTCCACAGCAGAAGCCCCTCTCCTTAGCAAAGCAAAGGTCAAAAGGCAACTGACCCAAAGCAGTTTGAAGGAACAAGGAAAACCCCAGCTCCTTGTTCTTTGGATGACTCATCCCTCTAAACTGAGATACTTCATATCAGATCAGTTTTCATTAAAGTGTTAACATATTTCTCAAGGGATGTGGACTGTCAGCAGGACCTCTGAAACAGGGTGCAGAATTAAAGAGTTCTGCACGCAACTGCATCTGCTTCAAATTTTGCTCTGCAAAAGATGAAAATACAGCCCCATGAGTCTCAAAATACTTCTTAGTTGTTAGCCAAAAATGCATTTATTCTTGGATTCATAAAAATGCAGACTATGTGAAATATGTGGGGGGCATGCACTCTCATAAAAAATTGACCAAAGAAAGAGAAGAAAAAGTTAAAATAAACTTTGAAAATCCTTTACTGAAAGGAAAGAGAAAAGGTAGAAATGGTAAGGCTTTGCGGCACGGCTGGAAGAAGAACTGGGAAAGATTTGCCCTCAGGGAAGATGACACTTCTGAGGACCAGGCTGTCCCTACACCCCAACCCCTCCCCAGGAAGGCCCTGAGCAGCTGTAGGCCAGACTCCCCACCCTCACCACTTTGGGGGAGACTAGTAAAGCTAGAGTCAAGGACCCATAACAACTACAAATCTTAGCATTGTGGTCAGTGAAGTGCTTATCAAAGCATCAAGGATTTGGAACCAGTTTTTTTTTTTTCCCTCCAATCCAGAGTGAGTCAATTAAAAAATATATGTACAGTAAGAATAAATTGCTGAAAAATGAAATTAAAAAGACAATTAAAATAAGTCCCCATTTTTATTACTAGATTTAACAAACACAAAATTACCTTTCAATATTATACAAAAAATAGTTACTATAAAATGTTCTATACATGCAGTCTCAATGTCTGTACTCTTTCAATATGGATCAGTAACAATGTCTGGGCACCACTTTGAACAGCACTGGCACATCAGAGTGTGGATTTGAGAGGTCTGCAGCCCCACCCCACTGTGTGCTAATAGAAACCCTTTGGCATTACTTGACCATTCTGATCCTCTGATGTCTCATCTGCAAAATGGGATAATACCTTTTCATACTGATAAGGAAGGGTAGAAATAAAGTACTTGCAAGGTAAAGGCTCAATAAATGCAACCAGCACTTAGCATTCCCATTACCATCTATGTTAGTTTCCTGTTGCTACTATAAGAAGTTACCACAAATGTAGTGGCTTAACACAAATGTATTCTCTTAGAGTTGTAGAGGTCGGAAGTCCAAAATAGGTTTCACTGGGCTAAAATCCAGGTATCTGTAGGGCTGTATCCTTCCTGGAGGCTCTAGGGGAGAATCCATTTCTTGGCTTTTCTTCCTTCTAGAGGCTGCTTGCTTTCTTCAGCTTGTGGTCCCTTCCTCCATCTTCAAATCAAGCAATGTAGCATCTTCAAATTTCTCTCTGACCCTGACCTCTTCTGCCTCTCTCTTTTTTTTTTAATTGGAATACAGTTGATTTACAATGTAGTTTTAATTAATCCTGTACAGCAAAGTGATTCAGTTATATATATATATATATATATATATATATACATATACATTCTTTTTTATACATATATGTATTCTTTTCCATTATGGTTTATCATAGGATCTGCCTCCCTCTTGCATGTTAAAGGACCTTTGGGATTACATTAAGCCCACCTAGATAATCCAGTATAATTCCCTTATTTTAAGGTCAGCTTATTAGCAATCTTAATTCCATCTGCAAACTTAGTTCTCCCTTGCCAGGTAACATAACACTTTCATATTCATATTGAACATATTCAAATTCTTGGGGATTAGAATATGGATATTTTTGGACAATAATGACTCCAAAAATATTCTGCTTACCCCACCATCTAATGTCGTTCACTCAACAGATATTTACTGGGCACCCACTCAGGGTGAGGTATGTTGCCTACTTGAGGAATATAACTAAATAGAAAGTAAAGGGGGGCCCTGGGTTCATGGAGTTTGCACTTTAGAGAGGAAGGCTATATTACACAAATTATTAATAAGTACTAAAGGGAAGCAGTATATTATAAGTGCATTTGCTGGGAATCATGATGTCAACTGAGGGATGTCATTCGAGATAGATCTAAAGACACTCTGTGTGTGTGTTAACAATTGAACGATTTAATAGAAAGTATTGTAACAATTGCTTCAGACCACCTATATCAGAAAAACTTAGGAAGTTTATTAAAACCATCAAAATCTCAGTGTATGAAGCCTAGGAATTTATATTTTGTATATATATTTATATTTTGTACATGCACCCCCCCACATATACCATATACACAGAGATTCCTTTCCACATTACAATCTGAGAATCAGTATTTCAGTTTCCCAGTCATTCCTTTTTTTTTTGCACTAAGTAATAAATACAAGAGTGTTTATTTATATCATATATAGTCACCTACATTGTTACATATAAATTATTTTATAATAGCACAGCTTAAATGACATGGGAAAATAAACCTAAAATAAGCCTTATTCTTTTTACTTTTCTAGCATCTTTATTGGAGTATAATTGCTTTACAATAGTGTGTTAGTTTCTGCTTTATAACAAAGTGAATCAGTTATACATATACATATGTTCCCATATCTCTTCCCTCTTGTGTCTCCCTCCCTCCCACCCTCCCTATCCCACCCCTGTAGGTGGTCACAAAACACCAAGCTGATCTCCCTGTGCCATGCGGCTACTTCCCACTAGCTATCTATTGTACATTTGGTAGTGTATATATGTCCATGCGACTCTCTCGCTTTGTCACAGCTTACCCTTCCCCCTCTCCATACCCTCAAGACCATTCTCTAGTAGGTCTGTGTCTTTATTCCCGTCTTATCCCTAGGTTCTTCATGACCTTTTTTTCCCTTAGATTCTATATATGTGTTAGCATACGGTATTTGTTTTTCTCTTTCTGACTTATTTCACTCTGTATGACAGACTCTAGGTCCATCCACCTCACTACAAATAACTCAATTTCGTTTCTTTTTATGGCTGAGTAATATTCCATTGTATATATTTGCCACATCTTCTTTATCCATTCATCCGATGACAGACACTTAGGTTGCTTCCATCTCCTGGCTATTGTAAATAGAGCTGCAATGAACATTTTGGTACATGACTTTTTGAATTATGGTTTTCTCAGGGTATATGCCCAGTGGTGGGATTGCTGGGTCGTACGGTAGTTCTATTTGTAGTTTTTTAAGGAACCTCCATACTGTTTTCCATAGTGGCTGTATCAATTTACATTCCCACCAGCAGTGTAAGAGTGTTCCCTTTTCTCCACACCCTCTTCAGCATTTATTGTTTCTAGATTTTTTGATGATGACCATTCTGACCAGTGTGAGATGATATCTCACTGTAGTTTTGATTTGCATTTCTCTAATGATTAGTGATGTTGAGCATCCTTTCATGTGTTTGTTGGCAATCTGTATATCTTCTTTGGAGAAATGTCTATTTAGGTCTTCTGCCCATTTTTGGATTGGGTTTTTTTTGTTGTTGTTGTTATTGAGCTGCATGAGCTGCTTGTAAATTTTGGAGATTAATCCTTTGCCAGTTGCTTCATTTGCAAATATTTTCTCCCATTCTGAGAGTTCTCTTTTCGTTTTGTTTATGGTTTACTTTGCTGTGCAAAAGCTTTTAAGCTTCATTGGGTCCCATTTGTTTATTTTTGCTTTTATTTCCATTTCACTAGGAGGTGGATCAAAAAGGATCTTGCTGTGATTTATGTCAAAGAGTGTTCTGCCTATGTTTTACTCTAAGAGTTTGATATTTTCTGGCCTTACATTTAGATCTTTAATACATTTGAGCTTATTTATTTGTGTATGGTGTTAGGGAGTGTTCTAATCTCATACTTTTACATGTACCTGTCCAGTTTGCCCAGCACCACTTATTGAACAGACTGTCTTTTCTCCACTGTATGTTCTTGCCTCCTTTATCAAAGATAAGGTGAACATATGTGCATGGGTTTATCTCTGGGCTTTCTATCCTGTTCCATTGATCTATATTTTTGTTTTTGTGCCAGTACCATACTGTCTTGATTACTGTAGCTTTGTAGTATAGTCTGAAGTCAGGGAACCTGATTCCACCAGCTCCATTTTTCATTCTCAAGTTTGCTTTGGCTATTCGGGGTCTTTTGTGTTTGCATACAAATTGTGAAATTTTTTGTTCTAGTTCTGTGAAAAATGCCAGTGGTAGTTTGATAGGAATTGCATTAAATCTGTAGATTGCTTTGGGTAGTAGAGTCATTTTCACAATGTTGATTCTTCCAATCCAAGAACATGTTATATCTCTCCATCTGTTTGTATTATCTTTAATCTCTTTCATCAGTGTCTTTTAGTTTTCTGCATATAGGTCTTTTGTCTCCTTAGGTAGGTTTACTCCTAGATATTTTATTCTTTTTTTTTTTTTTCTCGGTATGTGGGCCTCTCACTATTGTGGCCTCTCCTGTTGTGGAGCACAGGCTCCAGACGCGCAGGCTCAGCAGCCATGGCTCATGGGCCCAGCCACTCCACGGCATGTGGGATCCTCCCAGACTGGGACACGAACCTGTGTCCCCTGCACTGGCAGGCAGACTCTCAACCACTGCGCCACCAGTGAAGCCCTGATATTTTATTCTTTTTGTTGCAATGGTAAATGGGAGTGTTTTCTTAATTTCATTTTCATATTTTTCATTAGTGTTTAGGAATGCCAGAGATTTCTGTGCATTAATATTGTATCCTGCTACTTTACCAAATTCATTGATTAACTCTAGTAGTTTTCTGGTAGCATCTTTGGGATTCTCTATGTATAGTATCATGTCATCTGCAAACAGTGAGAGCTTTACTCTTCTTTTCCGATTTGGATTCCTTTTATTTCTTTTTCTTCTCTGTTTGCTGTGGCTAAAACTTCCAAAACTATGTTGAATAAGAGTGGTGAGAGAGAAGAATAATAATAAGAATTTTTAAAAAAAGAATGGTGAGAGTGGGCAACCTTGTCTTATTCCTGATCTTAGAGGAAATGCTTTCAGTTTTTCACCATTGAGGACAATGTTGGCTGTGGGTTTGTCATATGTGGCCTTTATTATGTTGAGGAAAGTTCCCTCTATGCCTACTTTCTGGAGGGTTTTTATCATAAATGGGTTTTGAATTTTGTCGAAAGCTTTCTCTGCATCTATTGAGATGATCATATGGTTTTTCTCCTTCAATTTGCTAATACGGTGTATCACATTGATTGATTTGTGTATATTGAAGAATCCTTGCATTCCTGGAATAAACCCCACTTGATCATGGTATATGATCCTTTTAATGTGCTGTTGGATTCTGTTTGCTAATATTTTGTTGAGGATTTTTGCATCTATGTTCATCAGTGATATTGGCCTGTAGTTTTCTTTCTTTGTGACATCTTTGTCTTCCCAGTCATTCTTGATCAAAAGAATCACTGATGCCTACAAACCCAGGTGCCCCTCTCTAGGTCTTCTGAATCAGATTCTTCAGGAGAGGAACCTGGGAATCTGAATTTTAAACCAATTGTCTTGCCCCCCTCCTCAAACACACACACCAGTGATTTTTATGATCAGACAAGTTTGAGAAACATAAGTGTAGTAGAAATAAATAGCCAGTGGCTTGGGAATCAGGGAGTTTAGCTTCTAATCCCAGCTCTTCTACTTTAGCAAACTCTCAGAACTTGGGGATCCACATTTATAATATTTAAACAGTGGCTCTTGAATGGGTGATTTCATCTCCCAGGAAATATTTGGCATTGGCTTTAAAACATTTTTGAAATTGTCATGACTGTGAAGGGAGGAGGGAAGAAGGGGAGATATGCTTCTGGCATCTAGTGGATAAAGCCCAGGATGCTGCTAAACATCCTACAGTGCACAGGACAGCTGCACATCAAAGAATTATCTAGTTCAAAATGTTAATAGTGCCAAGGTTGAGAGACCCTATGTTTATTACGAAGTTTTCCCAAGGAAAATCTGTAGGGAAGAAGGAAAAGAAGCAGAGAAAAGATAGAAGGCCAAGAAGGGTGAGGTGTCAAGCCAAGTCCAACAGGGAAGCTGTGAAGACAGTGCAGGCCCCACCTCAGAGCTGTCCTGATCAGGGGTGAGGGAGCTGGAGTATTTATACCACGCCCCCCATAGGTCAGTTGCTGACTGCATACTTCCCCTGTTCCAATTCTCTATGTGCAGGTAAAGAAAGCTCTGGAATCAGTTTGAAGGCTGCCCTCAACCAAAGATCCAGGTTCAGGTTGTTGGGAGTGAAATTGCCCAGAGAACCTGGGAGAGGAAAACAGCGAAGAATCCCTGGGCTGGAGTATTGACAGGGTCTGTTACACTAGAGCAGTACTTTCCAAACTTCTTTTTTACTAAAATTCTTTAGTAGAAACAAAACTCTTCTTGGAAGTTCAATATCTAATATTGATAAACAGAGTTGCAATGGCTGAAGAAGAGGAGAGTGGCCCTGTCTCTTCCTTAATCCCCACTCCCACCTTCAGGCTTCACAGACTTAGAGCTTCTTAGAAGGCTACTGGGACACTATGATAGTCTACCTAGGGCTACCATAGCAAAGCACCACAGCTGGGTGGCTTAAACAACATAAATGTAATCTCTCACTGTTCTGGATGCTACAAGTCCAAAATCAAAGTGTCAACAGGGTCATACTCTCTCTGAAGACCCTAAAGGGAAGCTCCTTCCTTGCCTCTTCCTAGCTTCTGGTGTTACCAGCAATCCTTGGCACTCTTTGGCTTGTAAATGGCCATCTTCTCCCTGAGTCTTCACGTTGCCTTCCCTCTGCACATGTCTGTGCTCAAATTTCCTCTTCTTACAAGGACATAGTGGATTAAAGCCCACCCTAATGACCTCATTCTGAAGTATTAGTGGTTAACATATCAACATATGAATTTAGAGAGACATAATTCTGCCCATAACATACACTATTTCTAAAATTTTTCACATCATTAAGCTTCAATGTCCAATGTTTCTATATTAAGTCATCCTTCAATGGTATTTTCTGAAGTATTTTGTATGTTAAGTTTCAATGGCTTGAACACTGTCCTTCAGAGTTATCACCTTAGTGGACCCCAGGAGCACCCCCAAATAACCACCTCATTTACATCTAATCAGTAGTCAAGGAAGAAGCCTGAGAGTCAATTATGTGGACTGGGAGAAGACAAGTGTTATTCGTGAACACTAATAATATCATAGGAGGCAAGAGTCTCCCTCATCCCATATGATCTTTAAATCACACAGGGAGATGTTCAGGTGGTTTGAACAGGGATGTTATTCCCATCTGTCAGAAGAAAAAAACTGAAGCTCAGAGCGTGACTTCTCCAAGGCCACATTTGATCCACCCTCAACTACTTACTAGCCAAGCCTGGCACTTTTTCACGAAACCAGCTTACTTTGTCTCTTCCAGTTAATAAGAAGGGCCTTTTAAAGGGTGAAGTCTGTGGTCAACGAGGAGGAAAAAAACGATATAATACTTTTGACTAAATCAAATATTCCCTTTGGAGGAAAAGTAGTTTATATCTTTAGATCTGGTCAAAGAAATTTAGTATAAATTGAAAGCACATGAACTTGAATAAAGGGCTTACCATGTGCCAAGCACTATTCTAAAGGGTTTACATGTATTAATTCACTTAATCCTCACAAGAGCCATTGGAGTAGATACCATTATTATTCACAGTTTATGGATGAGGAATAGAGATGCAGAGAGGGACTAGTTTACTAGAAGAGAATTTATTCCTGCAGGCACGTCAGGGAATCCCAGCTAATAATAACATCAATAATAGTAAAGATATCTGCCATTTACTTTGTGCTTTACATGCAGTTTTCGTACTCTATCTTCATAATAACACTGAGGTAAATATTTCTATCTCCCTTTCATAAATGAATAAACTAAGGCTCACTCAGAGTTCAAGTAAGATGACCATTATCCCATGGTTTATAGGTGATAGATCTCAGACGGGTCTTTGCAGTTTCTTGGTTCCACCTTCAGACCCTCCCACACAGCTATTCTAACAAAAGTGGCATTTTTTTGTAATTTAGAGCCTCTGGAAGATGGGTGTTAGCCTCAAACCCCAAATACTTCTGGGGCAGTAAGTAATGCATTCCTTTCACAAAATTATAAAATCCTAAGAAATGGGTGTTGTAGCTAGGCATTGACATACTTTCTAAGCACATGTAAGTCATCAATTTTCTAGGCATATTTTTTACACAATTTAGTGTCATTCTATTTAGGCAGCAACAACCTGAAGTATAAAATTTTCATCCAAGTAAGTTAAATCAATTATGTTATAATTAACTGAATAACAAGCACTGCCCATTACTTGGTATATTTTAATATGCTTATAGTGGAAATGATAATATGCCAGTTACCATAGCTGCAATATGTAAAATAATAATAAGTAGAACAGTTTCTAGTATGTAGTAGGCATTCAATAAATGCTAGTTAAGTGTATTTACATGTATTAACTCATTTTATTCAAAGGTTATTACAAGTAATCAAAGAGCAGATGTCATTTTTTTCTTCATTCTCTTCTCAATTCATCCACTTGTGATAACTTTAAGGCTAGAATTTGGATATTTTCATATTTTCTTAATCTACTAGGCATCAAGAATGTTCTGGGTGATAGTACTGGAAACGAAGTAGGTGAGGGTGGGAGTGGGAAAGAGAGATCTTTGTCTTATTCAATATTTTTTGATGACTTAGTTATTTTTTGATGACTTGAATAGTTATATTTCTATGTTTTCTTATAATTAGACAATAGGAAAGCCAAGGGGAAATGGGTTCAACTTATTTAGGAGAAACTTATTCAGTTAAAAGCAATAGGTCAAAATTCATTTGGTCAAAAGCAAGCAGGTTAACACAATAATATGTCAAATGACAATTTTATAGATAATGAATATTCCTGACTCCAGAACTCCTTTCCCAGTTGGAGCAGATCCACCTGGTAGAAAACTGTAATATGCTTAGGACAGAGAGGCAATCCCAAGCCTCCTTGGATGGCCACTGTCTCCTGGGGTGGCCATGGTGCCAGCAGGCATTCCTGGAGGATGTTGTCTCCTTTCCCATCCCAGGTTGTCAGGCAAGCCACTGTGCCTCAGGGTGAGGGATGGTGTGACAACAGGATGCAACAGAGAACAATAAAATAAGTGGAAAGAGAGGAAGGAGTTCCTGGACTTGACAGCTGGCTCCTTGAAAGTCCCTAGGAAGCAGTTCAATCATATACCCAATCCCTAGTTTTCTAAGAAGCTGGAGGAATTGAGACTGGTGTTCCAGATGTTCTCCCAAGGCCCACTGCTGGCCAGTGCACATTTGATTGACATCTCTGGCTTGCCCAAGAGTACCTACTAGTATAAACCTCAAGTTATTTGAAAATGTTGCCAAGGCTAAGCAGTGCCCTTTATGAACCAAACAAATTCTTTAACCTTAATAATAGCAGTGGGATTACTACTTCAAAACTCAATCTAAGATTAACTGCGCCAACCAAAAGACATAAACTGGCTGAATGGGTACAAAAACAAGACACGTATATATGCTGTCTACAAGAGAGCCACTTCAGACTTAGGGACACATACAGACTGAAAGTGAGCAGGTGGAAAAAGATATTCCATGGAAATGGAAATCAAAAGAAAGCTGGAGTAGCAATTCTCATATCAGACAAAATAGACTTTGAAATAAAGACTAATACAAGAGACAAAGAAGGCCACTACATAATGATCAAGGGATCAATCCAAGAAGAAGATATAACAATTGTAAATATTTAGGCACCTAACATAGGAGCACCTCAATACACAAGGCAAATGCTAACAGCCATAAAAGGGGAAATTGACAGTAACACAATAGTAGGGGACTTTAATACCACGCTTTCACCAATGGACAGATCAACCAAAATGAAAATAAATAAGGAAACACAAGCTTTGAATGATACATTAAACAAATAGTCTTAATTGATATTTATAGGACATTCAATCCAAAAACAGCAGAATACACGTTCTTCACAAGTGTTCATGGAACATTCTCCAGGATAGATCATATCTTGGGTCACAACCCAACCCTTGGTAAATTTAAGAAAATTGAAATCATATCAAGTATCTTTTCCGACCACAAGCTATGAGACTAGTATCAATTACAGGAAAAAATCGGTAAAACATACAAACACATGGAGGCTAAACAATACACTACTAAATAACTAAGAGATCACTGAAGAAATCAAAGAGGAAATCAAAAACTACTGAGAAACAAATGACAATGAAAACACGACAACCCAAAACCTATGGGATGCAGCAAAAGGAGTGCAAAGAGGGAAGGTTATAGCAATACAATCCTACCTCAAGAAACAAGGAAAATTTCAAATAAATAACCTAAACTTACACCCAAAGCAATTAGAGAAAGAAGAACAAAAAATTCCCAAAGTTAGCAGAAGGAAAGAAATCATAAAGGTCAGGTCAGAAATAAATGAAACAGGAATGAAGGAAACGATAGCAAAGATCAATAAAACGAAAAGCTGGTTCTTTGAGAAGACGAACAAAATTGATAAACCATTAGCCAGACTCATCAGTGAAAAATGGGAGAAGACTCAAATCAACAGAATTAGAAATGAAAAAGGAGAATTAACAACTGACACTGCAGAAATACAAATGATCATGAAAGATTACTACAAGAAACTCTATGCCAATAAAATGGACAACCTGGAAGAAATGGACAAATTCTTAGAAATGCACAACCTGCCAAGACTGAATCAGGAAGAAATAGAAAATATGAACAGACCAATCACAAGCACTGAAATTGAAGCTGTGATTAAAAATCTTCCAACAAACAAAAGCCCAGGACCAGATGGTTCCATAGGTGAATTCTGTCAGATATTTAGAGAAGAGCTAACACCTATCCTTCTCAAACTCTTCCAAAATATAGCAGAGGGAGGAACACTCCCAAACTCATTCTAAGAGGCCACCATCACCCTGATGCCAAAACCAGACAATGATGTTACAAAAAATGAAAACTACAGGCCAATATCACTGATGAACATAGATACAAAAATCCTCAACAAAATTCTAGCAAACGCAATCCAGCAGCACATTAATAGGATCCTACACCAAGATCAGGTGGGGTTTATCCCAGGAATGCACAGATTCTTCAATATATGCAAATCAATCAATGTGATACACCATATTAACAAATTGAAGAATAAAAACCATATGATCATCTCAAAAGATGCAGAAAAAGCTTTTGACAAAATTCAACACCCATTTATGATAAAAACCCTCCAGAAAGTAGGCATAGAGGGAACTTACCTCAACATAATAAAGGCCATATATGACAAACCCACAGCCAATATCATTCTCAATGGTGAAAAACTGAAAGCATTTCCACTAAGATCAGGAACAAGACAAAGTTGCCCATTCTCACCACTATTATTCAACATAGTTTTGGAAGTTTTAGCCACAGTAATCAGAGAAGCAAAAGAAATAAAAGGAATCCACATCGGAAAAGAAGAAGTAAACCTGTCACTGTTTGCAGATGACATGATAATATACACAGAGAATCCTAAAGATGCTACCAGAAAACGACTAGAGCTAATCAATGAATTTGGTAAAGTAGCAGGATACAAAATTAATGCACAGAAATCTCTTGCATGCCTGTACACTAATGATGAAAAATCTGCAAGAGAAATTAAGGAAACCCTCCCATTTACCATTGCAACAAAAAGAATAAAATACCTAGGGATAAACCTACCTAAGGAGACAAAAGACCTGTATGCACAAAACTATAAGACACTGATGAAAGAAATTAAAGATGATACAAACAGATGGAGAGGTATACCATGTACTTGGACTGGAGAAATCAACATTGTGAAAATGACTCTACTACCCAAAGCAATCTGCAGATTCAATGCAATCCCTATCAAACTACCAAAGGCATTTTTCACAGAACTAGAACAAAAAATTTCACAATTTGTATGGAAACACAAAAGACCCCGAATAGCCAAAGCAATCTTGAGAAAGAAAAATGGAACTGGAGGAATCAGGCTCCTGGACTTCAGAATATACTACAATGCTACTGTAATCAAGACAGTATGGAACTGGCACAAAAACAGAAATATAGATCAATGGAACAGGATAGAAACCCCAGAGGTAAGCCCACAAACGTATGGTCACCTTATTTTTGATAAAGGAGGTAAGAATATGCAATGGAGAAAAGACAGCCTCTTCAATAAGTGGTGCTGGGAAAACTGGACAGCTACATGTAAAAGAATGAAATTAGAACACTCCCTAACACTATACATAAAAATAAACTCAAAATGGATTAAAGACCTAAATGTAAGGCCAGACACTATTGAACTCTTAGAGTAAAACATAGGAAGAACACTCTTTGACCTAAATCACAGCAAGATCCTTTTTGACCCATCTCCTAGTGAAATGGAAATAAAAAAATGGGATCTAATGAAACTTAAAAGCTTTTGCACAGCAAAGGAAACCAAAAACAAGACAAAAATACAACCCTCAGAATGGGAGAAAATATTTGCAAATGAAGCAACTGACACAAGATTTATCTCCAAAATATACAAGAAGTTCATGCAGCACAATATCAAAAAAACAAACAACCCAATCCAACAATGGGCAGGAGAACTAAAGAGACATTTCTCCAAAGAAGATATACAGATTGCCAACAAACACATGAAAGGATGCTCAACATCACTAATCATTAGAGAAATGCAAATCAAAACTACAACGAGGTATCAACTCACACTGATCAGAATGGCCATCATCAAAAAATCTAGAAACAATAAATGCCGGAAAGAGTGTGGAGGAAAGGGAACCCTCTTGCACTGTTAGTGGGAATGTAAATTGATACAGCCACTATGGAAAACAGTATGGAGGTTCCTTAAAAAACTAAAAATAGAACTACCGTATGACCCAGCAATCCCACTACTGGGCATGTACCCTGAAAAAACCATAATTCAAAAAGAGTCATGTACCACAATGTTCACTGCAGCTCTATTTACAATAGCCAGGAGATGGAAGCAACCTAAGTGTCCATCGACAGGTGAATGGATAAAGAAGATGTGGCACATATATACAATGGAATATTACTCAGCCATAAAAAGAAACGAAATTGAGTTATTTGTAGTGAGGTGGATGGACATAGAGTCTGTCATACAGAGTGAAGTATATCAGAAAGAGAAAAACAAATACTGTATGCTAACACATATATATGGAATCTAAAAAAAATGGTTCTGAAGAACTTAGGGGTAGGACAGGAATAACGAAGCAGACATAGAGAATGGACTTGAGGACATGGGGAGAGGGAAGGGTAAGCTGAGACGAAGTGAGAAGGTGGCATGGACATATATACACTACCAAATGTAAAATAGATAGCTAGTGCAAAGCAGCCACGTAACACAGGGAGATCAGCTCGTGCTTTGTGACCACCTGGAGGGATGGGATAAGGAGGGTGGGAGGGATACGCAAGAGGGAGGGGATATGGGGAAATATGTATACGTATAGCTGATTCACTTTGTTATACAGCAGCAACTAACACAACGTTGTAGAGCAATTATACTCCAATAAAGATGTAAAAAAAAAACTTCAATCTAAATATTGGCAACTGTGACCAAAAATCACTTGTGTTTCTTTGAAGACATATTTAAAAACCTGTAAGATTTTTTTTCCCTCTCTTTATGCTGAATGGAATGACTGAGAACATGGTAAGCACCTAACAAACATCATTCACTGATGACTTGCCTACCAAAGTGTTCTGCTTCTCCAATGAGATGAAGGTCAATGATCTACATTTATTTTACATGAGCCTTCCAGGGGAAGGTTTTTTTCCTGAAATAATCTCTTTCTGAAGTTAGATCAAAGTATTCTGTTTTGAATTAAGCATTTAAAATTAGTTGATAGACACTGTGATACACCACCTAGTCTTTAGGAATGAAGTGCTATTCCCAGCCACTGGGAGTGCTAACGGCAGAAGCTTTCGGTATCAAACACTGAGTTGAGATTTTGGAATTGAATCACCCATACCTACTTGGCAAAGAGGACCCCATTGCTGGTGATAGTGAGCAACAGCTGGCCCCTGGTACTAGGTAGCAAAGCAATTGTTAAAACTTTCAACCAGTGATGAACTGGGATGATATACCTACGGGTGGATAGGAATTCATCAGATGGTGTTGTATATCAGGTATTCGAGAAATATGGAGGGAAATAATAAGAACAATGGAACTGGATGGCTATTGGTAAACTCAATTGATGATCTAGGAAAAGATTTTCAAAAGCCGAGAGTGATGAACTGACAGTTTTAAGCTAAGAGTGAATGCCAGAGAGATCCTCCTTGGTAGCATATAAAGAGGTATCATCTCTTATAGTGGGAGAGCTGAGAAAGCTGAGAAGCAGCCTCAGGAATTATTTGACATTGTAGTTGACTCCAAGGAAATTTAAACTCCCAACTAAGATATTATATGGTGCCAAGTTCGTGGCCCTCGCTGGAAAAGAATGAGATTTAGAAATGCAGAATACGGACATCTTGGTTGATGCCACCCAAAATATTGACTCTCCAGATTTCTCTTAACCTTCTGAGCCTGTGAAAGTGCCTCCATTCCTGCATACTGAGGGATAATATGCTTGCTTACTTGAAGAAGACGCAGATGTCTTTCTCTCATAAGACAACATGCAACTCCCTTACCCCCAAATCTGCCTCTACTCCCTTCCTGCCACCAGACCAATAGATAAGTCATTACATAATTGGGCTTTCCAGCTTTACATAGTATATCCACAAGGTCCCTTCTCTGAACCTTTTACTTCCCCTTCCTCTGCCTGCCACAGCAATCTCTGACCTTTTTACTTCATTTGGTTGGGCCATCTCTTTTACCATCCTTCTAGGAGTCATCCTATCAGCATCCTTGAACAATTTCCTAGGGCCTTCTCTAGGTTATTTAGGGTGTATTCTGGAAGAGGGCTCCCCAATCAATAAACTCTTTCTCATCCACCTTTATATTTTACCCCTTGCAGACGTGATGGTCATCATATCTCCATTTAATTTACCAGTCTTCCCCCTACAGAAATCAGACAGATATTGAAGGGTGACAGTGGACTAGTGCAAACTCAACTAAGAGGTAGTCCCAACTACAGCTGCTGTGACAGCTAGAGCAGATTAGCATGGTCTCAGGTTCATTGTATGGGGTCAGACATTCTTTATGATCAGGAAAGAAGGTTAAATGCTTCACATTTATTTGGAATATACAATAGTATGTGTTCACTGTCTTTCCCCAGGTCTATGTGAACTCTCTCACTCTCTCATGAAGTATAGTCTGAAAAGACCTGGATGTCCCATAGAACCTCATGTTGTTCTACTCTGTTGATGGCCTTATATTAATCAGACCAGAGGAGCACAGTGACTAGTTAGTTCACTGGAGGCCTTGGTGAGACACACACACTCCGGAGATTGTGAGATAAATTCTTTGAAGATTCTAGGGAGGGCCACATCAGTAAAATTTTTAGGTTCCCAGTAGTCTGAAGCAAGCTGGGACATACTCTCCAAAGTAAAGGAAAAACTATTGCTTCCTGCACTTCCAACCATGAAGAGGGAAATATAATACTTTATAGGCAACTTCAGAATCTGGAGGCAGAATGTTCCCCACCCAGGAATACTGTTCCAACCAGCACAGTGTGTGACATGAAAGGCTGCCAGCTCTAAGTAGGCTCCAGAGTAGGAAAGGACTCTGTAGTAGGTCCAGGCTGCAGTTCTTGGATCCTATGATCCAGCCCACAAAGTCACAAAGTAAGGCAGGGCCAGCAGCAACATGTTATAAAATAGAAGCGCTACATCTAGTTTTGACCACAGGTAGGACCATAGAATACAAGCAAGCTATGTAGGCAGACAGCCAGATTCCCATGTCATCCATTACTCTCATACCAGCACTGCTTCTTCAGCTCACACCTGTGGCCACATGTGGGATCCTTTATGACCAGCTGGTGGAGGAAGCAAAAGACTGAGCCTGGATGACAGTGGTTCAGCCCAGTATGTGTGTGCACACTGAAAATGAGTCACGGCTGCGCTACAGCCCCATCTGAGGGAAGCCTTGAAAGATAGTGGGAAGTAAAAATCATCCCAATGCACAGAGCTTTGGGCAGTTCAACTGGTTATGCATATTGCATGGAAGAAAAAGTAATTTGGGGTTAGAATATACATGAATCCATGGAGAGTGAAGAATGACTTGGTTGGCTAGGAAAGATCTTAGAAAGAGAAAGATTATAAGATCAGGAACAAGGAGATCTGGAGTAAATAGTTACAGATTGTGATAGGCAGAATAATGGCTCCCAAAGACGTCCATGCCATGATCCCTGGAACATGTGAGTATGTTACCTTACATGGCAAAAGTGACTTTGCAGATGTGATGAGGGTTATCCAGGTGGGCCCAGTCTAATGGCACAAGTCCTTAAAAGTGTAGAATCTTTCCAGACTCAGTGAGAAAGACACAACAATAGAAGGCTAGGAGAGATGACAACCTGAGAAGGATTTCATGCTGCTTTGCTGGTTCTGAGATACAGGGCTGTGAGATACATGTGCAAAGGCCGGAGAGAAGCCTCTTGGAGCTAAGGTCAGCCCCCAGCTGAGCCAGCAGAGACATTGAGCCCACAGTCCTACAACCACATGGAAGTGAATTCTCCCAAAACCTGAATTGAGCAAGGAAACATACTCTACCAGACCCTCCAGAAAGGAACACAGCCTGCTGACACCTTGATTTTAGTCCAGTGATACCCATACTGAAGGTCTGAAGTACAGAACTATGTGATAAAATATTCCTGTTGTTTTAAGCCACTAAGTCAGTGGAAATCTGTTATGGAAGCCATAGAAAATGAAAACATGGATAGACACATGGGTCAGTGTTTTGCTTAGCTGATTTTAAGAAATCTGTAGATGAGATCATTATGTAGCTGTCTACTTTGAGTATCATTTCACTCAGTTAAACTCAACTTTCCTCTACTGAGCGTTTATTCCAGGCCTCCTATAAGGTAGGATTTGGTTCCTGCTCCAAGAAACTGACAATTTGTTAGGAGAGGTAAGTATTTACATAACGCCTTAGGTAAGTGTTATGATACAAGCAGTATGTATCACCTGCTATTGCAAAGGAGAGAGGGGTGGGGGGGGGGAGGAAGGAAGGGAGGGAGGGAGGAAGGAAGGAAGGAAGAAAGGAAGGGAGGGAGGGAGGAACACAGGAAGGGACAAAGGAAAAAAGGGAGGTAGGGAGGAAAAGAAAACCAGTATCGGGGAGGAAGAAATTTTCCTCTATCCTTCTAGGTTTTTCTGACTAGCCAAAGAATTAAATTGACATGAGACAAATCAAAAGGAGAAAATCAAACAAAAATTTAATAACCTACAGATATGGCAGAAACCCAGGAAAACTGAGTCATTTACCAAAATGGCTGAAGCCCTCGCCTTAAACACCATCTTCAGCTAAAGGCAAAAGAGAATGTTGGGGGTAGATGTTCAGGACTTCAAAGGGGAGGAAAGCAATTTACATGGAGATGAAAAAGCAAATGTTTAGGAAACAAATGTTTGCTGAGCCAGGCAGAGACAATGGGTCACTGAAAGGAGGTTTTTGTTTGTTTGTTTGTTTTTTAGTGTTTGTTTTTTTGCAGTACGCGGGCCTCTCACTGTTCTGGCCTCTCCCGTTGCGGAGCACAGGCTCTGGACGCGCAGGCTCAGTGGCCATGGCTCACAGGCCCAGCCGCTCCGCGTCATGTGGGATCTTCCTGGACCGGGGCACGAACCCGTGTCCCCTGCATCGGCAGGAGGACTCGCAACCACTGCGCCACCAGGGAAGCCCCGAAAGGAGTTTTTAACAAACAGAATGTGCTAGGTCCCTCCCTGTCTACACACCTAGTTCATACTATAGTTACCTATGGTGATAGTTCCCTTCCTGGAACAGGGCCTCCATCTACATTCTTTTAGGCAAGAAGGGGGAAAGTCAAGGATTTTTCCTGCGGCTTTTGAGTCACAAAAATAATCGGCCTAAATTAATTCTCATGAAAATGAGACATATTTTGGGGTGGCGAATTTTGCTCCCCTACACCAGATATGATGATAAAATATAGAAGAAAAAAATCATCTTTAAACAAATGTTTCATGTTGAAAAGGTGATACAGACTAGGAAGGCTATCCTGAAGATCATCAGTGGAGAAGATAATCCTCCCCTTAAAAAAACCTCACCAAATGTGGTATATACATCCTCTGGATATTATCCAGCCTTTAAAAAGAAGGCAATTCTAACATATGCTTTAACTTGGATATGCTAAGTGAAATAAGCCAGTAACAAAAGGACAAATATTGTATGATTCCACTTACACGAGATGCCTGGAGTAGTCAAATTCATAGAGACAGAAAGTAGACTGGTGCTTGCCAGGGACTGGAGGGGAAGGGGGATGAGCAGTTTTTATTTAATGAGTACAGAATTTCAGTTTGAAAAGAAATTTATAGAGATGGATGGTAGTGATGGTTATGCAACAGTGTGAATGTTCAGCATTAATGCCACTGAAGTGTAGACTTAAAATGGTTAAAATGGTAGATTTTATGTTATGTAAATGTTACCACAATTTTTTTTAAATCTAGAACTTACACGAAAAACCTCTCCAAGATTCACATAATTCGACACTCTCGTTTTAAGTTCAGAAAGCATGATCCAAGCCGGTTGAATTATGAAATGGACTGAGTCTCTTCTGTTTCCATGTGGATTTAGATGAGAAATTTAACTTCAGGGAGGGACAGGGCAAAATGTGTTCTCATTCACTGGCAGTCACTTTCTGAAAGGAAGTGGAGCCTGAGGACGCATTCAGTTCTGTGACCCTTGTCCAACTGGAGAGCTGAGGGTCAGCGAACTTCACCTTTTTCCTCTTCCCCAAAGCCTGCCTTTCTCAGAGACACAACAGAGAAATGTCTACTGTTTTTGTTTGTTTCTTTATAGATGAGCCTTGAGGCAGGTATTTTAATTTCATATCTCAGTCCCTAATCCTGAAGCCCAGTCTCTGACCTCTCTGGAGGCTGTCATTTAAATCGACTGCAGAGTAAACTTTTTTCCCTCCTGTGAGAAAGAGCACATTTCAGATACTGCTTAATTCATGGTTTCCCCCTCCTGTGTTTCAAGCTTTCAGAATGGGTTTATATAAGGAATTATTTTTATCAGAAGTGGATTAAAAATAATTACATACAATAAACTTTGAGAATATACTTTGGTTGACTCTCTTTAAAAAAAAAAAAAAAAAAAGGTAAAACTGAAAAAACACTCTTCTAACTTCCAGAGTATAATTTCTTTTGCTAATGCGGAATTAGGGTTCCGTTTCCAGTTATGCAAATTAATCGTGACCTGCAGGAGACCAATGAACACGCTCCTGAATTGCTCAGAGCAGAGCAAGTAGAGGGAAGCTGCGCCGTGAAAGACGTGTTCTTTCTTGAAAGTCATCCTCCCACCCCTGTGTGTGGTCTCCTATTAAACACCACTGCAGAACCTGTTTCCTTTTTTTTTTTTTTTTTTATGATACGCGGGCCTCTCACTGTTGTGGCCTCTCCCGTTGCGGAGCACAGGTTCCAGACGCGCAGGCTCAGCGGCCATGGCTCACGGGCCCAGCCGCTCCGCGGCATGTGGGATCCTCCCGGACCGGGGCACGAACCCGCGTTCCCTGCATCGGCAGGCGGACTCTCAACCACTGCGCCACCAGGGAAGCCCCAGAACCTGTTTCTTAAACCAGCTTTCAAGCTCAGCCTTCTAAGTTACATAGCTAAACTTCCACTTGTGCCCAAAACCTCTTTGTAACACTTCTGAAATTTTGGTTTTTAGGTTTTGCTGAATTGAGAATCATTGCCCAAGCAATTAATCAGAGAAAAAAGACATACGTTTCTCGGATAATACTAGACTGCTCATGATGTAGCAAATGGAATTAGTAAAATTAAGATCCTTTTCCATTTGCTATTTATAATAATGACTCTGGCTTCAATTGTTCATATACATGTATATTTATACACTCATGGGAAATTAACTTATCCTAGGATGATTGTAGTGGGCCATGGTATCTATTCATCTTGTCTACCCAGCAACCTTTCACATCTCTTCTTCTTCAGCAACACATTTGCTCCCCTAATCACAATACTCCAATTGCCAGGCAACTGGCCCAATGGACAATTATTTATCTATTGCTGCACAGCAAATAACTCAAAACTGTGTGACTTTAAACATAAATAATGTTATATAATGGCTCATGGTGCTGTGGGTCAGGAATGCAGACAGGGCAGGGCAGGATGGCTTGTGTCTGTAACACAGTGTCTGGGGTCACAGCTGGAAGACCTGAAGGCTAGGGCTGAAGTCAGGTGAAGACTCACTCACTCACGTGTCTGCGTGTTGCTGCTGTCAGCTGGCTAGAGCACCCATGTGTTGCCTCTCCGTGTGGCCTGGGCTCCCTCACAAGGTGGAGGCTGGGATCTAAAGATGAGTATCCTGAGAGAGAGAGTGTATGCCAGGCATAACTATTTCCTTTTGATGTCCTAGCTTCAAGAGTTCCATGTCGCCATTTCTACAGTACTGCGTTGGTTGGAGCCATCACAGCCCCCACCCGGATAGAAGGGGAGGGAACATAGGACCTCCCAACCCCCGCCCCCATCCCCTGCTTGGTGGAAGGAATGTCAGTCACGTTGTAAGATGAACATGCGGAATGAAGAGTGAATATTTTGGTGTGACCATCATCACACCAATGAAAATATCATCTGCCATGGTAGGGCATATGACTCAAGCAGGGCCATTCCAAATATTTCCCTCAGAATGGTTGATAGATGCTGAAAGAAAGGAGCTTCCTTTTTTCTTGGAGTTTCTAAGCTGAAGGGTGTAAATCAGGGGCAGCAGAAGGCAACTTCTCTACCATGTGGAAAGAGTCTAAATGAAAAACTAAGGCCAAGTAAAAATAAGGCAAGAAGAGAAATGATCAGAGAAGAAGAGTTCTGGTGGCATTGTCACTGTCCTTCCAGAATCTGGCACTGAGTGACTGGCATAGAGCAGGCGGTCAATAATATTTAGTGAAGGAATAAATGAAAGTCTTAACAATGGAATATTACTCAACCATAAAAAAGAATGAAATAATGCCATTTGCAGCAACATGGATGGACCTAGAGATTAACATACTAAGTGAAGTCAGAGGAAGACAAATATCATATGATATCACTCATATGTGGAATCAAGTCTAAAAATGATATAAATGAATTTATTTACAAAATAGAAACAGACTCACAGATTTTTGAAAACAAACTTATGGTTACCAAAGGGGAAACGTGGGGGGAGGGATAAATTAGGATCTTGGGATTAACATACACACTTTACTATATAGAAAATAGATAACCAACAAGGACCCACTGTACAGCACAGGGAACACTGCTCAATATTCTGTAATAACCTATATGGGAAAAGAATCTGAAAAAGAATGAATATATGTATATGTATAACTAAATCACTTTGCTGAACACCTGAAACTAATACAACATTGTAAATCAGCTATACTTCAATAAAATAAAATTAAAAACTTAACATCACTTGTTAAAAAAAATGAAAGTCTTAACAATCAGAACATATTGAAAGTGTCTAATACCACTAAAAATGAGAGCTCAAAATATTGAAGCTAACTGACCCATGTTCCTTCCCTGAGGCATGTTGTATTTGTCTAAATATATCCCTTCTCCTTGAGGATGGTTTGGTCTAATATTACCCACTTACCCAACCTCCAGGGATGAGACTTTTTATTCTCTCCACCCCGAGCTGAGCACTGTCTCTGCAGCTAGAACACAATTAATTTTATTCAGTGACTATCTCTGTGGGCTAAGGTAGTTTTCCTAGAATAAACAGCCCTACTCCATTTGTCTATACCTGAGGCATTTGTTCCTGTCTACTGTAACTCTTCCTGGTTTTATATCCTCCAGCCTTTTCAGACGGGCTATCTCCTTACCTTTGTACTGCAGATTTCCACTTAAAAGAATTTTTTTCCAGTTATTTTAGAATTCCACCCTGGGGGTGGTTTTGATATACATCCCAGATGAGAAAACTGGCAAATACACAAAACCACCTGCAGGAGAATCACTGTAGAACTTTACAAACTACACAAATGCTAAGGTCCTGCAGTGCCCTTTCTACTGAAGTAGAATATCTGGGCTCAGAGCATGGCAATTATATTTCTAGAAAGCTCCGTAGATGACTCCAATACATACCCAAGAACTACTGGGATTTGCAGGGCACTTGGGACTAGAAGTAACACAAGAACTCCATGTTCCCTCTGCCCCCAAACCTCTAACACCACTTAAAAAAAAAATAAATAAATTCAGGCTTCCCTGGTGGCGCAGTGGTTGGGAGTCCGCCTGCCGATGCAGGGGACGCGGATTCGTGCCCCGGTCCGGGAAGATCTCACATGCCGCGGAGCAGCTGGGCCCGTGAGCCGTGGCCGCTGAGCCTGCGCGTCTGGAGCCTGTGCTCTGCAACGGGAGAAGGCCAGAACAGTGAGAGACCCGCGTACTGCAAAAAAAAAAAAAAACAAAAAAATTCGAACATCTATTTATTTATTTACCTTCATTTAGTAGTATTTTCCTTTCACTTTTTTCTTCTGGTTTTATTAAGATATAACTGACTTACAGCACTGTATAAGTCTAAACTGTACAGAGTAATGATCTGACTTACATGCATCATGAAATGATGACCACAATAAGATTAATGAACATCCATCATCTCATATAGATACAAAATTAAATAAACAGAAAAAAATTTTTTTTCTCTTGATGAGAATTCTTAGGATTTACTGTCATAATAACTTTCAATATATAACATGTAGCAGTGTTAACTGTATTTGTCATGCTGTGCATTGCATCCTTAGTACTTATTCATCTTATATCTGGAAGTTTGTACTTTTTGATCACCTTCATCCAATTATCCAACCCCACCTCCTCTGATAATACAAATCTGATCTCTTTTTCTATGAGTTTATTTGTTTGCTTATTGAAGTAGAATTGATGTACAGTATTATATACGTTTTGGGTGTATAACATAGTGATTCATATTTTTTAAAGGTTGTATACCACTTATAGTTATTATAAAATAGTAGCTATATTCCCTGGGCTGTACAATATATCCTCGTAGCTTATTTATTTTATACATAATAGTTTGTACCTCTTAATTCTAACACCACTCTTGATGTCAGACTCTTAGGAGCACAGTTTAGAGGGACTTGGAAGAGTTGTTTCACCCCTTCCCACCTGAGCTTCCATTGAAAGGGGCAGATTCCACCATTTATTCCCACCAAGAAAAATGGTCTTCTTCTCCCCCACAGACTGGGTTGGAGGCCCCTAGAGATGGAGCTGGGCAGTCTGTGTATTGCAGGACCAATGGGGACAATGGGCTCTCGTAAGACCTGGGACAAATCTGATTAACTTTGTCCCCTCCCCTTCCCTCTACAGGGCCAGCTTTTAGAATCGATTCCTAATGTCCCACTTTCCGCCAGGGAGAGTAAGCAGGCACATCTGAAGCCCGAAGCAGATGCATATTAGACAGAAATGCAGCCCTCTAGCCAACTTTCCAGAATGTTCCTTAGGAGACACTGGAAGAAAAGTCCTCAGCTGGCCAGCCTGCCCTAATCAGGCTGAGGAGAAAGGAGCATGGAAACTCCAGAGCATAAACTGGAAGAGCATTTCGTTTAAACTTCAGGCTTCATTTTAATTTAATCTTGATTGAAAAAGGGCCAACTGGGAAACAGACAGGTTTTTTTATTTCCCTCTGAATATGGCCAATGAAACTGTGGATTTGGAATAGCTGTAGGGAGCAGTGGGCGTGTTGCAGCTCGGCAAGAACAGTTTGCACAGCTGCAAAAGGGAGTTTTCTGTGTGCTTGCTCCAGTCTGAGTGGGAGGGAGGTGAGGGTTTGACGTCAGCCGTGGCTCTGAGTATAGCAACCAGGTCCCACACCCTCTGCCAATACTCACAGAGCCCTCCATCCCACCTTGGCTTCTCCCCTTCAAATATGGAGCTTCCGAAAGGTGCCAGAATTATGCCTATGAAACGGTGGGTTCCAGCGTTTGGGCAGGGATCAGAGGCACGCTCTGTCACGTTGCTGAGCTGACGCTGAGGGAACTGAACAGATTTTGTGGTGGCTGGAGTTTTGGCATAAGACCTTTCTTTCCATCTTGTACTGCTTTGAGCTGATTTAGAAAGTTTCTCTTTCCTAAATAGGAATGCATTTTAGATGTGCAGAATCTGATTGCCATATTCCATTGGCTTATTTGCCTCCAACCTACTTTGAAAACCTACTTTGTCCTAATTGTGCCAACTCCTAGGCCATCCAAAATGTCCAGTGAAAACCTACTTTGTCCTAATTGTGCCAACTCCTAGGCCATCCAAAATGTCCAGTGAAAACCTACTTTGTCCTAATTGTGCCAACTCCTAGGCCATCCAAAATGTCCAGTGTCCCACAAATCCACATGTTGAGAAGCAAAGATGATCAGTCCAAAACATTTTCTTTTGTGTGGAGATTTTCACATCGACTAGATTGTCGATGATATTCACGACACCACAGGGACAATGTAGGTCTAACTTGGCATGGGGCACGGTGGCAGGGAGAGGCTGTTTCCACAGAGCTGTATTAACAATATGAGCATACACTTGTCATACTGGTCTCTTAGCTCCCAGTTCATTGCTTTTGTGTTATGACTCTGCCACTAATATTAGTTACTGTATGTAATCTTAGCAAGTCATTTAAACTGCCAGACATTCAGTTTCCTCATTTGTAAAATGAAGATAAATTCTCCCATTACTAAGTTGATATAAAATGAAATTGTGGATGTGGAGGTGCTTTTTAAAAGTTCAAAATGTTCCATGAATGTTTAAACAAATTCAGGAATAGAGAGAAATGGAGACTGTGAGGAAAATTCCAAGGGAAGCCAAGAGCTCAAAAGCACCATCTGTCAGGTGCTTACTCAAGGTGATTTCAGATTCCCCAACCCTGTGGAGAAATGGAAGAGTCACTTAGACATGTCCCAGGGACGCAAAGGAAAGATGCTTGGGTGGATCTTGCTTTTTTATGGCTTTTACTTTATGGAGCTAACAGACCAAGGAATAGCACATTCTGTCCATGCCTCTGGTCCTGTCTGCTCCAGTTCACTCCATCCCCTCCTGTCAGACCAGAAACAACTCTGATCATAGAAGTCAGGAATGCTAGATGGGAAAGGAATTGTGAAATCATTTTATGTATAAGTGGGTTGATATTTGTGTTTGTTGCTAATTCTCTTACTCCAAACCTAAGTGTCTACCTCAGACAGTTACTATTTCTATGATCTGGGCCCAGTTTTCTTACTATTTTCCTTCAATAGTCCAATGCTCTAGTCAAACTAGAATACAGTCTACTACCCAAAAATTCTACACTTCTTCAGGACCAAAAAAGGTGGGAAGGGAAGTTGACATAGAGGAGACAGAATGGGCAAGAGCACAAAGGAAGATGATACAAATATATTCAGGCGAGGTCAGGGATGTGAACTAGAGAAGGGGGCTTGAAAAGGTGAGTATGATTTGGATTGGAGGCGAGGAAAGGGAGCACAGGTAAGGACACACAGCATTTCAGAGCAAGGAGAGCGCTCAGAGCCTGTCGAGTCCCGTGATTTTTAAACTATATTCTGCAGGTTGTTGGGAGTAGTAGTGGGTAGTGCCCTCTTCCAACCCCAGGGGTCACAGGGAAAAGGAGTGGGGAGTTCAGGTCAGAACGGCCCCAGTATGTGAGAATCTGAACTCCATATTGTTTGTCAATTAAAGTGACATATTTTTCTTAATCTGCTCTACTTACAAGATTTCACATGAAGAAATTGTTTTGCACCAAAGGCAAACAAGCAAAGATGATAGAATCAAAGTAATTGAGCTGGAAAGGACCTTTGTAATGACTGGAGACATTTTAGTAAAATAGGAAAATTTCACCTGTATCTCAATTCTTCTCACCCAATAACTCTTCTTTGAAGCCTCCCTTTCACAAATTTTCTCCTTTCTTCCATTCCTGATTAATTTTCAAATATAGTGTTAAAAAAGGTTGAAAAGGTATATGTGAAAACAAAGTTGGTAAGGTAGGGAAATGAAACAAGAAAAAGAAGTTTCCAGATGAAATTTAAAAAAGATAAAACAGGCTACTTTCCACAACTGGAAGAATAATCCAGAGACACTCTTCAGAATGTAGATGAAGTGGGAAAGGTCCTGAATTATTGGTATAATAGTATGGATGGAGGAATAAAGTATCTGATCAAAGAATTTGAAGAAGGTAAAGTTTCTCTGCACCATTAAAAATAAATGAATAAAAGCTTAGCTTTAAAACTACCTTTTAAGTCAGTTCAGGCAAATAAGCTAATATAGGGATCTATGGAGACACAGACTTAAGAGAGGTTGTTTGCAAGTAGAATAGATATAAGGAAAATAGGGAGAAGGAGGGACTCACTCAACTTTTACTGTCTCATTAAAAAAATTTTTAATACTGTGATATTTTCAGTGGATAGAGGAAGGAAGATGGGACTAAATGCCAAGTTCAAGTAAAATAACATGACATTTTCCCTTCACCCTGACACACACAAAATTCATGGTATAGCGGTTGACTTCTCCAGTGATCCAAGAGAGAGTAAAACAACACTGTGTTTTAATGCTTCTCTTCTTGCTATCTGTATTCTGAATGAGGATGTGCACAAGGCAGTTTCTCCAAAATGGGGAAGCATCATACACACCAAACCTTAGCTAATACCATCTCAAGAAGTTCCCATTTTCATATTTAATTCTATGTTCCTTTTAAAGAAGGAACGTCTGGGGGAAAATTCTTACTCACCAGACACATCACCCTTTCTAAGCAATATTTCCAAATAACTTCTAGACAGAAGACAAGCATCATTAAAAAGTACTGGAATTGTAATATTCACAAACAGCAATCCATATTCATCAAGTAGAAAGTTGTCTCTAGTCACCAGGATTGAACACATGCATGTATATACACAAAATTACCCCAGTTACTTAAAATTAAGCCTGAGCATTATTTTACTTACCAAGTTTTAGTTACAATTAGTAGCCACCAATAATGTTCTACTGGTTGTCAAGAGCGGTGTCTCAGAGAAAGGAGTCCAAAATATAGAGAAGAGAGATGGGGTATGGTGGCTAGCCTCCAAAATAGTCCCCAATGGTCCCTGCCTTTTTGTATTTACATCCTTGTGTAGTCACCTCCCACACTTTGTCAGGATTTGTCTATGTGACCAATAGGATACGTCAGAAATGATAGTATGTAATTTCTGAAGCTAGGTCATAAAGACATTATTGTTTCACTGTCTCTTGTATCGCTTACCCTGGGAGAAGCCAACTGCCATGTCATGAGGACACTCAAGCAGCTTATGGGCAGAAACTTATGTGGTAAGGAACTGCGCCTCCAGCCAACAGCCATACTCTTCAGCTCCAGTCAAGTCAGCATCTTAATTGTAATGTCATGAGGGATCACGAGTCAGAACCATCTAGCTAAGCCACTACTGAATTCGTGACTTATAGCAATTGTGAAGTAATAAATGTTTGTTGTTTTAAGCCACTAAGTTTGGGGGTAATTTGTTATATAGCAATAAATACAATAAATTTGTTATATAGCAATAAATAAAGCCCGTAAGTAATGTTTTAAATTTTACATTTCAAAAAGAAAAAAATGATTGAGGAAGCTATCTATGAAGCCAGCATAACACTTATATAAAACCTGACAAAAATGGCACATAATAAAGAAAAGTATAGATGTCTCACTTAAGAATATACAGGCAAATATCCTAAATATTACATAAGAAAACAGAATATAATAATATATCTTTAAAATACATCATAATCGGGCTTCCCTGGTGGCGCAGTTGTTGAGAGTCCGCCTGCTGAGACACGGGTTCGTGCCCCAGTCCGCGAAGATCCCGCATGCCGCGGAGCGGCTGAACCCGTGAGCCATGGCCACTGAGCCTGCACGTCCAGAGCCTGTGCTCCACAACGGGAGAGGTCACAACAGTGAGAGGCCCGCGTACCGCAAAAAAACAAACAAACAAATATCATAATCAACTAGTTTGTTCCAGGAATTCAAGGATGATTTCATTCATTCATCTATTCATTTAATATATTTTGGAAAATCAATTAATAGAATTTATTATATTAGTATATTGAATGAAAAAACTAATTATCTGGGTAGATGTCAAAGGACACTCAACGAAATTCAACATCTATTTCTGATAAAATACACACACACATACATAAATATACACATTTTAAAAAAAAGATATGGACAGCAGTTTCCTTATTCTGACAAGATTATTTTTTTAACATCTTTGTTATGGCATAATTGCTTTACAATGGTGTGTTAGTTTCTGCTTTATAACAAAGTGAATCAGCTATACGTATACATATATCCCCATATCTCCTCCCTCTTGCATCTCCTTGCCACCTTCCCTATCCCACCCCTCTAGGTGGTCACAAAGCACAGAGCTGATCTCCCTGTGCTATGTGGCTGCTTCCCACTAGCTATCTATTTTACATTTGGTAGTATATATAAGTCCATGCCACTCTCTCACTTTGTCCCAGCTTACCCTTCCCCCTCACCGTGTCCTCAAGTCCATTCTCTGTGTCTGCGTCTTTATTCCTGTCCTGCCCCTAGGTTCTTCAGAACCTTTTTTTTTTTTATATTGCATATATATGTGTTAGCACACAGTATTTGTTTTTCTCTTCCTGACTTACTTCACTCTGTATGACAGACTCTAGGTCCATCCACCTCACTACAAATAACTCAATTTTGCTTCTTTTTATGGCCGAGTAATATTCCATTGTATATATGTGCCACATCTTCTTTATCCATTCACCTGTCGATGGACACTTAGGTTGCTTCCATGTCCTGGCTATTGTAAATAGAACTGCAATGAACACTGTGGTACATGTCTCTTTTTGAATTATGGTTTTCTCAGGGTATATGCCCAGTAGTGGGATTGCCGGGTCGTATGGTAGTTCTATTTTTAGTTTTTTAAGGAATCTTCATACTGTTCTCCATAGTGGCTGTACCAATTTACATTCCCACCAACAGTGCAAGAGTGTTCCCTTTTCTCCACATCCTCTCCAGCATTTATTGTTTGTAGATTTTTTATGATGGCCATTCTGATCAGTGTGAGGTGATACCTCATTGTAGTTTTGATTTGCATTTCTCTAATGATTAGAGATGTTGAGCATCCTTTCATGTGTTTGTTGGCAATCTGTATATCATCTTTGGAGAAATGCCTATTTAGGTCTTCTGCCCATTTTTGGATTGGGTTGCTTGGTTTTTTTTAATAATGAGCTGCATGAGCTGCTTGTATGTTTTGGAGATTAATCCTTTGTCAGTTGCTTCATGTGCAAATACTTTCTCCCATTCTGAGGGTTGTCTTTTCATCTTGTTTATAGTTTCCTTTGTTGATTTTAAGTTTCATTAGGTCCCATTTGTTTATATTTGTTTTTATTTCCATTTCACTAGGAGGTGGGCCAAAAAGGATCTTGCTGTGATTTATGTCAAAGAGTGTTCTGCCTATGTTTTCCTCTAAGAGTTTGATAGTTTCTGGCCTTACATTTAGGTCTTTAATCCATTTTGAGTTTATTTTTGTGTATGGTGTTAGGGAGTGTTCTAACTTCATTCTTTTACATGTAGCTGTCCAGTTTTCCCAGCACCACTTATTGAAGAGGCTGTCTTTTCTCCATTGTATACTCTTGTCTCCTTTATCAAAAATAAGGTAACCATATGTACGTGGGCTTAACTCTGGGCTTTCTATACTGTTCCATTGATCTGTATTTCTGTTTTTGTTCCAGTTCCATACTGTCGTGATTACTGTAGCTTTGTAGTATAGTCTGAAGTAAGGGAACCTGATTCCTCCAGCTCTGCTTTTCTTTCTCAAGATTGCTTTTGCTGTTCGGGGTCTTTTGTGTTTGCATACAAATTGTGAAATTTTTTGTTCTAGTTCTGTGAAAAATGCCTTTGGTAGTTTGATAGCAATTGCATTGAATGTGTAGATTGCTTTGGGTAGTAGAATCATTTTCACAATGTTGATTCTTCCAATCCAAGAACATGGTATATCTCTCCATCTGTTTGTATCATCTTTAATCTCTTTCATCAGTGTCTTTTAGTTTTGTGCATACAGGTATTTTGTCTCCTTAGGTAGATTTATTCCTAAGTATTTTATTCTTTTTGTTGCAATGGTAAATGGGAGGGTTTTCTTAATTTCTCTTTCAGATTTTTCATCATTAGTGTATAGGAATGCAAGAGATTTCTGTGCATTAATTTTGTATCCTGCTACTTTACCAAATTCATTGATTAGCTCTAGTAGTTTTCTGGTAGCAACTTTAGGATTCTCTATGTATAGTATCATCTCATCTGCAAACAGTGACAACTTTACTTCTTCTCTTCTGATTTGGATTCCTTTTATTTCTTTTTCTTCTCTGACTGCTGTGGCTAACACTTCCAAAACTATGTTGAATAACAGTGGTGAGAGTGGACAACCTTGTCTTCTTCCTGATCTCAGAGGAAATAGTTTCAGTTTTTCACCATTGAGAATGATGTTGGCTGTGGGTTTGTCATATATGGCCTTTATTATGTTGAGGTAAATCCTTCTGTGCCTACTTTCTGGAGGGTTTTTCTCATAAATCAGTGTTGAATTTTGTCAGAAGATTTTTCTGCAATTGAGATTATCATACGGTTTTTATCCTTCAGTTTCTCAATATGTTGTATCATATTGATTGATTTGCATATATTGAAGAATCCTTGCATTTCTGGGATAAACCCCACTTGATCATGGTGTATGATCCTTTTAATGTGCTGTTGGATTCTGTTTTCTAGTATTTTGATGAGGATTCTTGCATCTATTTTCATCAGTGATATTGGCCTGTAGTTTTCATTTTTTGTAACATCATTGTCTGGTTTTGGCATCAGGGTGATGGTGGCCTTGTAGAATGAGTTTAGGAGTGTTCCTCTCTCTGCTATATTTTGGAAGAGTTTGAGAAGGATAGGTGTTAGCTCTTCTCTAAATATCTGACAGAATTCACCTGTGGAACCATCTGGTCCTGGGCTTTTGTTTGCTGGAAGATTTTTAATCACAGTCTCAATTTCAGTGCTTGTGATTGGTCTGTTTTTATTTTCTATTTCTTCCTGGTTCGGTCTTGGAAGGTTGTGCTTTTCTAAGAATTTGTCCACTTCTTCCAGGTTGTCGATTTTTTTGGCATATAGTTGCTTGTAGTAATCTTTCATGATCCTTTGTATTTGTGCAGTGTCAGTTGTTACTTCTCCTTTTTCATTTCTAACTCCATTTTTTAAAACTTATTTTATTTTATTTTTTTGCAGTACACAGGCCTCTCACTGTTGTGGCCTCTCCCACTGTGGAGCACAGGCTCCGGACATGCAGGCTCAGCGGCCATGGCTCACTGGCCCAGCCGCTCCGCGGCATGTGGGATCCTCCCGGACCGGGGCACGAACCCATGTCCCCAGCATCGGCAGGCAGACTCTCAACCACTGCGCCACCAGGGAAGCCCTCTAACTTTATTGATTTGAGTCTTCTCCCTTTTTTCTTGATGAGTCTGGCTAATGGTTTATCAATTTTGTTTATCTTCTCAGAGAACCAGCTTTTAGCTTTATTGATCTTTGCTATTGTTTCCTTCATTTCTTTTTCATTTATTTCTGTTCTGATCTTTATGATTTCTTTCCTTCTGCTAACTCTGGGCTTATTTTTTTTGTTCTTCTTTATCTAATTGCTTTAGGTGTAAGGTTAAGTTGTTTATTTGAGATGTTTCTTTTTCTTGAGGTAGGATTGCATTGCTATAAACTTCCCCTTAGAACTGCTTTTGCTTCATCCCATAGGTTTTGGGTCATCGTGTTTTCTTTGTCATTTGTTTCTAGGTATTTTTTTATTTCCTCTTTGATTTCTTCAGTGACCTCTTGGTTATTAAGTAGTGTATTGTTTAACCTCCATGTGTTTGTAATTTTTACAGATTTTTTCCTGTAATTTATATCTAGTCTCATAGCATTGTGGTCAGAAAAGATACTTGATATGATTTCAATTTTCTTAACTTTACCATGGCTTGACTTGTGACCCAAGCTATGATCTATTCTGGAGAATGTTCCATGGGCACTTGAGAAGAAAGTGTATTCTGCTGTTTTGGGATGGAATGTCCTATAAATATCAATTAAGTCCATCTTGTTTAATGTAACATTTAAAGCTTGTGCTTCCTTATTTATTTTCATTTTGCATGATCTGTCCATTGGTGAAAGTGGGGTGTTAAAGTCCCCTACTCTGATTATGTTACTGTCAATTTCCCCTTTTATGGCTGTTAGCATTTGCCTTCTGTATTGAGGAGCTCCTATGTTGGGTGCATAAATATTTACAATTGTTGGGTACATAAATATTTACAATTGTTATATCTTCTTCTTGGATTGATCCCTTGATCATTATGTAGTGTCCTTCTTTGTCTCTTCTAATAGTCTTTATTTTAAAGACTATTTAAATATCTATTTTGTCTGATATGAGAATTGCTACTTCAGCTTTCTTTTGATTTCCATTTGCATGGAATATCTTTTTCCATCCCCTCACTTTCAGTCTCTAGGTGTCCCTAGGTCTGAAGTGGGTCTCTTGTAGACAGCATATATACAGGTCTTGTTTTTGTATCCATTCAGTCAGTCTATGTCTTTTGGTGGGAGCATTTAATCCCTTTACATTTAAGGCAATTATTGATATGTATGTTCCTATTACCATTTTCTTAATTGTTTGTTTTGGGTTTGTTATTGGGCGCCTTTTCCTTCTGTGTTTCCTGCCTAGAGAAGTTCCTTTAGCGTTTGTTGTAAAGCTGGTTTGATGGTGCTGAATTCTCTTAGCTTTTGCTTGTCTATAAAGGTTTTAATTTCTCCATCAAATCTGAATGAGATCCTTGCTGGGTAGAGTAATCTTGGTGGTAGATTATTCCCTTTCATTACTTTAAATATGTCTTGCCACTCCCTTCTGGCTTGCAGAGTTTCTGCTGAAAGATCAGCTGTTAACCTTATGGGGATCCCCTTGTATGTTATTTGTTGTTTTTCCCTTGCTGCTTTTAATATTTTTTCTTTGTATTTAACTTTTGATAGTTTGATTAATATGTGTCTTGGCATGTTTCTCCTTGGATTTATCCTTTATGGGACTCTGTGATTCTTGGACTTGATTGCTTATTTCCTTTCCCATATTAGGGAAGTTTTCAACTATAATCTCTTCAAATATTTTCTCAGTCCCTTTTGTTTTCTCTTCTTCTTCTGGGACCCATATAATTCAAATGTTGGGGTGTTTAATATTGTCCCAGAAGTCTCTAAGACTGTCCTCAATTCTTTTCATTCTTTTTTCTTTATTCTGCTCTGCAGTAATTATTTCCACTATTTTATCTTCCAGGTCGTTTATCCGTTCTTCTGCCTCAGTTATTCTCCTATTGATTCCTTCTAGAGAATTTTTAATTTCATTTATTGTGTTGTTCATCATTGTTTTTTTGATCTTTAGTTCTTCTAGGTCCTTGTTAAATGTTTCCTGAATTTTCTCCATTCTATTTCCAAGATTTTGGATCATCTTTACTATCATTACTCTGAATTATTTTTCAGGTAGACTGCCTATTTCCTCTTCATTTGTTTGGTCTGGTGGGCATTGTTTACCTTACTCCTTCATCTGCTGTGTGTTTCTCTGTCTTCTCATTTTGCTTAACTTACTGTGTTTGGGGTCTCCTTTTTGCAGGATGCAGGTTTGTAGTTACCGTTGTTTTTGGTGTCTGTCCCCAGTGGCTAACGTTAGTTCAGTGGGTTGTGTAGGCTTCCTGGTGGAGGCAACTGGTGCCTGTGTCCTGGTGGATGAGGCTGGATCTTGTCTTTCTGGTGGGCAGGACCACGTCTGATGGTGTGTTTTGGGGTGTCTGTGACCTTATTATGATTTTAGGCAGCCTCTCTGCTAATGGGTGGGGTTGTGTTCCTGTGTTGCTAGTTGTTTGGCATAGGGTGTCCAGCACTGTAGCTTGCTGGTTGTTGAGTGGAGCTGGGTCTTAGCATTGAAATGGAGATCTCTGGGACAGCTTTTGCCGTTTGATATTATGTGGAGCTGGGAGGTCTCTTGTGGACCAGTGTCCTGAACTTGGCTCTCCCACCTCAGAGCCATAGCCCTGATGCCTGGCCAGAGCAACAAGACCCTGTCAGCCACACAGCTCAGAAGAAAACGAAGAAAAAAAAAAAAAAAGAAGAAAAAAATAAAATAAAAAGAAATAAAGTTATTAAAATAAAAAATTATTAAAAATAAAATAATTAAATAGTAATTTAAAAAAGAAAGAAAGAAGAGAGCAACCAAACCAAAGAATAAATCCACAATGATGACAAGCGCTAAAAACTATATTAAAAAAAAAAGGAAACAGACAGAACCCTAGGACAAATGGTAAAAGCAAACTATACAGACAAAATCACACAAAGAAGCATACACATACATACTCACAAAAAGAGAAAAAGGAAAAAAATATATCTATATATAAAAAAATGGAAGACAACAACCAAATCAATAAACAAATCTACCAATGATAATAAACTGTAAATACTAAACTAAGGTAAACATAAAACCAGAAACCAGTCAGTTGCATACAGCAAACCCCAAGTCTACAGCTGCTCCCAAAGCCCACTGCCTCAATATTGGATGATTCGTTGTTTATTCAGGTATTCCACAGATTCAGGGTACATCAAGTTGATTGTGGAGATTTAATCCACTGCTCCCGAGGCTGCTGGGAGAGATTTCCCTTTCTCTTCTTTGTTCGCACAGCTCCTGAGGTTCAGCTTTGGATTTGGACCCGTCTCTGAGTGTAGGTTGCCTGAGGGCGTCTGTTCTTCCTTCAGACAGGACGGGGTTAAAGGATCCACTGATTCGGGGACTCTGGCTCACTCAGGCCGTGGGGGAGGGAGGGAGGGGTACAGATGTGGGGCGAGCCTGCGGCGGCAGAGGCCAGCGTGACATTGCACCAGCCTGAGGCACGCCGTGCGGTCTCCTGGGGAAGTTGTCCCTGGATCACGTGCCCCTGGCAGTGGCGGGCTGCACAGGCTCCCGGGATGGGAGGTGTGGATAGTGACCTGTGTTTGCACACAGGCTTCTTGGTGGCTGCAGCAGCAGCCATGGCATCTCATGCCCGTTTCTGGGGTCCGCGCTGATAGCCGCAGCTTGCGCCCGTCTCTAGAGCTCCTTTAAGCGGTGCTCTGAATCCTCTCTCCTTGTGCACCCCAAAACAATGGTCCCTTGCCTCTTCGTCAGCTCCAGACCTTTTCCCGGACTCCCTCCCGGCTAGCCGTGGCGCACTAGCTCCCTTCAGGCTGTGTTCATGCAGCCAACCTCAGTCCTCTCCCTGGGATCCGACCTCCGAAGCCCGAGCCTCAGCTCCCAGCCCCCACCCGTCCCAGCGGGTGAGCAGACGAGCCTCTCGGGCTGGTGAGTGCTGATCGGCACCAATATTCTGTGCGGGCATCTCTCCGCTTTGCCCTCCACACCCCTGTGGCTGTGCTCTCCTCCGTGGCTCCGAAGCTCCCTTGCTCCGCCACCCCCGTCTCTGCCCGCGGAGGGGCTTCCTAGTGCGTGGAAACCTTTCCTCCTTCACAGCTCCCTCCCAGAGGTGCAGGTCCTGTCCCTATTCTTTTTTCTTCTTCCTTTTACCCTACCCAGGTACGTGGGGAGTTTCTTGCCTTTTGGGAAGTCTGAGGTCTTCTGCCAGTGTTCAGTAGGTGTTCTGTAGGAGTTGTTCCACATGTAGATATATTTCTGATGTATTTGTGCGGAGGAAGGTGATCTCCATGTCTTACTCCTCCGCCATCTTGAAGGTCTCCTGGTCATTATTTGCAATATGATTATGCCTCAAAAACAATTAGAACTAATAAGAGAGAGTTTAGGAAGATGTTCAGATAACAGAAAATATTTAAATATCAAACAATTATTAATATATCAGAAATAGTTTATGTATTACTATAAATATTTTACAAAGTTCCAATAATAGTTTTATGCTATTGTAAATGGGATCTTTTTTAGAGTTATATTTCCTTTTTTTTTTTTCAGAAATAATTTGCAACTGTGCTTCTTTTTTGTTTATTTATTTATCTATGTATTTATTTGTTTTTTGGCCACATTGGTTCTTCTTTGTGGTGTCCGGGCTTCTCATTGTGGTGGCTTCTCTTGTGGCAGAGCACGGGCTTTAGGTGCCTGGGCTTCAGTAGTCGTGGTGGGCAGGTTCAGTAGTTGTGGCTCATGGGCTCTAGAATGCAGGCTCAGTAGTTGTGGTGCACAGGCTTAGTTGCTCCACAGCATGTGGGATCTTCGGGACCAGGGATCGAACCCGTGTCACTTGCATTGGAAGGTGGATTCTTAACCACTGCGCCACTAGGGAAGTCCCTAGAGTTATATTTTCTTAAGACTTCCATGAAACAAAAAACTTTATTGAATTACATGAAGGATTTAAATAAATGAATTTCTGTATTACATTTCTGCTTAGGACTATTCATATAAATTTCAATTCTTTCCAAATTAATTTATAAATTTAACACAATTCTAATAAAGTCTAATAGCAATTTTTTTTTTTTTTTTTTGGTTTAGGGAATCTACATTGAGCCTAACTTTCATTTAGAGGTATAAATGCACAAGAAGATTAATGAGTGGAAATCTGCCCTCCTAGAAATCAAAACATACCTTAAAGCCACGGCAATTAAAACATTCTGGATTTGAATTAAGTATGGAAAAAGAGATCAATGAAATAGAATATAGGGTCTAAATTAAAATCCACATATGTATAATTTGTTTTTAAGTATAAAACATAGAGATGAATTATAAAATAACTGTAATATTTTAATATTTCACATTTCAATATGTAGCATTGCAATGATTGGCTGTCTACTGTCTAAAGAAATAAGTTAACTCCATTTTGGAGAAATTTATTTTTGTATATGATTAAAGACAATATTCGTTACTTCTTTTCTTTTTACATAGTTTTATACTCTTGAGGTGGAAAAGGCTTTTCCAAGTATGTCACAAAGCCAGAAACATTAAAGCAGAAGATTAACTTTGTGACTTTTGCCTTTATAGAAGTATGTAAAACTGTAACTCAAATCTTTCAATATGAGAAAATAATGAAAAGTATTATAAAATATTTTCAATGTATATCACAAAGGTTTAATATATTTGTAAAATATACAGAGCTTTTATCTATCAGTTAGAAAATATAAACAAAAGAAAAATGGACAAAAATTAAACAGTCAGTTAGATAAAATACAGATAATCACTATTATCCGAAAAGATACTGCTTAAATTCAATAATAAACAAAGAAATGCACATTTTTAAAAGCAAGATTTATTTAAACCTCTCAGAGTGACTGGAGTGGTAATATTCAGTGATCTAAAGGTGTGGCAAAATAGGTACTCTCACACTAGTTGCTAGGAGTGTAAACTGTTGCAACATTTCTGGAAGATAATCTATTAACAATTTGAAAATTTTCCTGTACATGCCTTTTGAGCTAATGTTTCTAATTCTAGCAGTTTATCCTAAAGAAATTATAGGACAGATGTATAAAGATATACTGTATAAAGATGCTTTTTGTAGTGTTAGTCATAACAATAAGTGAATGGCAATAACCTAGTGTCTATCAATGGAGAGTTAAGTAAATGCGTCATGGTCCATCCACATAATAAAACCCTCTGTAGATTTTTTAAAAGATGAGGTAGATCCCGTTGACATGGAAAAATGTCCCAACACCTTAAAATGAAATAAAAATGAAAGTTACAGAGCAATATATGTAGTATGATTCTATTTATATTTTTAAAAATATGAGGATATATGTTAGCATAAAAACATGGAAGAATACATGTCAAACAGTTCATTTACCTGTTAGAGATTCAGGACTAGAAAATGACCTTCTCTTTCTATTGTATTGCTTTAATCTTTATGATTAAAACATATTAGATTTTTCAAAAAGATAAATGTCAGGAAAATAACAAGGTATTTGTGACAATAACTCCGTGATTTTATATGTAAAATGCTGGGCATTTGCTGGATTTGCTAATTATTTATTACCTAATTATTACATCTACTAGAACCAAGTGAAGACTGTGTCATTATTAGTGAAAATGGAAGAGATCAGCCCAGTTGTTGGAATTTCTCATGTAATCTATATGATCAACCACCACAGAATCCCCTTCCAGCTGTATCACGTCCTGTTCTCCGAAGAGTCTACATGCAATGAAACCACTAACCATGACCTTAAATAGCCTTATCTAAAGCTAGGTGAGATGAAGATATGAAAGTTTGGCCTTGCACCTGTTGACACTGGGATGTGCGTCCGTGATCATCCATGGGGGAGTCACTCTGAAATAAGATGCCATCTGTGGAGAGAGAAAGGCACAGGCAACCTAGCTCTCCATCAATGGACCTCACCACTTTGGGTGTGATAGGCTCAGTGGCAGGAATGCAAAAATCTACAAGGCCAGCTGGCCAGAATTCAACATTGGGGCCAGCAATCCATGTTTTAATTTGAGGTCCTACAGCCAAGAGTCACCCAGTTATAGCCACAAAATCAACTGCCCAGCAGGGAGGATGTCCTGCCTTTCCTCTGTCTTATTTCAAGTGTTCATTTGGAGTCACAGCTGTGCCCACCAGGGGAAAAGGGTATGAGTTCTCAGTTCAAAGACAGGTCCTGAGAGGCCCACTGCAGGTGGCGGCATGAAGTGGGGTCTGGAGAAGAGATTTCATAGAGAAGTCTCATTGGCTTAGTTCCTCCTACCAGTTCCTAGTGCTTGTGAGAGGGGATGCAGCTGGGCTCAGGCTGAAAATGTAATGTGGCCACAACCAATCCCTAGTTGTAGACAGAGAACTGAAGAAGAACACACCACAGCTGCCTAACTCAGCCTTCTCTACATCCATGGAAATTTGATTTCCTGGAGTAGGAAGGTGCACTCAAGTAGCAGCTAGTCTTCTTTTCTCAACCTTGAAGCTCGTGGCTTCTCTCAGACCTTCTGCCTCTGAGTTGAGCAACAGGTGTCCAAGTGATGAAGATCACATTCCTATTGACTTCTCCCAAAGGGTGGGCTGCTGTTACCAAACCTTGCTCCTTATGTCTTGTTCTGGCAAACTGGCATAGAAGTAGAAGCCCATTGACTCGGTAGTGGATTCTAGCTGTCTCAAAGCTCCAACTTTTGAAATATCAGTAGCTTCAGAGGGCAGTGGTTTATTTCATGCTCAGGTAAAGTCTCACATTAGTTGGGAAGCCATCCTCTGTCTTGTAGCTTTGCTGAATGTTCCACCTGATCTCCAAGTTCTCCTTTGTAGAGCACATGAGGGACTGAGAAGAAACACTGACCTGAACTCACTAACCTGGATGAGGCTCATACTCCACTTCTACTCACAGTTCAAGCCAGGTGGTCACATGATTCCAACCTACCTTCAAAGGAATCTGGGAAGTGTTAGAGGAACACATGGAATAATCACTGTGCATCAACTGTCTCTGGAGCATTCATCATATTGGAAATGTTTTGTGAAATCTCAAAATGGAAGAGCAGAGCAGTAGAAAGAGCCCTTGAGGGCCAGTCCAGGTACAGTGTTCCAGAGCCATTTCTGCCACTGGTTAGCTGGGCGAACCCTCTGCTCCTCCATACTTCAGTGTCTTCATCTGTAGAAGATGAAGTGGGGGTGCGTGACCAGCATTATTCCCACATCAAAAAGACCATTCTATGAGGCTTCTGAAGACAGTACATGGATGACCTCTCAGCTCTTCACCAAGGATTCCACACTTAGAAAGCCCTAATGGAGAAAGCTGTGGTGGTTTCTGCCTTTCTGCTAGTGCCTGCCCCTCCTGCTGTCACTTACAAGTCTATCAATTCTCAGGAGCCCAACTTTCACTGAATTCAAGCTCTTAGAGGCTCAGTGAAAAACCATAGAGGATCTTAATTCTACTAAGATGGGCAACAAATCTCTATTCATATCATTAAAACATACGCAGGGATGGGGGATCCTCCTAATTTCCTAATCCAAACACCATCCTTACTTCCCCTCTTAACGAACAGAAACAGAGTATCTGCTATAGGGAAGACGTTACATTTTCAAATAGTATTTTGAATTCTAGGCACTACTATGGTGTTGTACTACCTGAATTTAGGGCCCCTTCCAGCTTTAACAATTACGTCTCTCTTGAGAGTTATTAGAATGCATTGGCTAAGAGCATGGCCTGTGGAGCCAGATAGCCCAAGTTCAAATTGCAGCTCTAGCACTGTCATGGCTTGGGTTCCCCAGAAAGCAGACTCTGAGTCAAGGGTTTTAGAATAGTGGAGAGTTATTAGGGAATGTTCCTTGGATCAACTACTATGGAAGGAAAAGGAAATAAGGATTGGGCTAAGGGAGAAGCTAAGCTGCAATGTAATCTCAGTGAAGGCCTGAGTCAACCCTTCAGGATTCTGAGGCTGAGATGGACCTTCAGAATTATCCTGAGAGGGACCGAGGGGCCTGGGAAGTAAGGATAACCCTAGACTTGATGGCTCTCTTCAGCCAAGGTCGTTCCCAAAGAGGGCTGAGAGTTAAGGGCTGTCTGTAGCCACACTCTCAGCAGTTGGAGGTATATGTCCTTCATCCCTGAAGCGGGATCTGAGCCACACATCTGAACATCCCTATAAGCACTCATTAGTTACATGACTTTGAGCAAGTTACTCACCCTCTTTATCTATATTTTACAAATGAGAAAAATGAGGTCCTATCAGAGTATCTACTTCATAGAGCGTGACAGTTAAATCAGTTAGCACATGTAAGACATTTATTAAGTACTTGCTACATGCCTGGTGCTGTTCTAAGTGTTAGTTATCACACGCCTCTCAAAAAACTGCACAAGAAGAGGAACGTTCACATTTGGGGATTAATTGGGACTGTGGAGTCTTATGGAAGACCAGAAAAGGGGGGATGCCCCCTCAAGAACCTATCTGTGGCCCAGCCTATTGTTAGAGGCCCAGGCTCTCAGCCAAAATGCTTAGCATGAAGGACTTCAAAGCAGTTCACATTCATTCCTAAGGTTAAAACCATGAAAGCTCGAGGAAGTAGTTTTACCTAAAATGTCCTTTTTAATGCTTCTGCATGTGATCAACTCTGATCTCTCTCCGATATCAGAGAAAATGTTCTCTCTCTTTTAAGGAAGGGTTTTCTGAGCCCTGTCTTTTGAATTTAACCCCCAGATTCTCTGGATTCTTCAAGGTACAGGAAGAGTGTGTCAGATCCCCTGCAGGGACCCCCAGCCCCATCCCTGCAGGGCTGGGAGAGACATTGCTGAGGAGGGGATTTGTTCCAGGTGTGGACCTAGTTGGCAGAGGCTTCGCTGGGATCTGCACTTGGCGTGGGCCATTTGCTTAGGAACAGAATTATCATTAATGAAAAAACATCTGAGGCCAGAGAACATGGGACCTGCAGAAACAAAAGGCAAAGGCTGTGTTGGGATGAGTGTTCTACCTTCCTTGTTGAAGTGAGACTTATAACTGGAAAGGTAATGGGATCTTTCCTTCTAAGGCTGGGAGGATATCCCCTGTATCTTCTATGAACTATCCCTATAGCTCTGTGAACTAGCCTCTACTTCTCCTCTTTAAAATGTGCATGGCAATGCCTATCTCTAATTGACTTGCTATAAAGAAACTAGGGTTCCTGTCCTGGACTCGCCTTCTTGCTGCCTGGATCTGAGACTATGTTGTTACTCTGAAAAGTCACCCAGCTTTTCTCATCCACGGTCTATTTTGCCATCAGGGCAGGTCAGACAGAAATTTGTTCAACATGGAAACCTCCAATTATTTTCCTTCCTTCTAACCAATAAACCTTTTTTTCCCCCTGCCCAGACCCAACCACTATTTTCGCCTCCCCTCCTCCAAACCATTCTGCCCCTACCCCCTCCTTGATTATGTGCCAATGTTGGTTTCAACTTCCTGCACATTTCAGTAGAACAGTTGTTTTCAATAACATTCCACAGCATAGGCAAGCATTTCTGAAAGCGGCTTCCTAGTTTTCAATTGACTGTTGCAATAGCAGCCTCAGAGAAGAAAACTCTTTCCAGGAAGAATGCAAACCTCACTTACTCAGAAAGCAATATTCTTTTTCCATTGCACAAAAAAAAATTATTGGGGGCTTTCCTGTGCTCATAAGGAGGGGTTTCTCAGCAAAGCACTCCATGTAGAAGGAAGTCCATCAGAGGTCAGGATGGAGGGGACATAAGATAGATTTCTGGCCTCCAGAGCTGGGCGGAAACCCAAGAAAAGCAGGAGTGAAGGCCCAGGTCTTTCATTACTGGACTGTGTAAAATGCAGGCCAAAGTGGGGCCCTCACAGTTTGCAAAACCAAGCTTCTCCTTCATCTGTAATATGAGAAGAACTTTGGAGCCGCTGGCCTAGAGTGACAGGAGAAAATGAGAAGAAGGCAGAGTTTTGAAGTGAAAGAGCATGATAATACAAGTCCGGAAAGTGGGATGCTAGGCCAGGCTTGGCCACAAACCATCTGTCTGTCTTGTGCTGGATACCTGCCTTGTGTTTCTGAAGATCCATTCCCCACCCTCTCCACCCTGCTGTCTGTCCTGGGAGGCTGCTCTCTATGGTCTAAATCGAGGGCAACCTGGCCCTCTGGCTTCCCACTGGGTTCAGTGGATGGCAGCCACTGGCAGGAGGTCAGAAGGGAGGAGGGTGGGATGGGGTGTTCCTTCCCCCAGCTCTCTCCCTTCTACTCTCTAAGGTTGGCCGCTTCTCACCACGACACAGCACTTTCTCCACCCCTAGGAACCACTCCTTCCTTTGTCCTTTCTGCCTGAGGGGCTGTGATGGCTCCCTGCGGTTGCAGGCCCTGGGAGTACTGAGCCATACTTATTCTTCCTGAACCCTGCCCACATCTCTTAAAGTCCGTTATTAAACACTTCTCAGTGACCTAGCTTGGGTGTGCATTCTGGGACCCTGAAGATTATACTCCCAAATTCATCTTTATGATGTTTTTAGAGGCAGGGACTCCGAATCTCCCAGGGCCCCTCAGTATAGTCTCATAGAGGAGAATGATAGATGAAAGCAGTGACTTTTTGTCCTTCAACTTGAAAACTGAGGCCCAGAGAAGTAAATCATTTATCTGGTCTACCTCTCTTAAACCATATTCTGAAGGGGACCTTGGCAGCCACTGGGGAGGGGATGGAGAGGCTGAGAAGGTGATGTGATAAGCCCCCCCCACCAATGTTTCAATAACAGCTTTATTTTATCTGCTTCGCAAAATTTTAGGCAGAAACTCCAAAATATTTGAGAACAAAGATCACTGAAGAGCACTGTGTATTAAGCAGAAGAGCCCATATGTAGACTTTGAAATGAATGCAACCTTGCGTGCTATTTTAGCAGTAGAACCCTTAATCCAAGAAGAGTCAAAGGAAAGTGAAGCAGGAGCGTTTTGCAGTGCCAGCCCATCATACTCCCGTTTTAGAATTCAGTCCTCCTTAGAGCTCTTACAAAGAGGTGACAAGATGATTATGATTTTTACCAAGTAATTCCATCCCACTGCTGGCTGCAGCTAATTTAATTCAAGTGGACACCTGGCCCAGGAAGAATGAATTTATAAGCTAGGCTGAGAAAATGAGTTGTTTTCTCTTGAGAATTTGAGCCAGGCACCCCCAATTGTAGTCGGATGATGTTATGCCCTGGCGCTACAGTCATGTAGCCTGGAGGCAAAGGAGAGGGTCAGGCCACCTAGAGGCTTTGGTTAGTTGAAACCATGAGGAAAGTAAAACTAAGAACCTTGTAGCAGAAGCCAGTCCACTGCCAAGGGAATAGAGCAGGCCACAGAGAGCATCTCTCTTGTTTTCACCATGTGGTCTCTTGTCTCAGTTTGTAATATCTCTGTAGACCCTATCATGCTGGGTATTTTTCCTGCCATTGGGTCCTAAGATTTCTCTCTGAATTTTTACTAACAAATGCCCTTTTCTTGTGCTAGATTGAGAATTGGATAGATACATACATACAAACATACATACATAAATGAAGGAGAAAGAACAAATCTTCCTTACAGAAGAATTCCAAATATGTGAACACATGCCCCCTCCAGCAGATGGAACTTAACTTCCCTGTCTCCAAGTATGAGCTGGACTTAGTGACTCCCTTCTAACAAATAGAGTATGGAGAAGGAAATATAGTAGCTTCACAGTGGAGAAACCTGGCAGACAGTACTTTAACGAGCCCATCAGTGTTAATATCACCAGTGATAAGTCATGTGGATATCATGTACCCCCTGATATTTAACACTTGAAGGAAAGAGACACTTCACCTCTGTAGTGTTTTCCCCCAAACCCGTAATTCCAGTCAAATAATGAGAAAACATCAGATAAGTCCAACTTAAGGAACATTTTATAAAATAACTGACCAGTTCTCTTAGAAAACAAGGAAAGACTATGAGAAACTGTCACAGATGACAGGAGACCCAGGAGACATGATAACCAAAAGGAAAGTGGTATCCTGATTTGGATCCTGGAAGAGAAAAGAGATCTTAGTGGAAAAGTTGGTGAAATCCAAATAAAGTATGTAGTTTAGATAATAGTCTTGTTCCAACTCTAGTGTCTTAGTTTTGATAAAAGTACCATAGTTATATAAGGTGTTAACATTAGGACAAGCTGGCTGAGATGATATGAGGATTCTCTCTACAATCTCTGTAGCGTTTTTGTAAATCTATAACTACTTCAGAAAAAAAATGAAAAAGATGACTGAGAAGCTAATTGAATCTCCAGGAGCACCAGAGAGTCAGATGCGGTGGCTACAGAGCCAGGAACTGTTGCCAAGCCCACATGGCAGAACTGGGCCAACAAAGACTCCACAGCCCCCTCTGGCCACAGACACTGCAGGTTCTTCAACCCACACCATAACACCAGGCCCTCTTCTCTCTTGCTGCTGCTGCCACAGTCTGCCCAGAACGGAGTCCAGACAGCCCCTGCCTCCTCCCATTGCTGGCTACACTTGAACAACCACTGCAGGGAGGTTGGGACTTGAGTACCTGAAATTTTAGCTTCCATCCCTGGAGGGGGCTCTACTTCTTAAAATGGGAGATTTCCCAGACATAAGAAGGATGTTCCAATGCTCGGTGGCCAGAAAGAAGGACATATATCCATTGCAGTGATTGAGGTCAGCTAATTGGAGTGGTCACACAGGGCCCCTTGGAAGAAATAGAATATAGATAAGGCATTATTATAGTGAAACCGAATTTGGAATAAAACTCAATAGCATCTGGCACTCAGCCCTGTGGCCATGGTGTGGTTCTGACAAATAGAAAGGCATCATTTTCATGCAAACACCATATTGAACAAGCAGTACATAGAGTGTCAGCAGAAAACAACTTCATGTTTGTCTTCCACAGTCCCCCCACTGTCAGCTCTGAGGGGCCATGTCTGCTGAGTTTTACGCCCAGGGTAGAAGTCTTCAAGAATTTTCTGGTCACTCTTGAGTAATACACACAACTGTAGGGTCACTTCAAGTCATAAATCACAATTTCAGATTAGCATTAAAATGTCTAGCCTTATGGAATAGTCAAAATTTCAAATCTGCTTTTAAGCTGTGGCTTCTCCCCCTCCTACAGTTTGGGTCTGAGGTCAAGGAAGGAAAGGGTCTGTCTTCTCTCATATCTGTCCTTCCTCTGGCTTTTATGGTTTCAACCCCTCAAGAGCTGAAGTACAGTCAGGGTGAGTAGGCCAGGGGAGCAGAAAAGTTTCTACTTCCCTGGTACTGTCATAAAGTTTAGAAGTTGTGATCTTATTTCCCCACATGTTTAAAGTTGACTTTTTTCACGGGCTGTGACATGGTTCTTCAGAGATCTTAGAGGTTTCTCATCTGCACTTTCTTGGAGGGCAAATGCAACTCTTTTCTGACTGGTCACTTCCTTTTCTCCTCATTCCCTAGAAATCCAGTTTCCCTCCACTCAGGTCTTAGGTCTCCATGCCTCTCTAGACCACTGTCTCAAACAAGATAACCACATGCTAGCTTGCTCTCTGGATCCACATCTGGTCCACAAGAAACACTCATGTGCCAATCTTCCGTGACTTACGATGGGGTTACATCCTGATAAATCCATTATAAGTTGAAAATATTGTAAGTCGAAAATGCATTTAACCTATAGAACATCATAGCTTAGCCTAGCTTACCTTAAATGTGCTCAGAACACTTACGTTAGCCTGCAGTTGGACAAAATCACCTAACACGAAGCCTATCTTATATTAAAGTGTTGAAATCATGTAATTTATTGAATACTGTACTGAAAGTGCAAAGCAAAATGGTTGTATGGGTACAGGATGGTTATATGCATATTGGTTGTTTACCCTTGTGATCACATGGCCAACTGGGAGCTGCAGCTCGCTGCCACTGCCCAGTATCACGAGAGAATATGTACCACATATTGCTGACCTGGGAAAAGATCAAAATTCAAAATCAGAAGTATGGTTTCTACTGAATGAGTATCACTTTTGCACCATTATCAAGTCTAAAACTCGTAAGTCAAACTATGATAAGTCCGGGACTATCTGTACTCACTCAATGGCCTGACATCTCTGAAAATCTTGTACCTCTCCTTTTAACCAACCATGAAGGCAACTAGTAGGTCTCTCTCTCACCCTTTAGATAATTCTGTGCTCCTCAGATGCAGGAGACATATATTAAGCTCTCTAAGTAGATCCCTTGAAGCTCCTTTCCATAAGCTTGAAAGTTCAGATACTCCTAGATCTTCCTTTGAAGGTAAAGGTTGTGTAGAACTCATGGCAAAAGAACAGCTTTCTCTCAAATTCTTCTTCACCCATTTCCAACTTCTGACTATTTTCCACCCAAAATGCCAAGGAAGAGTTTAAGAGTCATCTAGCCTGTTTTCTATCACTTCTTTTGAAAAGATTTTATTGTGGTGAAACCCCTCACTTTGAACTGTGATATTGATTGTCTTGGTGTTTCAACTGAATGTTCCATTTTAGTATCCTGTGATCTTGAATCCATCCTCAAAGCAAACAAAGGTTGCCTTCCTCTTGGTTCTCCCAGCTTGCTAGAACATCCTAACCTTCAACAATCATGTGGGGTGAGCTGGGGAAGGGGCAGCGGCAGACACAGCCCTCTAGTGTAGAACGGTATATGGTCAACTTCTCCAGCATTGTTCTGGTGGTTACTCCTGTCCCAGAGGTCTACTCAAATAACAGTTACCTTTCCAAATGTGATCTGTGCACTAAAGCAAGACAAATATTTCAGCTTCTCCCTTACAGACTCAAACATTTTAAATGCCCAAATACATTCTATTTTTATTTCACAATAAAACAAACCTTCCTAGATAAAAATTGTTTGATGTCCATTCAATACACAGTCTTCTTTTGGAGCTCATGGCCCTGAGATGAGAGGCTTATAGTGAGAGTACTAATACCAATAGAATGCAAAAATCCTCCAAAATACTGACAAAATAAACACAGAAAAATATATATATATATATATATAGGATTATATATATAAAGGATTATATACCATGACCAAGTGGGATTGGTTGGTTAAATATCTAAAAATCAATTAATGTAATACACTATATCAATAGAATAAAGGACAAAAATCACATGATCATCTCAATAGATACAGGAAAACATCTGACAAAACTCAATATCCCTTCATAATAAAAACATTCAACAAACTAGGAATAGAAGGGGGCTTCCTCAACCCGATAAAGGGCATCTACAAAAACCCTAAAGCTAGCAATATACTTAATGGCAAGAGAGTGAAACTTTCTCCCTAAGATCAAGAACAAGTTAAGGAAATCCACTCTCACCACTCATATTCAACATTGTACTGGAAGTTATAGTAAGGGTAATTAGGCAGGAAGGTGAAATAAAAGGAAAATAGATTGGAAAGTAAAATCATCTGCATTTGCAAGTGAAATAATGTCTTATGTAGAAAATCCTAAGGAAGCCATTGAGAAACAATTAAAATTAAAAGATTTCAACAAAGTTGCAGGTTACAAAATCAACATACAAAAATCAGTTGTATTTCTGTACATTACAAAATTAAGAAACAAAAATGAAAATTAAGAAAACAATTTCATTTACAATAGCTTCACAAAGAATAAAATACTTAGGAATAAATTGAACCAAGGAAGTACAAGGCTTCTAGGTTGAAGACAACAAAACATTGTTGGAAGAAATTTTAAAAGACCTAAATAAGTGGAAAGACATCCTATGTTCATGGATCAGAAGACTTGTTAAGACATAATAGTCCCCAAATTTATCTACAGATTCAATGAGATCTCTATCAAAATCTTTGCTGCATTCTTTGCAGAAATTGACAAGCTGATTTTGAAGTTCATATGAAAATTAAAGAAGACCAAAATAGGCAAACCAATCTTTTTCTTTTTATAAATATCTTTATTGGAGTATAATTGATTTACAGTGTTGTGTTAGTTTCTGCTGTACAACAAAGTTAATCAGCTATAGGTATACATATATCCCCATCTCCTCCCTCTTGAGCCTTCCTCCCACCCACCCTATCCCACCCTTCTAGGTCATCACAAAGCTTCGAGCTGATCTCCCTGTGCTATGCAACAGCTTCCCACTAGCCATCCATTTTGCATTTGGTAGTGTATATATGTGCATACTACTCTCTCACTTTGTCCCAGCTTCCCCTGCTTCATTCCCTGTGTCCTCAAGTCCGTTCTCTACGTCTGCATCTTTATTCCTGCCCTGCAACTAGATTCATCAGTACAGTTTTTTTAGATTCCATATATGTGCATTAGAATACGGTATTTGTTTTTTCTTTCTGACTTACTTCACTCTGTATGACAGACTCTAGCTCCATCCACCTCACTACAAATAACTTAATTTCTTTCCTTTTTATGGCTGAGTAATATTCCATTGTATATATGTGCCACGTCTTCTTTATCCTTTCATCTGTCGATGGACATTTAGGTTGCTTCCATGTCCTGGCTATTGAAAATAGTGCTGCAATGAATATTGTGGTACATGTATTTTTTAAATTATGGTTTCTCAGGATATATGCCCAGTAGTGGGATTGCTGGGTCATATGGTAGTTCTATTTTTAGTTTTTTAAGGAACCTCCATACTGTTCTCCATAGTGGCTGTATCAATTTACACTCCCACTAACAGTGCTGGAGGGTTCCCTTTTCTCCACACCCTCACCAGCATTTATTGTTTGTAGATTTTTAGGTGATGGCCATTCTGATCGGTGTGAGGTGATACCTCATTGTGGTTTTGATTTGCATTTCTCTAATGATTAGTGATGTTGAGCATCCTTTCATGTGTTTGTTGGCAATCTGTATATCTTCTTTGGAGAAATGTCTATTTAGGTCTTCTGCCCGTTTTTGGATTGGGTTGTTTGTTTTTTGATATTGAGGTGCATGAGCTGCTTGTATATTTTGGAGATTAATCTTTTGTCAGTTACTTCATTTGCAAATATTTTCTCGCATTCTGAGGGTTGTCCTTTCATCTTGTTTATGGTTTCCTTTGCTGTGCAAAAGCTTTTAAGTTTCATTAGGTCCCATTTGTTTATTTTTTATTTTATTTCCATTACTCTAGGAGGTGGGTCAAAAAAGATCTTGCTGTCATTTATGTCATATAGTGCTGTGCCTGTGTTTTCATTTATAGTGTCAGACCTTACATTTAGGTTTTTAATCCATTTTGAGTTTATTTTTGTGTATGGTATTAGGAAGTGTTCTAATTTCATTCTTTTACATGTAGCTGTCCAGTTTTCCCAGCACCACTTATTGAAAAGGCTGCCATTGTATAGTCTTGCCTCCTTTGTCAAAGAGAAGGTGACCATATGTGTGTGGGTTTATCTCTGGGCTTTTGATCCTGTTCCATTTATCTATACTTCTGTTTTTGTGCCAGTACCATACTTTCTTGATTACTGTAGCTTTGCAGTATAGTCTGAAGTAAGGGAGCCTGATTCCTCCAGCTCCATTTTTCTTTCTCAAGATTGCTTTGGCTATTCGGGGTCTTTTGTGTCCATACAAATTGTAAAATTGTTTGTTCTAGTTCTGTGAAAAATGCCATTGGTAATTTGATAGGGATTGCATTGAATCTGTAGATTGCTTTGGGTAGTAGAGTCATTTTCACAATGTTGATTTCTCCAGTCCAAGTACATGGTATACCTCTCCATCTGTTTGTAACATCTTTAATTTCTTTCATCAGTGTCTTATAGTTTTGTGCATACAGGTCCTTTGCCTCCTTAGGTAAGCTTATTCCTAGGTATTTTCTTCTTTTAGTTGCAATGGTAAATGAGAGTGTTTCCTTAATTTCTCTTTCTGATTTTTCATTGTTAGTGTATAGGAATGTAAGAGATTTCTGTGCATTAATTTTGTATCCTGCTACTTTACTAAATTCATTGATTAGCTCTAGCAGTTTTCTGGTGGCATCTTTAGGATTTTCTATGTATAGTATCATCTCATCTGCAAACAGTGACAGTTTTACTTCTTCTTTTCCAATTTGGATTCCTTTTATTTCTTTTTCTTCTCTGATTGCCGTGGCTAGGACTTCCAGAACTATGTTGAATAATAGTCATGAGAGTGGGCACCCTTGTCTTGTTCCTGATCTTAGAGGAAATAGTTTCAGTTTTTCACCATTGAGAATGATGTTGTCTGTGGGCTTGTCATATATGGCATTTATTATGTTGAAGTAAATTCCCTCTATGCCTACTTTCTGGAGGGTTTTTATCATAAATCGGTGTTGAATTTTGTCAAAAGCTTTTTCCGCATCTATTGAGATGATCACATGCTTTTTATCCTTCAGTTTCTTAATATGGTGTATCATATTGATTGCATATATTGTAGAATCCTTGCATTCCTAGGATAAACCCCACTTGATCATGGTGTATGATCCTTTTAATGTGCTGTTGGATTCTGTTTGCTAGTATTTTGTAGAGGATTTTTGCATCTATGCTCATCAGTGATATTGGCCTGTAATTTTCTTTTTTTGTGACATCTTTGTCTGGTTTTGGTATCAGGGTGATTGTCGCTTCATAGAATGAGTTTGGGAGTGTTCCACCCTCTGCTATATTTTGGAAGAGTTTAGAAGGATAGGTGTTAGCTTTTCTCTAAATGTTTGCTATAATTCACCTGTGAAGCCATCTGGCCCTGGGCTTTTTTTTGTTGGAAGATTTTTAATCACAGTTTCAATTTCAGTGCTTGTGTTTGGTCTGTTCATGTTTTCTATTTCTTCCTGGTTCAGTCTTGGGAGGTTGTACTTTTCTAAGAATTTTTCCATTTCTTCCAGGTTGTCCATTTTATTGGCATATAGTTGCTTGTATATGCCCAGCATGATCCTTTGTATTTCTGCAGTGTCAGTTGTTACTTCTCCTTTTTCATTTCTAATTCTGTTGATTTGAGTCTTCTCCCATTTTTCCGTGATGAGTCTGGCTAATGGTTTATCAATTTTGTTTATCTTCTCAAAGAACCAGCTTTTAGTTTTATTGATCTTTGTTACTGTTTTCTTTGTTTCTTTTTCATTTATTTCTGATCTGATCATTATGATTTGCTTCCTTCTGCTAACTTTGGGGTTTTTTTGTTCTTCTTTCTTTAATTGTTTTAGGTGTAAGGTTGGGTTGTTTATTTGAGATTTTTCTTGTTACTTGAGGTAGGATTGTATTGCTATATATTTCCCTCTTAGAACTGCTTTTGCTGCATCCCATAGGTTTTGGGTCATCGTGTTTTCATTGTCATTTGTTTCTAGGTATTATTTGATTTCCTCTTTGATTTCTTCAGTTATCTCTTGGTCGTTTTGTAGTGTATTGTTTAACCTCCATGTGTTTGTATTTTTTACAATTTTTTTCCTGTAATTGATATCTAGTCTCATAGTGTTGTGGTTGGACAAGATGATTGATATGATTTAAATTTTCTTAAATTTATGAAGGCTTGATTTGTGACCCAAGATGTGATCTATCCTGGAGAATCTTCCGTGTGTACTTGAGAAGAAAGTGTATTCTGTTGTTTTTGGGTGGAATGTCCCATAAATATCAATTAAGTTCATCTGGTCTAATGTGTCATTTAAAGCTTGTTTTCTTATTTATTTTGTTTGGATGATCTGTCCATATAAGTGGGGGTGTTATAGTTGTCTACTGTTATTGTATTACTGTTGATTTTCCCTTTTATGGCTGTTAGTATTTGCCTTGTATAATGAGGTGCTCCTATGTTGGGTACATACATATTTACAATTGTTATATCTTCTTCTTGGATTGATCCCTTGATCATTATATAGTGTCCTTCCTTGTCTCTTTATTTTAAAGTCTAATAATAATCTTTATTTTAAAGTCTATTTTGCCTGATATGAGTATTGTTACTCCAGATTTCTTTTGATTTCCATTTGCATGGAATGTCTTTTTCCATCCCTTCACTTTCAGTCTGTATGTGTCCCTATGTCTGAAGTGGGTCTCTTGTAGACAGCATATGTACGGGTCTTGTTTTTGTATCCCTTCAGCCAGTCTGTGTCTTTTGGTTGGGGCATTTAATCGATTTACATTTAAGGTAATTATTGATACGTATGTTCCTATTACCATTTTCTTAATTGTTTTGGGTTTGTTTTTGTAAGTCTTTTCCTTCTCTTGTGTTTCCCAATTAGAGAAGTTCCTTTAGCATTTGTTGTAAAGCTGGTTTGGTGGTGCTGAATTCTCTTAAGTTTTGCTTGTCTGTAAAGCTTTTGATTTCTCCATCAAATCTGAATGAGATCCTTGCTGGGTAGAGTAATGTTGGTTGTAGGTTTTCCTTTTCATCACTTTAAAAATATCTTGCCACTGCCTTGTGACCTGTAGAGTTTCTGTGGTAAGATCAGCTGTTAACCTTACAGTGATTCCCTTGTATGTTATCTGTAGGCAAACCAATCTTGAAAAAGAAGGGTAAACTTGGAGAACTCACTTCCCAATTTCAAAACTTACTACAAAACTATAGTAATCAAGACACGATGGCACTGGCATAAGGATAGATATAAATATCAATAAGTTAGAATGGAGAGTATGGCAATAACCTCTTATATTCAACTCATTTTTGACAAGGGAGCAAAGAAAATTAAATGGGGAGATAATAGTCTCTTCAACAAATGGTACTAAGACAAATACATATCTACATGCTGTAGAATGAAGTTGGACCTCTACTTCACACCATATACACCATGTATAAAAATGAACTCAAAAGGCGTCAAAGATCTAATTTTAAGACCTAAAACTATAAAACTCTTACAAAAAAGCAGAGGCATTAATGTTCATGATTTTGGATTAGGACATATTTTCTTAGATACTGCATCAGAGGTACAAGTGACAAAAGAAAAAATAGATAAATTAGACATCATCAAAATTAAAACCTTTGTGTTTCATAGCACATCATCAAGAAAGTAAAAATACAATCCACAGAATGGGAGAAAAATTTTATATATCACATATCTGATAAGGATTACTATCCATAATATATAAATATCTCTTATAACTCAAGAATAAAAAGACAAATAATGCAATTAACAAAGGATCTGAATAGACATTTCTCTAAAAAAGATATACCAATGGCCAATGAGTAAATGGAAAGATGTTCAACATCATTAGTTATCAGGGAAATGCAGATCAAAATCACAATGAGGGAACTCCCTGGCAGTCCAGTGGTTAGTACTTGGCGCTTTCACTGCCAGGGCCTGGGCCCAGGTTTGATCACTGGCCAGTGAACTAAGATCCTGCAAGCCACATGGCACAGTCAAAAACAACAAACAAGCAAAAAACACAATGAGATACCACTTCATACCCACTAGGATGGCTAAAATCAAAAGGACAAATAATAAGTGTTGCTGAGGGGCTTCCCTGGTGGCGCAGTGGTTGAGAGTCCACCTGCCGATGCAGGGGACATGGGTTCGTGCCCCGGTCCGGGAAGATCCCACATGCCGCGGAGCGGCTGGGCCCGTGAGCCATGGCCGCTGAGCCTGCGTGTCCGGAGCCTGTGCTCCGCAATGGGAGAGGCCACAACGGTGAGAGGCCCGCATACCGCAAAAAAAAAAACAAACAAACAAACAAACAATAAGTGTTGCTGAGGATGTAGAAAAATTGGAACCCTCACACATTGCTAGTGAGAATGTAAAATGTGGCAGCCACTTTGGAAAACAGTCTGGCAGTTTCCCAGAAGGTTAAACATAGAATTACCATATTACCCAGCAATTCCACTTCTAGGTATATATCCAAGAGAAATGAAAACATATAGCCACACAAAAACGGGTTCATGAATATTCATAGTATCATTTTTCACAATAGCCAAAAAACATGGAAACAACCCAAATGTCCATTAGCTGATGCATGGATAAATAAATGTGGTATATCCATACAGTGAAATATTATACAGCCACAAAAAGGAACTGATACTTGCTACAACATGATGACCCTTGCAAATATTATGCTAAGTGAAAGAAGCCAGTCTCAAAAGACCAAGTATTGTATGATTCTATCTATATGAAATGTCCAGAATAGGCAAATCCATAGAGACAGAAAGTATATTAGTAGTTGCTTAGGACTGAGGGACTTGGGGGTAAATGAAGAGTGACTGCCAATGAGTACAGGGCTTTTCTTTTTTTTTTAATTTTTATTTATTTATTTATTTATTTTTGGCTGCTTTGGGTCTTCGTTGCTGCACACAGGCTTCCTCTAGTTGCAGCGAGCAGGGGCTATTCTTTGTTGCGGTACGCGGGCTTCTCATTGCAGTGGCTTCTCTTGTTGCAGAGCACGGGCTCTAGGTGTGTGGGCTCCAGTAGTTGTGGCACACAGGCTCAGTAGTTGTGGCTCGCGGGCTCTACAGCGCAGGCTCAGCAGTTGTGGCGCACAGGCTTAATTGCTCCGCGGCATGTGGGATCTTCCTGAACCAGGGCTCTAACCCATGTCCCCTGCATTGGCAGGTGGATTCTTAACCACTGCGCCATCAGGGAAGCCCCCAGGGCTTCTTTTTGAGGTGATGAAAATATTCTAAAATTGAGCATAGTGATGGCTGTACAGCTCTGTAAATATACTATTGAACTATATGCTTTGAATGAATTGTATGGTATGTAAATAATATCTCAATAAAGCTGTAATTTATTTTTAAAGTGCTGATGTAGTCTTTGCTATGCAAAAATACAAGCAATGCTGAGATGAAATGCAGAGGAGTCTTTTTAAAATATTACAAAACACATTAAATCTTGGACTTGCTAAAAGTTGTGGTGAACAAGTTATTGTTTCTGGGACCTAACATGACCGGCAGACTAACCGTAATTAAGAGTAAAGGGATTTTCAACTAGAAGGTGGTTTGGGAAAAGCCTAGTTTCTCAGCATGATGCCAAAATGGCCAAGGCTCCCACCAGCACAAGGCCTCCTGGCTCCCACCTGCAGACCTGAGCTGCTGCCGATAAAGGGTCCCGCAAGGAGTGGTCCCTAGAGGCAAGTCATCCAGAGGCTGTGTGCCTAAGGCTCATGCAAAAACCAAGAGCCCCAGGGTCCATAGTCCTGGAGCACACAATACTAGGAGAATGTGAACTATTATTTTAGCCTAGGTTTCCTCCTAAGCAAAGGCTCCTCTGTGAGATAGACAGGGATAATAAATAGGACTGGAAGTGTCCATACCAATGTTTTTATGCTCAATCTTCTGGACACTCTGAGAAGCCTCACAGAATGCATTTTACAACTGTTTACCCATGGGATGAAAGGGGGAAGTATTTATTTGTCAGCTCCATTTTGCCACTGGCTAAGGGCTGTTTTGTGGGGAGTTAACTCTCCCTATTTCCGGGGTGTGCAACCAAAAGTTCCCACAGGCATGCTGTGAAGACAGAGGGGCCCAGGGTAGAAGGCACAAGGCACACCATACACTCATTTATAGCTGTGAACACACCTGGAACTGGTAGCTTCAGCCACAGTTAGAGGAGGAAGCCAATTTCAGAAAATTTGAAACAATGCTTAAGAGGTGTCTGATGCAATTATCAACTAAGTTCTGTGAGGTCTCAGAATCAGGTACAGAATTTTCAGGGTCCAATGAAACATGAAAATGTGGGGTGTTTGTTCCAAAATTATTAGAATTTCCAGGTGGTGACAGCAGAGCATAAGCCAAGCCCAGGGTCCTTCTGAGAGTGGACCCTGTGTGACTGCACTGGTTGTACATGGCCATGAAGCTGGCCTCGTGTGGACTCTAAAGTAGCAAATTACCCTCACCCTCACTCCTACACACACACACACACACACACACACCACGTACTCCTGACTACATCTCCATAAGACACATTGACATTGAGGGGCTGAGTTCCCTCTTCTTTGCCTCTCCTTCGGCTCTGACCACACATCCATAGGCAAGGCAGGGGGGTTCCTGACCCTGCTGGTGTGTGCTAAGGTTTTTCCAGGCCAAGGTCAAGTCTGGAAAAAGGAGAGAATTTTTCATAAAGCTGCTTATTTTTTCCATAAGTTTCTTTATTATAAGATTCCTTCCTTACCTTAGAAATCATGGTGATCGTAAGCAGTACTTTTTTTTTTCCTGCCAAGGAAGGATATTAATTTTTTTTCAGTGTCGGTCCTTTGCCAATTTTGGACTTGAAAATTAGTGGCTCATGAATGTCTGAAGATACTGGGTTGGGAGGAAGAAGAGGAGGTAGGTGTTCAAAATCAAGAGGCTGGTTGATGTAGGGATTGGAGGCCACTTGGATAGGCAGAGAACAGTGCGGGTATTTTATCAGCAGCTCAGCAGCCCCTACAAGATAGAGAACCATCAATACCTCCAAGCTCAAGTCTGCCCCTTGTGAGTGTTCCTGGCGTGCTCTTTCCTTCATCCATTTTCTTGCCAAGGCTCTGCGTAAGGATGAAGGGGAAAGCCCTGCCTGTAGGTAGAGCGTGAGCATTTGGGAAGCTCCTCTTCTTAAAAATATGAGCCTCTGGTCTACTCAAGTGACTTAATGTGTTAATTCTTTTAAAATGCATTAAAACCCTAGGTAAGAAAATTCCTCTGTAGCACTTGGTATAGTGCCTGATGCATTGAAAATGCTGTACATATATGATGATGATGATATTAACATCAAGTGATTATATCACTAAATCCTAACAAAACCCAAAGAGACAGGTGCTAATATTATCCCCATTTTTTGGCTGAGGAAACTAAAGTTCAGAGAGACTGAATAAGTTACTCAAAGTTACACTGCTTGGGAGCAGAGGGCCAGGATCCAAAACAGACCCAGAGTCTATTGTTTAACCACACTGCCATGTCACTTCTTCTGAGAATATACAAGGTCGGGCTGAGAAGTGTGGAGGTCGATGGGCCAGTGAGCTTCCTGATTCTTGCTGCACCACTGGGTAGGCAGCATTTACCTAAGAGTGCTTCAAGTAAAAACACAAAGCCCTTTCCTAACCTCTGTCTCCCTTTGTCCTCTTTCTGTACCCTCTTTTCTCCTGGCATTCCTTGTGTGATTCTGGAGGAGCCAATAGAGGAAACAGACCAAAGAGCTCCTTTCAGGACAAAATCTTGCATCTTCAATATCTAGAAGCAGTATCAACTATCTAGCATCTCACATACAGTAGGTGAATAATAAATGTTTGCAGATCACTACGAGAAGGCAGCCTCTTCCAGGTCCCCATGAAACAGCTAGTGGTGTTCCTGAGCAGGCTAGCGAAGTCTCCAGCATTCAGCATGCCACACAGTGGGCTCCATGCCCACTTTTATTCCCACATCTCTCCCTACGCAGGTCCAAATCAAACCTCATTATTAATTACAACACCTCTGAAAGATGCAGGAGGTGTGTAGTATAGCCCCATCCCCAAATTCAGGGAATGTCATCTGATATATTCCATCACGTCCCATTACGTACCACCCACTCTCCAGATGTGTCCACTTCAGCCTCAGAAATCTGAAGAACAGCTTCTGTGTCATCTCGATTTTACCTAATTAATGCACGACTCTAAGGAAGCACCCCCAAGTGTCTGAGCAGGATCTCTGAAAGGTTAGAATCTGCCAAAGTCTCCAGATATGGAAAAACATTAGACCCTCCACTCCGAGCCCACCCCAAAGTATACCTTCTCTTAAGCAAAATCAGCTACTCTTCTGATAGTACCCCTTAGTATCCACTTATTAAATCACCAGTCATTTGTTAAGAAGCACTGAATTCATTATGAATTCAGAACTGAGACTATGCAGTTATAGCTCTACATATGGGAGAAACCATTTCGGACTGATTTTCCATTTCCAACACTAAACAAGGCTTTGCCAAAATGTTTTATTTCATGCTTTATTTGAGCGAGCACCAAATGATAGGCATTGTTGCCTTTTAAATTGAACGCATATGCAAATCGGTAGACTATCCCAGATCCTCTGGAAGAAATCTGCCCAAGCTCCATATGAATTACATGATTAATGAGTGATTCTTGGCATCTGGGTCTCACACTGATGTTCTTGCTGTAGCAGGCACACTCATAAACAATGTGAATTATCATTTTAAAGCATTTGTGTGTGTCTCATTCCAATATGGACACCAAATTTATTGGCCTGGAGTTGCAGATTTAACAGGAAAAAGAGGAAGGAAATCAGACTTTTTTGTTTGGCCAGGCTGGTAGTCCTAGCTCCAGAGATTTTATGGCTGAAGCAAGGAAGAGGCCAACATGGTCACAAAGCCAAGTATGTCTGGCTCTTCCGCAAAGAACAGGTATTCTCCTTGCCCAGTCAAGGGAGAGCAAAGGCCCACTTACCAGATGCAAAGATGCTCCTCAGCCTTCTCTCTCTGTGTATAAGCTCAAGCACCGCCATGCTGCTTCTTCTGAGTGCCCAACTGCTTGGCACAGGCCCAAGAACAATTCTGAGTTGTACAGTGATCAAGCCAACCTTGGGTTAAGACTCTCATTCCTCCTCCTTTCTAAAGGGATCAAATACAAAAAACACTTGAGGGGGCTATATAAAATCGAGGAATCCAGAAATGCAGGAGGGAATCACTTTTGGAACAGGAGTAGAGAAGTCTTCTTCAGCAACAGTTGTCCATGGCCAGGGATGGTGGCAACAGTTGTCTGTGGCATTACATCCAAGGATCTAAGACAAGGGTAGTTGTCTCTAGGCCCACATAGGCTATGCTTCCATTTATTCTGTAGACCGTGAAATCTGTTTCCACAAAGAACATTTAAAATTGGGTTGGGAGAGAAAAGCAACCTAGAAGAGCAGAAAGGGAGAAGGTGAGAAAAAGGCCTTTTCCATATGGAACACATCAGGGGCATCAGAATTTTGGGGACACTTTGACCTCATCTTTACCTTTGTAAATATCCTACCCTGCTTTTTTTCTTTTTCTCCTGATGTGCTCCACCTGTTAACACAAGGCAAATATTTTTCCTTAGGCAAGGAATATAAAGAAATGAGTCTGTTCAAGTTTTGTTTGATTTTTAATACCTTCTCTAAAAAATGTTCATGTTTACCATTAGCCAATAACAATTTCAAACATACTACGGAATGTTCACCCTTCCATTCTGTTTTTAGAATACAATTTTTTGCCTAGACGTGGTAATGGGTTTATTAATCCTTCACTGGGTATACAAGAAAACTCTACATCATGGCTTTAACGAGAGTTTCTCAACCTTAGCATTATTGACATTTGGGGCCAGGTAATTCTTTGCCATGGGGGCTGTCTTGTACAGATATTTAGCAGCATCCTTGGCCTGTCCTCATTAGATGCCAGCAGCACCAGCTGTGAAATCCAAAAATGTCTCCTGACATTGCCAAATGCCCCTTAGGGGGAAGTTCCTCCCCCCACACTAGAAACACTGGCTTTAAGAAAATCATTAAAATATGAAAAGGAGATATTAAAGTAGATGCCAATTTGAAAGATTAAATAATTTCCCAAGTATTTCAATACTTGAAGAGTAGACTCTACACATTGCCTAATTGCCATTTCCCAGCCTTCCCTAATTACACGGTGGGCTGATTCATTGATCTCTGACCTGGCAGAATCCTCTCCCAGCCCCAGAAGAGATGTCAGTTATGTGAACCCCATTTCCCTTTGCCAATGGTTGGTCAAAGGATGGGAATCTTGTTGCTCAGTTCTAGACAATGAGATGAAAAAGTGGGGGAAATATTTGGGAAGGCCTCAAGACTTTAAAAAATAGTAATAAATAATAATAAATAAGATCCTCTCTAAGAAAAAGGTCTCTCCTTTTCCCCCACTAGGATTTCTGCCTTTGAGTGGGACTGTATTGCTTGGAGCTTCAGCAGCCATCTCACAATCACAAGGAGCTAAACAAAAGGATGAAATGCCAATAGCTTGAGGAAGGTAAGGCAGAAAGCACAAAACGGCTTCAGTTCTCAACGACATCTTTGAACTGTTGAACCAGCCTTGGAACGTCCACCTCAGGCTGCTTGTTCGTAGAAATAATTGAACACTTTTATTGCTTAGCTAAACCAATGATTGGCAAACTATGGTCTGTGGGTAACATTCAGGAAATAAGAATTGTTTTTACATTTTTAAAAGGTTGTTTAAAAATTTTTAAAAAGCAACCATATGTGTCCCACAAAACCTAAAATATTTTTACTATATGGTCCTGCACAGAGCAAGTTTGCCAATCTGCAACCTAAACCCCACTCGTGGCAGATGTCTTGTGATTTGCTACCCAAAGCATTCCTAACTAATAGAAGTACTGATGTCACCATTTTACAATGACAGAAACTGAAGCTGAGTCGGCCAATGGTAGGCTCGACTAGACAAGTCAAATACAAATTTGCCATTATTTCAGTTCATTGTAAAGTGAAGCCAAATTGAGGTATCACAAAAGCATTAAACCTATTCTTTAGGGCTTCAAATAATATTTGTACTGTAGGCTTGATGTTACAAATCAGAATAGACACAGCCTCTTGATGAAACTCAATGTATTCAATGAATACTTGCAAAGGGGGCCAGGCTATCGTACTATCTGGAGCACCAAGGCATTTCTTGCATTAAGAAGTCAAAGCTAGAGACTCCAAGGGGGAAAAGTCGTTACAGAAGAACACTAGAAACAAACTCACTGATATGACACATTACCTCTCCTACTTGCAGAAACAGCTCTTGTACTTCCTCGTTGAATCACTCCGAGTGAATCCTCAGTGAAAAACAGTCAAAGCCTTCCTCCACTAACTCTAGCTCCCATGTTAATCTGCAGTCGGGCCAGCATGTTCTGTCACACCTTGGTAAAGGGTTTAAATAGTGGCAAAATCTTACGTACCCTCAGAGCATCAGGTCCAGAAGAGGGTACACAAAGCTCATTGTGGACAGCCCATAACATGAGTGTTGTATAAGAGTTACAGTAAACACCTGCCAACACCTAACCATGGAGCTACTACAGAACACCAAGGGATGGCAGGGCTGGGCTTTTCTCAGTTGATCCAACCAGCATTTCTTTGTCTTTGTATCCCACCCAGTACCTGACACACAGCAGGCGGTCAGTAAGGAACAAGCACCCTCAGTCTACACCCAGTACTGGTTGTGCTTCAATGTTGGGTTGGTTTGTCGACAGAGCTTGACCATGTCAGGATCCAGATTCACACATGTCTCCCATGGAGCACATTTTTCCACTGGCTCAATGACTGGAGATTTTTTCCATGTGCTCGCATTGTTGGGCCCTGAAAAGACTGACCGGAGGACTGTTGGCGCTTTTTAGAAGAGCCATCACTGTGACAGTGGGAACAGCTATGCTCCTTTCCGGCCTAGGACCTGGGGGTGTGGGTTCCAATGGTATGGTTATCAGAAGGAGGCTGCCCTCCCTGGCCTGGGTGGGTGCCCAGGGCTGGCTTTGGTGGCATCTGGTAGCCAAATGACTCTGGTGGGAGAGGCCTTGGCATCCAGAGCGGGCTCTTCACCACTGTGTCGTCCCCAGGGATCTGCTTCCTGCCATCTGGTCTGGGTCAGCTTCCCCAGAGTTCCTGTCTGTGCTGTAGGTCCTGAGGAAACCACAAGCTTTTCCTGAGAGAGACCTGAAGTCACAAGGTTATCTGCAGTGACTAGTAAAGAAACATCAGGGGTAAAGGTCTGCAAAAGAACGGGGTCAGGCAGCACTATGGTGAAGGGGAGACAACCTGTCGCTGGCTGTACGTGGGCTGCCCTGAGCAGGAACGTGAAGGAGTCATTCAGCCTATCGGTGCCGGTTAGACTGGCGTGTGGCTCGAGCATCAACAGTCCTTGGTCAACATCCTTCTGAGTGAACAGAGTCGTGTCTTCCATTGTGGTGCCCCGGGCCACTCTTCGTACAAGTCTGCCATGGACAGGGGGTTCTGTCACTTCAGATTTGGGATCACTGTTAGTCCTGTTAGCAAGCTCAGTAGCATCAAGGTCCTTTCTTCTCAGCTGATGGGCCACTCTGTTGGCAATTGTCAGATCTGACATAACCCGCAGGAAAGGCTGCACCCTGCTGCGCGGTGTTTGTCCTGATGTAAACAGCGAGAACCGTAGCTGGTCCTCTGAGGCAGTGAGGTGTGTCATGTGGTAAGAGAGCTTTCCTGAATTCAGATCCTCCTGTCCAAAGCTGATGACCACCTGGTTTTCGACGAGCAGATACCCATGTTGGAGGGGCCGTGTTATCTTGTACGTGATTTGGGGGCTCCTCCCATTGGTCACTGCTGACAGGTGAGCACTGGTGATGGGAACGGTTGTCTGGCCTTGTGGGAGAAGTAGGTCAGTGAGGTTCACGAGGATGATGGAGATGGGGATGACATCCAGGTGGAAGAGCTTGTAGAGTGGGCGGTGTTGGCCATCGGTCACACTGAGGTAAAACTCCGGAGAATGGGCTTCCACCTCGTATGAACCGCACCTGAGAGTTATCAATGTGGGCTTGTGTGAAATGCTCAACAGGTATGTGTGGACGGTGAGCCATTGCCAAAAAGCCATTATTAGGTTTACGGATGATCATATATCTGATCTCCTCTGGAGGACTGTCTGGATCTTCCACTTTTAGGTTTTCAGGTCCTAAAACCAACCTATTGCCCTGCAGAACTTTCAACCGAAGCCCTTTTGTCCTTAATTCTTGTGCCTTGTCATTTATAGGAGTGATGGTGATGTTAAACATCTCTTCAAGAAAGTCAGCCTCTGGCTTAGTGGTGGACTTGCTCTTTTGGTTGGGCCAAACGGCGAAGGTAAAACTGTCAGCTCGTGATTCAGAGTCATCGTGAAGGTATGTGATTCCAAGTTTATTAATTACATACTGAGAGAAATTGGGTTTGCTTTTGGTAATATTCCTCTATCCAACCATAATAGTTCCATGGTGAGGAAGAGATGTAACTTGGAACCAAGTTTCATATGAAGAATGCTGAGGTTTGGGCAATTTAAATAAGAGGTTGGAAGCATCCGACTTAGATTGGCCAATGAGAACTTTGTCTCATTCCTTGACAACAGCTCCTGTTAAAAACAAACGTAAAGACCAAAGTGACATCTCGTTAGAATTTTCAAATGACAGCTGTAAGACTTTTTCTCCCTCAGATTTGCCTGTCCTAGTGGATAATTCACAACACCTTGGTATCTGAATTAGCACTGCTACCCAAAGCATACGAAAAAAGTAAATTTTAAATACACACACCCACACTGTTAAGTCAATATTTCACGTAAGAGAGTTTTAAAACCTTGAGATTCACTTATAACGTATTCATCTCCTAACTTACCTACTACCGCACTTTCTTTTGCCATGGAAACAGGTGCAGCTTTCAATACCCCTTTCCTTTTAAGAACTTGCCCTATTTGTTATTTTCATTTTCCATCAACAGTTTTCAGTCATGGGCATGGTGAAGTCCCCATTTGGAGGTACAAATAAGAATTCTGTAAAGCTAATTTGCCATCCTTCCCCACTACATCTACTGAGGCATATGAGAGGAGAGAGCAGAGGCCCAGAGAAAGAGCACACATAAAGAAATAACAAATTTTTATAGCCATATAAGTTTTTTTCCAAAGGTGGATACATTGGCATTGACAATTAAAAAGGAAAAGATGTATTTCCAAATTGTCCCTACTTTAATAATTAGAGATAAGGTACTGACTATATCATGGTGGAATTACCTGTATTTGCAAGCAGACGACTCTGCCGACCAGGTTCATTAATTTCATATGAAATAGTTATAGGAAACTCCTCAGGGCCTAGAGCTGCTGGTGGGGAGGACACTGTGAACATGAAAGAGTCTTCTGCAGTCCAGCCTGTATTTTCCCGGTCTACATGCTGGTATAATACCAGTTGCTCACTGACCTGGCCAGATAGTAAGAAAAATCAGCGCCTGGTTTGAGGGATAATACGAGAATTAACGTATATCCTAATTGGAGGAGATACATGTCTTTTCAGGGTTTACTCTACCCCTCCTCAAACTTCTGCACATTTCCATGCAAATTCAGGAACATTAAAAGTGTGCTTATTGGTCAAACCTAAGTGATTCTATTACCAAAATGATCTACTTATCAGAGAAAAAAAAGTACATTGATTCTGAGATGACTAATGCCTAAGGTATATATATATATATATATATTATAAAAAGTTTATAATGAACCTTCACTTCCATGTCAGCATCATAACTACCAGCTCCCAACCAATCTTGCTTCACATGTACTCCTACCCACGTTTCTGCCCACGAGATTATTTTGAAGCAAATCACAGACATCGTGTCATTTCATCTGTAAATGCTCTAGTATTAGTAAAAGATGACTTTTTTCAAATATTCAGTTAGTGTAGTGTTCAAATATCTCTGGTGGTCTAGTACATGTCTTTTTTTTTTTTAACATAGTTGCTTTGAGTCAGGATCCTAAATCCACACCTCACATTTGTTTGGTACTTCTCATTGGTTTCTTTTCATCTACAGGTTCCCTTTCTCTAATTTTTTTTCTTGTAATTTATCTGCTGAAGAACTTGGGTTGTTTGTCTTTTGAGTTTCCTACATTCTGGATTTTGCTGATTGCATCCATATGGTGTTGTTTGGCATGTTCCTCTGGTCCCTATATTTCCTATACACTACCGGTTAAATCTAGAGGCTTAAGAATCAGGTTCAATTTTTTGGTAAGAATGTTTTACACATTGTATTGTATATTTCCTCTTGCATTGCATCGCAAGGCAAAATAATGCTGGGCTGCTGCTCTTTAGGATGTGTTAAGATTGATAAGTGGCTTCAAGTGCTGCCATCCAACTACCTTAAGGTTCCCCATAAGCCTATCAACTAATAGCTTTACATACTCATTGATACAATTGCCTAAACTCATTATTTTTGCAGTGGCAAAACACTGATATTATTTATCTTATCGTTCCTTCTTCATTCTTATCTGTAATTCTTCTATTTATAAAGAACTTTCTCTTATCAGCTATTTGGTTGTGCAGTACATGCAGGAAAGACAGGATTAAGTGTTTGATTCTTATCCTTTATATATCATTTTTCAGACGGTGAGTCCCCTGGCTCCAATCTCCAAACATTGTTCTCTTTGTTTAAGAATCATCAACTCATGAATTTTAATATATGATGTATTTCATTCCATTGCAAGTATTATTTTCATTGATTTTCAAACTGCCCCACCTGGCTTAAGATATTTTTCAAGATGTAATGCAAGTCCCTAATGCCTGTGGCCTATCAGTGTCCTTTTTATCTCATCGGATGGAGATGGGTTCTACCCAGTGTTGTGTTGTCCAGATACCATGTGGGCAGTCCTTCCCTCAACAGCAGTGATTGAATGTTCTAAAACTGCAACCACAGAAGGGAAGGCTAGAGAGAAAATATTCGACCCTTAGTTCCTATAGGTCACATCTTTTTCTGACCTGCTATCTGTTATAATAGCTGAACTTACAGGTAGGTTCTGCCAAAATACTTGAGTGTCCACGTCAAACGTGCCGAGGATAAGTTATCACGTAATTTAGAGAGAAGTTGAGTTTGTTTCATCAGCCAGTATCGGAAATATGGCCCTTCATATCCACAGGTTCCATATCCACAGAGTCAACCAACCGCAGATCAAAAATATTTGGAAAAACAATTCCATAAAGTTCCAAAAAGCAAAACTGGAATTTGCCACATGCTGGCAAGGACTTACATACCGTTTATAGTGTATTAGGTATTGTAAGTAATCTAGAAATGATTTAAAGTATACAGAAGGTTATATGCAAATACTATTCCATTTTACATATGGGACTTCAGCATCCTCGGATATTGGTACCCATGGCGGTGGGGGAGGAGGGGGAGGTTGTCCTGGAGCCAATCCCCTGCAGATATGTAGCGATGACTGTACTGTATTAACAGAGGTTTGGTGATGCATTGCTCTGACTCTCTGCTTGTTACAGTGGATGTATCTAGAACCAGAAAGGCTTTTGACTAGTGAGTTTCATGGAAGAAAAGATCTGAAAAGATCTATGTTCCCAGAGTGGCCAAAACTGTTGTTGAGGAGATTTTTTGTTTCTTATCCTATTCAAGGATAAAGCAAGGAAGTGCTGTCACTTGGGGATTTTAAGTGGGGAGAAGAATATATCATCTCTCAATATTTCCTAACAGAAAAAGCAAGGTTACTCGTGAGAAATTGGAGTTTCTCCAAAGATAGTAATTTCTGGTACTAACTAGTAACTTAATTCCCCAGAAGCTCCTGGGGAATAAAGTCAGTTTTATTTAGTAGATCTACCATTTCTATTCCTAGCTTAAGATTTACGACAAAAGATCAATCATAAATATATTCCTCCTCCTAGAAGCGGGTGACTGTGCCATGGATTTCAGACCAGAGGATGGTTCCTTAAAGGTTCCCATTATACTTAAGAGTCAAAATATTATAAGGCAAAAGCGATCCAGTTTCTTAATATTAAAAGTAACAGCGTCTATTAACCAGGAGGGAAGGTTTTCTTGGATGCAGGTCATTCGTGCTCATTGCTCCTTTGGTGTTAAGTGAAAATTAGCTTCCCTAAAAAAATATAACAAGTTATTAGAATAATCTAAGGTCTTCTGATATCTACTGTAAGGAGAATGATTGTCCCAGGGAAAGAATGGTTCTCATAGATGGGAAGAGTGGTGATGAAGGTCAGAAATCTTCTGAAGGAAGTAACTGGGGAAGAGTCTTAAACATAGTTTTGTATTTCAGGAGCCTAGTGGAGGAGAGATCTGTTTTAGGTTCTGTTTTTGAAAAGTCATTTTGAGAGTGAGAAATTGTGGAAAACAAAGTGACTTATTTCACATGGGAGAGTGTGAGAGAGAAATGAATTAGATTCACCTTGAGTGTCTGCGCTTTAAGACCAAATAGCAGGTAATTGAAAGTGCTGAGCTAGAATTCAAAGGGAGTAAGGGCGCCTTTGGAATGTCAACTTGCCAGTCATGCCCTGAAAGAGATTTGAGGTGAGTAGAGTCTCTAATGTTTAGAAAACAGCTTTAACTTCACCAGCTTTAAGAGTCAGGTTTTATGGTGTGTGTGTGTGTGTGTACTGGCAGAGGGCCAGGAAAGGGAAAATAATAAGACCAAGACTTTATGAGAAAAAAATATAGGGTCAACCTGAGGAGAGAAGGTTCTCAGAGAAGATTAGGAATTATTTGTTACCTTAAATAGAAAGCAGCCTTAGGAACAACTTCCAACAGCTCTGCGTATTTCCACTGTGTTAAATATAGACAGATAAGCCACTTAGCAAAATACCTGGGCTCTGGGATTAAGGAGAGGGGAGAGGGGTGTTTTTATTTCCTATGGATTTAGATTAGCTCAGATATTTTCTCTTTTACAGAGTCTTTCTGGAATGTCATTAGCAATTCAATGGGGCAGAATTCCAATGTAGAAGGAAAAACAGAAAACTAGAAAAATCACCATTTGGCAACCAAGTAGTAATAAATGCCTCAGGCAAGAATCCTAAAATGGCTGCTAAAACTAGTGAGCTAACTTGTGATGAGAAACAGGATGTTTAGATAGCTCTAAAGTATCTCCTCACAGATACTTATAGAATTCAAAGGGGAAAATACAACCTTCACGGTGGAGAAACCTAAAGGACAGCACTTGACCAACTGATGAAAGAAATCACCGTCAGTGACAGGGCAAAGAGAGCACCAGTGCCTCCTGACAGGAAGCTCTGGGAAGAACCCAGCCTCTCTCAGGGCTTTCCCGCCCCAAATGCATAACCTGAATTATGAGGAAACATCAGATAAAACCAAACTGAGAGGGCTTCCCTGGTGGCGCAGTGGTTGAGAGTCTGCCTGACGATGCAGGGGACACGGGTTCGTGCCCCGGTCCGGGAGGATCCCACATGCCACGGAGCGGCTGGGCCCGTGAGCCATGGCCGCTGAGCCTGCGCGTCCGGAGCCTGTGTCTCCGCAACGGGAGAGGCCACAACAGTGAGAGGCCCGCGTACTGAAAAAAAAAAAACAAAAAAACACCAAACTGAGAGACTTACTACAAATAACTGGCCTGTTCTCTTCAGTAAATGGTAAGGTCACAAAAGTCAACACGACTGCGGAATGGATCCAGATTAAAGGAGACAAAGGCTCCTGAGAACTAAATGCTATGGGGTTTTTTTTTTTTGTTGTTGTTGTTGTTTTGCGGTACGCGGGCCTCTCACTGTTGTGGCCTCTCCCGTTACGGAGCACAGGCTCCGGACACGCAGGCTCAGCGGCCATGGCTCCCGGGCCCAGCCGCTCCGCGGCATGTGGGATCTTCCCGGACCGGGGCACGAACCCACGTCCCCTGCATCGCCAGGCAGATTCTCAACCACTGCGCCACCAGGGAAACCCCTAAATGCTGTGTTTTATGCTATGGGTTTCTCCTTTGCTATAGAGGACATTCACTGAAACAACTTGTGAAATTTGACTAAGGTCTATAGATTATAAAATAGCATTGTATCAGTGTTAATTTCATGCTGCTGAAAATTATACTGTGGATATATAGCAGAATGGCCCCTTGTTTTTAGGAACGATACAGAGCTAAATATAAATGTATTAAGTATAGAGGTAAATAAATATAAATATATTACTAAATACAGTAGTAAGAGGGCATCATGTTTGCAACTGGCTCTCAAAATTTCAAGTTGTGTGTGTGTGTGTAGGGAGAATGATAAAGCTAAGTTAGATAAAAGTCAGTAAATGCTAACATTTGGAGAATATGGATGAATAGTATAAGAGAATTTTTTGTATTCTTTTGCGACTGTTCTGAGTCTGAAATTATTTCAAAATAAAAAGTTAAAATAATAATTTAAAAAAGTAAACCCCATGGTGTTTTACTATACCAACTTCAAGAACGGACCAATAGTCCCTTTTCTCTGATGACTCAGTACATGCAGAATGGGAGAAGGAACCCACAAATGCCTTGGGCACTATGAAATCAAGAAGTGGTTATTGCCTATCCCAACATGGTCCACTCTTTACGACCTCCAGCTTGGTCCATTTCTCTAGGACTTTAATGAGGCTGTATTCCTACCTGACTTATGAATGGGTGGATATGTGTTTCCAAGTCCTAGACCTTCTCAGAGTAGTGCTTTTACTAGAAGGGATAATATGGTAACATCCCTTGGATCGTCCCTTGATTCCTATAGAACCACAAAGAAAAACATTTGTCTGAGGCTAAAGAGACATATTTGGCTCTCAGATGGCCAGGGACCCTATTGACTTTTGTGTGATGGGTCAGAGTTTACAGCTGAGAGGCTACTGAGATGCTCAGAGAAGTTGGGATTCCAGGTAATTCCGATGCTGAAAGCTCAGCCTCTCTGCACTGGTGCTGAAATGAATCTCAGAGAAAGAGTTTTGGGTGAAGCAGAAAAGAATAGCTTTATTGTTTTGCCAGGCAAAGGGGGACCCAGCAGGCTCCTGCCCTCGAAAACTATGTGTCCTAACCTGGGAGGATTTGATGAAGAGTTTTATAGCAATAGTTCAAGGGTGGGGTTTCTGACAGGATTAGGGCGTGTGCAGGGCCTGTGATGCCTTAATCTTGTCTCTGGTGGGCTCGTCTCCTAATCTGGATGAGCTTCTCTGGTCCCTTTAATCTGGCCTCAGGTGGTTTCTTGGCTGCTCCTCCCTTGATTAGCAACTGTTTGAATCTGCCCTTTGGAACTCAGGGAAGGTCATGGAGGCTGGAGTCTTGCCTACAAGAAACAGGGGACAAAAAAGGCTTCCGTGCCCAGGGGCCCCAAGGGTCCTTCTCGGTTTCAATTCCTCTCCCTCCACTTAATGGCAGGGTTAGCTGGGAGCAGAGATGGGACCAGAACCCAGATCTTCAGGCTTGTAGATAAGAGCTCTTTCTTTAGCGCACATTACTGGGGCCATTTTGGCTCCAACTGCTTGAATTACTACCGTTCTTCCTCCAAGAAGGAAAAGGACATTCATTAATATAAAAATCTAAGTATAGGAGTGTAGTAGAATTTGAACCTTGGATTGATCAAACCTAAAGTCAAATACAAATGCTACCAACTGTCAGCTCTGTGGCCTTTATGCAAGTCATTTAATCTCACTGAGCCTCCATTTATGCACTAAAATATAGAATAATATCTCACTTGTAGATATGCATTTGACCTAATTGGTCTGTTGCCATATCAATGTTCAAAATGGCAGGCCTTGGGCATTTCTAGGTCTTTCAAGAAAGGATCTAAGTCCTCACTAACCAATTCCTTACAGTTGGAAAGCTATATTCATTTTTACAGTGAATCATGGCATGAGAATATTAAGCAATCAGAAAGTTCTAAAATATGCCTAATAAACTAAATATTTTCCCACAAAACAAAGGACTTTGTAGGCTGGAATCCTGGCACATAGTTCAGAAGCTTACTTACAGTTGCTTTGTAAATGAGTATTAGTTCACCTTTCTACATTTGGCATTTCAATAAATATTTGTTTAATGAATAAATAAACTACTTGAAAAGTACTTTACAAAATTTAATTATAAAGTATACATTTACATCCTGAACTGTAGAAATAAGGCAATCCAAGACATTTCTTACCCATTTGTTTAACAAAAACACAGACAATACCTAACTTTAATTGTGCTCTGCTAGGCACATTATGTAACTCGTTTTATTTAGGCAAGAATTGTTGTGTCCATTGACATATTTTTTAAAAAACCTGAGGCTCAGAAAATTTAAATAATTCACTCTAGCCAATAGGTGCAAGAACCCAGTTTTTAATCTAGGCCTGTGTGACTCCAGAGTTCATACTTTTTCCACTGCTCTGTACCTATGTGTGGAAAGCTCAGTGAGACTGTGGTCAACCAGAAATTCACAAGACATGCTCTCCAACCCCACGGAGTCTAGTAATGGGGAAAGTCAGTTGGTAGGTATGACTAGGGCAGACAAATGCCATTGTAGTCTGGCCTGTCTAGGACACAGTCACTATTGGCCAGAGCTTTTAAGGATTCAAAGAAATAGCTCCACATATAGTATCTATTTCAAATGGCAAGTTAAGGGAAGGTTGTATTCCAGTTCTTCACAACTGCCATTGTAGATCAGGTAGACTTTCTCATAGGACATTGAGGGAAAGAGGGTAGGAATGAGGGGAAAGGAGTTTCCATCTGGCTCCAGGCTGAGGACAATTCCTGTCTAAAAGTACATGTGGTCAGAACTGAGTGTTGGAGAATAAAATTGTCAAGCTTGGCCAAAACGCGGGGCTAGAAAGCTCTGGATTATATCTTCATTCCAGGGGTCTTTCTAAATATAACCCCCCATAATCCTGATAAGAAAACCAGAACATGAGTCCTTTACACTGATCTATCCCAGAGCGGGGCCTAAAAGTCAATCACAGTTTTGAAATTCCCACTGGAGAAGAGAGTAACCAAATTATCTTAGGGTCAACTGGGTGAAAAGGGAGGGAGAAGGAGGGACACGCAGTCCACTCGCTTGATTCTCCACAACGTGATGGTTTTGCCAAAGGGCCAAGTCTCTAGCAGGACAATAATTGGCCAGAAGGAGCAAGGGAAAGAGAGCTGGCCAAAAAATCTCTATCTTGGGCAGATAATCATGGGGAAAGGAGACTACAGAAAGCCAAACAGTTCAAAAAGATAAAGTCTCTGAGGTTCCGTGTAGGTTAACCGAAAAGTCCTAAAGGCTAAGATTTGGAAAACAACAAGCTCCTGTGCTCCTGAACGATGAGCTCAGAGAAATGACTCCTTTCTATGTGCCCTTTCTTGTTTCCACCAGGACTGGTACCACCATGTTTGCAGAGAGCAGCCGGGCCTGGAGAGTTCAAGGTTCCCAGAAGAGGTTAGAAGTCCGGGGCAGTCCAGCGTGCCACAGGTTAAAGGGTGCCCAGGTATCAGGCTAAACAAAATGGGACTGGGGTAAGTCCCAGGAATAATTTCCCCTTAGTGGAAATGGATAGAAGAGGCATTTTAGGAAACTTAAGTTCCTAAATGGTGATATCTGGAAATCTCCAGCTAGAAATGGGCAATTGAAAACCAGGTCCAAATAATTATCCATGCCCCTCCATACTGGGTCAGTCTCTGCATAAAAATATTAGAACAAAAAGCTTTTCAAGGAGCCTAGCAATATATCCATCTACAGCCCTACCTGGCAGAGAGGTCCAAATCCACATTTATGTGAAAGTAGATTCTCGTAGGCCTTATACCATTACAAGCATGGAGCTCTTTAAAATCTACCAAGTGAGATCATGTAAGAGGTGATTCATTATAAAAGAGTATGGGACACCTTGCTTTTGTTATATATAAATGTAGTAGGCTGAAAATGTCCACCAAAGATATCAGGTCTGAATCCCTTGAACCTGTGAATGTTACCTTACATGCCAAAGACTTTGCAGATGTGATTAAGATTGGTTCCTAAGATTGGAAGAGTATCCTGGATTATCCAGGTGGGCCCTGACTGCAATCACATACATCCTTTACAAGAGGGAGGCAGAGAGATACACGATACAGACAGAAAAGGAGAAGGCGACGTGACCATGGAGGCAGACATTGGCATGATGGGGCCACATGCCAGGAGATGCTGGTAGCTACCAAAAGCTGGCAGAGGGAAGAAGGAAGAAGGAGTTCTCCCCTAGAGCCTCCAGAGGGAGCATGGCCCTGCTGACACCTTGATTTCAGCCCAGTGAAATGGAGTTCCAACTTCTGGCCTCCAGAACTATGAGATAGTACATTTCTGCTGTTTTAAGCCACCAAGTTTGTGGTAATTTATTACAGCAGCCTTAGGAAATTACTACAAGGAGCAAGGATAAACCACACTCACTGAAATGGGATTTGGTTCTATCTGCTTTTTCAAAGAAAGAGCCAGCAGTTTAAGAGAAAGAAACATTGTTGGGTATTCAAAGCCATTGGACTAGGACACATCAGCCAATTTTGTTTGAACAATGAATAGGTAACTAAGTGACAGTGCAATACACTAATTTCTACACATGGAAAAATATGCTAGCACATAATTCAGTGAACTGTAAGGGCCAAAACAAAACTGCCAAAACAAAAACCTAGTGGAAAATGTTCAAAATGACTACTGAGTCTAGTTGCCATTGAGCTTGTCACTGAAGAGACCCCAAGAAAGCGGGGACGTGGGGCAGGAGTGATCACTAACACAAAGAAACTTATCCTTCTCTGTCCAGAAAAATAAAGGGCCAAAGTTTAATGATCCCATTGCACTCTCCATTAAGTTGTAATAAATCAGCTTCTGTCCTATGGGAAATGTGTTTGCAATTTCTTAAAATGTACGTGTTGTCTTCAGAATCTGGAAGAGGGGGTAATTAGACAAAATTCATAACCCAGAATCGATTATATTATTTTCTAAATGTGATCCTGGAAACCTATATCTGTGTTGCAGCAGCAGGCAGAGACGAAGATGGATGATCTACCCACAACAGCACAATGGCTAAAATGCAATTACTGGCTTTATGGAAAAGCAAAACGGCTAGGCGTCATAAACCTCAAAACCAGAACACTTTGCTTTTTAATGATTCTAAATTATCTAAACAAGTGCTGGAATAAAAATCACTCAATTAGCCTTGTGCTCTACAAGGAAGAGATTAGTGCTTTAGAGAATTCAATGTATGTGCTTTGTTCATACATTCTTTGAAATGAACAATAATTTCTCTAAATTTGTAAAAAGCTTTCATTTCATTTTAAAATTTGATGATTCACCTTCTCTGTGTATTTGTATGTTTAATTCTTCAGGATATAAGATTTTCAGCACAATTTTTTGTGGTTTAGCTTTTTCCCTTTTAGGCAGATGTAATATTATGGTGAAAAACAAGATGTTACATGTTTATCTTGGTAGGTTGATATGGTATGGTTTGAAAATCATGAATTTATTCCAGGTTAAGAAAGTAGTTTGAGCAATAACATAACAAATGTTTTCCCCACAATTACTTTGCTAAAGGATGATATTAAGCATAATGGAGAACATCTAGATTTCTTTCACAAGCTATAACCATCCAGATCCACTGATTAAAATGGTCATTTTTGACAGAAACAGACTCACAGGCATAGAGAAAAGACTTGTGGTTGCCAAGGGGAAGTGGGGGAGGGAGAAGGATGGACTGGGAGTTTGGGGTTGGTAGATGCAAACTATTACGTTTAGAACAGATAAACAACAAGATCCTAATGTATAGCACAGGGAACTATATTGAATATTCTGTGATAAATCATAATGGAAAAGAATATTAAAAAAGAATGTATATATGTGTACAACTGAGTCACTTTGCTGTACAGCAGAGATTGGTGCAACGCTGTAAATCAACTATACTTCAATAAGAAAAATAATTATGATTAAATATGAAAACAGCTAGAGCGGAAAAAAAAATGGTCATTTTTGTTTATCCATCAAAAGCAAAAAAGGGTATAGGTTTTATGTGCAAATGATATGGTGTCTTGCCTCCCCCAGCTGAGGGTGGTAGAGAGCTGGAAAGAATTTAGTCCTTTAAGGTAAAGTGAAAGAGGACTCAACCATCAGGTGCCTAAAGCACCCTCCCCCTTGGACACTTAGCACGTTATGGGCTGGAACTGACACTTGAAATTAGAAAAACTGATCTAGAAAGCTAAAAAGCAATTGAAGCCATCTGATTACATGAGCATGGCTGAAGAGCTCTGAGCTCCTTTTACAATGAAAATTGTTTCCTCTGTTAATATCTCTTCTCACCAACTAGACTAAAGAGGACTAGTCAAAGCACATAATGTGTGTTCAATAAATGTCCTTGTTAAGTAAGTTCAGAAAAAATGTCTTCATCATCTTCACTGCCTCCCAAACCTGCCCCACCCTTTCTTTTACTTCCCAAAATGTTCTGGAGCTGCTGGGGAGGAAACTGAGCCATCATAAAATGGCTGAGAGTTTGACCAAGGTCCTGTTTGACACAGGCCATAAAACTGCAGATTTTAGGAAAAGATTCACATTCCATTTGCATGTGAAGAAGGAGACAGGACCTGAAAAGAGGAAAGTCAGGGAGATAATAATTTTCTTCTTCTTCCCGAGTCACAACTTAAAATGTGCCTTCTGAACACACAAGCTAAACGGAATTGGAATGCCTTCAGGTGAACATCAATTGTACTGAATTTATTGATGATGCCCTAGTCTTTTTCAATATGAATTTACTGTCTTCTAATTTTATTTTTACAATAAATGCGTGATATTTTGGTACTCAAAAAACCACACACACTAAAAGAGCCAGAGTTAGCATTTGCGTTTATATCCCTGCAGAGTTTCCTCTGCACATTCTCCTCTCCCCACATTACTGATGTTCTTCATGACTACTGAAGTGGAAGGGAAGACAGGGTATTTCAATGAAATTTATTCATAGAAGTTTAGAAATTTAGCCAAACATATCCTGCAAAAGCACCTCAACTTTGTACAGCAGCTCTCAGCTGCTCTGGTATGGAGTCCTGCCACGGGGTCTTCCTTGCCCTGACCCTCTGGGGTGGGATATTTGGAGCTGCCCCAGCCCCAGGCCTCATTGTGTCTCCAGCCTGTGCTCAGCCCCAGGATGAAGTACTGCTGAATCCAGGCATGAGGCCACCTGACATTTTCCTCAGCCACCTCCTCTTGTCATCACTCAAGGAAATGTATTCCAGAACACCAGGGACTCTCCAGCAAAGGGAAACAGTAAGCAGGTTACAGGGTGAAGTAAATGTCATTTTCTTCTAATGACCTCATTTCCATTCATTAAATTACTGCAGCACATTAGGGTAAACACAGCAGCCAATTCCAGTGTCCCAGAAAATTGCCTGCCCCGTGAAACTAGTCCTTTGGCTACTATGAGAGGAAAAGAATCTCTCACATTTTCAAGGGCAAAAAGATAATCACAACAGCCTTAGCTACTATTTATTTAACATCTGCTGCATGTGGGGCTGTGTGCTAAACGTTTTGTATTCACTTTCTGTGTTAATTCATTATGGCCAAGAGGAAAGTAGTCGAGACCCTGAGTTCAAATTCTGACTCTTGCCACTTCTCAGCTGTGTAGCGGCGGGTGAGTTGCTTAACTTCCCTGTGCTTTAGGATCCAGGCCTGTAAAGTGACATAATGAGTAGTATAGAACAAAGCTTAGAATGGCGCCTGGGACATTCGGAATGTTCAAAATGATTTCAGTTGTCATTACTACTATTTTCCCCCTTTTACAGATGAGGAAACTGAGGATTAAAAGATATGTCATTTGCCATAACTCACAGAGTTAATGCAGATCTTCTGACCTTAGAGGCCAGCCAAGGCACTGTCCTCAGTCATCAATGGTCAGCAGTGGATCAATGAGCAGCAACAGGGCGCCCAATTCCTAAATGATATCCTCTCTCCACACTCACACACCAAAGGCAGAGAGCGTGGGCTGCCGTGCTGAATTCCTACAGACTCGAAGAAATATATCTTAGACGCTGCTTTGGGGAGACAGGAGTTGTCACATCCAGGAATGCACTTGCATAAACGGCCCGATATACAGTCTGATGCCTCGTATACCACAAAAGGGGCTCTCCTCTGTGTCCTGAGTCAAAGCACTGGGCCAGGCCGCTGGCACGGCATGCTTTGGAGAGGAAAGGGCTGTGTGTGTGGTGAGAAGGGCTGCTTTCCTGGTCCACTCGAGAAGGAGAACACACTCCTCTCTCACCACGCCTGGCTTGTGACATTGCCCAGGCTGTGCCTCCACACTGGAGCCTGCCCATGCCTCCACGAGGACCGACAGTGGGTTCTAATGCCCCTCATCCCAGACACCCCTCTGCAGGCCCTTTACAGCCCTGAGCCCCAAGGCAACACATCACCCACAGACTACCACCTGCCATTGATGATATATTTTCTTGACACTCGCCTCTTGGTTCGTCAAGTAGAAGGAATAATGAGAGGAAAAGTAAAACCTTAAAATAATTGGATTCCAATCAATCAAGACTTTGCCTGCCCTATGACCTCATAACTAGCTAGGGGCTTTAATTCCTGCTGACAAATGTGCTGTCTGTGAGGGAGGTTTGTTTTTACAGGAAAATGTACTCTCAATGTATCATCAACTATTTTGTGATTACCAGGCTAGCCCACCGTGGTGGACTGTTCTATTGTTTCAGTGTCTCCTCCCTATGAGATGGTTCTCCTTCCCTACACCACTGACACCAGGCTTGCTCACGTGACATTCTTTAGTCAATGAGACGTGAGCACAGTGATACGTGGCACTTCCGAGCATAAACGTGTGGAGTTGGTCGCATGCTTCCACCATCACTTCTTTTCCCCCTGCTGCAAATACAGCAATGCCCAAGAGAGGGGTTGCTCCTTCAATGTGGACCCTGGAATAAGGGACAGATGGAACCCACAGGCCATGTACAACATACGTGAGAAACAAGCTTTTGCTATTGTAAGCCATTGAGACTGGGGAGTTGTTTGGTACTGCAGTGTAACCTAGTGGATCTCGGCTGCCATGTCCACTAAAGCCTATTTAGACCATATTAATCTAAAATATTATACATTTGCAATGAAAAGTAGTGGAAACTAGTGCTCGAAATGATCATCATCAAAAAATACATATTTTTTTAAAGAACTAGGGCTAGACGTAAGGCATCTTAATATGACTGACATCATTCCTGCTAGTATTCAAAATGTAAGCTGAACCTGGGCAGGTTTTGATGCCTTTGGGCACATTAAGCTCCCACACACAATGCAGTTTTCACCCTAATCCCTTTTTTCTTCCTCCAGAGTTCATCTGTGAGCTAGAGAATTTATACTTCCTCTTTTCAGTGTCACATTCAGAACTTCTGCTAACCTCACGATCCGTTCCCTTAAATGCACCCCAGACAAAGGCGATAGCAGAGCAAAAGCTAGATTCAATTCTGCCACATCACCCTGGAGAAAAATGGCTCAACGGTTAAAGGGCCGACATGGGGTTTACTCCGGCTATTTCCTCTAAACTTGACTTGGATTTTTTATTCCTTAATCGTGTAAAGCTATAGACAGATCAGCTGTCAGATCCCTGTACACACAGTTTAAGAATGGAAAAAGAAAGCTGAATGGCAAGCAAGAAAAGTTATATGCAGGAAGATGGTTTGGGAACATAGACATTTAGAAAATGAAATCACATAGACGCAAACACGACCAGTCAGTCAGATTCCTAGGATGCAAAAGTAAAAATAAATAAATAAATAAAATAAAAAGACTTGAAGGCTTATGCATATAAAGAGGGCATGTGGATGGTGGTAGTGGTAAAGCACCAGTGAAGTTGGAAACAGATGGCTCTGGGTGCAGCTTAAATACACACCCTCTCTTTAGATACGCACATATTTATATAAACACAGCAATACATGAAATTATGTATATAATTTTACATATTAAGCATAAATGGACAGACATATCCTGTAGGATTTACTCCTGCAACTCTGCTTTGGGTTTCCTTTTAAATTCATCTTTAGTGATAAAAGGATCCCTTCTTATTTATTAGACACAGCGTTTGAATTTGCTTGGTGCTTTCTGACAATTGTGTTCCATCCTGTGCTCACTACAAAGTGTCCGGTTTTAAAACCAGCACAGCGGGAATGAGTAACTGCCTGGGCAAATGGGCACGTCTGCTTGGTTTCACAGGATGAGGACAAGCGAGGGGGCTGCCCTGTAGAGACGCCCAGCCCTGCCCAGATGCACGGACAGATGTCAGGACTCACCAGATGCTGTGTAAACATGGAAACATCCTCTGTGCTGTTGTCATAATTGACTCGCACCAACCTCCCGAGACTAGGGGAACTTACAACTGTAAAGGTTATAGTTCTGTCTCCTGCACTGTCCATGTATGTCATTGGTCACAGCTCTCAGGTCACGAGCTGAAAGGGGCTTTATGGGACCTAAGTGAAGACTGAAACATGCATGTAAGTATAAAGCATATGAAGGCTATGGTTAATGAAATGATCTTTACAGACCCCTGAAAACTGGAAAACACGTAGTTATGTACGGGGGGCTGGCTAGCTCGAACTTGAAATTGGGCTGTGAGGGGCCAACAGATCCATGCGGCTGCTGTTTGTGGATGTGCTTTGCTATGGGGGCCAGAGATGAAGGAGGAAAACCCCATGAAAAGAGCCCCTCAGCCCCCGCAGTCCTGCATGTCTAACTGATCTCGAGAGAAAGAAGGCAATGCCAGGCGAGTGACACCCAGCTCGGCTCTGAGCACAGGAAGGGGGCGCCGGCTAAACTTGGGAGGACAGAAAGCATCCTGGCCTGACAGTGGCTGCAGGTGATCGATGGAGTGTCCATCTGTGGATGCCTGGGGGAGAGGTTGGCTCTGAAACAAATGGTGGCGGTCTCCAGAGGAGCCCCCAGATGTGCAGGTTGCGTGGACAACGTGGGGAGGGAAGGGCCTGTGTGGATGTTAAGAGAAGAAGAACCAGTGAGTGGTCAGTGTGCTAATGTGATCTCATTGATAACTAAGGGCCAGAGTGACTTGGGGACATTCAGGTTAGCGCAGTGCTTCTCAAATACTCTGTAGTGAAGGATCAGTGTTTCCCACCAAATCCATTGTGGACCAATAATTTTATAAAATACAGTAAAATGTCACAACAATGTCAAATTGCTATAAAATTTTCTGAACACCTCCTTTCATTTCCCATTCTTATCAGTTCACAGACTAGAGGTCCATGGACCACAATTTGAGGAATATAGGGCTAGAGTTTCTATCGCTTTACTTTGCATGGGTTTAGGGAATATCCCCAACCTGATAAGGTGGCAGATCTGAGAGAGATTTACAGTCATCCTGGCCCAATCTCACCTTCTCTTTTCTGTTTTAGCCCTTGCTAAAGGGCTTTAGCATTAGGTCTCGCACAGGGGCCTTGCACTAGCTCTTGGAGTCGGCACTTTATAAATTGTCTATGAAGTTGAGCCAATCACCCAATAACTAAGCCTCCTAAATGACATTCATTTTGCTTTCCTGACTGAACCATTATAGCCTTGGAGAGTGAGGGCCACCGACTGCAGTATTTAAACCACATCAGGTGCTTAAAGGCAGGACCTTGACAACAGCTAATACACAGCTTTCAGTAAGATTTTCAGTAAGATTTTCAAACATGCAAAGATTGTTCTGAGCCTTTAATTTAGAGGTTCCCTTTAAAATACCTGACAACAAAACCAAAAATAACAAGTAGGACTACATCTACTCAGCAAAGGAAACCATCAACAAAATGAAAAGGCAACCTATGGAATGGGAGAAAATATTTGCAAACCACATATCTGATAAAGGGTTAATATCCAAAATATACAAGGATCTCATACAACTTAGTAGCAAAAAACCCCAAATAACCCAATTTTAAAATGGGCAAATGACTTAAATAGACATTTTTTTTCCAAAGAAGACTTACAAATAGGCAACAGGCACATGAAAAGGTGCTCATCAACGCTAATCATCAGGGAAATGCAAGTCAGAACCACAGTGAGCTATCACCTCACACCTGTTAAGATGTCCATTATCAAAAAGACATGAAAGAACAAATGCTAGTGAGGGATGTGGAGAAAAGGGAACCCTTGTGCACTGTTGGTGGGAATGTAAATTAGTGCAGCCTTATAGAAAATAGTATGGAGGTTTCTCAAGAAATTAAAAGTAGAACTACCATATGATCCAGAAATCCCACTTCTGGGTATATATTCAAAGGAAACAAAACGATGATCTCAAAGAGAAATCTGTACTCCCATGTTTATTGCAGCATCACTCAAAATAGTCAAGGTATGGAAACAACCTAAATGTCAACCAGTGGATGAATGGATCGAGAAAATGTTGTAAAATGTGATACACACACACACACACACGATGGAATATTATTCAGCCTTAAAAAAGAAGGAAATCTTGTCATTTGCAACAACATGGATGAAGCTAGAGGGCACCAGCCTAAGTGAAACAAGGCAGACAGAGAAAGACAAATACTGCATGGTATTACTTACATGTGGAATCTTTAAAAAAAAAAGTCAAACTCATGAAAACAGAGATTGGAAAGTGGCTGCCATAGGGCTGGGGGTGAAGGAAATGATGAGAGTTTGCTAAAAGGGTATAAACTTTCAGTTATAAGATAAATAAGGTCTGAGGATCTAATGTATAACATGGTGATTACAATTAACATTGTATTGTATAATTGAAATCTGCGAAGAGACTAGAACTGAAAAGAAAAAAGTAAATATGTGAAGTGATGAATGTATTCATTAACTGGGTGAGGGGGAATCTTTTCATAATGTATACATAAATCAAATCATCAGGTTGTATATTTCAGATATCTTACAATTTTATTTGTCAATTATACCTCTATAAAGCTGAAAAACAAAAGACAAAATAAAATAAGATAAAATAAAATACTGGAGCTCCTGAGATAGGCACTAGGTCCTGGGGCTCCTGAGGGGTAGGCAGGAGTACCTGGACATATCAGCCTCAGGAACACAGTTCTGCCCCAGATTCAGGACTGCCTTGGTACAACCTCGGTTGTCACACACACACAAAGATGCTTTAACTCCCTCCCACATTTCTCTTAGTTCTCGCTGCTGAAAGTTTTGTGGTCACTGCCACCTTCTAGCTTCTGGAGCTGGGGACCCAGGATGTGAGGTCCCCCCAGGGAGGCCAAGAGGAATTATTCTGTATGCTCAGTCAACATTACAGAAAGTCATAACTGAGGCCAACTCTCTGCTGCTTGCCAAGGTGGCCCCCATCCTGTCAAGTGGATTATACCTCTTTTGTGTGCAGTTTCTGGGCTCCCCAGCCTCCAACTTCTCATCTTCTTCAGTTTTGCTTTGGAACTTTTCCCCACCGTGCCTTCTTAATTATTTCCTTCTTATAAAGGACTCTTTACTTTTCATTTATTCCTTCACCTCAGGGATTACCTTTGGCAGGTGTGTGTGTGGGGTAGGTGGGAGGGACTCTTTAAAAGAATCATTTCATTATCTTATTTAGCCTTTTGGGGTAGAGGCCACCAGAGATGTTCCAGGCCAAGAGTACTTTTCTCTCAGCCAGGCTATATTAATCCCTCATTCCTTTGTCGAGCTTCCTAACCCAGTAGAGTGTCTAGTTGCTAGTCAGCGGTCACCTGGAGCATGCTCAGTCAGAAAGGCTAGCTGGCCCCACGTTGCCACTGCTCCATGAGCATCTCTTGCAACGCAGCCCAGTTCACCAAGAGCCATCATTTCCCCCGCCCCCACTCCATCTCCTTTCATCCAAGCATTGATATTTTCATCCATGAGCTTCAAGCACTTTATTTGGGAAAGGATTCACGAAGGTCCCACCTAAATCTATATTCCACAGAAGAACTGTCCTACAAGGAGTGTGGTAATAAAAGGACTCTAAGCACATCTGTTTGGCAAGCTCTCACTCCATATGTAACTCTTGGAGATTTGAAGAGCAAATCAGCACGTTAAAGACTCTAAGTCTTGGAGTAAAGACATCTTTTTCACCCTTCTTTTAGGTACACCTATTGTGTTTATTTCATGAAAAACAACCACCACCATAACAGCAAGAGTTTCATGGTCACCAGGCTAGGAGGTCTTGTGCATCTCTTCAACAGACATTATCAAGTGCCTCGTATGTGGCAAGCCCTAGAATAAGGAGTAGAGATATACCAGGAAATAGCACAAACACAGTCCTGTCTTTTTTTTCGGATGTCATGGTAATCCTAAGAAGTATGTATTTGTTTCCTCATCACTAAGAAGGGATGATAAGGCTCGGAGACATTAAGCAACTTGCCTAATGGTCAAACGTAGGTCTCACTGACTCTGAAATGAGTATTATTAAAAAGTTGACACTATATTGCCTACACTATATTACTTTGAGCTCAGTGCTGAAATGATATCTGAGTTAGGAAACGTGAGGAATCATGCAAGTAATCTGATAGATTCTGCTCTCCACCTTCCAGACACAGCCTGCCTCTTCCCTGGGCTTCACATCTGCATTTATGCTGTCTCCTCTGGTATGCTCACCCCTCTTTGTTGTCACCCATCATAATGCTACTCACTCTGCAGGGGCAGCCTAAGACCCATCTGGCCAACAAGATCTCCCTCAGCGTTGCAGTCTATGGGAAATTTTCCTCCCCTGAACTCAAGTAGCTCACCCAGTCTGCGCCCTCACTGGACACTTAGCATAATATATTTTGCATGATTAGTGTACTCTCGAGTATAAGTCTATTTCCCTACTTAGTAAGCCTTTAATTTTTTCCTTCAAGATTGACAATCTTTTCTTATAGCTCTCGGTTACCTCCTGCTAAGCCTTACAATATTCAATCCAGTGTTTCAACACCATCTGACTAAAAGGTTTCATAAATCTCTGCTCTAAACCCTTTAGCAACACGCTGTGACTTCCTTCTGCTTTCTTCTCTCCCTCAATTCCCACCATGGAGGATAGATGGCCCATTGGTGAGACATGATTCCCTCTATAGCATAACCAAACCCCAAGGGGATTGAAGTCACACAGTTTGCTATGAATACCCTTTGCTAATCGGTTACTTAACTCTAGGTCTGTGTAAGCTTATATTCTAGACTAGTTTGACAAAGCTCTCAAGGTCAACCCCTCCTCAACACTCTATGTAAAAGAACCAAGTACAACTTGGATACACAGAAAGACTAGGACCTAAGGCCATAGTTTGTTCCAAAATGCCATCACTAAAGATAAACAAACACATTCAATGGTGGCATTCAAGGTGAAAAAAATTGGTTACAGAATTCCTTTCCGGGGAATAAATTTTCCTGAAAGAAATAGAATATATATATAAATACACACACGCATACACACAAATATATATGCACATATATATGTATGTATGTGTTTTTATACAAAATAACAAAATGAAAATACACATCGAGTGAATTTCTTAGTTCACACGCACAAAGTTTGTTTACAACTATAGTTCTTCCGGCTTTAAAATAACTGAGTTAAAGAGTGACTCTCAAATTTGGCAGGGCATACAAGTTATGACTAACCTTAAAACATTCACCCACTAAGTATCCTTATCACTACCTTGTCTAACGCTACAAATTCTTACAAGTCTAGAGCCAGGGCCACTTTTTAGGGCAGTATATGCAAAGGAGGCAGTAGCATGGCCACGGGCTGCTGGGCTGGTGGGGAAAGCCCAATGGGCATGGGATCACTGAAGGTGAAAAAAAAGCTGGCTAATTCTGGGTTGCAGTATTTCCATAATCCAAGAAAGTGAAACACACAAAATTTCCGTATAATCATTGTTGTTTATTAAATTGCTATGTATCTTTTCCTGGTTGTGTATATCAGTCCATCAATAACATTAAGAAGGAGACAAACTAAATAGCCACCATGATGGTCTCATTCTCAGGGAACTGATATTCTAAAATAGAGACAGCCCTGGAACACAGGCACGTACAGAAAGGACAGGAGTTGTGATCTGAGCACAGGGTTTGGGGTTGGCATCGCCGCTCGGTCTTGGGGCTTAGGATTCCTATTAGTTACATGACTTTGAAACTGTCCAAGCCTCAGTGTTTTTTATGTGCCAAATACTGATGATCAAAACTTGGTTTTCAACACATTATTTTGTTTAAATCCTTCTAACAACTCAGTTCAGTAGATAAAAAATATGAAACACTATAAAAACATAAATATCAATAGTATTTGAACATCTATTCTAGAATAGGAATAGATTTGCTCCTATTATAGTTCTATCAAATCCATAGCTCTATAAAAAGAGATAGATTTTCCCTGATATTTCAGAACATATAGGTCAACTCGAGTCTGACAAGAGCAGCAACAGTGGACAGCTGACAGCTGGAGTCACCCCAGAGGTGGGACACAGAGTGCCTCCCATCCCCCCACCAAGGGGCTGGCTCATAGATGAGGGCGGCAGAGGTCACTCAGGGTCTGCTCCCAGCAGGACCTGACATGGGGGGTCCTGAGGGAAGAAGACTGGGGCATCTGTCATCATCATCCCTGCAGCTTCACACAGCATCAGGGACCAACATCCTGGGGAGGCTGCTGGGCCAGACTGAGCAAGGCTCAACTGTGTCCTGGAGACAGGATGAGGAGATGTGGTCTTCAGAAGCATGTCCACACCTACGAATTCTGATACAGAACAGAGGGGGCCACTGCTACTTGGGGGTATTAGGGTAGGAAGAATGCCAAGAACAACTGGACCAAGTGACCCACAGTGTCCATCCCATCTCTAAAATCTGTGGCTCTATTGTTCTCATTCCACACCCATCCAACCTCAGATCAAATGTAAGAACCACCTGATGGAAACATACAATAAAAATCCATTTTCCTTCCTACTGGCCAGGAGCTGGAGTTGGAAATAAGTCACAGTCTGGGGATAAAAGGCGACACAGAAACCAAGAATAACAGACCTAACCAGCTAGAGGGAGCTGGAAAGTGAAATAGCTCACTTTGGAATCTGAGGATAACATGCAAGTTCTAGTGGAGCGTTCTTGGATACAAGATACAGGGAGGACAGGGCAGGGCAGATACAGCGCATGCTGGGAAGGGAAATGAGATGGTGGCTCAGGGCTGAGTCCAAATATTAAACACAGGCTAAGAAAACTATATGTTTTGCATAGTTTCCCAAAGGTGACAACTATGTTTTGCATAGTTCCACAAAGGTGACAACACATTTTTCTTGCTAAACTAATATTCAGTAAAGCAGGTGCCAGAAACTCAAAACTTTCTAAGCTGTAGCGGCTATAACTCCCCTTTAATCTAATAAAACTGTCTTCAATTACTAAACCAGAGTTTAGCCAGAATAGATGAAAGGTATTTAATCTTTTGCAGCAACCAGATTTACTCTGATTTTAGACCCTCTTTTTAACAGATTGCTGTATTTTTCAGAATTTTAGGGTGCAGTAGTTTGCTTATTTTTTAAAACACTAAATGGCACCCTAATTGCCTTGAAAAACCTGATAGAAGCATCACACTTATTCTCAGAGAAAAACTATGGAACATAAAAAGGCTTCAGAAGAGAAGAATCTGGGTTAACATATCTTCAATTGGATTTTGATAAGGTTTCTTTTAGTGAGCTCAAATGCTTAAAGCACCTTAAAAATTTCAAAATTTCTCCTTAAAATTCTTTTTTTTTTTTTTTTTAAGTTACAAACAGTAACCTTTTTCTCTAGGGTTACAATAGAGGTATGTAAGCTTTATCTATTTCCTGGTTGCATAGCCAAGTTATATCATCTCTTTAAGCCACAAATTCTGACAACTTGCTGTGAATATATCACCTATTTCGCATAGATGTAAGGATTAAAAGACTAGTACAATGCTAGCCCCATGGATCTCGGTCCTGGCTATACTTCAGAACCACCTGGGACTTAAAAAAAATATTGATGGCCAGGACCCATTCCAAAGACTCCCATTCAATTGGTGTACGGTGAGGCTGAGACACTGGTATTTTTTAAATCTTCCCAGAGCTTGAGAACAACTGGCTAGAGTAACCGTGGAGTGGCCATAATTAATAAAATGATTAGTGTCTTTTTCCATCTATATTTGACTGAAAATGTATATCAATTAAACAAGTTACAATGCACAGGTTTTTTTAAAAAACTGAAATATAAAATTTTATTATTTCCTGTGCCATCTACCTCAGTGCCTTTTTTGTGAAATAACAAGTTTTAATTTTTTTCCTCCTTTTTCATTACCCCTGCCATTGGGTAAATCTTTTTCTATTCCTGCAGTGAGGGTACTGAGCCAGAGATTCTACCTTAGATCTTTCCGTTCTTGGCAAAAAGCAGTCCAAAGGCTTCAGGGCCCCGAAGCAGGAACTCAGTGAAATCCTGATGGTCCCCCTGATACACAGGGTTTTTATATTCAAAAATGAAAACCCCAAGATCTAGATGGTCAGGACAGAGCCTGGCTCTCCTGCTTCTTTAAGGACCCTAAGGAGAGAGCAGGAAGAAAGTGCACATGGAAATAAAGATTCCTCCCCCCATTGCCCTTCACCAACACGCCCTCTTCTGAGGAACAGGAGATAGGAGAGAGAGGGGTGAGGAAGACCCAGCCTTGCTTTTGCTAAATTCCTGCAAAGAGATAGTTCTTTCTGGGACTTTGTCACTGTTGTTGATATCACTCTATAGTAAAAGATGACACTTTATACCATTCAGGTAGAACTTTCTAAATAAATTGAAAAACACTTAAACCCAAACACTCAATGAAGTTAAAATCTTTCCTGGAGAGATGCTCAGTCCTCTGTTTACTTCTAAACTAATGATCAGAGCTCGAGCTGTGATACTAAAAATTTTATCGTGGTGCAAAGTTCAAACCATCAGTAACCTGAAAATTAAAGCCTCCTGACATTGCTCCTCTAAAAGAAGAAATTACATTCTGGTCAATTTGGTTGTTTTGCAAAAGCCACCCACTTCCACGTTCTCTCCCACCTGATCCCCCTGCAAAGTGACCCCTATCAATTTGAGAGAATGTTAACAGTCACTGAGCTCACCAAATCAAATACTGCCAAAACACAAAGTTAAAAGAACATCGATAAAGGTCTAAAATGCATATTCCTGCCTCACGCCCTCCTGAGAGTAATAAAAGAAAGCAAAGATGTTACCTCCAAGAAATTTTTTAAAAAATTTAAAACATGTTCATCACCTGCATTTTATTATTTTGGCATCAATTTATACCAATAAAAGTAATACATGCATGCAATGTACACACACACACACACACACACACACAGCCCTTAGCAATTTCTGAACTACTGATAACACTTACTTGATAATAAGAAAAATGAAAACTAGAGGGAAGTAAATAACACTTAGCCCCTCCCCCCAAATAATTTCCCATTATTCATCTGTTTCAAACTAGCTGTTTCCTGCTAAGAGGGGAAAGAGAAAAGTGGAGAAAGACTCAGCCCCAGTTTTGTTAAATTCCTGCAAGAAGAGAATTCTACTCCCACACTTCTGTCAAGGGATCAATTAGTGATATCAGAAAAGTTCTAAATTAACTTATGTGTGAAACAGAAGTTGAGTCGGACCCCCCTATTGATCCCGTTCCCGGGAGTGCTTTACCAATCTGACTCCCAAAGCACCAGGCAGGATCACCACACAGACAGCCTGATGATCACAATCCCCTCACCCTTTGAAATTGTTCATCTAGCATAAATCTGCAGGCCCACAGGTCTCTGCATCATGTAATGGGTAGAAGTGTCCTCTTTGTTGCCCTCAGGGACATGTGGCAGGGAACAAAGGAGGCATGGTTCACTCTGCAATTACCTACTATTCCCGTAATAACATGATTTAATAAAGGGCTGCTTGATGGCTTAATGGTCTCTCAAGTCTCTGTTATCTAAGCAAACCCAGGGAGTTCTGATTCCTCACCAAAAAAAGGTTACAGCCTTTAAAAAATTTTTTCCAAAACACTCAAGAGTCATATTTTTAAAAACAGCAAAAAAACCCCCCCCCCCCAAAAAAATAGAGAAAGAGAATTCTGGGTCTGCCTAATTCAGAGCAGAAGCCCACAACGAAATGTTATTTTTCTTTGTCTGCCCGTTTTGACTAGAAATAGCACTTTGAAAATTGTATTTAATTAAATGTGAAATTAGGGAGAGAATGCTTTCTGCCATTAGGCACTTTGAACATTTCATGAATCTGGAAACAAAATAGAAATGGAATCGGAAGGAACTATATCAAAACAAATACTAGAATAGTGTACTGGGTATGCCCTAACTATCATACTAATTATGACCAAAGAGGGGGGAGGAGGGAAACATGAAAGCAGCTGTGACCTGTGGATTTTCTATTGTACAACCTCAGATCTTCCTGACTTGACTGTACTTTCAGAAGGGCAACCTGAAATCACTTAGCTCCACCACTTCTCGGCTCTATCGACCTACTTAGGTTGTTATGTGGAATAATGAATTAGATTAATGGCAGAGCACTTTGCAAATATAAATGCTAAGAGAGACTAATTAAACCTAAGCCTTTGTTTGGGTCTGCTGATGGACAGATGTAGCAGGGAGAACCAGCTGGTTTCAGCAAGAGACTCATCCGCAGCTGGGCTCCAGCCACTTTGAAGGCTATTATTGCCTCCAAGTCCATTTACAAAATGTAATGATTCACTCTCAAAGAGCTTGACTATAATCCTCCTTCCTGCTTTTTAAGGAGAAATTATTTTCTCTACTTGCCAAAAGCAAATATTGACCTGGTAGTTTAACAAATAAATCAATCCAGAGAGCTAATTTATATTTTAATCCTTCACTGCAAAGGGTAACTTCAGTTCTTCAACCTACCCTAGCCTTCAATGGGTGGCAGCTAGTGAAGAAAGCCCAGCTTTATGGTCAGACCAACTTATATCTTTCTGAACCTCAGTTTCTTCATCTCTAAAACAGGATCATCACTTCCGCTCACACAGAGAACTTCTGCAGGTTAAATGAAATGGATCATGTGATTGCACCTTCTGCAGTGCCTAGCATGTGTCAGAGAGTCAATAACTCCCTTCCATTGCAAACTGCATCGCTTTAGAAATTCCAAACCTCCCCTGTGCAAGTCTCTAGAGTAGTTCTCACCATTTTGAAAATAAGTTATTCCTTTCATAGAGATAAAAAACTTCCTAGTCCCTTGCCTAATAATACCTGGGTTTTTAGTATCTACTAATCAAAACCACACATAATTGGCAGAAACATCCTGTCACTTCAATGCCCCTTTAAGTAAGTTGTATTTTACTAATGAGCGCCTCTGCACGCAATTAAAAAATAAAAACATACATATGTGGGAAAGATCATTCAGTCTAGAAATAATGTTTTGGTACATATGTGGGTGGATTTAGGATCTTGTTGCAATAAAACTAATCCCCAACAGGTCCCCAGGCTACAGGTTTTGGTACCACTAGATGACAGCTGTCACACAGTAAATGATTTTCAGATTATCTGGGGATTCTTTGTACTTAACTGCAAAGATAATCAGGAAATTACTACATTTGAATTTAGAAGATTTTAATCTTTATTTTCTTTACTGCATTTTCAAAGAACATAATTAAAAATGGCTGGAAAGATATGGCTTTTAGCTTTCCCATCATGCACCCCCAGCTCACGCTCCCCCCCCCCATTTCCTCCTACAGGCTGGGAATGGGTAGCTTCCTCTCTGTGACCACTGACAAGGGTGGCCTGGAAACAAAGGTAGGTTAGGTCACCCCTTCTGCAGATTTACAGTGGCTATTTGGCCTACTGATTTACTGATGACCAGAAAGAAGAAAACAAAGTCTTTTAATGTCAGGGTCTCTTAAATTTACAGTTATATTTATTCATTCATTCGTGTGTTCATTCATTTAACAAATAACATTTGTTGTGTTCACTAATGTATCCCTCGCATTTGGAACATTACCTGGCACATAATAGGTATTCGATATGATTTCATTCTTTCAATAAGTTTGTATTAAGCACCTACTATGTTCCAGTCACTGTGCTGAGATATAAGCGCAAACAAAAGAAAGAGCCTATTCTTCTAGCCCTTATACTCTAGTGGGGAAGACAGACAACAAACAAATGAACAAATCAATCTATACTGCAATGTCAGGTAGCCAGGGTAAGGGATAGTGGGTGACGGAAGAGATGCTATTTTAGTGTGTGGTCAGGAAAAGGCTCTCTGAGAAGCATATATATGAGCGCAGGCCTTACACGACAGAGTGAGTAAGCCACGTGTGAGTTACAGGTACCCTCTAATGTTTGCCATTATGGACCTCACCAAACTGTGTCACTTTTTAAAAAATTATAGAGTTTGCAAAGTTTTTAGATGGCTTGTGGTTTTCCTTCAGCAGCTATTAGGTTTGACTACATGTTAACCTCTGATTGAAACACATTTTAGTTTCACGTTGTTTTTCTCAGTGACATACCAGTGTGTACAAACACTAGCTGACCCTCATTGATTTGAGCCTGGGTGAAGTTATACATGCTTAGGCCAGGAAAGGACTTGAGAGCCAAATGCCCATTGCTGGGTGGAGAGACCAAGTAGGCAAGGTCCTGCGGGGAGGAGTCCCCATCTTCTGAACAGAGCTCACCGCTGATAATCTCAGTGACAGAATTCACCACACCTTAAAAAGAAGAGAATCACAGATCTTGAAAGGACCAATTCCAATCATATAACACTAGTAAACTGAATAGCTATGAGACCCTGGCCCCTTGCACAAAGATTTAAAAACTGAAGCCATTCACCGACTTCTTGAAGCATGAAGATTCTTAATTCAAAACAGACACATAATTAAATGCCAGATGAAATGCAGGGCATGTTGTAGTGTTTATTAGATTTATAAGGTTTACAAGGTTTCAATAAAAAATAGGATTCATCGTTATTTATTCAAAATTAATTATTTAAACTGCATATGCATTTATATAAAGTATAAAAGCAATAAAAGCTGATGGTTACTAAGTACCTTCTGTGTGGCTGGCATGTGCTAATACTCTGTGTGGAATCTCAATCACAGAACCTACCTCAAAGGGTCGATTTAAGGATTTCTATTCATTAAGAAGCGAATGATTTCATCAGCTTTTAAATATTTGAGGGCAAAGCACACACTGCACATTTTTTATTATTCTCCTTTATCCTACCTGTCTTGCAGGAAAACAAGTATCTGGTCCCTACGGCCTTATAATGTTTGCTGTGCTGGTAGCTCACTGCAATTCCTTCTGATTAATAGTCTCTATTTTTCCAGTTACATTCAAAATCTATTCCCATTATTCAACAATTCATCATTTTTTGAGCATCTACTACATTCCAGGCAATGTTCTGGGGTTTGCAATACGTCAGTAAAACAGAGTCTTGTCCTTGTGGAGCATACATTCCAGCAGGAGAGCAGAAGGGAATACAGGGAAACAAAGAATAGAAATAATGAAGAAATGAATTACATAGTCCGTTAGAGGGTCACAGGCACTGTGAAAAAAAATTTTTAATGAAGCAAAATGAGGCACTCAGGAGTGGGAGAGCGTTAGATAGGAGGCTCGTCGGAGGAAACGTGGAAGGAGGCGAGCGGGGAGCCCCGTGGGCGTGTGGGGAAGAACATGAGGCAGATAGAACAGCCCTAAGGTGGGAGCAGGCCTCAGCTGTCTGAGCAGCAGCAAAGAGGTCAGGGTGGCGGGACCAGAACAAGCAAGATGAAGAGTAGGAGGTGGCGGGTCAAACACAACCTGGAAGGTCAAATCCCACAGGCCCTTGAAGGCCACCAGAAGAGCATGGGCTTCACTTGAGTGCAACAGGGGATCATTGTGGGGCTTTAGGTGAGGCGTAACTTGGTCTGGCTTAGGTCTTAACAGATCCCTGTGGCTTCTGTGTCAAGGACAGACTCTGGAAGGCCAAGGGTAAAAGCAGGACGACAGTTAGGAGGCGACTGCAATGATCCTGGAGAGAGATGAAAGAAGAGGTGGGGGGAGCTGGAGAGGAGGTAAGAAGCGGGGAAATTCTGGGTGTGTGTTGGCCACAGAGCCAACAGTTTCTGACGAGCTAGGTGTGGTGAGGGGCAGAGGAAGGAAAGGCGGTGAGAAGAACCTGGTTTGGGTCTCAGCAGCTAGAAGGATGGAGCCACCGTCAGCCGAAACGAGGGCAGCTGCGGGTGGAGTGGGTCTGGCAGTAAGCGCAGGAGTTCAGTTTTGAACATGCTGAGTCTAAAGTGCTTGTTGAGACGTCACACCAGGTCTGATGGAATTAGGCTGTTTCGAGTTTCTCTAATCCTGCAGTCACGTGATATTTCACCAAAACTAAAGATGGCGGCTTTATCACTAACTAGATTTTCTCATTTCTCTCTGTATTTATAAACGTCCTCCCCCCAGAAATTCTGTGCACATTCCCAAGCTCATGTGTCATTCTTTGCTCTCTGACTAGACCCTGATCATCTTCTACGCGTGTTACCAACTTGCTTAAAAATTCAATCCTAAGCAATTTACTAGGTAATCACTCTGGTCTAAGGGGCTGTTCTTCTCAGTAGAAAAGGCAGTTTATAAAATAACTTACCTGTAACTAAACAGAATTTGAGATAGGGAGATTAGAAAGTACACAGGATTCCTACATTCACCTACCAGACATGACATGCCACTTCACCTATGAAGCCCTGGGCACATTTCTCAATTTCTCTGTGCCTCAATTTCCTCAATAGTGAACTAGGAATAATAGAATTATTATGTATAATGAGTAAGTTAAGATCTGCAAGTGCTTAGGAAAAGCTTTATCTGGCACATAGTAAGCATTCAATAAATATTACCTTTGTGTTACCCATCTTCTTCATCAGATTTGGCTCTGAGCATAGATGTGATTCCTTCACATTACTTAAAAGTCATTTGGAGTTTAATGACTACCACTTTCTTTTTTTTAATATTTATTTATTTGGCTGTGTTGGGTCTTAGTTGCGGTGCACGGGCTTCCGTCTAGTTGCGGTGTGCAGGCTCTCTAGTTGTGGCACGCGGCCTTGGTTGTCCCGTGGCATGTGGGATCTTAGTTCCCTGACCAGGGATCAAACCCATGTCCCCTGCATTGGAAGGCAGATTCTTAACCACTGGACCACCAGGGAAGACCCTGATTACCACTTTTAAGGCTATTCTTTTTTTAAACTTTTTTTTAATTGGAGTATAGTTGATTTACAATATTAACTTAATTTCAGGTGTACAGCAAAGTGATTCAGTTTTATATATATATATAGTTTTTCAGATTATTTTCCATTATAGGTTATTACAAGATATTGAATATAGTTCCCTGTGCTACATAGTAAATCCTTGTTGCTTATCTATTTTACATATAGTAGTGTGTATTTGTTAATCACATACTCCTAATTTATCCCTCTCCCCATCCCTTTCCCTTTTGGTAACCATAAATTGGCTATTCTATAATAAGTACTGTACATTTTGTTTAATCCCACAGCATTCCTCCATAATTTGAGGTAAATAGTTTATCCATTTAATGATTGTGTTGTCAATGGATGCTCCTATATCTTGGCATTTGGAATATGCCCACTGAGGATTTTTCAGCCCTAAACTCTAAGGACATCAATATTTTAATAGCTACCAGAAATGTTAATCAACCTAATGTTCAAATTATAAAGTTTGGTCTTCAGTTAATCCATGGAAAGCCTATAGTTTCTATAAAATACACAAGTTGGACTGCTTAACAAAATTCCAAGTCCAATCATTCTAGTTTTTCACTGTTTACATTTTTAAATCCACCTGTGTATTTTATTCTCATTTTTTCAGGAACTTGAACTGATTTGGAAATGTACTGCCATTTCTCTTCCCATGACTCGCAGATACTCATTTTTTCCAACACCATGCATATGAAAGCTGGATGAAGCATGTTTTCCACTGTAGTTACTCTTCTGTGAAACACTGCTTTTGCTCCTCTTGCCTCTGGAATACACCATCTTCCAAAACAAATGTAAAACCTGCCACTGAAAACAAGAGCTAGTAACCTCAGGTCTCCACTTCCACTCAAACCGAATTTAGTTCAATTAAAAGTCCCATTGCTTTCGGTGAGGCCTGATTTAATGCCTAGTCCTCGGTAATGGAAACTTCAAATGGGTGGGGACAAGAAAAACAAAGACTCCAAACTTGAATTCAGATTTCAACGTGACCCAAAGCCCAAGAAATAATGGTTTAAGGAGTTAATATCTGAAAAAATTAACACTTGAACCTGGAATGATATATTTTTTAATTCGCCTTTAACTTAAACAGGAGGTTAGTGAGATTTAGAAAAATTATGATCCAATATATCCAAATTATGCTCTTAATATTTAAAAACCCAGACCTTTGTTTTGAGTTTCATATGAGAGATGTGAAATATTTGTGAACTGACTATCCCACTATTTGACCCCTTCAGGCCTTCAGGCCTCCAAGTCACCGGCTCAGACTTTGCTGCCTTCATTCTTCCACTGTCCCCAGCTCTCAAAGCTCTTTGCAGTGATGGCAAGTGCTTATCGGAAACAAGCAAACAGTTCTATTTCTGGTATGAACAGCAACAATAATAAAACAAAATGTACAGTATCACTGAAAGCAAAAGTTGAAAAATAGAAAAATGAAGCCCCCTTGTGGACACCAATACATTTTATCGGGTATGCACGAAAATCACTGGTCATGCTTGAGTACAAGAGAGAGTATGTTCAGGAGAACATACTTCTGAGAGTAAAATGCAAAGGATTTACCTGACGTGGTCTAACTCCAATTCCTAACTCCAGTTGGTCATGACAGGAATGATCTCCTGTACCACTGAATGGCCATGATCAGCCAGCCACAAGTCCTGTGACTTAAGGCAATTTGTTAAAATACTTTCAGTACACTTGAAATGATGGGACCAAGGGGTTAACGTTCAGATTTCTGCCTCTGAATTCCCATCCAGAGTCTGAGATGCTATTAGCAGCTCTGACCCTATCCTCCCACTTCCTTCTCGCAGGTAGACTGCAGATGACCCTCCATGCCATCTCCTCTAAGCTCCAATGACAAGTAAGGAGAGTGAGCAGACATGTGGGATAGTCTGAAGGTCTTGAGAAAATGTTGTTTGAAAGTCAAAGCCTGGTGGCACAGGGGTTGAGAATCCGCCTGCCGATGCAGGGAACAGAGGTTCAATCCCTGGTCCGGGAAGGTCCCACATACCACAGAGCAACTAAGCCCGTGCACCACAACTACTGAGCCTGTGCTCTAGAGCCCGTGAGCCACAGCTACTGAGCCCACGTGCCGCAACTACTGAAGCCCACGTGCCTAGAACCCGTGCTCCACAAGGAGAGAAGCCACTGCAATGAGAAGCCCACGCACTGCAACGAAGAGTAGCCCCTGCTCGCCGCAACTAGAGAAAGCCCGCGCGCACCAACGAAGACCCAACACAGCCAAAAATAAATAAAAATCAATAAATTTATTTAAAAAAAAAAAAGAAAGAAAGTCAAAGACACCAGAGAATCTGAAGACTATGATGGTTAATTTTATGTGTCACCTTGACTGGGCCACAGGGTACCCAGCTCTTTGGTCAAATATTATTCTGGGTGTTTCTATGAGAATGTTTTTGGATGAGATTAACATTTAAATGGGTTGAGTAACACAGATTGTCCTCCCTCAGGTGGGTGGGCCTCACCAATCAGCTGAAAGCCTGAATGGAACAAAAGGACTGATCCTTCCCTAGGGTCAGGGCAGTAAAGAGAATCCTTTCCTGCCTGACTGCCTTTGAATTGGGACACTGGCTCTTCCTGGCAGCCTTTATATGGAAACTATACCATCGGCTCTCCTACGTCTCCAGCTTGCCCACTCACCCTACAGATCTTGGGACTTGCCAGCCTTCATGATCACATAAGCGAATTCCTTATAGTAAACAAACAAACAAATAAATAAACACACACACACACACCCTATTGGTTCTGTTTCTCTGGAGAACCCTACATAATACAGAGGACTTATTAATTCATATTTAGGATTGTTTTTGCCCCAGACTCTGCCACTGTCTAACTTGGTTATTTTGGGCAAGTCACTTAACCTCTGAAGCTTTCTCTCTTCTTTAAAATGGAAATAACAGCAATACTTGCTTTATCTACCTCACCAGGTCCTTGGGCTTCTTAACTATAACAATGAAGGAAGAGATAGTAGAGCCTCATGGTTACGAGCAGAAACTTGCATTCCAGCTCTGCCACTTACTGTCTACCAGCAGCTCTTCCAGTACTGACCTTGGGCAGATGTCTGAGCCTCTCTGTGCCTCAAATTCCTCATCCTTAAAATAGAAATGATATTCCATAGAGTTGTTGAAGATTAAATGAGTAAATAAATATAAAATGCTTAGAACAATGCCAGAAACAGAGTAAGTGCTAGGTAAGAATTAGCTACCATTAAGATTATGTAAATGATAGTTGTTATTACTGTTTGCTATGCTCTGAAATCTAGAAGAAGAAACATCACTGTCTGAAATAATCCCCTACATTTGAAACTTCTGCCTGGAAAGAAGCAACTAGTAACTGTAGCTTTGGAGAAATTATCTGTTTGTTGGAAAATGTACTCCGCTATTTTCATGAAATGCATACTCTTTATACATTAGTTTTCAGAAAGTTAACAAGCCTAATGTGTGGCAGTTCTTTTGTATAAACAGTTATCCATTTGTGAGAATAACTTGCATTATGTTCAACACACACAGTTTTTCCAGGAAGTTTTCTGTGTTCATTTGCCGTTGTTATTACACATTCTCATGGATATGATAGAGATATCATACTCCAATAAAAAAAATTAGGGGCATAAAGTAAAGAATATCTTAGATGTCATAAACTGCCAATACAGGCTCTTGAAATCAGCAAAACCAATTCCTGACTGTCTCTTGGCTCTTTTTCATCAGGTCTAAATTACGCTGAGATTGGTAATAGACACTGTAGTTATATCATAAAATTTTAGTGCATAAGATTTCCTTCTTCTAAAATCCTTAAACCAATTCCATTCACGTTATGCTATGTATAACAGGAAAGCAATGTTGTAATTATATACCCTGGTCTACATCCCTTTTTCTTCGAATATTTAAAATTTTATAATTTATGTTCTTCCTTTTCTGTATTTGCCCTCCTCAACATGACTTTGGGCCGTAAGAGCAGTACCTAAAGCGAATCAGCCAGGTTTGCAGACAATATACCTGGTCCGTCCACCCCATCTCCTTTCCTGCTAGATGGAGCAAGGCAGATGGGCAGTGAATGGGCAGGCAGGGCTACCCTGGCCAGCAGCCCTATGATGATGGGTACACACAGGGAGACTTCAAAGCTGAGGACGGCAATCTGTGCACCTCCCCTAAACACAGAGACCTCTGGCATGTGGTAAAGTACCCTGATGAAGGGGTATAGGGGGGAGGCGGTTGTTACAGCCTGCATTAACTCTGTTATAACTTTCCAGTACACGTTTCTAGGTGCCCTGCTAAATAGAAGTTTCCAAAAATGAACTCCTAGGAGTTTACTCAACCTGTAAAAGCTCAGGTGTTCCTAGAAACAGGAAGAGTAATTTTAAAAAGTGATTTATCCATATAAAAACATTTAGCTTTGCTAGATCAGTGGCATACAATGTTCTCTGATTAACACCCAAAGTAAGGAATACTTTTTACAAAACAACCTATTACTCATACGCATATATGGATGTGTGTGTGTTTCAAATGACGCAGAAGTTTCATATAACAATTCTGCCCTCATTACACACAGTGCATTCTGATGCTACCTGTTCTATTCTATTTTATTCTATCTAATTTGTTTTTAAAATGTTGGTCCTGATCCACTCAATTAATTTCACAGTCTATTAATAGTTTGCAACCTGGAGTTTTAAAACTCTCTTCCAGATCATTCTCATTGTGGATAGCAGAGTGGACTCTGCTCAGACTACCTAGGCTTAAAACTCACTCTTTTACTAATTGTATGACCTTGACCAAGGGACTTAGCCTTTCTGTGCCCCACGTCTACTATAGTCCTCATTCTATGTCAAGGGTTGTGAGATAATTGAATGAGAAGTCACATGTGGTGCTTTTTGAAGTGAGCCTGGCTCACAGCAGAGGCTCAATAAATGCTGGTCCACTTCCCCTTCCTCACCTCTAGAAGCCCAGTGGAATGAAACGGTCTAGTGTAGGGGGTCCTTATGCCCAGAAACCAGCTCTCACCATGGAACCTAATGTCTGACCACTCTCCTCCCTCCATCTGCTCTGGCCACTCTGAGCTTCTCATGTCCTCAAATACGCCAAACCTGCTACAGACTCCTTGGATCCTCCCTCCATCTGCTCTGGCCACTCTGAGCTTCTCATGTCCTCAAATACGCCAAACATTATCCCTTTGCTGGGAATGCTCTTACCTCAGACATTCATATGGTTCCTCACTCCCCCACACGAGCAACCCTACACCGGCCTTTATTCAGAAAAAGAGGTAACAAAGCAGGCTTAAGACTGCCTTTCCTTAGAAAGTCCTGCATGCAAGTTGGCACTTGGCTGGCATCAACCATCTGGGAACTCGATGGTTAAACAGTTTTCTGTACTGATATAAAACTTTCCCTAAATAATAAGAATGGCTCACTGTATCTAAACAGCACAAACAGTGTGGTTTGTGCAGGACTCCTGCTTTCCTTCTGGGAATCCGGGACTTTGGGTCATACTAGGCAGAGGGCGCCTACCTGACCAGCCCCCAGTAAACATATTGGGTGCTCAGGATCTAATGATCTTCCCTGGTAGACAACACTTCCCACGCATTGTCACAACTTGCTGCTGGTGGAATTAAGTGCATCCTGTGTGACGTCACTGGAAGAGGACTCTTATAGCCTGACTGACTTTCCTCTGGACTTCACCCCACATACCTTTTCCCTGTGCGGATTTTGCTTCTTATCTCTCACTGTAATAAATCTTAGCCATGAGTTTGACTATATGCTGAGTTCTACGAGTCCTTGCTAACGAGCAAACCTGGAGAGAGCTTGGGGACCCCTGACATGCAGGGCTCCATGCAAATATCCCTTCCACGAAGAAACCCTCTCTCACTCCAATCTCTCTGCAAGGTCAGCATTCTCTAACCCCATCACTCTCTAACCCCATCACTCTCTGTCCCTTTAAATGCTCTGCAGAAAAATACAGCAGATCATCACTCTATTTATCACATACTTTTATTGTCTTCTCCACTCAACAAGCTCCACAGGGCACTTAGACATTCAAAATTTATTGCCCCTACTACAGGCCTGGCACCGTGCCAGGCACTGAGGGCAGCACGGGAAAAGGACAGCAAAGTCCCTTCCCAATGGAGCTTACGTTTATGGGAGGTGACAAACAATAGATTGTTTATTTGTTTACTACCAAGGAGAATAAAGCAGGGTCAAGGGACAGAGGATGGCCTGGTGCTCTTTCTGCTGGCGTGGCCAGGGAAGCATCTAAGAGAGCAGCGCGTCTAGAAGCCTGGGGTGCCAGACTCCAGCCAGGATTCCCAGAGGGGGTAACATGCCTTTGCTTAAGGAGCCCTGGTACTACGTTCTGTACCGGATGGCTGGAATCAGTGAAATCTAGAAAGCCTCTATTCACAACAGTCATAATTCAAAAACAGAAAAACTCATGTTGGCAAATAAGCCTAAATCTTTCTTGATATAGCAAGATTTTCATTGATAGAGCACGATGACCATTACCTACAACTGAAGAAACAAATTCTTGAGATCTCTTCCATTTTAAAACAGTCAAGCAAATCCTACCGAAACTATTTCTACATGTTTACATGACTAGTTAATATGTCCTACCGTAGTACCTAGTCACCTCCAGATTTTAGACACACGGACTTTAAAACCGAATATTCATATGTTTCTCAGTCAAAGAGAAAAGGTTCCCCCAGTGTATACCAGAGTACGTCCATCCAATAGAAAAAAGGTGGCTCAACACTCCCTCCATCCATCTAAGTGCAGCTTCACCCAGAGAGTGTCAAGCAAGGTTTATAGTCATAAAAACCCCAGGACATTAGAACTGGGAAGGACTGACAGATGACCAAGGAAAACACACACACATATAGACACATACGCACACACACACACATATACATACACACTCACACACCCTACCCTGCAACCTGCTTATGGTTTTACTATTAAGGAAGGTGAGACCCAGAGAAATTTTGCTGAAATTGGGCAGTTTGCAAGCCTTAAACTCTGGTCTCCTAACTTTAATCCAGAACTTTCAAAACGGAAGTGAATTTCTTACTAGATAAATAAACGAATAAGCTCAGAAAGGGCCAGTGTCAAATGACCACATCCCTCAAAAGTTGTACCCTTCCTGGCCGGGATCCAGGCTATCTAGGAAGAAGATAGGAATAAAGGAAATGGCTCCTACTCCGACCTATTCTTCCTTTTTCTCTTGAGAGAAACACTCTGGTATCAGGGATGGGGGAAGAGGTCGGGGCAGACTGCCTGAGCGAGTTCAAGGTTCCTGGTAGACTGTATTTCCCTAATTTTAAGGCAAGACAGAAACAAAGTCTAGGTTACACTTTTTTCTCCTTACAATTCAATGTTCTGAACATCTTAAATTGATAGGTACATTTAAATACAATAAAGCTATTATTAAGTTGGTGGTGCATCTTACAATCCATGGTACCTCCAAGCCCACAGTGGGGCTTCAATTCCTTTCCATAAAGAAGTCTGAGAGTTCACTACCTAATTCTTTGTTCTTCCTCTCCCTCTGCCAACTCCAGCTCTTCTCCCATATCTTTCTAGATCCTAGGTCCCTCCCCTGGATCTTTCTCATCCTGCAGTTCTGCGTCATGCAGCAAAATGCCCAAATCCTCTGCCGAGGCTCCTGGGCAAACACACAGATGTCAGTACAACCGCTGCAGACCTATTCCCTTAAGTCCACTTTAGTAGAAGCAAAGGGCACAACAGCTCTGGAGACTTTTTCTTTCTAACAAGACAGCCCTGATCACACAGATGCACTGAGAGAGCTTGATTCAGTCACAGGTAATGGGGGAAGTGTCAGAGCACAGTGGCAAGAGAGTCAGGCTTGGGCACACTCGGCTTCAAATCCACACCTTCCCTTGTGACAGCCTGGGGCCTCAGGGCTCCCATCTATAACGAGGTTAATAATCACAGCAGTTCCTTTGTAGGGCTGTGAAAACGACACTAATATGGAAGATGTCCAGTACTCTACTCAGTAATAAATGTAAACTTTTATAACGTGTTTAATAATAATTGACACCTACAATTCGTCATGCTGGTCTGCAGCCTACTTCTTAGATCGCTTTGCTGAGAATGAGTCAATAGGTATTAATACAACAAGAATAAGTGTGAGGAGAGGGAGAAAGGCAGCTGAAAACAGAGGGGGGCAGCCCACGAGGTTGACCAGCTGCAACACACCATCCCCAGGCTACCTGGGTAATGACTGTGAAGTAAACTAAAAGATAAAGGGACAAATTCCAAAGGTCCAAACACCACTAATTTTCCCCTTAAAATGTAGAGGCTGCATAACAAACCGAGCTGTAATATAACTAAAAGCACTAAAAAGCCTATTCCGAGATCCAACTATTTTGAGCGAATAAAAACAGATTTTAAAAACTCCAGTGATTGGGACTTCCCGGGTGGCGCAGTGGTTAAGAATCTGCCTGCCAATGCAGGGGACACAGGTTCGATCCCTGGTCCAGGAAGATCCTACATGCTGCGGAGCAACTAAGCCTGTGAGCCACAACTACTGAGCCCTCAAGCCACGACTATTGAGCTCGCGTGCCACAACTGCTGAAGCCCGTGCACCCTAGAGCCCGTGCTCTGCAACAAGAGAAGTCACTGCAATGAGAAGCCCGCGCACCGCAACGAAGAGTAGCCCCCGCTCTCCGCCACTAGAGAAAGCCCGCACGCGGCAATGAAGACCCAACGCAGCCAAAACAAAATTTTTTTTAATTAAAAAAAAAAAAAAACTCCAGTGATTTTTAACAATGTAAAATTTTCTAGTTTGATTAGCCCCTGGTGGGTTCCTGAGTATGCCTGCACAATAATTTAGTTGGTGCTGGGGTGTTTTATAATTAAGGTCAAAGGCTTACAGTTCCTTATTTCTTTGCTGTTCTCCTTGCTTTCTTCCTGTCCCTCCCTGTCACCTACCTGGCCACCATTCTCACCAAAGACCCTTTTTCTAGACATCACGGGTGTGCTGCACCATCTTGTAGCTTGGTGGTCTAGATCCTTTGCCACTTAGAAAACAGCATTTAAGATTACTGGGTTCGAATAGCACAAGCCATAACCAACAGAATGTCTTGGCAATAACTAGCATTTATTTAAAACCAGGAGGAATATTCCAAGTATACATACATAAGTCATATATCTCATTATTTAATAGTAGAAATACTACAAAAGAAAATCAAATTGGTAGTTCTATGTTATTATGATAAATCCAAAAGCATGGAGCACTTACCTGGAGGATTTTATTGGATGTTATTACTGGAGCCTCATCATTTACTGATTCGACAGTCACAGAAAGAGTTTGAGGCAAACTCTGTTTTCCAAGCTCTGAGCTATTTGCAAAGGTGGTGAAATTGTCAAGAAGGTCCTCACTATCATCATGAACATAGGAAATCAATTCATTTCCTACCTGTAACCAACAACAAAATATCACCAAACTACTGAAATATATTTAAAAATATGAAAAAATGCTTTAAAAGAAATCCTGATTTTTTTATATCTGAAACACAGAAGCATGTATTCATCCCATGAAGTATGATTCTGACAATCAGAGTGCAAATTATGATGGGTGGCATAATTTTTATGAAGCAGCACTGCATCCCAGAAATAAGTTTCCTGAGGAGCAGAGTGATCAAGCAGTGTGGGGTAGTAAAGAGAATGCTGGACTGGTTATCAGAAGACCTGAGTTCAAAGGCTATTTCTAACCCTAAAATGTGTTGTAAGTGACATACTCCACCCTTTCTTCCAATGGAGCAATACCCATTAAAATTCAGACTCTACTTATTTAGAGTGACTACTTTTTGAAGTTGTGGATTGTCTTATTGGACAATTCAGAATGTCGGATTTACGCTCTGAAGTTTTCACCCACTGATTGGATTTCTGCTCTTTGGAGACATATGGACCAGGGCAACTCTGAAGTTTCCCCAGACTTCTCTTTTCTGAGCTAAGCATGCATCAGTCCCTTAACTGCTCTTTGTATGCAAGGTTACACCTGCTACCTCCTAACCCTGCCCCTCCTCCTTCAAAATACAATCATTTCTGGTGTATCTCTTAACAGATGCTACCCATAACTAGCTATCATACATCTCCTGAGGACAGAGTATAATGAAATATATTGGATCTGAATTATTCTGTCAAGCCAGATTTCTCTCACTGTAATAACCAAAATGCAAATGTTAATTTTTTATCCCTGATAGATTTCATCTTTCTAATTTCCATTCTGAAATCCCTCTTGGATTTGTGATAGCCACTGATTTGATCAGAACGCCTTCCATGTCTTTAAGGCTCTGATGCAAATACGGAAGAGCTCAGCATTGAAATCAGAGACAAGGAGAATTTTAAAGCTAGAGGGAACTTGGCTTCAGTGAATATGTGACCCAAAAATACAACAGAAGAGAACTTCTAAAGCCTGACAGGACTAGTTGAACTTCTCAGAAAGTCTCTGGGGTTGTGTTTGTTTTGATAAAATAGAGCCAACATTTTTAACAGTTCAACTTTGCCCAGTCCTATGGCGCACTTCCTTTGAGCAAAGACTTTTGATCTCTCAGAGGTGTTTCTGACAAAAGTTGAAAAGTTCATGAACAGTCTCGGGGGAAAGTTGTGGTCACTTGAACACAGGTGCATGAGAATTTCTGTGGAGTTCTGTGGGAAGAGGAATTCCAGACCGTAGGCCTGACCACGTGTTCCTGGAACATTCTGCTTTAAGCTATTGGAAAACAAATGTGGAAGATGGCACTCATCAGAGGACAGGAGAAATTCTAACCTAATATGCTTTAGAAAGATAGCATTTATATAGAAGTCACCTTTTCCTATCTCTCCTGGAGAAACACATCATTTCCTCAATGAAGTGGTACTCCCCCACGTTGCTATTTAAACTATCAGTTAGTAGGTATTAATCTAAAGGCAAAGAGGTTTGGTGGGAATTTGTCTATTCCTAGTTCTAACACTAGAAGAACATCTGCTGACTTGAAATTAAAGTAGATAACAAATTTGTAGAAAATCTTAGAAGATTAAAAAGTGTTTGGGCTTCCCTGGTGGCACAGTGGTTGAGAGTCCGCCTGCCGATGCAGGGGACATGGGTTTGTGCCCCAGTCCGGGAGGATCCCACATGCCGCGGAGCGGCTGGGCCCGTGAGCCATGGCCGCTGAGCCTGCGCGTCCGGAGCCTGTGCTCCGCAACGGGAGAGGCTGCAACAGTGAGAGGCCCGCGTACCGCAAAAAAAAAAAAAAAAAAAGTGTTTGGCCCCCCTGTCATCAGTCATGTTCAGGGTATATTATGTCCCCTCTCTGTTTACATCCTCCCGCTCCCATTACTCAGGGTCAAAGGTGAAGTTGAAAGCCCTCCCATGCTAGACCTCCCTAACCTCACCTCCTGCCCACCCCGTGTGCAGCTCTAGTCACATTATTCCCCTCACAGTGCTGTTTGTTTGCTCGTCCCTCTGCCTGAATGCTCTTCCTCTATACCCACCGAGCTCACTATCCATCACCTCCTCCAGGTCTCTGCTCAATGCTGCCTTCTCAGCGGGGTCCCCCCGACCACCTTATTTGAACCTGAACATTAACACACACACACACACACACACACACACACACACACACACCACTCAAGTCCCCAGCATCTTCTATCTCCCTTTCCTGGTTTATTTTTCTCCATAGCACTAACCTTCGTTCAACTATCTTATTTATATAAATTCACTTATTTATTTTATTTATTCTCTCTCTCTGCCTCCTTGTTTCCCCCACTAGGAGAAAGGATCCATAAGGACAGGGATTATTGCTGGGTTAGTTCACTGCTTTATCCGCAGTACTTAGAACTAGGATACCTGACACATAATGGACACTCAAAAACTACTGCTGAATGAACGAAGGGCAAAAATGACCAAGTGCTCTCCTTCTCTGAGTCACTCAAGGTTACAGCCACGAGTTGTTAGGTTATCACCGTAAGTGAAAATGATCATGTCTCAAAACCTAGAGACCTCAGAAGTCCTAAAGGAAGAGAAAGTGTAAAGGGCTCATCTGAAGAGCAGGAACACACAGCCTTGACTGTGAACAAGGCTACACGATAACATGGGTACTACAGGGAACACACACGCTTGACACAGATTTCAACCAACCATGCTTAAATATACACTTCTTACAAAGCACAGACAACAATGAATTGGCTAAGACAGAACCAAAAGTTAGTGCTCAGTCTCTCACCCAGAGTGCACGAGGTGAACAGAATTAAATGCAGCTCACACGAGAGCAGTGGTTATCTCGGACAGTGTGTCCAGCCTTTGAGAGGGAAGCTATGATTAAGAGACGGCTGCACGTAGTCACTAAAGAATCACCTTCCCTGGGTCCCCAGTTGAGAAGCACCGAGTTCTAAGGTCTTTTCCACCCTCAGCAAATCTCCGCTTCTCCCCATGGCTCCCCAACACCAGCTGGTTAAGTCTAACCCTGTTGACGTGTAACTCAAGGCTCTGCGCAGTCTGGCCCCAAGCACCCTCTGGCACTCCTCTGCCCGTGCTAGAGCCTTGTGGACCATTCCGCAGCCCCCAGGAACCATGCCCTTCGGTGCCTCCATGCCCTTGGCCCTGCAGTCTGCTTTGCTTGCGTTGCTTTGTTTTCCGTCTCCACCTCCGTTATGTCCTTGCTCTTTCCCTCTCTCCTCAAAGTCTAGCTTAAACTTTATTCCCTCTGTGGAGGCTTCAGTTAGAGTCAAATGTGACTGCACTCCTGCAGTACCACTGTGAAAGTGCTACATGAAAGATAAGAAGAGTGTGCCTTATATTCAAGTTCATGTGCCTGATTCCCCCACAGCATTTCTTGAGGGCAAGGAATATGTCTACTTATCATGGCAACCTCACACAGTAACTTGAACAGAGTAGGTTTTTAGTAAATGGATTCAAGTCACTTGATGAGGTGAAATCCTCACAAGCAAAATGAAGCAGCACACGTGGGTTCTTAGCTAACTGGACAAGGACACCCAAAGATGCTAGGTAGCTGTTTATGGTTTCCAACCTGAAGAGTGTGTATTCCTAGGAACTTATAAAGGAAATAATAGGGATCTGCAAGCTACTTGGCAATATTTAAAAAGAAAGGATGGAAATCATTCTTTTATTCATGATAAGAAAGCAAAGTATCACAATAATACCATTCTAACCCAAAGCAAAGAAACCTGATAGCAGCCCAGAGTTAAGTCTGGTTATTTTATGCTTATCAGATACCAGATTGTCAGTTGTGTCCGGCGGCTTGATTGCAGGGACTGCGCCATTTCGGCCATTGACAGCACTATGCTTAGCATAGGGCACAGCACAGAGTAAGCACTGATTGATAAGGGAATGAATGAATTAAAACATCCACTAATGATTAAAGCATGCCTGTGTTAGATCCCTGGGTGTTATACTTTGAGAGGGGATGGTGTGGAGCTCCTCTAGATCCGGGCAGCCAGGATGGTGCAGGGGCTAGAAACCTACAGCATATAAGCAAAAGCTAAAGAAACTAGAGTTCTTTAACCTAAAGAAGATAAAATTCAAGGGACTTTGATAATTTTTCCTTTCAATATTTAAAGAGCTTTTATGAAAGGAGGTATAATTTGTTCTGTGAGCTACCAGAGCCAGGACCTAGGAGCAGAAGTTTCTAAGTGGCAGCTCAGCATAAAGAAATTTCTAACAACTGGAGCGTCTTTAAACTGGAAGGGCTCATCTCAGGAAGCAGTGAGTTCTCCATCACTGAGGATCTTTAAGCAATGACTAGACGACCTCTCTATGGGGTTACTGTGGAAGGGCTTCTCCATCTGTTGGGAGGTTGGACCAGATACCTTCTAAGGTCCCATCACTCCAGAAAGTCCATGAATCTAAATGATAAATAGCCAAGATTTTTCTCTTATCTAACATACCCAAAACCAAACGTATCAGCTGAGAGCTATTACCTGTTTCCTGGTAAATTTCATTAGCTTTACTCTTGGAAAATGAGAATTTTCAACATAACCGTGTTTTGGTGGTTTGAGTAGAACAAATTCACAGTCAAGTCCCTCAAAATGTTTGCTTGGAATTTTGAAGTAGTCTTCTGGAAGTGCTTTGGAACCACCTTCCTGGACTGTGAAATTTTGTACCGCCAGAGGAATCCACTTAGGGACAATATCCACCAAGATTTCAAGTCTACTCACAGCTTGGAAGCCATTCATCACATCCAGTAAAAAACAGTCCTGTTGTTGGTCAGGAGTTGTCTGTACATAATGGATATAACCATCATCAATGTCTTGTTGTGTAAAAATCAAAGGTGACTTTTCATCTGTACCCAAGCTGCCCTCCTCTGATAAAGATCTTTGGAGGTATCCATGCACTGGCAGAGTTCTAACAATGAACATTGCCTCTGACGGAATATCATCTTCATGCCCAGCCTGAGTACACATTCACAACACACAGACAAAAAGAAAAACATTAACACGTGAAAGAGTCAAGACCCCTGATGAACCAAATTGTTTTGTATTAACGTCCACGAATGGCTTAGGTTACCATCCAGGCAGATACACAGTTTAAGGCCGGGTCTCTTCTGGTGACCATGCTAATATTTTGAATTTCAGCCCCGGTCACAAAGGAAAAGCAACATTTGAACAGCTACTAATGTACTAACAAGGCATCATTCACAGTGGCAAGAAACCTAGGACTCAGAAAGTTGTGCTGAAAGAAATAAAATGGTATAAGGAGAAGGAATAAAAGATGGTAGAAGAAATAGCAGCTTACTCACTGAAATTGCAAGACTTTAGAGGAAAGCTTATTTTTAAACTAGTTCAGTATTTTCAATATACATTTAATTTTACGGATTCAGCAAAATCCATCTCAAAACTGTCATTGTTACTGATTTATAGTCACTGAACTGTATACGCCCCCTTGTGGTGAAACTTTAACTCTCTAAGATCCTGAAAAAGAATTGAGGAAAGCTGGTAGGCCACGTATTCTCTTAGTCAAAACTCATTATTTAGTAAACTGCTTCTGATTTGAATTCATTTCTACTTGATGTTATCGGCTGTATTTAGCAAGCAGGCAAACTCGTTTGCAGTCCTGAGGGTAGATTCAGAAGAGCCTGCATTTGTGGCCAATTATCATAAATCACAGTTTACATACCCTGCACAGATTACTCACTCTCTCCTGACTCTCAGCAGCAGGGTTGTGCTACTGGAAGCTTCCAAGTTGGAGTCTCAGGAAACCAGGCAGCTTCTGGTATGAGGTCTCACCCCTGGCCTTCCACTGGTCTAGGCCAATTTGATCCATCAATTTCAAGAAATTACACAAGGCCACATTCACAGCTAAGGAAATAAACTGTGTAATATAGTATCCTCTTCTATTTTAGGGATCCTTTTTATGTCTGTTAAATTACCCTACTTGTTTATACCCTGCTTCATCACATTACAAATGTAACTCAGACCAAATGAAATACTGGCAGTGTTGCCATGACAAATGAAAAAAGTAATGACCTCTTCATTTACTATAATACATACATTCCGTCCTCCTTCTCAGGTCATCCTACACCAAACATACATGCATACACGTGTGATCATGTGCACATAGCTTTAAAATGAGGCTTAGGATTATTTATATTCCATTTCTCCCTATAGCACAATTAGCAGTATCAAAATCATGAGACCTTCTAGCTTTTCTTCTCAATGGCATCTACATTTTTTCAAAGTCATTCCAAATACCAGGAGAGGAATCAACACAAAAATACCTTTCAGAAGCAAACATTTGCCCCTGCGGTTCCAGGAGAGTGAAGATGCTTGGTGCTGGGACCACTACCTACCTGGAGCCTTCCTCTACTCAGTTTTACTGGTTTTCCTTCTTCAACCACAAGGGTCTTGCTGTGCAGAATTTGGGTGTGATGTTGGCTTTCCGAGTCCACTTGCACGTACACGCCCACTTCGAAATATGTGTCTTTAACTTTCACCGTCAGGTTGAACACATCGAAGCTGCCACTGCCGTCGTGTCTATAAATCACACGTCCTTGCTTCAAGTCATGCAGGGAAAATGAGCTGGGCCCTGAGCTGGTTGACCAGCACTCTGCCACGCTTTGGGGGACACGGGGTGTGGAATTTGATCTCGTGGTCTGTTCTGACATCTTGGTTTGTGGTGACACTGAGGTTGGTTGTCGTGAGGCTGCTGTCCTTTCCTCTCTGTACCAGCAGTCCTGTGTTGTTGGCTATGCGGACACAGGGATCTGACACACTGACCTCGAGGAGGGACGATGTGTAGTGGACGCCATCTGTCACAAACAGCACAAAGCGGGCCGAGTCTGCGCCCTGATGCCTGAAGAGCCCACGCCCTTCCCGCAGGTCTTCTTGCCTGAACTGGTAGAGTTTCTGAGTCGGGTCACTGGCTTGCACCAAGTCCCCATTCGGGATGCCCCACCGGCTGTAGAGCAACTGCCCATCATCAAAATCTGCCTCGGGGTCATGGTAACAGAGATTAGCTAGGGTCAACAAGCGCTGACCGTTCCGCACGACGTGGAAGACCTTATCCACCGCACACACTGGTTTCTCATCGTTCCTTAACTCCACAGAAATGGTGACTTTAATTTCTGTAGACAGATGTTCTGTATCAAAATCCCTGGCCACTCCCTCTTGGCCTGGTCCTGCGGTGGAGGCCATGAGGAGGAACTCGTCACACTGGGTCTCAGAGTCATCGTGCACGTACATGAGCCGCTCACCCAAGATGTCTTGATCAGTGAACGTGGTGATACTGTCATGACTTCCCAGAGAATCTGAAGATCAAGTCAGTTTCAGCTTCCCATGTTGAGGACTCTTGGTGATTTTATACTGGAAAGTCTGACTGTCTGAGGTTTGAGCAAATAACTCCAATTTTGTGATTAATTTCTCTTCTCCTTTTACAAATAATCCTCTGTTCGTTACAATAATTGCGCCTCTTATCTGCTTTAAAATTTATTCTGAACATATAATCTTTTGATTCCATGTGTTCTGCAACCATCAAGAACCTAATAGTGTCTTGTGAATGTGCCCTGGGCCTTCCCTGTGGTTCATAACTTATCTTAGAGTCTGTAACATTTTGTTGGCTGAAGACTGAGTTTGTTTTTAGAAATTCTGTGCCAAGTAGCAATTTTCCTTTCTTAGGTGGGGTCAGTAACTTAAAATTAAGTTCCCTCTCAGCTACTTCCACACCCTCTGTCACAGCCTGCAAATGATCAGAATTCAATACGTGCCTGTTTATTTTACTGATCTCAAGAGGAACATTTTTCAGAAGGGTAAACTTCAGCCATTGTACCATAACCGGAAACATCAGCTCTTCACTGCTTTTTCCTTCTATGTTAACTTTAAAGTGATCCGTAACATTTTCTAGCTGCAATTCTTTGAATTTACTACAGTACCGGACCTGACCCCAATCAACAGAACACTGAGAGAAGGTACTAGTTTGTTTCCACTCGCCACTTGACCCCTGCCACTGAATCTGGCCATACCGAGGTGGATGAGTGATAACATAGCGGGTGTCCACCTCAGGGCCTTCACCATTAACCTCCACCAACAAGTTGCTCTGTGTAATCAGAACCGTGCCACCCTGCCGTACGACCACACTGGTTCTACTGGCCACTGCAAAGTCCCAAGGAACAGCCATGACCCGTAATACCACTGTATTGCTAACCAGCTCTCCATCACTTGCTCTCAGAAGGATCCGGGAGTTCCAATGGCCCCTGTGCACATACAAAATGTTGCCATCTCTTAAATCCCCATATGTGAAACCATTAATGGCTCTCCCAGGGACATTGGTGTTTTCTAAAAACCCAGCATCTGAATTGAAGTTGCAAGAACTGAGAAACTAAGACTCAAGGAATCTGTGTCTGGGTCTGACACATGTATGATATTTGGAGTCAGTCGTTTCTTAGAGTTCTCAAACACGAGAAGCAAGTTTCCTTCGGGGAGCTTAAGATTTGGGGGATCATTTACTGGAACGGCAATAATGTTAAACACATATGAAACATGTCCTTGAAGATATAATGGCACTTCCTTCTTGCTGTTGGAAGAGACCGAAAATGTGAAATAATCCCTAGGTTCTTCTGAACCGTCACAGACATACCAAACTCTTCCTTGCCCCAAATCTAACAGAGTAAAAGCCTTCTCCATTTCCTGTTTGGGGGAAACATCTAATCGAAGGAACCCATGAATAGGCATCTCCTTTATTTAAAATAGTAACTGAGACTGATGGATACCCAAATCCTTCAACTCCACATCCACCTTCATATGCCTTTGTGCCAGTAAGGCTTGCCCACCTTCTTGGACCTTCAAGTTATTCAGAACCAAGAAATAGCTACTGGCTTCTTGAAGAATAGGCTTGCCTACCTCAGGGTCGGCCGTGGAAAGGGGAACTTCTGCCTGAAGCAGCTTTACTGTGGTTGTTACAGAAGGGTTTTTGTTATCACCACTCTTCATTTTACACCCAGCAGATATATCTTTGGAAATAGGGCATCCTTTAATGCTTTCTTTTCTGAGTTGGCTTCCAAGCCTCTTAAGCACTCTTTGAAAGAGATTCCTTGAGCACATTTCCTAGGCACAGAGGCAAGTTCTAACCTTTTAACTTCTTCTCCCTTGTGGCTATCAAGACCTCCCACAAAGAGAGGGCCTTCAGATACAAACGGTTTGCTTTGTAAAGGCAGCAACGTCCTTACTCCCCGTTCATCCACCATCAGGTCCAGATACGTTTCAGTGAATCTGAGTTGAATAACGTGCCTCTGGTTGTCACTAACTAAGCAAAAAGAAGAGAGCGGAGTGTTACTCTTATTCCTTCCTACATGAGCCTTCAATAAACCTTTAACTATTTCCAAAGCAACAAAATCTCCTTCTCTACCTGACTGAAATAAAAGCAAGGCTTGTTGAGTTCCAGTCTGCAAAGCAAATTCAAATAGCCCGTCCCCTTGCACCCTCCATTCTGGGAAGGAGACACAGGACCTGGAGCTAAAGAAATTGATGGCTTCATCGTCCGCTGCAAAAAATTCATCATTGCATCCTAGTGACACCTCATAAACCTTCTTACAACCAGGGTAAGGCCTAAGGGATGTTAAGGATCTGGTTAAACACCACGTCCTCCGTACATCCACGGAAATTGGGGATCTCTCCATCTAGGCACGGGACATCAGGTCCACCGTGGCCTGCTACGTAGATTCCATGCTGACAGTGCAAACTGTGCATCCCGCCGGTGATCTGGCCAGTCATCTCATAGTGTCTGTCAGTAACCAGAGAGATACTATCCTTAAAACAGTACAATTCCACTAAATGCCAAACCAAGTCATCCACACGAAGTCTTTTCTCAGAAAGGAGCCCTTGTTCACCTGTCCCCAAATTAACTCTCACCTGAAAGAGAAAGAATCATAATTAATCAATCTCATCTCTTAGTGTTTTATTGAGAAAACAAGGCCATTCACAAAGAGAGAGAGAGAAACTTGGACATGGAAACTCTTCCCACATTTATGGACTACATATTGAGGTTAAAAAATTTCAGAGTTGGAACAGTTAAGACATGCTGATAAAATTGGAAAAGATCTCAACACTTACATATGGCACCTGATTTTATTCTAGTGAAATAACAGTAATCAAATGGATAGCTATCTTGTTCTCTTTTCTCTCACTGTTTTTCCCTCTAGTAACTAAAGGCTTATACATGTTTAAAGATTTTATTTTTAATTTTACCTGTAAGTTTCCTGATAGAAGTTCTATCATACAGTAGTCATTTTCCCCAGCTGCAAGAAAAAGTAATCCTTGTGGTTTGCTGGTTTGAAACTTTAATTGAAGAGATAACTCAGAGGAAACTTCTATGATGTTGAGCCCCACATAGCTTTCACCATAAAAAGATGCTGGGGAAAAAAAAAGTTAGTAAAGTTATTACACAATGACTATTCCACTTATATTGTCATCTCCCTTCAGAAGAGACCCTGCCAAAGATAGCTGCCTTGCACAAGGCCACAGCTGCTTCCTGGGGTAGCCCACAGATCTGTTGTGGGGAAATAAAGTCTCAGTGTTCTCCTGCTCCAACTCAGGAGACCTCTGATGGGTCAGTCCCCTCTTCAGAACTCTCAAGGTGGGGTGGCCGAGGCTTCCACTGAAACTGAATGGCAAATCTACTTCTCCATCTACCCAATTCTGCTTCCTTCCCTTCCACAGGGGTTAATCCCAAGTCACTGGTGGTGAACCGGTGTCACGGTGGAAGGGAACACATTAGCCAGTGCTGAGATATCAACCTATGAGAAATAGAGGGCAAGTACTTCATTCAAGTCTGAATGAAGCTTTGGAAAAGATAAGGAAAAACTAGGAGAGATTAGTTGACAATTACAAGCCAGGTGTGAAAGCCAAAGGGCTTCCATGGTAGTACATAAAGTCTTTCTCATCTCCTACAGTGGGTGGGCAGGGCAAGTTGAGACTCCCACCCAGGCTACCTCTGACAAGTCTATAGCCTTGTTTGGTAAAGAACGGAAACTTGACAAATGGAATGGGGACATCTGGATTGGTGCATTCAAATATCCTGGGTCCCTAGACCCCTCTGAACCCTCTGAGCCTGAAGAAGAGACGTATCCCCCTGTTAAGGTGATACTCCCCTTGCTTAAAGCGGATGCAGAAACCTCTCCCCACGAGGAACATGTAACCTCTGAAGATACACTGCCATCTCTCTTCCTGACCACTAGGCCAAAAACAAAGCCTAAGTCATGATATAACCTGTGTGGAGACATGCTGGGCTTGATATGGGAGGAAAAGGACGAGACCCTAATGGAGCTGTGGGACCTACCCAGAATGTAGTGCCAGCAGCTGGGGGAAGGCACATGGGACTGAGGGTACCTGATCAAGGGGGCAGGAACATAAAGTTGAAAAAGGGAGAGTTTATACTAGATTTGGGGGCACTCTCGAGGGATGCAGGATATAACATGCTAACACAGACTGCTGGAAATGGTGTGAACTCACTGCTAAGGTGGATCCTGGAAGCATAGAAAGTGCAGTGACCCACTGTAAGTGAGACACACACGACAGAATTGCTCTGACGGATGGATGGTGAAAGTAGAGATTCAGTGGATGGTAGTGGTATGTCCAGGATCGAGCATGAATAGGACCAGAAGGTGCAACGAGATGGTGGCCTGGAGCGCCATGTCATCCCCATTCTTGTGCCAGCACGAATGCATCCTCAGCTCACGCAACTGGCTGCATGGAGAAACCCCTTATTACCAGCTGGTGGAAGGGCAAAACACCTGAGCTCGGTTCGTGGCCGAGTCAGCTTCATCACATGCATGCAAGCTGAAAATGGACTCCAACTGCACTACAGCTCCTCTTAGGGGTGGCCATGAAAAACACGGTTGAGGGAAAATTCTCCAAAACGTAGAACTGTGAGTGGTACACCTAATTGCCCACTTTATATGGAGAGAGAAGAGGCCTGAGGTTAGAATAAATAAAGACGGATAGGTAATAGCAAACAGCCCGGCCAGATGGTCAGGAGTCTGGAATGAGAAAGATTGAAAGAGCAGGGCCGAGGAGGTCTGGGAGAGACGCGTGAGTGTCAGCAGGAAGCGGGAAGATCTTTATATTGCATGTTAATGCCCACCAGGAAACATCCACCACACAACAGACACTAAAACAACCAGGCAGAAAAAATGACTTGGCCAGTTGCCATCAGCCAGCCTCTGTCATCGGCCAGCCCTATGCTGACACAATGGGTGTGTGATGAAGTAGCCAGGGTGGTGAGGGAGGAGTCTGTGCCTGCACCCAGCAGCTTGGGCCCCCTCTGACCAAGGCTTCCCTAGCGATGCTACTGATGAATGCCCAGCGTGCCTCTCACAGAGTCCAACACCAAATCCCCAGGAGGTTACCATCCCTTGAAGAGGGGTGGCAAGGTGATGTCAATGGAACCCTTTCTTCTTGGAATAGCCAGTGATTCATTTCAACAAAAACAGACATATACTCTGGGTATATATTTGCTTTTCTTGCTTGCAGGGCGGCACCAGGCACCACTCTGAGAGCTTCTGGAGTGTTTAATTCACTAACACGGGATGCTGAATAGCATCACGTCAATCCAAGGCACACCCTTTACTCCAAAGGAGGTGTTGTGATGGGCCTAAGACCCTGAGACCCGCTGGTCCTATCACATAGTGCAGCACTGAAGCTGCAGGCCTGAGAGAGTGTGGGAACAGCCTGCTAAAGGTACGGTTGAATCACCAGCTCAGAAGCAATACTCTATCAGGGTGGGGTTCCACCCTCCAGGACATAATCTACACTTTAAGTGAAAGATCTTTACATGGTCTTTAAATTAAAAATCTTTACACACCTCCTGCTACGTCTCCAGAAGTATAAGCTGTGGGTCTGAGAACAAGGGGCAGACCAGGAGTGGCCTTGTCGACCGTCACTCTCAGTGACCCACTTAAGGAATCTATGTTCCCATCCCCATCAACCATAAATCCACGGTTTCAAAGCTCCTGGCTTCCAAAGGGGAATGCTTCTACCAGGGGACACAACAAGATTCTCTCTATATGATAAGTTACAGCTGCTGCCTGGACATTTCAGTCTCCTTATATCAAGGAACTAGCAGGCAGGAAGAGTCATGCCTCATCTGGCAGGTAATTGAGCCTGAGTCATCAGGAGGGGGTAGAACTATTGTTACACAACGGGCTCACAGAAAAATAGGTTGGGTGTCCATGTGGTCCCCTTGGATGCCTCCTGGTACTTCTTTGGCAGTCAGTAAATAAACACAGTCACCCTGTCCTGAGAAGAGTGTGTTGACAAGAGCTCAGACCCCTCGGGGATGAAGGTCTGAGTCACATCATCAGGTGGCCACTGAGACCAGCAGAAATACCAGTTGAGGGTAAAAGGAATCACTGGATAAGGAGGAACGTGAAGATGATCCCTCAGGTACTGTTCCCAGGATTTACATGAAGTGGATCCAGGTGATGCAAGGGGTAGACTGTGGTGGATTCCGTGATGCACCCACTACCCTCCGAGAACAAAGGACTTTCTTTCTACCCTGGCTGCTATGAATGCTGCTGGCAGATAGCCCCAGCATCTTCAGAGCTCCCCACAAATTCAGCTGTTTGCATTGAGACTACATTGCAGGTTGACTCCTCTTCCTAAACCAGTTCCCTTCTCTTCTATTCTCTTCCTTTCCTCAAATCTTGCTCCCAGGAACATTCCCTAATAAAGTTCCTGCATGTTCATCTCCATGTTTGATAATGCTTCCTGAGGATCCCAACCTGCAATGTCTGCTTCTCAGTTTTGTTCCTACAACACTGTGCATTCCTTTGTCCTGGCGTTCACCAAGGTGTATTAAAATTACTTGTTTATTCATCTAGCTCCTGCACTAGTCCATAAGTTTCCTATGATCAGGGACCATATCTATTTTACCTTCCTCTCTCCAATACCTAGAACAGTGCCTGGCACACAGGTGGTATAATGGATTTTGTTGGTGTCCCATTTAGATCCCTTTTAACAGGTTGGGGCATGCATCCTCCAGCTGATTAACTGTGTTATCCAGAAATTTCAGTGAAATTATACCCTCTGTCCCGGGGTACAACCTCCAGCCAATGACTGAAAGAGGTGTATGTAGAAAAGTATGTAGAAAACTGTGTTGCTGTTCATACTTAGAGCTTTCTCTGGGATCAGGCTGAGATGAGACCACATCCTTGCTTGGTTTCTTTTCCCGCCCTATCCCACTTCCCTCACTTCCTTACAGTTCTCTCCTGGTAGCACTCACTCAGTTTTTCACTCACACAAGAATCCCTCCCTAAGCCTCTCTCTCTAGGGAATCCAGTTTAAGCTAGGTAGGTGGCGAGCAAGCATTTACTGAACCAAACTGAACTAACCTAGTGAACCCTCATTTTATAGTTGAGTAAACTCAGGCCTAAAGAAGCTTATGGACTTAGTAAAGTCAGCAGTTAATTAGAAACAGAGCTAAGACAAAAACTAAGCATTCCCAATCACCAAGCCAGTGTTTACCAAGATACGAGGTTGATACAGAGATGAACATGATCTCTTACAGACTTTCTCAGATATGTATAAGCTCCCATTCTCTCGTTAAAAACAGCCATTAATAATTAAATTCAATAAAACTAGAATGTAGGGACATGGTCATACAGTTTAAAGGAGCAGCTACAAACCCACTAGCTATCCTAGTTTATCCTCCTGGCCTTCCCATTACTGAATCCCCCCACTCCAATTTCTAACAGACTGAAAGGGTGTATTGTTAAGTTTTCAAAACCAGGAAATGTTTTCTAAATCATAAAATCTACTGCTGAGAATGACTAAGTAACCTTAATAAACAACATCCCTATATTTTCCCACATTTCACCTCTGGCACGAAATCAATTCCAGTCAGCTGGTGGCTAGAAATTTCCATTGCCTCAGGGGAAAAACAGGGAAGCAGGGTTAAAACTTCTGGTGTGACAGCCTGAAGCCAGTTCGGGTCCTCACAAACCTCCAAACTGAGCCTAATTTTTGTGACCCCTAGTAAATGCCTCCAAATCACAATAAAGGGCAACAGAAGCACATGTAAAACTGGTTCCTAGAAAAAGAAAGGCGATCTCGACCTGCAGTGAAGGAAAAGGTGTGTTTGGCCATTTTATGGGAAGGTAGCAAATCAAGCTGAACAAAAATCAGAGCAACTTCCTGGTTTTGTGTGCTTAGATAAAAGGTGAAAGGTTTGAATAGAAACCAGAGTTTGGCAGTGAGGTGGGTAAGATACTTTGCATGAAAGTTAAGAACTATTTCTCTGTAATTTCTTCCAGGTTGGTAATTATATGATTCATTCTATCTGTCTTAGAATTGGCTCCCATTCCTTCCTCCAAACTACATGTTTCTGGTTTTTTGTTTGATTTTGGTTTTGTGTTTAAGTTTTTTTGGCACCTACTATGTGCCAGGTACTATCACGGGTTGGATTGGAGAATTAATAAGACAAAGGGGCTTGCAATCTATCCAAGGAGAGAGCTGCTCAGAAAGAAGAGGGTATCCGAGCGATAGTAGAAAGTTGGTAGAACAGAAGCTTGATGTGGGTCCAGTGGCGGTATGAGAGAAGGAGCGATCTAACTATTAAGCGTCTCTCCCTGGCAGATTTCAGTGTCCCATGCCATGTGCATATTCTGTCCACATATACTGCTTGTTTCGTCCTGGGGATTCAATGGTGACTGAGAAAGACTGTAAGTAAAGCAATTACAGTTGCCTGATTATTAACTGGGAAATGCAGACCACAACAGAAGCACTGGGCCTTGTCAAAGAGGGTGGAGGGAGGAAAGGCACTTCAGGCAAGGCACTGGCTGCTAGGAAGAGCTGGTGAGGGCTGGGGCAGGGGAAGAGGAGAGAAAAAAAGGAGGGAGAGAGAGAAGAGAGGTGACTGCAAGGAACCAAAAGCCCAGTCTGGCTGAGCACAGTATAAGGAGGGGGCAGCCAGGGTAGAAGCTGCAGAGGCAAGAGGGCTCAGGGGCAAACACCATTGCATCCATCTGAGGCCTTCCTTGAACTTTCAGCTCCCGGTGAGTGTGTACAGTCTCACACACACACACACACGCATGCCCGCCTGCAAACACACACACCCAGTGCCTGGTTACTCCTTTCAAGGCTCTTATTATAATCTGATCACCTTCTTAATTTGTTTTCTGGGTTATCATTCAGCCCCAATACCACACCACCCCAAACAGAATATAAGACTCCGAGGTCCGGAGCCTTTGCTGGTCTCGACCACTGCCCAGCTGGCAGTGCACACAGCAGTGCTCGGCACATTAGGCACTCCGTAAATGATGGCTTTGGAAGCCAAGCTAAAGAGTTCAGACTCTTTCGAAAGAGGGCCGTAAAGGGATCAAACAAGGAAATGAGATGGTCAGCTTGCAATTTAGAAGCTGACTCTGGCTGAAAGACAGAGAATGGCCTCAAGGGGATGGTGGGTGTGGGGAAGCAAACAGGGGGGAGGTGGGTGGGTTCAAGAGATATTTAAAAAGTGGGACTGTCACAAGAGGGAAGAAGAGGCCAAGGGGGCAATCCAGATTAATTTGCAGATTTCTGGCTGGGTAGCCACTTATTAAGAGGCGGACTCTGGGAGGGGAGCTTTCATTTTGCGTTGTTTTGCTGTGTATACATAACAAGAAATTCTCAATGAACGTTTGGGGAGCAAATGGCTGACGGACCACCTGGATCCCCATGGGCAGGGGCCCACTTACGGGGGTGGGGGGCAGCTTACAAACCGTACTAAGAAGGCTGAACCTTACTCTGCAGACAGTAAGGAAGCATTATGGTGTTAGCTGGGAAAAGACATATCGGTTCTGTGTTTTAGAAAGATCAGTCTGGTGACCATGTGAGGGCAAAACATGAGTAGGGTGGAAACTAATTAGGAGAGTATTTCAAAGAAAGATTTCAGAACTGTTTGCTTTCACTGAAAATTAGAATTGCTTTTTCATAATACAGTATTTTTGGTAATTTTATTTCGTGCCTTTTTATGTACTGATTTTCTTCCAAATGTGTTCTACAGATGATATAGCATAAGTGTAGAAGCTTATTTTTTTTAATTAAAATAAAAAGCAACAAAAACAAAACTTCTCTGCTAGAGTACTTGCATTATACAAACTCCTAAGATGACATCCTAAGAGGAGAGCTAACGTTATAAAACAGCTCTTACTCATGCTGTATCGTTTGAGTGGAATAACTTCACTTGGAAAGGAAAGCCACATTTCGCCCCACAAATCTCTTCTTAAGAGTTTCGACAGTGTTTTACTATGGTATTGACGGCATGTGCTTTGTCAAACTGAAGTTGAATATTTATTCAAGAGATAACTAACTTTATCAGAGCACTCCAAGAAGAAAACTTACAACTTTGAAACAAATTGGCACAAACATCTAACATGCCCTGGAGACCCGACTTCCTCTATTCACTGAAAGCAAATCCCAACAGGGAAAGTTCTAAGAGTCTCTCCCACGAGGGTTAGGTCCACTAAAATTTAAGTTGGGAAAGAAAATCAATGAGCGAATAGATATTTGCTCCACAGCTGCAGGATGGGCAGTTGACTGGAAGGGTGGGAGGGGTCCCTGGCATCACATCTCTATGCTAAATGTGTTGCTGACACAGTTGGGAGGGTGTGGGAGAAGCCGGTAGTAGGCCCAGGGCCACCGTGACAATGGAAATCTTAGGTTTCCAGGTGGAGCCTGAGCAATCCACAGCCCTGGAGTCCTTGCTAATGTAGAACAGGATTCACCGGCCTCTCATTTTCCATTCATCCCCCAAACATCAGTCTCCATGCCAGCTGCTCAGGTTGCAAAGAGAAAACCAGCACTTGCCCTGCCCATACCCCCTCTCAATGGGGCAGTCTCTAGGCCTGCTGCAAATGGTCAGGCAGACTGCGTCCCGCACAACTCCAGGGGGAGCTACTCCTGCAGATGCTGTAGATTGCTGTAGCACCTCCTGGAATGAAGCAGTGAGGCTGTCCTGGTCCCCAGCCACCCCTGGCTGAGCTGACGACTCCCTCCTTAGTGACCGCAGAGCCTGTGTCCTATCATAAATGTTCCACATGTGACATTTATACATTTTTATGTTTGCTACCCCTCTGTCTGGGAGTTTTCCAGGCCCGGCCACAGGCTTTGGAGTGAGTGCTGGAGCCAGGCTCACTGTGCACAGGAACAAAACCTTCCCTAAAGCTCCCAGCTCCTCATTCCTCTCTGATGGCACTGCCATCTTCTGACCATCAGAACTAAATGGCCCTTTATATGATCTCTTTTACTAGGACAGACACTCCCTCTATAAGCTTCCCATCGCTGCTATAACACATTGCCACTAATTTAATGGCTTAAAATGACACACATTTATTGTCTTACATTTCTGGAGCTCACTGAGCTAAAATCAAGGTGTCTGCAGGGCTGCATTCCTTCTGGAAGCTCTAGGGGAGAATCTGTTTCCTTGTCTTTTCCAGCTTCTAGAGACGGCCACATGGCTTGGCTTAGGGCCCCAGCCAGTGATCACATCACTCCGATCTCTGCTTCCATCACATCATCTCTTTTGACCCTCCTGCCTCCCTCTTATAGCACTCGTATGATTGCATTTAGGGCCCAATCAGATAATCCAGGATAATCTCCCCACCTCAAAATCCTTAATTTGATCACATCTGCAAAGTCCCTTTCACCATGTAAAGCAACATGTTCCATGTTCTAAGAACTAGGATGTGAACTTCTTTGGGTGGACACTATTCTGCCTACCACAATTCCCAGGGGTGCTCTATCACTCAGTCACTCGTATTTATTGAGCACCTATCATTGTTAGGTACTGGACTCAGTATACAGAATACAGAGGTAAATAAAGCAGTAGCATTAGAAAGGACCCCAGAAGCAGAAGGCATGAGTTTTGTTTGTGCTTTGTATGGCCTCTAGAGTTCTATTTTTACATTAAAGTTTTTAAATTGAAATAAAAGACATTTTAACTAAAAACCTGGACTTTTTGACTTCCCTGGAAAAATCAGCCACTTCAGCCATCCTGGGACCTATTTATTCCCACAGCACAACAACTGTGAAGGGTGTGGAGGCTCCAGCTCCCAGATCCCTCACTCCACGTCACCTCCTGCCACACCACCGTCGCTTGGCTCACCGTGGCTCTCGGGCCACCGGAAGCCTTTGGGTTTGGGCGCCACAGCTTCAGGCAGAAATGACAAAGTGGCGTGCCAAGGTAGTCACTGCAGAGCCAGAAGGAAATGTAATTACAACTTCATGGGTTATTTTAGTCTAAAACATAAGAACTGAGGCTTTATTCATCTCTGCTTTACAGACTGATTGGCATCGCGCCACAGGTGGCATGTGAGACTGGCAGTGTGTCTTGTCTGCTGGGTACACAAGTCTCCCTAGGGGAGTAGCGCGAGTTCTACAAGGTGGAAGGATGGACAGTGGTGCCCTCACTCCCTCTCTCTTTCTCCATTCAGTGACACACCACATGCGGGTTTGCCTGCTTAACTGGGTCTACAATTATATTATCTCACTGTAATTAAACAAACCCTCACAAAAAGGATCAATTGATTAAAACAATTCCTACAAACAAGCCATACATTAAAGATATATACAAATAACGCAAGGACCAGTAAATGCAAAGGAACTGGTGGTGGTGGCCCTTCTCCTCTTTCTGTACAAGCTCATTAGCCCTGTTACAAGGTCAAAGCAATAATACACTAACGAGATCTGATAAGAAGGTAGTCAAAAAATGAGAAATCATTGAACTATTGACAACATGGGTCTAGAGCTAAGAGTATATTATACCTTGAGAAAATCGTTAGTGACAGTAGTACTGAGACTTGATTTACAAATAGAGATATACTGGGGGTGCGAGCTACAGATATTCTTACTGAGACAATCTGCTTACCAGACAAAGGTGACTTCCTGCTGTGGTGAGACTCCCTGAGGACACATCACCCTGTGTCCTGTAAGGACTGAAAGCAGCATTCACCTGAGTCTTTGACAGTTAGAGTCTTCAAAGCAACGGCTTGAATCACCCAAGGAGGTGAGGAAGAAACCTAAATTTAGATTACACAACTGGCTATTCAAGAAAAGTGCCCCAAAGCAGCTTTTGGTAAGACCTCGGTATCTGATATTTGTCATGCTATTAGCGCCAAGGGTGAAGAACAGTATATATGTTAAATTATATATGCTATGTGATTCGTTATTCAATAACTCTCCTCTAACCACATTCTGTACCCCTCAATGCATACCTAACCTGCTGCTCTTTGCCTCATGCCCAAGTTAACTGCACAGATGAAGAGGAAAGGAGAGTAATGAGTAGGAAAGGAGGGAAATGAGCATTTATCAAGTAGTTCCCTAGCAGGTCTTACACATATTTTATTCAAGTCTCTCTGAAGAAGTGATTATCATCCCAGTTTTACAAATGCAACATCAAGACCAACAGAAGTAAAGTAATTTCTCCAAAGTCACTCTGAGAATGCATGGTGGCACCCAGATTAAAGCCCAAGTCCACCTAACTCCAAAGCCATGGGCTTTCCATCACTCTACACTGACCACTTGGATCCCTGGCTCAGGCCCCATCGTCATCCAGTCTGTCCCCCAATGCCACTCACTGCCCTCTCAGATCTCCCCGGCCTGCAACCGGCAGCTTCCCTCTCAAAGCCACCGTCACAGCGTCCCCACGCGTGGGCCCTAGTACCCGATCCACCCTGCACACCAGGCCAGGAAGGGGCCGGGGAGGGGGCAGAGGAAGAACCAGGAAGAAAGGAGGAAGATAAAGAGGGAGGAGCTCGGAAGGGCTCCCAAACATCAGGATTGGCGCAGAGCTGCTGCTGGAGCCGGAAGGAGGGCCGCGCAAGGGTGAGAGCGAGGCGTCCTCCACGCACCACCGGAATGTTACTCCAAAGCTCCTCGTGAAATCGCCTAAAGTGAAGTAAATAAGCGTCCAGAATTGAATCCGAATGCCACAAAGATTTACAAGGCCTTTGATTGAGAGTCTGTTCTCTGGTCTCGAAAAGTCTTTTGTTAAACTGAAGTAAATCTCAGAGAGCGGGGGCAGGGGGGTACGTCCAAGTGTCGAGCTCAGTTATGTAAAAAGTCTCAATAACTATGCTTTTATTAGTCATCTTTGACCTCTGAAAAGCGCCATGGAAATGTAAAGCACTTCCAGCGAAGCAGGTCCAGAAAATATAAGCGTACGCGTGGAGGGATCTAGGGAACAACAGGCCAGCCACCCAAGAATTTCGGCGAGGAGTTTAAGGCCCCCGTGACAGTCACGTGCAGCCGAGAAAGGGCCCGAGTAGGAGCTGAAAAGGATGAGAAGGGAGGACAGCCGGAAGCCTTCCTTCTGCCAGTCCGAGGGACACCAAGAGTCGGCCCTGAAACCCCCAATCCGCGGCGAAGGCCGTGCCGAGGTCGGCGCAGGGCCCGCCTCCGAGGCTCGCGAACTGGTCGGGACCCGAGGGGCCGGGCCTCGCGGGGCGGGAGTCGCAAGTTTTTCGCGGAGGAGCCAGAGGCACTGCTCAGAGCCGAGCGGACCCCGACCCCGGCTGCCCGAAGGCCCTGCCTGAGAGTCCAAGTCGCGGTCGCCGCAGGGCTCACCCGGCCGCGGCGTCTCCCGAGGCCCCCGGAGTACAGGGGAATCCACGCCCCCCGAGCCGCCCGCCCTCGCCCCCCCTCTTCTAGCGGGCTCCGCGCGTGGCCGGCCGGGGAAGGGACGGGGAGGGGAGGTTGGGGGGCACGTACCTCCGAGCGCCCCGCGCTCCCCGCAGAGCCCCAGGCAGGCGGCGAGCAGGACGTGGCGGCGGGCCCGGAGCCACCCCATCCCGCCGCAGCGGCCCCAGGCTCGCTCCTGGGCGGCAGCCGAGCTACCTGCGCCGGCCCCTCCCCGTCCGCGGCCGGGACCCGGAGCCGACCCAGGGGGCGCCGCCCCCAACCAACGCGGGGGGCTGGGCCGGGGCGGGGAGAGCCGCTTGCAACCCGCAGCTGTTGCGCCCCATCACGCTCTGCCCGGCTCCGGGGTCCGCAGCGCGGCCGAGGAGGGCCCGCTCCGGGGCCCCAGCGCCCAGGCAAGGTCGGTAAGCAGAGAGTACGCGTCCCCCGCCTTGCCGGGCGAGTTCTGCAGTGGAGTTGAGTGTAGAGCGGGCGCTGTTGAGAAATGGAGGCTGGAGGGAGAAGCGTTCCTGGTGGAGGTAGGACCCAACTTAACTCGGCTTTAAGGCACCAGAGTGAGCCCCTGTTTATTGCTGAATCCCCAATGCATACCTGGTGCATAGGCACCGGCAGTCGTGTTGGATGAATGAGTAAGACTTAAACACAAACTGGACCTCTGTTTTTTCCTTCTTAAAACATGGAGGGTTCACCAAATCTCTAAGGTCCTTCCAGCTTTACCATTCTCACGTTCAAATTCTAAACAAATGCAAAGTCTCTCCACAAGGAATGTATTAGCACAGAGAATGACCCCACCCAGGGCTGGCTCTGTGTAGCTTGTGCCTGGTGTCGGAAGGCCGGGCCGATCCAGGCATGTGGAATTTCTCCTGGCAGGAGAATGTAAATGTAAAAGCACAAGAAGTGCAGCGCAAGCTTGCCCAGAGAGGCCGCAGACTGTCACCAGTGTCCCCAGGGAGGCTCTACTCAAATGTCATCCCTGGTTAAGAACATAAGCTTGGTACCTTGAGAGACGTGAAGGCAAATCCCAGCTCAGATATTAATAAGTGACCTTGGTATGTGACCCTGGGCAAATCTCTTAATTGTCCCACCTTCAGTCTCCTCACCTGTAAAATGAAGATAATGATGCTGATGTCATAGGTGGGTTGTGAGGTTTATCCAGCCCGTGAGGATTGAGTGTTAAGCATGGTGTCTGGCTCATGGTTAAGAACTCACTGGGCAGTCTTGTTATACCTGGGAGCCCAGCTAGGCCCACAGGGCTTCTCTGGCCAGTCTCTGGACAACTCTGGCTAGACACACTCCTGAGAATGAGCCATCTTTTATCTTTCCTTCAGGATGGAGGGCTGTCTCATTTTCCTTCCATGGCCTTAGCCATATGTACCGCTGAAGACTACATACATTATCCATATTGGTAATCTTCAGCATCCCCCAATGCCCATAGTCGTGCTGATTTTCTTGAGGCTGAAGAACCCTGGACCAGGTGGGTGGGAGTGATAGTTCTGCCTCTAGATGTGTGACAGCTTCTATTTCCTCTCCTATAAAATGCAAGGGTTGGATTAAATGATCTGTAAATTCCCTCCAGGTTCAAAATTTTATGATTCTGATTTGTCATCATTGGCATCAGGACAGCTCTGCCATTTAAATAGAGCCCTCTTAATTAGTGCACAGAGAAACATGAAATGTTTGAGTTTCTGTACTTAAATCAGTGATTGCCAATAAACTTGGAGCTTTTAATTTAGAGAAATCATTCAAAGGGTCAAAAAGAGACTAGGAATTATCTCCCTGCAGAGCACCACTTGCTCCTCTTCTTTAAATTAGTTCTGATCTATCACATAAATGCCTCAAAAAATGAATGAAGTCTCCAGCCAATTTCCATAACTCTTACGGTGGCTCTAGAATAATGAGAAATTAGCATGCTCAGTTGTTAGGGAAAGCCTGATGATAAATGTGGTGACTCTAAGGGTGTTTATCGTGTCTGATCAGGAAACCCACCTGTGTAACAGTCGCTCAAATCTAATCCTCTAGTCATTCTGACTGACACTCACCTGCTATGCCCCAGCAACAGGAATTATTCTACTCAAATGTTAACCTGCACACTGTTCACTCAGAAAGGAAGGTATAAAGAACAGAGAATGAATATAGAGATAGACATTCACTCAACAAATATTCATTGAACTCTTCCAAATGCAAAAGGCGCACAAAAGATGTCATGGTGCAGAGCAGAGATGAATTAGAGGTCCGGCTTTCAAGGAAGTTACAATATAGAGAGGAGTTGGGACTTCCCTGGTGGTCCAGTGATTAAGACTCTGCACTTCCATTGCAGTGGGCACAAGTTCGATCCCTGGTCGGGAGACTAAGATCCCACACGGCATGGCCAAAAAATAAGATAAAAAGTAAAAACACAGAGAGGAGTATAAGACAGGTATAGCAGTACTTTTAATAAAGGTACATTAGAAACTGGGCTCAAGACTCTTCTCTGGAACTGTCCAAACCATACATCTTTGGTGGTATGACTGGCTTGAACAGCCATGTCTCATTTATATGACCACTCACCCTCTGACCCCACATGACTGGGGCAGGGTGGGTTTCTGGTCGAAGGAGCATGACCCTGGAGAAAAGAGTGTCAAAGCTGATTCCTTCTCAAAACTTTCAACCAAGAGGCATTAAGAATGCAATGATTTGGTGGTGATCACAGACCAGTAAGTCATGTGGAGATGGCTCCTTAGTGAGCACCAGCCAAAGACCCATGTCCACAAAGGTCGTGAAGGGACCATGAGTCAGGAGAGGAAGCTGTCTGCCTCTGTCTTGGTCTTTGCAGAGAGAGGATTGGCACCATGTCCCAGAGAAAATGTGATTGATTATGTGGGACAGTCAGAGCAACAAGACAGTAGCTGCCTGTTGACTTTCGTAGTCCCATGAAGCCCAGCTGTACTTCCTGAATTTTGTTTCCATGAGATTCTCCTGGGTTCTTTTGATAAATCCACATTTTCCTGAGCTAGTGTACAACCCTAGCTTCGCAAATTCAGGTGTGCATGAATGATAATTGTCTACATTTTCCCAAAACTCAACTTGATTTCTGTTTCGACCTCTCAATTTCCTGTGGATGGAAAACTGTATCTCAGTCAATTTAAGTTTCTCTCCTGCATTTCCCTGTGTTGTGTTGTGTTGAAGTGCCATGGGACTTATGTAGTGCCAAGACAGCGGTGACTGGGAGAAGGGGTGTGGCAGTTCTCTGCTCCTGGATGCCTTCATGCGGGCACCCATGAAATTTTGCCATTTACAACAACATGGATGGACCTGGAGGGTATTATGCTCAGTAAAATAGGTCAGAGAAAGACAAATATCATATGCTATCACGTATATGTGGAATCTAAAAAATAAAACGAATGAGTATAACGAAACAGAAAAAGACTCACAGATACAGAGAACAAACTAATGGTTACCACTGGGGAGAGGGAAGGGGGGAGGGACAAGAGAGGGGTAGGTGGATTAAGAGGTACAAACTATAATGTATAAAATAAATAAACTACAAGGATATATGGCACATCCCAGGGAATATAGCCAATATTTTATAATACCTGTAAATGAAGTATAACCTTTAAAACTTGTGACTCACTGTATTATATACCGGTAACTTACGTGATATTGTACATCAACTATACTTCCATTAAAAAGAGGAAAGAATGACCTCCTCAAAATAAATCATAAAAAATTAGGGCTTCCCTGGTGGCGCAGTGGTTGAGAGTCCGCCTGCCGATGCAGGGGACACGGGTTCGTGCCCCGGTCCGGGAAGATCCCACATGCCGCGGAGCGGCTGGGCCCGTGAGCCATGGCCGCTGAGCCTGCGCGTCCGGAGCCTGTGCTCCGCAACGGGAGGGGCCACGACAGTGAGAGGCTCGCGTACCGCAAAAAAATAAAAATAAAAAATTTTAAAAACTACTCTGCCACACTAGCTTGTTTGCAAGGAACAGAATCCCACTAAAAGGGCCTTGAGTAGAACAAACGCCTGTGTACGACGAACATGAGGAGAACAAGAGCCCTTTTTGGTATCTGAGCTAGACTTTGAAGCGTGGGTCAGTGGAGATTACCTAAGAGCCCAGGAAGAAGGAGGACATGAAGGCCTTGAGGTCTGCTTTTGTAGAGAGTGAGGACAGAAGGCAGTTGGCAACCGGTTAATAAAAAACGGGGGATGCTGGTGGTATAAAGAATATACCTTTACAAAACCTTCATGTTGCACTTGGTTCTCATTTCTTGTTTTGCTGTCAGCAGGGAAGAGCTTAACGTCGAAGGAATATATAACATTTTGGAATCACATGACTTGATGCCATTACGGGGGTCAAGCCACTGTCTGTATTTCGAAACTTAAAAAGAATGAGAAGCCTGGGCTAATGGGTCTCTGAGGCCCCTGTCAGCTCTCACATTCCATGATGCCTTGAACAAATGAACTTTTACAGAGGCCTTTCAATAACACAGAACACACAAAGATGACTCTTGTCCGTAGCCACAATGGGAATTCTTGCAACCTTCCCACAGCTGGGGGATACTCTGCTTCTGATGGCCTCGTCTCCTGCTTAGCTTCACGCAGAACCAAGGCTCCATCAGGCCACAGGCTTCAATGTAAAACCACCCCCACAAGGGGTCCACACAGCCAGCTTGGAGTGGTAAGCTGCTCCCCGTAAGCTGACTACAAGGCCCCGCGTGGGGTTAGGCCTCACACGGAAGCTCTGCACTGAGTCCCTGGGTAGTTTATGGCCATTTAATATGTTTACAGGATGGCTATGTACTTCTCAGCAACTGGAAAATCACCCACTGAACAGCCCCAGGGGCTCACACACAATACCGACAGGCACCAGGCCTCATTAGGGAAAGACATGTTTCTGCTGAACTTGCATTTCCAACACAAAACTGTGTTCTGGTAACCCCAGTTAAAGAAATAGAATAAGCCACAGGAAACTATTTTTGGCTACCTTAGGACTAAAAAATTGATTTTAAATTGTTGAACTCTGCTTTCCAAAAAACTATTTAGTGCTGCATTTGGCCTCCCTCTTAGGCAAGTTACAGATGTGACTCACTCCTGCCTTCACAGGTCGGTGGGACTTGAAAAGAAAAGGTTGCTGAAAGACCCCTCGGTCACTTGCTTCTCCAGATCCAGATCCAGAGGATTTTCAAGTCAGAAATAAAGAGCATCACTAGCTTTTCTGGAGCCCCGGCTCTGCTCACCTGTATATGGAGCCATCTGCAGGAAGTAGAAATGGCCAAATGTTTTATATCTTCATATGGCATTTAGTCCACATAATATACTGGTATCAACTGACCAAGGGGGAGACAGCAAGTGAGCAGCCTAAGAGAGGCACCAAGAGATCCAGGGAGGTGCTGTTTCATGGAGGATGAGGGAGTCAAGAGAATTCATCAGGAAGGTTCAACAATGCTAAAGGCATCAAGAGAAGTCAAGAAAGATAAAGTTCCAGTGGTTTTGGCCACCGGGGTAAAGCTAACCTTGACGAGAGTCACTTTAAAACTCAGCGGGAGACAGAAATTATTCAGCCCTGAATGGTTGGGACACAAAGAAGAGGAGACATCACATGCAGATAGAGCTCCAAAGGGTTTGGTTAGAAGAGTAGGAAGGAAGTTAGATTATTGGGTGAGGGGATCAAATACCAGGAAAGGGATTTTTAGGATTAGAGTTGACGTTTAGGTGGGGAAAAATAGAGAAGGAGAGATGGAAGATTACAGGACAGAGAGGGGAAGCTGGAGATGGGTCCTGGAGAGGCAGGAAGGAATGGGGTTCAGATGCAAGTGGAGGTTTGTCCTGAACAAGGGGAGAGGAGGGGAGGATGAACTTAGGCATATGGCAAGTTTATAGGTCAGAGCACAGGGAATTGAGCTTGGTAGCCTCAATTTTCTCTATGAAATGGGACGAAAGGTGTCTACTAACTATAGGTGAGTTCAACACAGGCCTGGAAGATTTGGAATTATCCTTTTTTTGTTTGTTTTTTTGTTTTTGTTTTTTTGTTTGTTTTTTGTTTTTTTGCGGTACGCGGGCCTCTCACTGCTGTGGCCTCTCCCATTGTGGAGCACAGGCTCCGGACGCGCAGGCTCAGCAGCCATGGCTCACGGGCCCAGCCGCTCCGCGGCATGTGGGATCTTCCCAGACCGGGGCATGAACCCGTGTCCCCTGCATCGGCAGGCGGACTCTCAACCACTGTGCCACCAGGGAAGCCCTCGGAATTATCCTTTTTTTAAAAAATGTATCTCCCCTCCCCCCCACCCCACTATCCCCTTTGGTAACCATAAGTTAGTTTTCTATGTCTGTGAGTCTATTTCTGTTTTGTAAATAAGTTCACTGGTATCATTTTTTTTAGATTCCACATGTAAGTGATGTCACATGATGTTTGGAATTATCCTTGACCTGATCCTCCTTCCCTTTTCTCTGGTTGTGTAAAATTGTTTATAAGTAGGTTGGCCATTACTCCCTGTGTGTTCGAGAGAATCCTGGTTTATGCCTACAGTATTATCCTCATGTAATTATTCACCGTATCCATTCACTCTCAACAGTGTTGCAGTTGGAACAGTAAGTTATAGATAGGTAGGTAGGTAGATAGATAGACAGATAGATAGATGACAGATAGATAGATAGATAATTTGTGTTTTTTCAATCTGCACCATTGAGTCATTTTCTCCTGTGGTGCAGAGCCCTGCATCCAGACACAGAGGTGGCAGAGTTGGGATTTCTCTCGCTTGGTGAAGTGCAAGAGTAGGAATTCAAGAGATTTGAAAGTTCTGGTAATTGGGTAGCATGGAGATAATGACATCCATCAATGCTGCTTCTGTGACACACAGGTAAGAAGACAGAAAAAGTTTGCGATTTTAGGCATCTCTCAGAGGAAAAGCCAACATCCTCCCAATTCCCTACAAGGCCCACGTGACCTATGCTCACCTCCAGGCCTCTACCACTTCCCTCTCATTTACTCCTCTGTGGAAAAGAAGACCAAAGTCTCAGAATTTACAGTGAGGACTGCACTGTGGGAAGGAGGGAGGGAAGTGCCTGGAAGGTGAGTGAACACCACAGCCCAGATCCTTAATACATCAACATTACAGACTTCCTTTTTTTTTTTGCGGTATGCGGGCCTCTCACCACTGTGGCCTCTCCCGTTGCGGAGCACAGGCTCCAGACGTGCAAACTCAGCGGCCATGGCTCACGGGCCCAGCCGCTCCGCGGCATGTGGGATCTTCCCGGACCGGGGCACGAACCCGTGTCCCCTGCATCGGCAGGCGGACTCTCAACCACTGTACCACCCGGGAAGCCCCAGACTTTCTTTTACACATGGAAAAGACACATCTGCCACCACCTGAGAATTGCCTTATGCATCAGGAGGGGTGTGGGGATTTCATGATACACAAATGGGGGTGGAGGGACTTCTGATAAGCAGGGGAGGGGAAATCTCAGGGATACCAAAGGAGGGAAAATATTGTCGTTCTGAATTAGCAAACTTCAAAGGGCCATATGGAAGGAGTGGCGATTGCATACTTTTTAAGGAGATGGCAGTGCTTCCTAGTCAACCGTCAGCAACCTTCACTTTACCAGACTTTGCTTTCTTTCTCTAAATAGCTGTTTGTGAAACTTGAAACTCTGAGGAACAAGAAGACGCCAAGTATGTCTGGAGTGGATTCCTAAGGAAAAGTCAATGCCATAGCAGACAACCACCCTAAGTACATTCCCTGTTCTGGGCCTTGACGCTCGTGTCCTCTGCCTGTGATGTTCCTGTGTTCTCCTGGTCCATCCCTCTCTGCTTAGAGGTCTCTGCTTAAATGTCCTCAAACTAGGGAGGCCTTCCATAGTCACCTGTGGAAAATAACTCCTCCATCCCACTTCCCCTGCTTTATTTTTCTCCATAGCATTTGTCACTGCCTAATATGTGTGTGTACACATTTATTGCCTGCCTTCCTACACTATAATGTGAACTCTGTGTGGCAGGGACTTGGTTTGGTCCCTGCAGTAACCCCAGTGCTTGGGCCATAATAGATTTTCAATTACTATGTGTTGAATGAATGAAAAAATAAGTGAATGAGTCGTTACTTAGAGTATTACTGCAGTGTCTTTTAATGGAATTTTGATACATCCTCACGATCAAGTTGGGGAGATACTCTATGAGAGTGACTAAATCTTGATTCTTACAATATAAGTAGGTGAGTTGCCTCTGTCTCCCCTCAGGAAAATCTCTTGGGCTGTTGAGCTATGCTCAGTTTCTTGAGATTAAGGGCAAAAAACAAATATTAACATTTAAAGACTAAAAACAAAAGAAAACCCCATGGAGCAGGCAATATTGTCAAACCCACGTTGCAGATGAGGAAACTGACGCTGAGATGTGGAACAGTATTTGTTCAAGATCATCCAGCCGATGAGTCTCAGTCCTAGGATTCAAGTCTTCTAAGACTCCAAATTCCATCCTGTTCTTATAGCCCAACGCACTTCCCTTCTGGTAACACAGAAAGGAAGTTTTGCGGGGGCAGTTGTCTCCTTTCACTGTCTCCATTTCCCCATCTCCCAGATTCCTTTCAGGAACTCCAGCCTGGACTCCTCATCCCTGCTCCCCTGCATCTGGTCTTATCCTGCTCACCAGTCACCACATCCAGTGGTGCGTCTCCGTTCTTACCTTCCCCGGCCTTCAGTAGCGTTCAGGATGGCTACTCCCTCCTTGAAACCCTGCCCTTTCTTGGCTTCCATAAAGCACAGGCTCCTGGTTAGCCTCCTACTTCAGTAACCTCACCTACATGGTCTCCTTTGCTGGCTCCAAGCAATCTCTACAGGCTGCAGTGCCTTAGAGCTCAACCCTGACTCCTCTTTTCTTCTCTACCTGCAAACTCTTTCCCACCCCCATGGTCTTAAGTACTACATGGAAATGACTCACATATTCACATCCCTAGTTATGAACTTGCCCCTGGATTTCAGCCTTACTTTTGTTTCCAAAAGTTTTGTTTTGGGTGAAATGTGTCTGTCCCTGCACTCCAAATTCATATGTTGAAATTCTAACCCCCAATGTGAGGGTATTTGGAGGTGGGACCTCTAGGAGGTGATTAGGTCATGAGGCTGGAGCCCTCATGAATGGGATTAGTGCCCTTATAAGAAGAGACATGAGAGCTTCTTCTCCTCTCTCTGCTCTCTGCCATGTGAGGGTACAATGACAAGACAGCTATTTGCAAACCAGACAGTGAGGTCTCACCAGACATTGGATCTGCCAGCACCTTGATCTTGGACTCCCCAGCTTCTGGAACTGTGAGAAATAAATGCTTCTTATTTCAGTCATCCAGTTTACGGTACTTTTTTAACAGCAGCCCGAGCTAGGACAAGCCTACTTACCATCTTCTTCTGGCTGTCTGATAGATATCTCAAAATTAACATGACAAAACTAGAACCCTTTATTTTGCCCTCCCACCCAAGCCTGATCCTCCTCTCATATCCCTCCTCTCTGTAAATAACGCTACCATCTACTTCGTGGTTCAAGTCCAAACCTTAAGCATCAATCTTCATTCATCTCTTTTCCTCACATCCAAAGTTCTGCAGTTCTGCCTCTAAACATGACCTGCTTCTCTCCATCTCTGTGCTACCCTAATCCACCTAACCATCATCTCTGTGCTGTACCCCCAGGATCTGCACCAGTGACTGACACATAGCAGGTACTCAATAAATATTTGGTGAAAAAGTGAATTTGAAATTTTTTTCAATTTAGAGTTATCAGTTTGTTGGAGAATACTTGCGATCCAGGAATTGTTTCACAGCGGAGCTCAGAGACACCCAGGAAAAATTTAGAAGTCAGTGAAGTGTACACCCTATTACCCCTAAATGCCAGTCCTGCCATTGCTCCCACGGGACCCTTCTACTCCTCTGCTGTCTTCATGATTTCTCATAATGAAAACCTGTTCTGGAGAAAGTAGATGAAATACCCCATACAAAAGTGCAAATCAGTGATAGCCACTTCAAGGACTGGTCTCCCAGAGCATTTGGGAGCAGGGCCTTAAACCGAAGACATAAAGTATTAAAGCAGACATGAGCGAGTGGGGATTTTCTTCTGTTTCCTCTAAGAGACAGCTCTGGAGACTCAGGGCCATGTGAGGCACTTCCTTTGGCCAAGATTGGATTCAAGATTAGTCCATCAGCACGAGTCACACAGAAGTCCCCTGTAGGCCACAGCGTTACAGGAAGAGTTGCTAAAGCTGTGAGGAAGTTAGCATTCTGCGTGACACCATGAAAAACACCTACTTTTCTCTCATTCCTCTAGCCCTGTAACCCCATTGTCTCTCTTCCTAGTCAGCGACTGGGTGACAGCTTCTGTTTTTACATCATGAGGAAGGACACGAATCTAGAGGGAAACAGATCGAGAAGATACAGGCTGAGGAGTGAATCTCTTTCCTATTTCTCTTCCTCCTTCTACCTGTAAGAGTGTCTGGCCTTAAAGCCAATTCTCTCTGAAGCTAAAGCCCTCAGGCCCTGTGCCCTAGTGCCTCTGTACCTGCAGCACGGTGCCAGGTACTTTGTTAGAGCGTCTGCAAGGCATGTGCCATCTTCAGCTGCTCGGAGATTGTCACCTGAGGAAGCAGTAGCCAAGGAGTAGCTGTGACATAACCACAGCGTCTGTTCAGGGAGACTGCTGCTCTGTGGCTCCTCACTGAAGCTTTCCTAGGCTTCAAGAGATCCAGCTGATGGCGGCTCACTCCATCACTCACTTCACATCCATGGGGGAGCCCAGTGTGCCCCTCCTCAGGAAGCCTGTATTCCCAAATGAGACTTCAGAACAAAACGTCTTGACCAGCTCCATGTGCCCAGAGCTGCCCCTGGAGGGCTACTTGCCCTGCTGCAAACTGGCCTAAGTCCATTTGGTCGTTCAGCAAACGTCTGGTTCTTTTTGGCTGGATTCCGGGAGCTAACTCACTGGTGGTTCTAAGTGGGTGGGGTTAGACTTTCGCTTCACTGTAACCTCACTACCAGGTGATAGAACAACAAAAGGGACAGATTCCATCCGGAGTCCTAATGCAGTCCCCAGTCTGTGTGTAGGTCTCTGCCCTGGCCACACGATCGCCCTCACATGAAAGGTCCATTCCAAGGTGTGTGGACAAGTCCAGTGACAACGTCCTCCTTGTAGCCAGCAGAAGCAGGGACAAAGGGATTGCAGATCTGGAAAGCAGATATTAAAGTCCTGGGCTTGACAGATTCTTAAACATCGTTCATTCAAGGACAGCAAGTCCTGTACTATACTCCCAATCAAACTCTATCACACACCATGAATGTCATCACTTAAACTTATCTGACATCCCTTATGCTAATTAACATGCCCTCTTAGGTCTTATTTCAATAAGAACACTTTAAGAGCCGAGAAATCAACTTGAGATTTAGATTGCTCTTTAGGATTCTCCATGACTAATTAATAGCCCTGTGAGTTTCAAAGACTGTTCATCACCTCTGGGATGAAGATTGGAGTTAATTTGTACACAAAGATCACACCATTTATACAAATTATTTTAAAGGAAATTAATCCAAAGACAATATTACATTAACTCTAAAATAGGAGTAAACACTAATGCTCTTACTCGAGGAAGCCCTCATCTTCCTTCCAATATAAAGCAACTGGCCATCAATACCTCTCTTTCTCTCTCTCTCTCTCTCTCTCACACACACACACACACACACACACACGCACACGCACACACACACACACACAGAGATCTTCAGCCTACTTCGTACTTCTCTGCTTGCATTGGAAGGAACTGAGAAAATTGGGCAACAGCTGTGCACTTTCATGAAGGCTCCTATTTCTCTGGCTCAGCAAAACTTGTGATTTAGACCATTTACTCTCCATGGAGCATTTCTCATCGAGAACATAAATGCAGGAAGCATGACTGGAAGGTTCAGAAAAGACTATTTGGTCTTTCTGTAAGTTTGAGGTTTCAGAGTCTCTAGATGTTGGTGGGAAGATGGCACACATGAAACTTGCAGTGCGTGAGTCTAGGACCCTGGGATTGAGGGGCCACTGCTTCCTGGTAACACAATAATACCTGGGCCCCAAATAAAGGCTCATGATCCTCTTCCCCCACCCAATCACCAAGTGCCCTCCCCACCAAACTGCTGTGCGGGGCTCATTCTCCCTCCTCTCCACTCAACGTACACCTTACACTCTACTCTCACTAGCCAGGCTGTGTCCTGATGATTTGAATGCCTTGCCTGCAACTTTTTTAACGATGCAATTATGTCTAATATTCTAGATAGCTTCATGGCATCTTGCATAGCGTAGGTGCTTCACAAATATTTGTTTCTATTTTCTCTATAGCTCATTTATTCATTTATTCAATGATATTTAAACTCAGGGTGGAATATTCAAAGATGACTTCAAAGGGGGATTTCAAAAGGGAATTTTCAAAGCTTTGTTAGTTTCTGGAGTTCAGCAAAGTGATTGAGATATATTTTTCAGATTCTTTTCCATTATAGGTTATTACAAAATAATGAATACAGTTCCCTGTGCTATACAGTAGGACCTTGTTGTTTCTCTATTTTATATATAGCAGTGTGTATCTGCTACTCCCAAACTCTTAATTTATCCTTCCCCCTCTTTCCCCTTTGGTAGCTGTAAGTCTATTTTCTATGTCTGTGAATCTGTTTCTGTTTTGTAGATAAGTTCATTGGTATCATTTTTTTTTAGAGTCCACATATAAGTGAAATCATATGATATTTGTCTTTGTCTGATTTACTTCACTTAGTATGATCATCTCTAGATCCACCCAAGTTGCTGCAAATGGCATTATTTCATTCTTTTTTATGGCTGAGTAGTATTCCATTGCATACGTATACCACATCTTCTTTATCCATTCATCTGTCAATGGACACTTAGCTTGTTTCCATGTCTTGGCTATTGTGAATAGTGATGCTATGAATATTAGGGTGCCTGTATCTTTATGAGTTAGAGTTTTCTCCAGATATATGCCCAGCAGTAGGATTGCTGGATCATATGATATCTCTATTTTTAGTTTTTTTAAGGCACCTCCATACTGTTCTCCATAGTGACTGTACCGATTTACATTCCCACCAACAGTGCAGGAGGGTTCCCTTTTCTCCACGCCCCCTCCAGCATTTATTGTTTGTAGATTTTTTTGATGATGGCCGTTCTGACTGGTATGAGGTGATACCTCATTGTAGATTTGATTTGCATTTCTCTAATAATTAATGATGTTGAGCATCTTTTCAGTTGCCTGTTGGCCATCTGCCTGTCTTCTCTGGAGAAATGTCTATTTTGAAGACAAGGGTAGTTTTATAGGAAGTGTTTCAGGCTAAAAGCTAGCCCACCTCTTCCCAAACATGTCTCTTGGATAGATAATAAAAATGGTAATAATAACAATAAAAGCAACTGGTATTCTTAGAGTGTTTACTTTTTGTCAAACACTGTTGTAAGTGCTTTACTTATTTAATCCACATTATAACTCTATGAGATAAATACTATTAATATCCGCATTCTATAGATGCCATGGTACCTGGAATTCTGTTGTTAGAGACTCATTTGCTAGATTTAAACCACATCCTCCTTCAGGCAGTTCTCTCATTTTAAACGTGCGTATCCCACAGCATGGTGATGCCCAGAAGTATTCCAGATGAAAAAGGAAACTCGTGTAAATTAGTTAACAAAATACCTCCCCTCCGAGTAGTCTGCACTCCGGTGGAGCTGGGAACGAGGTTTTGAAGAGAGACAGGTGCAGAGAAAGAAGGCGGGATGTACGTCTGCGTCGTATCAGACTGGGAGCCCTGGGTCCGGGATTTAACTGGGAAATGGCTGCAGATGTTGGCCAGAGCAACTTTTGTGTCTATGCAGTTGTCCATTGAGCCCAGGCTAAACAAGAGTTTAGGGAAGGAGGATTTGAGCCTTAGAACAATGGTCTGACTGATGTCTAGACCCAACATTCAGTACACAAGTGGTTGTCACTGGAGGGTGATTTTTGCCCCACGTGGACATTTGGAGATATCTGGGGATACTTTTTGTCATGACTGGGCGGAGGGGTAGCTCTCAGGGCCACTGTCATTTAGTAGTCAGAGGCCAGATATGCTGCCACACGTGCTACAGTGCACAGGGCAGCCCGCTCGCCACAAAGATTGTCTGGTCCAAAATATCGACAGTGCTGAGGCTGAGAAACCCGGCAATACATCTGGACCTGCGACGGAGAGGTCTTGTCTGGGCTTCTGGGCAGTGACAACTCACGGGCGCCCTCCAGTGGCCGGTGTGAATCACGAGCCTAAATCTCAGTGAGTGTCTCCAGGTTGCAATCCTTCCCTCACCGTCGGCTCAGATTTCTTTGGAAGAGCTAGAAGGCATGCCCTGTCCTTTACGGGGCTGTCCCCTCCTTCCAGGCTCAGGCATTTATGAGAAAGCATGGAGCATGAGGCTTCTCCCTTCATGATGAAACTCCTCCGGTCTTCCAGTCTTGTAACTTTATGGGAGCAGCTTTTTGTGGCAAGAGTACACAGTTCCCTTCCCAGAAGAGGGAGCAAGAGAACCAGGGAGCTCTTTTTTTCTTTGGTGCCAACTAAGCACACCTACATTTGTGTTTTCTCTTTCTCAGCTCTTTCAGCCTCTTGTCATCTCCCAAGTCAGTGTGGCCACTTGTACTCCCATAATTAGCGGTGCTCTCCTGGAAATACCTCTGAGTTTTAGCAACAATAACGACAACAACCCAGTTGGTGTCTCCGAAGCTGATGAACCCCCTGACTCGTGTGTAGATCTCCATGACACCCTACTGAAATTCACCCCCCATTCTCCAATTAATGAAGAGACATTAGTAAAGCTTTTCTTTCCTACTCCTATAGTTTTTAAGCTCTCAGATAATTGCTTTGACCCTTCCTTTGGGCCTGTATAAAATGCCAAGATTATTGGGAAAGCGTAAGCCCGAGAATCACTCTACGTTCTTCCTCTGACAGACGCTGTGCGAAGCAGTTTGCCCTCCCAGCCCCCAGACTGTGTCTGCACGTGCCAAGCTAAGTCTGCGCTGATTGTCGATCAGACCACTCATCCTGGTTGAGTAAGGGGAGGGGCACTGCTCCCAGCTCTTAGGGGGCTAATTCTTTGGGCCAAGTGACTAATAAAACACCCATGTAACAGATATTGGACTGTTGGCCACAGCCCTTGGCAGGCCTGTCTCTCCTGTCAGCCATGTCACTCCTATTGCACTGGGACATGTAAGCAGGTCTGGAAAATGGTTTGCCAGTGGGTGGGAAGCTCTGAATCCATCTCCTTAGAATGCCTCAAAGATTCTTCGCTCTAAGTCAGCCTTGAAAAATAATGACCAAAATGGGTTGTTCATTCCCTCCAGTAACCTGACCACTGACACTTGAGAGAAAACCAAAGAAATCAGCATTATTTACTACCCTGTAAAGTATACATCACTCTGCTTTCTTGAAACTGCGTGTATGGGAGGAGTAAAGGCAAGGCTATGCTTAGTTTCCAAGCCTTTACCTATTTTCTCAAGTCTTCTCCCTTGCCCAAGCCTTAACTCAGCACAACCACTGATTCTAGACGTGAACTCACCCTTCCCGTGAGAGCATCCTGAGAAATCATCCATCAACCGTGCTCTGTAGCATCAGTGTATGCATCTGTGTTCTGTTATCATGACAGCAGTTAGCAAGAAGCATCTCAAGTTCTCCAGGAATCGAAGACTAATCCAGGAGAATTTAAATAGTCATCTTAAAAGCTAATTAACCTAACCGCAGCTTTGATCACTGAAAAACAATCATTTCTCAATTTCTAAGAAGCGAAGCTTCTGAAAGAGTTGCCATTAGGTTTAGGGTCTTGAAATGGGATGTGCCGCTTGAGGGCGCCATTAGGTTTGAAGAAAAGAGCTTTCTGCTACTTTAAAGTGCCCAGATACATGTCCAACAAGTTCTATGAAATAAGACTGAATTTAGGTCTCGCTTCTAGGAAAAGGAAGGGAAACAGTAATCTATTGTCTTTAAACTCAAGAGAGAGTAACCAAAATTCAGTTGACAAGTTCTAAATTCCCTTTTACAAAGCTGCCTTTCCCCAGCCAAATGAAATAAAAAGGGATATTGTGTTAAAAGATGCCCTGTGTATTTTTGTAGAAGAGACAGTTGCTTAAGATCAACATTCCAATGTGAAGTGAGAAAAATAGTGGGAACAAATTGCATAATAGGAACCTTCTGACTTTAAACTGGAAACCTAAGCAGTTTGGGTTCCATGGGGAAAACTCGGCTTTACTTGGGTGTTTGAAAACTCCCAGAGAAAAGGAAAGCTGATAAGTGACCCCAGCTTCCTTATCAGACTTTGTCTGCATGATACAGATCCTACTTTCAGCAGGGGATAGTAGAAAATGACAGGGAAAGCTGAAATTCCCAAGCTAGGGGCTTCAGAGGCTCCTGCAGGAAGGAATGCATAAAGGCTCTAAAATGAATTTTTGAATTTAATAGAGTATGTCAGTATTAATGCAGATTTTTCAGAACAGGACATTTACTAGGCAAATAATCTATAACAGAGAGCTAGATAAGAGAGCAGAGCATCATCGATCCAAACTGGACTTTCCTCTCCCTGCCTTCCGCCCAGCCCAATCTATTCAATCTTTGGTACTCAATGCGAGCTCCATGGTTTCCATAGAGCTTTATTTTATTTTTTCAGATAATCATCTCACTGCTTAGATTTTCTCTTGCAATTGTATTGCTCTGATTTTTTCATATATGAATCCAGTCTCTCCCATTGGACTACAAGACCCTTGAAAAGAGGGGACAAATATTATATACTTGTAACTCCTATTGCCCTACCCGGGAACATTTCAGGCACATAATAAAGTGCTTTCTACTTTACTGAATTGTCCCAAAAGAAATGAGAAAAAAGTTTCCTTCTATTTGCTTGTCTTTAAAGGAGGAGAGAGTGGTTTCTCTTGGTGAAAAGGCTTGAGGATGTCAAAGATCTAAAAAGAAATACTGATTAACGTTTAAAAACACATACATTACATTCCTTGAGGCTTTTCTTTTAAGGTAAATTACTTGGAGGCCACATAACAATCCAAGAGCTGTATTTTCGGAGAATGAATCTAGTGGTATCGTAAAGATTTGCCAGAAGGGGGAAAACCCAACATCCAATATTCACTACTGTTTATCAAATGCTGACTCTGCAAGCCACTTCATATTTACTACCTTTTTTTTTCTTTTTTTTTTTTTTTTTGCGGTACGCGGGCCTCTCACTGTTGTGGCCTCTCCCATTGAGGAGCCCAGGCTCCGGACGCACAAGCTTAGCGGCCATGGCTCACGGGCCCAAGCGCTCCACGGCATGTAGGATCTTCCCGGACCAGGGCACGAACCCGTGTCCCCTGCATCGGCAGGCAGACTCTCAACCACTGCGCCACCAGGGAAGCCCCATATTTACTACCTTTGAACTCCAGGAATCTTGCTCAGAGAGAATTAAGCAGCTCATCAAAGGCCTGCAGTGAATGGCGGGTAGAACTGAGGCTCAAGCTCTGAGCATGTGAGTCAGAGTTTGTGGTCCTTCCCCTACAGCGAGTCCTGACTCCCTGGGATAATGGCTGTGGGTCTTGTGAGCTGCAGACCGAGGAGGCACTCAGCAAGAGCTGAGATATAAGAGAGATGTGATACAGCTCAAGCCCTGCTCTGCCAGCTCAGCATTCATGCGGGCTGTGAGCACCAACCCCTCCCCGGTGTGATCAAGGCCCTGGGGGCCAAGCCTTGCGGGTGCTGTTTTGTGACCAGACAGAGGCTTCCTATCTCTCTACGGTCTCATCTTATTATTAGCAAGCCACCTGGAGGGCTGGGTTGCATCCAACCCCTCCTTGCATTTCCAGCAGGGCTTTGCCCATAATAGACACTCAGTATCTATGGAACTGAATCTTCAGGAGACAAGAGAAGTCTAACTACAGTACGACAGTAGATCTAGAAAGGAAGTGTGGATTCAAATGGCAAGGCAGAAAGAATCTTTAGAATTTATCAACTATTAGATGTGAGAGTGAGGAAGACTTTTAGATGATTCTAAGTTTCCATGTCCAGGGGAAAATGTTAAGAAGAGATGTGGATAGAGGGGGATTGGTGTTAGGGGCATGATCGACTTAGATTGCTGGAAAGTCATCAGGTGGAATTGTCCAGACGCAGATTAAAACTGTGGGACTGTACTTGGGAAAGAAGCCGACCAGAGATGCCCATTTGGAAATGTTCCTGCCCATCCTGTTGGCCATGACTTACAAGTCATCTCCAAATGGATTCCTTTTCGTTTCCTCTAATACTGTTACGCTGGTCCAAGTCACCATCACTTTTTATAGATGCGTCTTAACTGGTTTGGCGGTTTCTGGTTTTGCACCCTCCCACCCCTCCTATCTGTTCTCTCAACAGGCACTGTGGTCCTTCTAACACGTAATTCAGATCACTCTTCAGCCAGAACGCTGCAGTGACCTCCCTTCTCACGCAAGTAAAAGCCAAAGTCCTCACAAAGGCCTGCATGACCCCACCTGCTGGGTACCAGCCCTGTCTTGACCCCACCCTCCTAATTCTCAGAACTCGTCTTCCTCTGCTCTCTTCCCTGCTCCTTCAGCTGCAGCAACATTACCCTCCTGGCTGGACCACAAGCCCACCAGGCTCACTCCTACCCCAGGGCCTTTGCCCTGGCTGTTTCCTCTGCTTGGGGCACTCTCCTTCCGAGGGTCCTCACGGTTTGCTCTCCTCCCTACTTTAGGGCTTTAGGACTTTGCTTCAAGGCCATTTTCACATTAAGACTTCCTCCAGCCTCCCTTTCGAATGACAGGAACCCCACCCCTCACTGGCTCTCCCTGCTTTAATTTTCTCCCCAGTGCTTATCATCCTCTGACATTTTACATATTTTCTTTGATTGTTTATTTAATTGTTAGTTGTTTATTGTTCATGTCTTACCACTAGAAGCTGTGTGTGTGTGTGTGTGTGTGTGTGTGTGTGTGTTTCGGCAAGCATTAAAAACAGTACCTGGTACATAGTGAGCAGTTAGTAAATGTTTGTTGTAAAAATGTTGAATTATTGAACGTGTGCGTGCTAACAGCTGGAGCCGTGAGATTGCCAAGGGCAAGAAGTGAAGAGAGGAGAAGAGGACTGAGAACCAACCTTGGGCACAGAGAGGCTGCGTGTGTGTTCACCCAGGACTGCACAGCTGAACTGGGACATAATAAGTTCATCCTCTGACTCCTGGACCAGCCTTTAGCCAAGATACCAAAGAGTCTCATCTCCCAGAGATTTGGAGCCCCAGTAGGGGTGACAGAGGTAGAAGGAGGGGGCGCTAGTGAGCACATGTCAGACCCCAGACACCCTTGAAAAACACAGCGGATTATTTTTCAATTTGTGGCAATGGGCACCACTAAGGATCTAGTGACTTTGCTTGTGGAGGCTGAACCAGGGATTATTTTATTACCGCTGTAGCCTTGTTGTACCTCCTAGAGAAACAAAATCTCCTTTAAAATAAGGCAGGAATAAAACTAGTCCCCAGATGGTAATTGTCACCCAAACATTAGTTAATTTATTGAAACATCTCAGTAACTTACTCAGTTGCACCCTGGCAGCGTGAGAAGCTCAATGTACTTTCTCCAGGAGCTTTAATTGCTACCAGAGATGTCTAAAAGACTGCGGGTTAGTATTGCTTAATGACATGGTGACTATCCCATTTCCCCTGGCTTTCTCCTAAAACTCATCTGGTTATTTCCCTGGAAATTTGACTGTATTGTCAAGGTGGTCATGCGTCTTGAATCATGAAAAGTGGCCCATTGTTCTCTGTCCAAATCCACACGATTATTTCATAAGATGTCAGCTCATCATTGAATTCCTGGAAAACTGGTTCATTGAAAGAGAGCTGTGTAGTTCATTGCCTGTGACCCTCCAGACACAGCTGTCAGGCTTGATGCTCAGCCAACCAGCAAGATTCCACTGCAAACATCCACTGATTAGCTCTGCACTGAGGCAGTAAATTGGAAAGCCAAAGAGGAGAACCAGATCAGTGGAAAATAATTGCCCATTCATCAGTGAATCTAGACATGAGAAGACCTCCAGAGAGCACCATTAGAAAAATGGTTACATCTTTGCAAGCATCAATACTACTTTTATATACCAACCTTCATATGTGCAATGACCTTTGATATGATCATCACCATCACCACCATTGTCAGCATCCACAGAGGCAGAATGCATTCATTAAGTTCCCACAGTCGGTACAGTGCTGTTCTGATCACCCACAAAACATACTGTCCAGTGGCCCTTTAGATGTTCACTAAATCATCTACGATTGTTGTCTGAAGCTAAAGCTGCCTTTCACAGGGACCAGCTTCCACCTGGCTGATATGTTTTGTTGCAATTGTTTTTTTAACCTTTCAATAACATGATTCATTCTTTTATCATACACAGGCTACTTTGGAGTCCCTGACCAGGAAGAGTAATAAGAAAACTATCTGAATACTACTTTTGTGAATATAAAAAAATTTGTTCCTTACAATAACTCTTTGAGGGGGCAGGTATTATTTTTCCCAGTTTATAAATAGTGAAGCAATCTCAAATAAGGTATGTGTCTTATTGACTTATAATCTTGGATAAGTGGTAGAGTCCATATTTGATGACTAAAGGGGAAAAGAAAACCCCAGAGAGCCATAAGTTTTGCAAAGGATTACCCTAGTGGTTTGAAAAGAGAGAGAAATAGCAAACTCTTCCTCTGACTCCTGGCCCAGCCTTTGGTCAAGATAGAAAACAGTCTCATCTCCCAGAGATTTGGAGCCCCAGTAATAGTGATAGAGGTAGAAGGAGGGAGCACTTTTCAAGTCAAAGTCTTGATTTGAAAAGACATTGTGGACACCAGTGTGTGTGTACGTGTGTGTGTATATGTGTGTGTATGTGTGTGAGAGAGAAAAATAGAATGAGAGAGAGAGACAGAGAGAGAGACTGAGAATGAGTTCACATGTGCTGATTCAGAAAGGAGACTGAGTTCAGGGATACAATAAAAGTTTATGTGACCAGAGAAAATGAAAAAGCTGGTCATGGGATCCCTGTAAGCAAAGTCTCTGACTGAATGGGAACATCAAGTCCCCTGAGGAGCAGAGAGAATCAGAGCAGAACCCACAGCCAGAAGGGAAAGAGGATCGGACTAGAAAGAAATGCCCACACAGTCATTTCAGGCTCTGAATGGCCTTTATATAAACTTCTGCACACGGGGTAATATCCCCAGAGATCAAGCACCGTGGCTACCCCAAACATCAAGCCAGTGAGTGCCTAACCAAATGGAAGCAGAACATGGTCCTGTGTCCCTCTATGCGCCAGGTCCCTGAAGAGCAGAGAACAGTGTCTCACAGCACCCAGCAGACCCATTTCCCAAGGATTACTTTAAATCACAGGTTGCAAAGGGCTGTGTTATCCAGCGGCATTCTCAAGCCGCTGAGCCGGCAATCACCACCTCTTCGGCAATATCCATATCACTCACGGTATCCTGGAAAGCTCTCTGGGTTCAAGATTCATCACTGCTCTTTCTTCATTGGTGACCTAAGGCTCGTTGAGCCTCTGTGTCCTCTAAGACCTCTTGGCAGCACTGAGGCAAGATCAAATGAAAAAATAGATGGGAAAAGTACTTTGTAAACTGCAAAACACTTGTATTCTTGATAATTCTTTCAATTACAACATCTCCCAGCATGGACACACTCAGCCACAGCGGTAGATGGATGGCACAGCTGGACCAAGGCTGTAGAAGTGCTTGCTCTCCTTCCTATTGCACCGACGACTGTTCTAAATCTACATATTAACCCATTTTCTCCTTACTGTCGTGCCAGAATGTATATTATTATTCCCATTTTTGCACATGGGGAAACTGAGGCGTGAGGCAGTTAAGTAGCCAAGTCCAATGTGTCCTAGTTAAGAAAGTGACAGAGCCAGGATTCTAATCCAGGCAGTCAGAGTTCATGCTCAAAACCACTAAGTAACACCATTTCATCACAAACCGTAACTGGCCCAGGAATAGGGCTACAGGTCAGTCATTATCAGAATAATGAGAGCTGTTTCAGCATTGGCATGTGGACACAGAGAGAAGGAAGCTCTCTTTCTGTTGGAACCAGGTCAGTCTGGAGCCAGTGGCAACCACTGCGACTGACCACACAGAAAAAGCTGTCTGCAGAATGAAGATCTCATACCGGGTGTGTTGGTCAGGGAGGCTACTACCAACCCAAATAAGTTTATCTGGGGCTCTCACGGTGGTCCAACATCAGTAATCTTGATTGTGTAGCTCACCTCTAAGCAGCAACTCTGTGACCCATTTTCCATGTTTTTGATATTAAAAAAGCTGGGTGGTTTTCTGTTGTGGCATGCCACCTGACACCTCTAGATTTAGTTCAGATGTGTGGTTGAATAAAAGACAAGGGAGGTGGGCTTCCCTGCTGGCGCAGTGGTTGAGAGTCCGCCTGCCGATGCAGGGGACACGGGTTCATGCCCCGGTCCGGGAAGATCCCACGCGCCGCGGAGCGGCTGGGCCGGTGAGCCATGGCCGCTGAGCCTGCGCGTCCGGAGCCTGTGCTCCGCAACGGGAGAGGCCACAGCAGTGAGACGCCCGTGTACCGCAAAAAACAAAAACAAACAAACAAACAAAAAGACAAGGGAGGTGTGGCTAGAGGATCCCAAAGTAGGAGATAGAGTTCTCCATTATCCTATCATCACACTGAGGATGTCTAAGGAAATGCCTAATGTCAAGAGAAAGGAGTTCGCTGCTGGGCATCCCCTTCTTTACGACTTTTCTCCAGCTCTCTCCTGGCTCCCAAATTCAAGCCACCATCCTCTAGTAGGAGGCAGGTGATGCTCATTAGATCTAGGTCCAAATGAGAGACCTAGACAGACGATTCTGCCTCTCTGAAAACAAAGGCAATAAATGATTTGACCACTTTCATTCCATTTTAACACAATGTGCTGGACACACTCCAAATCTGGAGGTACTCATTACCATGGTGGATAAGACACAGCCCTGCCCTGTAAGAGCATCAGGAAGATGCTGTATAGAAACAACTAAATGTGATAAAGCTACAGTAGACATCTGGGTAAAATGCTTGAGAAACCAAGAGGCAGATGAGATTGAGAGCCTCTCAGAGATGTTACCAGCAATAAGCCCTTTGGTGGCTCTTTGAAGGAAATCCACAGGAGAAAGCCCAGGGGTAAGCTCCTCAACACCTCACCACGCCCTACTGAATGGCAGAAGTCTTGCCCCGTGGATTCAACAGCACCAGAGCTTAGTTCAGATAATACCCCTCTGATGCGTCATTGATACCCAAGTGTTTCCTGGAGGAGATATGGGGTTATATGTATAGGTATAGCTGATTCACTTTGTTATAAAGCAGAAACTAACACACCATTATAAAGTAATTATACCTCAATAAAGATGTTTAAAAAAAAATTACGGATCAGAATCAATACTCACTGACTCCTGAGCTTCACTGAAAGCCAAACTCTTCTGGGACCATTTCCCCTTTTTCTTCTCTGATTCACGTCTCTGAAAAAGACCAAGAGCTATTTTTTTCTTTTTACCTGTGACTCAGTGCTGATTCATTTCTTCACTATTTCGTACAATTTCCTTTGTTATTCTCTTTGGCTGAAGCTTATCTACTTCCTATAATTTCCTGAAGTTTAGATTTCCCCTACCGTGTCACTTATTCAATTCAAAAAGGCCCAGGCATCTCATAATCAGATGATTTTATTAATTGCTATAGAAGTATGGGATCAAGTTTGAAATACTGGCTGTATAAAATGAAACTTCAGGCTCTATGAAAATGTAACTCACTCCAGCTGACAAATTAGTTGGTGCCCAGGCCCCATCTCCTTGCCTCCTGCTTTCTTTCACCCTTCTACAGCTAAACAGGCACCATTAGTGTTTTGTGTGCGGTGATGGCACAGCTTCACACTGGGACACTTTTGGAAGTGAATGAAGGTACTAAAATCAGCGACAAGCTTTGGTTGAGCTACAACGTGTATGTATTAGGACTGCCCTGGGCAAACCAAGCTATAAGATCATCCAATTAGATCCAATTAGATCATCCAATGTTAGACATTCCTATGGCGGCCATCATCTTGGCCAGTCAGCCTGATGACTTAGTTCGGATGGTAGAGAAAATATTTTCCTTTTCAGCACAGTTAGGACTTTCCAAGCAAAGGAAACTAAAACTTGGGTTCAAAGGCAAACCTTGGGGAGGTCCCTGGTGGCCCAGTGGTAAAGGATCCACCTTCCAATGCAAGGGACGTGGGTTCGATCACTGGTTGAGGAACTGAGATTCCCATATGATGCGGTGCAACTAGGCCCGTGTGCCACAACTACTGAGCTCCCATGCCTCAACAAGAGAGCCTGCGTGCTGCAAGCTACAGAGCCCATGCGGCCTGGTCCCCGCGGACCATAACTAGAGACAGAAAACCTGCACACCACAATTAGAGAGAAACCTGCATGGCTCAACGAAGACTCAACACAGCCAAAAATAATAATAATAATAAGAAGAAGAAGAAGAAGAAGAAGAAAGAAAAGAATGTCATTTTTTTTTTTTTAAATAAGGCAAACCTTGGAAGTTAAAGGGTGTTAGACTTGAAGCCAACAGCTCCTATTTGTAGGGTAACCAAACTTATCTCCTCAGGAGCCAAATGCTTGCTTGCACTCCAGGGTGGGGACTTTCCCCTTTACTTCCCGAGAGAATTGGTTTACATTCAAAAGATTGTACATGACAGGAGAGCAAAGTCTTTTCTCCCTCTCTCAGAAGCAGAGTTTCAATTAATTGCTTTTTTCCTGTGTATGGATCAGACGTTCTTGTTTCTCTGCATGTCTCATAAATTTTGTTGAAACCTGGACATTTCAAATAATATAATGTGGCACCTCTGGAAATCAGATTCTCCCCTCTCCCCAGGGTTTGTTGTTGTTGCTTGTTGGAGTTGTCGTTTGTTCAGTGACTTTTCTGAACTAATTCCATAGAATATGTATTCTTTGTCATGTCTTACCACTGAGTTCGCTGCTCAGTTAGCTTTATAATCAACTAATGAAATGACTGAATGGAGAATTTCTTAAATGTCTGAATGAATAAGTCTCCAGTCTTTGCCAAGGGCCTCTGTGTGCAGGTTGAAGCTTGTCTTCCACATTCAACCAGGCAGTTTATAACTCTGCCTTAACCTTTACTTCTTACTTATACAGAGCCTCAAGGTCAACCAAAGGTGAGGACACAGGGCCTTCTAGCATCATTCATAAGCATGCACGCAGCCCTACATGTGCATATGGTTGTCTAGATTTTCAGAAATATGTTAGAGCTTTTCAAAGCACCTATGGATAATTCATTATTCAGTGTTTCATTTCAAGCTTGTGTTTAATTTATTGTTTGCCTTAATTGTCGTGTTTCGTTTCAAGCTTTTGTTTAATCTATTGTTTGCTTTAATTGTTATCCGTCGCCTGAGGCAGGTGTGAGGTACCTGTACTTGCTTATAAATGTTTTCAACAAATGACGCAGGGAAAAGGTTTTAGCCTTGGGTGAGCTCAAGTCAAATAAAGAAAAGTCTTCTCAGCTGCACAGCACAGGGAGATCAGCTCCGTGGTTTGTGACCATCTAGAGGGGTGGGATAGGGAAGATGGGAGGGAGACCCAACAGGGAGGAGATATGGGGATACATGTATATGTATAGCTGATTCCCTTTTTATAAAGCAGAAGCTAACACACCATTGTAAAGCAATTAAATTATACCCCAATAAAGATGTTTAAAAAAAAAACAAAAGAAAAGTCTTCTGGTTGAGGTCTTCTGGGGAACCACCAGCCAAAGCAAATAATAACAGTTCTCTGGGGATGAGGTTTTGAAAGAGCTCAAGCTCCATTCTGCTGTCTCTAATACCAAGCATGCAGACCCTGATTTTTCAAGGCTACCACTGAGCTGGGGAGCAAGGGATGAGAATAGGGCACATTAAATGCCACAAATGTCAGTTTTCTTACTGAGATTCAGTCATTTTTCTCTACTAAATGATCCACAGTTTTCTGCAAGCTTTTGGTTAACGTCTAGATTTCTGAAAAAGTTTATTTTATCCCAATCAAATTCCAGCAAGTTACCTTATGGATGTCCACAAGCTGATTCTAAAGTTTACATAAAGAAGCAAAAGACCCAGAACAGCTGACAAATTATTGAATGAGAAGAGCAAAGTTGGAGGACTGATGCTACCTGACTTCAGGACTTACTATCAAGCTACCAAGACAGTGCTGTATTGGCAAAAGAACAGACAAATAGATCAATGGAATGGAGTAGAGAACCCAGAAATAGACCTATGTAAACATAGTCAATTGATCTTTGACAAAGGAGCAAAGGTCATACAGTGGAGCAAAGACAGTCTCTTCAACAAATGGTGCTAGAACAACTGGATATCTAGACACAGACCTTACATCCTTTACAAAAACTAACTCAAAATGGATCATAAACCTAAATGTAAAATGCAAACTATAAAACTCCTAGAAAATAACATAGAAGAAAACCTAAATGACTTTGGGTATGTTGATGCCTTTTTAGATACAACACAAAAGACACAATACATGAAAGAAAAAATTGACAAGCTGGACTTCTTTAAGATTAAAAACTTCTGCTCTGTGAAAGACAATATCAAGAGAATTAGAAACAAGCCACAGAGTAGAAGAAGATATTTGCAAAAGACACATCTGATAAAGGACTGTTATCCAAAATATACAAAGAACTCTTAAAACGCAACAATAAGAAAAAAAATAACCGGATTAAAAAATGGGCCAAATATCTTAACAGACACCTCAGCAAAGAAAACGTACACATGGCAAATAAGCATATGAAAAGATACTCCAGATCCTATGTCATGGGGAAATGCAAAGTAAAACAATGAGATACCACTACACACCTATTAGAATGGTCAGATCCAGAACACTGACATCACCAAATGCTGGTGAGGAGGTGGAGCAACAGGAACTCTCATACATTGCTGGTGGGAATGGAAAAAGGTATGGCCAGTTTGTAGGACACAGCGGTTTTGTCTTTAGAGGTTTCTTACAAAACTAGACATACGGTAGTGCCCTCTCTCTGGAGTTTCTCTTTCCATCATTTCAGTTACCCATGGTCAACCATGGTCTTGAAAATATTAAACAGAAAATTCCCAAAATAAACAATTCCTAACATTTAAAATTTCAGGTCATTCTGAATAGTGTGATGAAATCTCATGCCATCCTGCTGTGTCCCACCCAGGACGTGAATCATCCCTTTGTCCAGTGTACCCCATACATTAGTCATTTAGTAGCCTTCTCAGTTCTCTCAGCTGCTCTAGCGCTGTGCTTGTGTTATTTTACTTAATAATGCCCCCAAGGCACAAGAGTAGTGATGCTGGCAATTTGGATATGCCAAAGAGAAGCCATAAAGTGCTTCCTTTAAGTGAAAAAGTGAAGCGCTTTTTTTTTTAAGTGAAGAGGTGTAAATGCTCAATTTAAGAAAAAAATATTGTTTGCTGAGGTTGCTAAGATCTATGGTAAGAATGAATCTCCTATCAGTTAAATGGTGAAGAAGGAAAAAGAAATTCATGCTAGTTTTGCTGCTGAACCTCAGACTGCAAAAGTTAACAGCCACAGTGCTTGGAAAAAGCATTAAGTTTTAAGATATTTGGGGAGAAAGAGAGAGAGAGACCACATTCACATAAATGTTATTACAGTATATTATATACTGTATTAATGTATATACTGTATTAATGTAATATATTAACATTATAAAAAATTGTTCTAGCTTATTATTAGCTATTGTTTTAATCTCTTACTGTGCCTAATCTATAAATTAAACTTTATCATAGGTGTGTTTGTATAGGAAAAAACATAGTATACATAGGGCTTGGTACTATCCAAGGTTTCAGGCATACATTGCGGGTCTGGGAATGTATCCTGCATAGATAAGGGAGTACTACTGTACGCTTACCATATGATTCAGCAAGCATGCTCCCTGGTATTTATCCAAAGGAACTGAAAATTATGTCCACACAAAACCTGCACACAGATGTTTATAGCAACTTTATACATAATTACAGAAACTTGGAAGCAGCCAAGATGTCCTTCAGTGGGTGAATGGATAAATAAACTGTGGTACATCCAGACAACAAAATACTATTCAGCACTAAAAGGAAATGAGCTATCAGACCATGAATAGATGTGAAGAAACTGTAAATGCATTATTACTAAGTGAAAGAAGCCAATCTGAAAAGGCTACATACTATGTGATTCCAACTATATAACATTCTGGAAAAGTCAAAACTATGAAGACAATATCTAAATGCTACCAACAAATTAATAATTTAAGAAGAGCAATCTGCTAACTGAACAAAGTCTACAAATTGGGAATAAACAGCCCGGAGGCAGGTTATAATCTCTAGTGTGGTGTAACAGTGGGACATAGTGGGAAACATTTAATAAGGTTGAGTTAGGGCCTTATTATGAAAAAAAAACAAAAACTTGATTTCTAGGCTTGGAAATGGGTACTTAAATTGGTGTACATTGGAAAACCACTGAATATTTTTGAGCAGAAAAGTGGAGTGATCTGAGTTCTGCTAGGAAAAGATTAATCTGGAGATGGAGTGGAAAATAGATAGGAAAGGCTCGGGTAGGGGGAGTGGAGGGCAGGCAGACAACTTACAAGTCTACAGCTCTATTTTAGGTAGGAAATCATGTGCAGGATTTGGGTAGAAGCTTCAAACAGGCATTCAATAGCAAGGAGGCACAAGGGACAATAAAATGCAGATGAATCAGTACAAAAAAACCACTATACTCCTTTTGGAAAAAAAAACATACATAGGGTCCAAGTCACCCTGAAAGTTTAAGAGCTGAATGAGAAAATCAAGTGGGTTGTGAATGCTAAGCAGCTTTGGAGCTGTGCCCCCTGCCCAGCCATATGGTGGAAAGACGGGTTTCACACACTTAACCCCACACCCACACAGGTGTACCAAACAGCCCATGGAAAAGGGCTCTAAGGAACCAAGCAAGCTAATGATGAGTCATGCCCAAGGGTGATCCCCCTAAGTGAGAAATCAGTCTTGACGGGGCTGGGAGAGAGACTTCATAAAACTCTGCCTCATGCGTAACTCTACTGTCTCATTATGTTGACAGAATCTCCCAAGTTCAGAAGGACCCAAAGAGTCAGGGAAGGTTCCAGACTAGCTATGAAGCATGTCCTCTAGTCTCCATGTCTCAGGGTTTCCAGACCCAGAGCTTCCAACTTTGAAGCCTCACTTCAATTCTCTGTCTTCAAGGAATGTCATCTCAACCCTCTTTCACTTTCCTCTTCCTCATCCTAGCCTCTCTCCCCAAAACAACTCACCTGATCTCTGCTCTGTTCTTTCATACTTTTATTCTAGATCACAGGATAAACCAACCGATGCAGACACTGGTGATGCCCATGCTCTCTCACCCCACCCCTGAGTTCACCTGCATCTGCAGTGAGCAGTCCTGTCCATTGCGCCCACATTAGGTACACACATCCTGCTGTCTTCTGACTGGGGCTTTCTCCTGTGCGTTAGAAGCTTGCTCAGCCCTTGCACACGGCGTCCTGGGTGATCCAGAGATTAAACACCCCCAGAGCAACCCTCACCACCAGGGGATGGATGTAAGAGGAAGTATTTGGTTTTCAAATAGTCCTGATGTGCATTTCTCACATTTCCTTAGAGAATCTTCAGCTAGAGGGAGGCCCGGTTGCCAACAGCAGTAATTCTCTCTTTAACAGAACTTTTATTGGCTTTTCTCCCTTCACTGTCAGACTTGCTCCTCTACCTTCTCCCACCTTCCTGGAATCAAGCCCCAGATAAACTGCCTGCATCAGAACCCTTTTCTAAGGGTCTGCTTTGGGGGAAAACCTGAAAGAGACATTATATATTCTATCTGTCAACAGGTCATTGTGTTATTAGGTTGCCCCATTTAGATTACACTTGAGTGCTTACAGATGCCTTCTCTAGAGAAATAAAAGAATAATCTCTTAATAGAAAGGTGTGACACTTGAGTTGGTGATTTGGGGCAAAATTGTATGCCATAGAGGAGACACTTTGAGGTACATGGCACCTATAAATACCCCCAAACATACCACCTAAACTCTTACTTATGAGCTTTTTGCCCCATATGAAAATGAGAACATGCCCTTCCCTACTTACATCAGCAAACACAGTGGAACAATTTGAGATTCCATGCCTAGACAAGCTGTATTGTTCATTAAAGATATAAGCTTCTTTTTTCCATGAGGATCAATTTGAACTGCAAATGTTGAATGTGGTAAAGGCTGAGGGAAGTAAATATTGGCACCATTAAATACAACCATTGATTGATGACCTTCTGTGAACGAAAATGGTCAGGCAGCATTCGAAGTATGTTTAGAAGCCCTATAATTTAATTTAAATGGAAAAACTTTTAAAAGCCCTAACCATCTTATAGTTTTCATTGTATTTATATAAAGAAATCTTTTAAAATTAATTTTTATTGGAGTATAGTTGCTTTACAATGTTGTGTTAATTTCTGCTGTACAGCAAAGTGAATCAGTTGTATGTATACATATATCCCCTCATTTTTAGATTTCCTTCCCATTTAGGTCACCACAGAGCACTGAGTAGAGTTCCTTGTGCTATACAGTAGGTTCTCATTAGTTATCTATTTTATACATAATAGTGTATATATGTCAATCCCAATCACCCAGTTCATCCCACCCACCCTTCCCCCCTTGGTATCCATAAGTCTGTTCTCTACATCTGTGTCTCTATTTCTGCTTTGCAGCTAAGTTCATCTGTACTATTTTTCCAGATTCCACATACAAGCGATATTTACGATATTTGTTTCTCTCTTTCTGACTTACTTCAGTCTGTATGACAGTGTCTAGGTCCGTCCACATCTCTGCAAATGGCACGATTCCATTCCTTTTAATGGCGGAGTAGTATCCCATTGGATATATGTATCACATCTTCTTTATCCATTCCTCTGTTGATGGACATTTAGGTTAATTCCATGTCCTGGCAATTGTGAATAGTGCTGCAATGAACATTGGGGTGCATGTATCTTTTCAAATTATGGTTTTCTCCAGGTATATGCCCAGTAGCGGGATTGCTGGATTGCATGGTAGTTCTATTTTTAGTTTTTTGAGGAACCTCCATACTGTTCTCCATAGTGGTTGTACCAATTTACATTCCCACCAACAGTGTAGGAGGGTTCCCTTTTCTCCACACCCTCTCCAACATTTATTGTTTGTTGATTTTTTTGATGATGCCCATTCTGACCCGTGTGAGGTGATACCTCATTGTAGTTTTGATTTGCATTTCTCTAATAATTAGTGATGTTGAGCATATAAAGAAATCTTGAGTATAATGTAGAAATAAACTGCAGTTACCTTTAAAATACATTATACCCAGCATAGGGAGAACGGTACAGTAATGGTCTGAGTATTAGCAAGAGTGTCATTTTTCTTTGTGTAAATTTATATTCCTACATTTTACGTCAGTTTTTCATCTTCTGGATTTCTTATAATCCATCAGTCCTTTAGAATATTGTGTTATATTTATACGCTGAGCAGCTAGCATATTAAAAACACAATGCCAGACCCACAGAGATGCGTTGGATATAGTTCTGGCCTTCCACAAGCTTATGGTCTAATAGGGAATTGAGTTAACATAAAGGATCAGATTTTCAAATCAAATTTACACGAATCAGAGATCTTATGCAATATCAAGCTTTATTCATAATTCAAGGATACAACATTCAGGAAGCACAGACAAAACAGAGAGAGGTCTGACCTCTCCCACGTGGCCCTCGTCCATCCTCCCACATCAGACATGTGCTTTCTGGCCCAGCACAGATAAAGTTTCTAAGTGAGAGCTGTGGGTCACCTTACATAGCAGGGAGCATAGGTGTTATGATATATCTTCATTTTATACCCAAGAAAGCTGTATAGTTCATAAGACATTCTCCAGGGAACCATGCTTCATAAGCCCATAGATCACAGATATGTTTTCCCAAGCAAAGCAAAGATATTAGTTAATTTTCCAGAAACCTAGTTACTATGTTGACAAGGAGATTCAACCAGGTCACGTGCCTCCCTTTCCTTCCCTTGGAAGCATCCCCTAGTAACAGGGAGAGAAAAATGCATCACAGGCCAGCTGCTTCAACTCCTTCCTCCCCAGGGACAGAGGGACATGTGCCCAAACAACTACAGACCCAACAGAAATCAGTTACTGTTATAAGGGATCAGGCAGTGATGGGTATAGAATTCAGAGCATAGTAGAGCATTGAAAACTCTACTGTCTATGAGAGTTCATCATGTACATTTTAAAGTATCTGAAATCATGCCTCCTACTTATGACATGTATATCCAGGGAGCTCCAGAGACCAGTTGTGTCCAATATTGGAAGATCTGAACCAACAAAATGGAGCTATGAAAGTCTAAAATATTCAAGGACAGGAAAATGGGATGAGTAGTTAAGGGGTTGAAAGCTCTGGTTTGAAAGGCAAGTGCTGTTAGATTGTGACATACCTTAGGTAACACTTTTAAGAGGGTTGTTCCTCCTCTCCATCTCCCCTTCTCTCTCCCTCTCTCACTCTCTCCCTCTCTCTGCTTTTCTTCTCCCCTCCTCCTCTTCTCCTTCTCGCTCTTTAATTCAGTAGAGGTAGCGGTAGGCATAAATATATTTTATATCATATTATAAAAATATTTTAAATCTATTTCTTATAATATAAATAAGCTCTAAATTATATATGCACAGACGTGTGTGTTTCTATATAACAGTTGATATTGATTATAGCAAATACTTATTGAATGCCCCCTGTGTGGTGCCAGGCACTATTCCTGGTGCTTGTGATACATCCAAACACAAAATAAACAAAAGCCCTTCCATGTGGAGCTTACATCTTATCAGCAAGATATAGATAGCAACCAATACACATAATTAATAAGTAACCTATATAGTTTGTTAGAAAATCATAAGTACTATAGAGAAAGGAAAGAGGAATAGGAATGCTGAGAGGGAGCAGGCTGAAATTTTAAGTCGAGTATTCATCCTGCAATTAGAGGAATAATGGGGTGAGGGAGAGGGGCAGACGATAGAACCTTACAGAGCATTTTGAAAACCTTGGCTTTTCTTCAGAGAGAAAAGAGGAGTCATTAGAGGGTTTGGGACAGAGTAATTCTGTAATCTGATTTGTGTCTGCCATATTGAGAAGACTTTGGGGGTCAGGAGAAGCAGGGATACCAGTTAAAAGACTATTGCAACAATCCAGACAGGAGATGAGGGTGGTGGCAGCAATAGATGTGATGAGAAGTAATATTTCATCAAAGATGAAAACAACAAGATTTCCTCATGGACTGGATATAGTATGTCAGAGAAAAAGAAGTCAAAGGTATCATCAAAATTTGGGGTGTGAGCAACTTGAAGTTTGGAATTACCCTCATCAGAGAAGATAGGGAATAAAGCAGCTTTGAAGTGTGCCTTGGTTATTAACCGTTGTGTCTCAGCCCCATACCTGCCTGTCTATACTCTGCTCTGTACTTCTGGGGACTAGGAGTCTGCAGACTACCTTTTCCAGGCTACCTTGCTGTTTGGCTTCCTCTTAGAAGGTACAGGTGGGAGATCACAAGGTGGGAGGAAGAGAGAATCTTCCTGCTTCTGACACAATATGCTAGTTGCTAAAATGAGAACGGGTGATTCCAGAAGCCAGCAGCCCACTCAGGGGCAGCAGATTTCTGGCAACTTCAGCACCGACCCAGCAGCCCTGACACAACAGCATCTTCAGCAGTGCAGGCTTGTGGCTCTGGGATGGGAGAGTAGGCAGCTTCTGACTTCTGCTTGTCACCTCTTCTTCCTTTATTGCCTCCGGACCCCTTCCATCCACATTTTGCATTTCCAGCCCTTCCAACACCTATGAGAGTTCCCTGTATGAAAAAGTGCACAGTGTTTTTGTTTTCCTGGCTGGACCTGATTGACACAAGGGAAAGACCAGGAATTCTGTTTTGGATGTGGTAAGTTCAAGAAGTCTAGCAGTTATCCAATAGCTGATGACATGTAGCAGGTAGGCAGTTGGATATATAAGTCTGGAAGAGGTGAGTTTGCCCTCTTTTCTTGGGAAAGAAATCTGGGTTGGAAATATACTTTTGTTGCATATTAATGGTATTTGAAGTCATGAGACTGGATTAGATGACCAGGGAGTGAGTGTAGATGGAGAAGACATCCAAGGACTGAGCCATGGACACTCCAACATTAAGAGAAGATGAAGATCTAGTAAAGGAGGACAAGAAGGAGCCCGGTATTATCGTTCACCATGTAATGACCTCATTGAAGTAAGTAATCTTCCTGAATCTAATTTTCCTTATCTGTAGCAAGCAAATAATAACACTGACAGCAGAATGTCCAGGAGGATAAAATCATGTATTTGTGAAGTCCCTGACAGGCAGTAAACTATAAAAAAAAGTTAATTCTACCGCCTACCCCAAGTTCTTAGAAATCCAGTAGGCAAATGATCATATTTTAACATCAAATGGTTTCTAAAAATATAGAAATAATGAAAAGCCTGAATTATTTTAACTTGATAAGGCAGCGAGCCACGGAGTTATAAACAATGTTCTAAGGAAGTGAATGCTAGAACAACCAGAACCTCAATTTGTCTGTTAAACTTGACCCAGGTCATGCCTAACCAGCAGGTTCAAAGGTTAGGCAAAGAGATAGCATTGGTTACGCTGCTTTGTTTGTTTTATTGTTCGTGATCTGATTGACACATTTCAACTGACTGGATGGATCCACACCATGCTTTCCTCTCTGCATGCCCATTGTCTTTCAGAGCTATCTTTGGCTTGTTGGGCTCAGGTTATTTTTGTAGGCATCTCACTTTCTTTGACTCAACCTGGCAAACCTACTCTTAACCTGCCTCAAATTTTCTTGGCGACAATGAGCCCAGGGGTTTCCTGGGTCCTGAGGGAGCTGGAACCTGTTGTTGCTCTGTGTAAGGTCACAGCCGAGCAGCTTAAACTTTGTTGCTGATGCCTCTGTTGTATGTATGGGGCAGTGCAGTGGGGCTGTATTTGTTTGCTAGGGCTGTCGTAACAAAGTAACACAAACTGGGTGGCTTAAACAAGAGAAACTTATTGTCTCACAGTCCCGGAGGCTAAAAGTCCAAGATCAAGGTGTGGGCAGGTTTGGTTTCTCCTGAGGCCTCTCTCCTTGGTTGTCATCGGCCACCTTTTCCCTGTGTCTTCACATGGTCTTTCTTCTGCATACATCCCTGGTGTCTCTGTGTATCCCAATTTCTTCTTCTTATAAGGACACCAGTCAAATTGGATTAGAGCCCACCTTATTGTCTTCATTTTTACTTAGTTACCTCTTTAAAAGCCCTGTCTCTAAATATAGTCACATTCTGAGTTATTGGGTTAGAGCTTCAACATATGTATTTGGGGACACAGTTCAACCCATAACAAGAGCTGACTTAGAAACTTAGGAAACAGAATTTCATTTAGGCCCTTAAGATATTACGTGGCTACCAGGAAGAAGCAAAAAGGGGTGCCCAAAAGGTAAGACTGTAGGAGTCCAGAAGGAGTGTGCTGTTGTATGAATGATGGAGATCTCAGAACCACGTATTCTTATGAGGATGACATGAGCCGGCTTACACACAACCCTCTGTTCCTCCTGGGCTTATTGATTGTCATATGCTTACTTTTTTTTAAACATCTTTATTGGGGTATAATTGCTTTACAATGGTGTGTTAGTTTCTGCTTTACAACAAAGTGAATCAGCTATACATATACATATGTTCCCATATGTCTTCCCTCTTGCGTCTCCCTCCCTCCCACTCTCCCCATCCCACCCTTCCAGGCTGTCACAAAGCACCGAGCTAATATCCCTGTGCCTTGCGGCTGCTTCCCCCCAGCTATCTACCTTACTACGTTTGTTAGTGTGTATATGTCCATGACTCTCTCTCGCCCTGTCAAAACTCACCCCTCCCCCTCCCCATACCCTCAAGTCCGTTCTCCAGTAGGTCTGCGTCTTTATTCCTATCTTACCCCTAGGTTCTTCATGACATTTTTTTCCCTTAAATTCCATATATATGTGTTAGCATACGGTATTTGTCTTTTTCTTTCTGACTTACTTCACTCTGTATGACAGATTCTAGGTCTATCCATCTCATTACAAATAGCTCAATTTCATTTCTTTTTAAGGCTGAGTAATATTCCATTGTGTATATGTGCCACATCTTCTTTATCCATTCATCCGATGATGGGCGCTTAGGTTGTTTCCATGTCCTGGCTATTGTAAATAGAGCTGCAATGAACATTTTGGTACATGACTCTCTTTGAATTTTGGTTTTCTCAGGGTATATGCCAAGTAGTGGGATTGCTGGGTCATATGGTAATTCTATTTGTAGTTTTTTAAGGAACCTCCATACTGTTCTCCACAGTGGCTGAACCAATTCACATTCCCACCAGCAGTGCAAGAGTGTCCCCTTTTCTCCACACCCTCTCCAGCATTTATTGTTTCTTGAATTTTTGATGATGGCCATTCTGACTGGTGTGAGATGATATCTCATTGTAGTTTTGATTTGCATTTCTCTAATGATTAATGATGTTGAGCATTCTTTCATGTGTTTGTTGGCATTCTGTATATCTTCTTTGGAGAAATGTCTATTTAGGTCTTCTGCCCATTTTTGGATGGGGTTGTTTGTTTTTTTGTTATTGAGCTGCATGAGCTGCTTGTAAATTTTGGAGATTAATCCTTTGTCAGTTGCTTCATTTGCAAATGTTTTCTCCCATTCTGAGGGTTGTCTTTTGGTCTTGGTTATGGTCTCCTTTGCTGTGCAAAAGCTTTGAAGTTTCATTAGGTCCCATTTGTTTATTTTTGTTTTTATTTCCATTACTCTAGGAGGTGGGTCAGAAAGGATCTTGCTGTGATTTATGTCATAGAGTGTTCTTCCTATGTTTTCTTCTAAGAGTTTGATAGTTTCTGGCCTTACATTTAGGTCTTTAATCCATTTTGAGCTTATTTTTGTGTATGGTGTTAGGGAGTGATCTAATCTCATACTTTTACATGTACCTGTCCAGTTTTCCCAGCACCATTTATTGAAGAGGCTGTCCTTTCTCCACTGTACATTCCTGCCTCCTTTATCAAAGATAAGGTGTCCATATGTGCGTGGGTTTATCTCTGGGCTTTCTATCCTGTTCCACTGATCTATCTTTCTGTTTTTGTGCCAGTACCATACTGTCTTGATTACTGTTGCTTTGTAATATAGTCTGAAGTCAGGGAGCCTTATTCCTCCAGCTCCTTTTTTCGTTCTAAAGATTGCTTTGGCTATTCGGGGTCTTTTGTGTTTCCATACAAATTGCGAAATTTTTTGTTCTAGTTCTGTGAAAAATGCCAGTGGTAGTTTGATAGGGATTGCATTGAATCTGTAGATTGCTTTGGGTAGTAGAGTCATTTTCACAATGTTGATTCTTCCCATCCAAGAACATGGTATATCTCTCCATCTATTTGTATCATCTTTAATTTCTTTCATCAGTGTCTTATAATTTTCTGCATACAGGTCTTTCGTATCCTTAGGTAGGTTTATTCCTAGATATTTTATTCTTTTTGTTGCAATGGTAAATGGGAGTGTTTTCTTGATTTCACTTTCAGATTTTTCATCATTAGTATATAGGAATGCCAGAGATTTCTGTGCATTAATTTTGTATCCTGCTACTTTACCAAATTCATTGATTAGCTCTAGTAGTTTTCTGGTAGCATCTTTAGGATTCTCTATGTATAGTATCATGTCATCTGCAAACAGTGACAGCTTTACTTCTTCTTTTCCGATTTGGATTCCTTTTATTTCCTTTTCTTCTCTGATTGCTGTGGCTAAAACTTCCAAAACTATGTTGAATAAGAGTGGTGAGAGTGGGCAACCTTGTCTTGTTCCTGATCTTAGTGGAAATGCTTTCAGTTTTTCACCATTGAGGATGATGTTTGCTGTGGGCTTGTCATATATGGCTTTTATTATGTTTAGGAAAGTTCCCTCTATGCCTACTTTCTGGAGGGTTTTTATCATAAATGGGTGTTGAATTTTGTCGAAAGCTTTCTCTGCATCTATTGAGATGATCATATGGTTTTTCTCCTTCAATTTGTTAATATAGTTTATCACATTGATAGATTTGCGTATATTGAAGAATCCTTGCATTCCTGGAATAAACCCCACTTGATCATGGTGTATGATCCTTTTAATGTGCTGTTGGATTCTGTTTGCTAGTATTTTGTTGAGGATTTTTGCATCTATGTTCATCAGTGATATTGGCCTGTAGTTTTCTTTCTTTGTGACATCCTTGTCTGGTTTTGGTATCAAGGTGATGGTGGCTTCGTAGAAGGAATTTGGGAGTGTTCCTCCCTCTGCTATATTTTGGAAGAGTTTGAGAAGGATAGGTGTTAGCTCTTCTCTAAACGTTTGATAGAATTCACCTGTGAAGCCATCTGGTCCTGGGCTTTTGTTTGTTGGAAGGTTTTTAATCACAGTTTCAATTTCAGTGCTTGTGATTGGTCTGTTCATATTTTCTATTTCTTCCTGATTCAGTCTTGGCAGGTTGTGCATTTCTAAGAATTTGTCCATTTCTTCCAGATTGTCCATTTTATTGGCATAGAGTTGCTTGTAGTAATCTCTCATGATTTTTTTTATTTCTGCAGTGTCACTGATCTATCTTTCTGTTTTTGTGCCAGTACCATACTGTCTTGATTACTGTTGCTTTGTAATATAGTCTGAAGTCAGGGAGCCTTATTCCTCCAGCTCCTTTTTTCGTTCTCAAGATTGCTTTGGCTATTCGGGGTCTTTTGTGTTTCCATACAAATTGCGAAAGTTTTTGTTCTAGTTCTGTGAAAAATGCCAGTGGTAGTTTGATAGGGATTGCATTGAATCTGTAGATTGCTTTGGGTAGTAGAGTCATTTTCACAATGTTGATTCTTCCCATCCAAGAACATGGTATATCTCTCCATCTATTTGTATCATCTTTAATTTCTTTCATCAGTGTCTTATAATTTTCTGCATACAGGTCTTTCGTATCCTTAGGTAGGTTTATTCCTAGATATTTTATTCTTTTTGTTGCAATGGTAAATGGGAGTGTTTTCTTGATTTCACTTTCAGATTTTTCATCATTAGTATATAGGAATGCCAGAGATTTCTGTGCATTAATTTTGTATCCTGCTACTTTACCAAATTCATTGATTAGCTCTAGTAGTTTTCTGGTAGCATCTTTAGGATTCTCTACGTATAGTATCATGTCATCTGCAAACAGTGACAGCTTTACTTCTTCTTTTCCGATGTGGATTCCTTTTATTTCCTTTTCTTCTCTGATTGCTGTGGCTAAAACTTCCAAAACTATGTTGAATAAGAGTGGTGAGAGTGGGCAACCTTGTCTTGTTCCTGATCTTAGTGGAAATGCTTTCAGTTTTTCACCATTGAGGATGATGTTTGCTGTGGGCTTGTCATATATGGCTTTTATTATGTTTAGGAAAGTTCCCTCTATGCCTACTTTCTGGAGGGTTTTTATCATAAATGGGTGTTGAATTTTGTCGAAAGCTTTCTCTGCATCTATTGAGATGATCATATGGTTTTTCTCCTTCAATTTGTTAATATGGTTTATCACATTGATAGATTTGCGTATATTGAAGAATCCTTGCATTCCTGGAATAAACCCCACTTGATCATGGTGTATGATCCTTTTAATGTGCTGTTGGATTCTGTTTGCTAGTATTTTGTTGAGGATTTTTGCATCTATGTTCATCAGTGATATTGGCCTGTAGTTTTCTTTCTTTGTGACATCCTTGTCTGGTTTTGGTATCAAGGTGATGGTGGCTTCGTAGAAGGAATTTGGGAGTGTTCCTCCCTCTGCTATATTTTGGAAGAGTTTGAGAAGGATAGGTGTTAGCTCTTCTCTAAACGTTTGATAGAATTCACCTGTGAAGCCATCTGGTCCTGGGCTTTTGTTTGTTGGAAGATTTTTAATCACAGTTTCAATTTCAGTGCTTGTGATTGGTCTGTTCATATTTTCTATTTCTTCCTGATTCAGTCTTGGCAGGTTGTGCATTTCTAAGAATTTGTCCATTTCTTCCAGATTGTCCATTTTATTGGCATAGAGTTGCTTGTAGTAATCTCTCATGATTTTTTTTATTTCTGCAGTGTCAGTTGTTACTTCTCCTTTTTCATTTCTAATTCTATTGATTTGAGTCTTCTCCCTTTTTTTCTTGATGAGTCTGGCTAGTGGTTTATCTATTATGTTTATCTTCTCAAAGAACCAGCTTTTAGTTTTATTGATCTTTGCTATTGTTTCCTTCATTTCTTTTTCATTTATTTCTGATCTGATTTTTATGATTTCTTTCCTTCTGCTAGCTTTGGGGTTTTTTTGTTCTTCTTTCTCTAATTGCTTGAGGTGCAAGGTTAGGTTGTTTATTCGAGATGTTTCCTGCTTCTTAAGGTGGGCTTGTATTGCTATAAACTTCCCCCTTAGAACTGCTTTTGCTGCATCCCATAGGTTTTGGGTCGTTGTGTCTCCATTGTCATTTGTTTCTAGGTATTTTTTTATTTCCTCCTTGATTTCTTCAGTGATCACTTCATTATTAAGTAGTGTATTGTTTAGCCTCCATGTGTTTGTATTTTTTACAGATCTTTTCCTGTAATTGATATCTAGTCTCATGGCGTTGTGGTCGGAAAAGATACTTGATACAATTTCAGTTTTCTTAAATTTACCAAGGCTTGATTTGTGACCCAAGATATGATCTATCCTGGAGAATGTTCCATGAGCACTTGAGAAAAATGTGTATTCTGTTGTTTTTGGATGGAGTGTCCTATAAATATCAATTAAGTCCATCTTGTTTAATGTATCATTTAAAGCTTGTGTTTCCTTATTTATTTTCATTTTGGATGATCTGTCCATGGGTGAAAGTGGGGTGTTAAAGTCCCCTACTATGAATGTGTTACTGTTGATCTCCCCTTTTATGGTTGTTAGTATTTGCCTTATGTATTGAGGTGCTCCTATGTTGGGTGCATAAATATTTACAATTGTTATATCTTCTTCTTGGATCGATCCCTTGATCATTATGTAGTGTCCTTCTTTGTCCCTTTTAATAGTCCTTATTTTAAAGTCTATTTTGTCTGATATGAGAATTGCTACTCCAGCTTTCTTTTGGTTTCCATTTGCATGGAATATCTTTTTCCATCCCCTTACTTTCAGTCTGTATGTGTCTCTAGTTCTGAAGTGGGTCTCATAGACAGCATATATAAGGGTCTTGTTTTTGTATCCATTCAGCCAATCTGTGTCTTTTGGTGGGAGCATTTAGTCCATTTACATTTAAGGTAATTATTGATATGTATGTTCCTATTTCCATTTTATATACTGTTTTGGGTTCGCTACTATAGGTCATTTCCTTCTCTTGTGTTTCGTGTCTAGAGAAGTTCCTTTAGCATTTGTTGTAAAGCTGGTTTGGTGGTGCTGAACTCTCTCAGCTTTTGCTTGTCTGTAAAGGTTTTAATTTCTCCATCAAGTGTGAATGAGATCCTTGCTGGGTAGAGTAGTCTTGGTTTCAGGCTATTCTCCTTCATCACTTTCAGTATGTCCTGCCACTCCCTTCTGGCTTGTAGGGTTTCTGCTGAGAGATCAGCTGTTAACCTTATGGGGATTCCCTTGTGTGTTATTTGTTGTTTTTCCCTTGCTGCTTTTAATATGCTTTCTTTGTATTTAATTTTTGACAGTTTGATTAATATGTGTCTTGGCGTGTTTCTCCTTGTATTTATCCTGTATGGGACCCTCTGTGCTTCCTGGACTTGATTAACTATTTCCTTTCCCATATTAGGGAAGTTTTCAACTATAATCTCTTCAAATATTTTCTCAGTCCCTTTCTTTCTTTCTTCTTCTTCTGGAACCCCTATAATTCGAATGTTGGTGCGTTTCATGTTGTCCCAGAGGTCTCTGAGACTGTCCTCAGTTCTTTTCATTCTTTTTTCTTTATTCTGCTCTGCAGTAGTTATTTCCACTACTTTATCTTCCAGGTCACTTATCCGTTCTTCTGCCTCAGTTATTCTGCTATTGATCCTATCTAGAGTGATTTTAATTTCATTTATTGCATTGTTCATCGTTGCTTGTTTCATCTTTAGTTCTTGTAGGTCCTTGTTAACTGTTTCTTGCATTTTGTCCATTCTACTTCCAAGATTTCGGATCATCCTTACTATCATTATTCTGAATTCTTTTTCAGGTAGATTGCCTATTTCCTCTTCATTTGTTAGGTCTGGTGGGTTTTTATCTTGCTCCTTCATCTGCTGTGTGTTTTTCTGTCTTCTCATTTTGCTTATCTTACTGTGTTTGGGGTCTCCTTTTTGCAGGCTGCAGGTTCGTAGTTCCCGTTGTTTTTGATGTCTGTCTCCAGTGGCTAAGGTTGTTTCAGTGGGTTGTGTAGGCTTCCTGGTGGAGGGGACTAGTGCCTGTGTTGTGCTGGATGAGGCTGGATCTTGTCTCTCTAGTGGGCAGGTTCACGTCTGGTGGTGTGTTTTGGGGTGTCTGTGGCCTTATTATGATTTTAGGCAGCCTCTCTGCTAATGGGTGGGGTTGTGTTCCTGTTTTGCTAGTTGTTTGGTATAGGTTGTCCAGCACTGTGGCTTGCTGGTCGTTGAGTGAAGCTGGGTGCTGGTGTTAAGATGGAGGTCTCTGGGAGATTTCCGCTGTTTAATATTATGTGGAGCTGGGAGGTCTCTTGTTGACCAGTGTCCTGAAGTTGGCTCTCCTACCTCAGAGGCAGAGCCCTGACTCCTGGCTGGAGCACCAAGAGCCTTTCATCCACACGGCTCAGAATAAAAGGGAGAAAAAGTAGAGAGAATTAGTAGAAGTATGAGGAAAGAAAGAAGGAAAGGAGGAAAGGAAGGAAGGAAGAAAGAAGCAAAGAAGGAAAGAAAGGAGGGAGGGAGGGAGGGAGGGAGGAAGGAAGGAAGGAGGGAAAGAAGGAAAAAAAGACAGAAAGAAAGATGATACAGTAAAAATAAAATAAAGTATAATATAGTTATTGAATTAAAAAATATTTAGAAAAAAAAAGGGACGGATAGAACCTTAGGACAAATGTTGGAAGCAAAGCTATACAGAGAAAATCTTTCACAGAAGCATACACATACACCTTCACAAAAAGAGGTAAAGGGGGAAAAATCATAAATCCTGCTCCCTGAGACCACCTCCTCAATTTGGGGTGATTCGTTTTCTAAAGGAGGGAGGGAAGGAAGGAAAGAAAGAAAGAACGAAGGTAAAGTATAATAAAGTTATTACAATTAAACTTAATTATTAAGAAAAAGAATTTTTTAAAAAAAGTCATGGACGGATATAGCCCTAGGACAAATGGTGGAAGCTAGAGTATACAGACTAGATGTCACACAGGAGCATACACGTACACCTTCACAAAAAGAGGAAAAGGGAAAAAAATCATAGATCTCGCTCCTAAATTCCCCCTCTTCAATTTGGGATCATTCCTTGTCTATTCAGGTATTCCACAGATGCAGGGTATATCAAGTTGATTGTGGAGCTTTAATCCGCTGCTTCTGTGGCTGCTGGGAGAGATTTCCCTTTCTCTTCTTTGTTTTCACAGCTCTCAGGAGCTCAGCTTTGGATTTGGCCCTGCCTCTGCGTGTAGGTCGCTGGAGGGCGTCTGTTTTTTCGCTCAGACAGGACGGGGTTAAAGGAGCCGCTGATTCGGGGCCTCCGGCTCACTCAGGCCGGGGGTTGGGGGATGGGGGAAGGAGGGGCACTGCGTGCGGGGCCGGCCTGCGGGCGGCAGAGGCAGCGTGACGTTGCGGCAGAGGCCGGCGTGACGTTGCACCAGCCTGAGACCCGCCGTGCGTACTCCCGGGGAAGTTGTCCCTGGATCCCGGGAACCTGGCAGTGGCGGGCTGCACAGGCTCCGCGGAAGAGGGGTGTGGAGAGTGACCTGTGCTCGCACACAGGCCCCTTGGTGGCGGCAGCAGCAGCCTTAGCGTCTCCCGCCCGTCTCTGGGGTCCGCGGTTTTAGCCGCGGCTCGCGCCCGTCTCTGGGGTTTGTGCTTTCAGCCGCGGCTCGCGCCCGTCTCGGGGGCTCGCGCCCTCAGCCGCGGCTCGCGCCCGTCTCTGGGGTTTGCGCTTTCAGCCGCGGCTCGCGCCCGTCTCGGGGGCTCGCGCCCTCAGCCGCGGCTCGCGCCCGTCTCTGGGGTTCGCGCTTTTAGCCGCGGCTCGCGCCCGTCTCTGGAGTTCCTTTAAGCAGCGCTCTTAAACCCCTCTCTTCGCGCACCAGGAAACAAAGAGGGAAGAAAAAGTCTCTTGCCTCTTCGGCCGGTGCAGGCTTTTCCCCGAACTCCCTCCCGGCTAGTCGTGGTGCACTAACCCCTTCAGGCTATGTTCAAGCCGCCAACCCCAGTCCTCTCCCTGAGCTCCGTCCAAAACCAAAACCCGAGCCTCAGCTCGCAGCCCCGCCCGCCCCGGCGGGTGAGCAGACAAGCCACTCGGGCTGGTGAGTGCCGGTCGGCACCGATAGTCTGTGCAGGAATCTCCCCGCTTTGCCCTCCGCACCCGTCGCTGTGCACTACTCCGCGGTCCCGAAACTCCCCCCTCTGCCTCCCGCAGTCTCCGCCCGCGGAGGGGCTTCCTAGTGTGTGGAAACTTTTCCTCCTTCACAGCTCCCTCCCACTGGTGCAGGTGCCGTCCTTATTCTTTTGTCTCTGTTTTTTCTTTTGCCCTACCCAGTTACGTGGGGAGTTTCTTGCCTTTTGGGAGGTCTGAGGTCTTCTGCCAGCCTTCAGTAGTTCTGTAGGAGTTGTTCCACGTGTGGATGTATTTCTGGTGTATCCGTGGGGAGGAAGGCGATCTCCGCGTCTTACTCTTCCGCCATCTTCAAGGTCCCCCAAGAGAGTCTCCCATATGCTTACTTTTTAATTTTTTTTTATTTTTTATTTTAATGGTTTTCTTTTATTTCATCACGTCTGTTCCATAATGCTTTTTTTTTTAACATCTTTATTTGAGTATAATTGCTTTACAATGGTGTGTTAGTTTCTGCTTTACAACAAAGTGAATCAGTTATACATATACATATGTTCCCATATCTCTTCCCTCTTGTGTCTCCCTCCCTCCCACCCTCCCTATCCCACCCCTGTAGGTGGTCACAAAGCACCTAGCTGATCTCCCTGTGCTATGTGGCTTCTTCCCACTAGCTATCTATTTTACGTTTGGTAGTGTATATATGTCCATGCCACTCTCTCACTTCGTCCCAACTTACCCTTCCCCCTCGCCATATCCTCAAGTCCATTCTCTAGTAGGTTTGTGTCTTTATTCCTGTCTTGCCCCTAGGTTCTTCATGACCTTTTTTTTTTTTCTTAGATTCCATATATATGTGTTAACATAAGGTATTTGTTTTTCTCTTTCTGACTTACTTCAATCTGTATGACGGACTCTAGGTCCATCCACCTCACTACAAATAACTCAATTTCATTTCTTTATATGGCTGAGTAATATTCCATTGTATATGTGCCACATGAATGGCACATATATACAATGGAATATTACTCAGTCATATGCTTATTGATAGATATATATACTCTCAGGGTAAAAGCTACTTCTCTGCTAGGTTGGGACACATGTCTCTTCATCCAGGGCCCTCCTCATGGAATCAAGAGCTATCGATTGATTAATAGCTGGAGTTAACCAGTGGAACCTGGGAATTACCCTCTGATGTGATCATTAGTAGTGGCTAGATAGCGACTGGCACACTTTCAACAGAGCATTCAGCACTTTCTATTAAAATAATGGAGTGACATATGCTGCATCCTTGAACTTATCTTGCAGTTGCCAGATGGGGAGTGGAGAGAGAGACAGCAAGAGTGAACAAGCCCAGAGTCTAGAAACCAAAACCAGAACACTGAGGGTAACTAAGAAAGTGGCCTTTGCGTCTCTTGACCATCACACACTCCTTCTCCCAAAGGGTTTTCTTCCTTAACCTGCCTTGACCAGGGGAGGAGTTGGTATTGTCTTGGACACGTGGCCAGAAAACCTATATATCACCTCACTTTTTTGTCTTTTCAATCTCTCCATATCAACTCCTTAAAAGAGGTTACTCAACCTTTCCCGCAAATGGACACCTAGTTCATGCAGTGTGGTACTGTTTAAGGTAAGTAATTCTAGCTGCCATGCCAGTTAACCCCCAAATCTCAGTTAACACATTAGAAGTTCATGGTCAGCATGTGGCCTCCACATGGTCCTTCAAAGATCCAGACACTTTCCATCTGTATTTCTCTCCTCTAGTGTCTCAGAGTTGTTTACATTCATATGGGGAAAAAGAAAGAAGGCATACAGGTAGCCAGGCCTAAAAGTGGCACTTTTGATCCAATTTCACTGACTAGAACTCAGAACTCAAAGGTCTACAAGGAAATACCAGTTGTTTTCTAGTTTACTCCCAAGAAGAATTGGGGCACATTATGTAAATTAAGCAAATATCACAAAACAACAAAAACTAAGAATCTCCAATTCTTGATGTAATTTGTTTGCAGGGATCAGACATTACTCCAGCACAAGATCTTTTGGAACGTCTTTTAAAGTATTAATTTCCTGTCACTGAGAATCAGGATTTTCTAAAAGATGTGAACCAGAACATTCTCATTATGGATCTTTAATTAATATCACTACTGTTCTTGTTAATAACTAAAGGACTCATTTTTATTCTTGATAAATACAGGATGGAGAGTTCCTTAAGAATACAAATTGAATTCAAAGGTTACAGAAAAAAAACTCTATTGTATATTGTTCCAGTTGGTAGTTCTGGAAAAATGCAAATTCTCCTTCTCTAGCTGCTTTTTAACAGTGATAAAGAGACCAAAATAATGTTCTAGCATCTGGAAAAGAGCTCAGTTCTATGTGATTGCAATCTACAAAGGGCTGGCTGGCTGAGTGGCTTCTGCACAAATGACTCTGGTGATCTTGTCACAGTATGTGGTTGAGTTACACAGCCCCTTAACATGGCCCACGTGGAAGCTTTGTAGCAAAGAGCCTTTCCTCCAGAACTGCATTTCCAGATGGACATAGGGACACCTGAAGTTAACCTTCCCCTGAGCAGAAAGATTACCTGCGAATGTGCTCCTGGAAATGCTGTCTGGGGAGGAGGAGAATGTTTCCTCCTATCTCTGAGTTTGGCCGCAGAGAAGAAGCTGAACACGTGGTGCATGGATTTGCAGGAGGTCCAAGGTGGAGAAACCTTAGGGCATGTGAGTATTTCACAAGCTTCCCACATTGACAGGAGGAAACTGGGTTCTGAAAGGCAAAGTGGCTTGTCCAGGATCACTCAAACACCACACCCTACTGTCTCCTCCAATTTTCAGGGAGCATGGCCTTTGGATCATACAAGCTTCGACTTAACATCTGGTTTCACCATTTTCGAGTTATGTTCCCATGGGTTAATTTCCTCAGACCTCTCTAGACTTCAGCTTTAACATCTGTAAAATCTAAAATTAATCAGTGTAAAATTGATCATAATGGCACCCTTTTCCCAAGGTTGTTGAGATGATTACATGAGATCATCATTATGTGAAATACTCAGCCTAGTGCCTAGTAGACAGGGAAGGGGAGCTGTTACTATTAAAATGAGTGGCTGAGCCAGGATTAGAGCACAGTTTGCCTGGCACCAGTACAAGTCTCTTTCTACTATGAGAGTCACTAGAAACAGGGCCAGCGGGGATTTACAAGCAGTAATTCCATCTTTCTCTCAAGAATTACACAGGCTCAGGGGGGAGTGGGGTCTTTTCTGTGCATCACTCCCTTGACTCTGTGACACCATGCCTGCTATATACTGTATGTCACTCCACACCTCTTTTACACAAGTGCCAGAACTGTTGTCATAAAGGGTCCTGGCTGGGGGAGTCATCCTCGGCTGCATCTGAATAGAAACTGAGACCCAGAGGAGGCTTTGCTTCCCAGGCATCCATCCCAGGGGATGAACCTTGTCCAGATGGAGACAAAAATCAAACGCAGCATTAAAGACCAAAGAAATTAGACTGTGCTTTTTACTGCCCCGGCAGCAGTGAAATGATCCTTTCATTTTTATTGATCCAAAGCATGTTTCCTGAGTTCAAACAGCAAGAGAACATACAAAGGAGGTAGTCCTTTAACAATGGGGTTCGCACCCTTAGATGAACATTAGAATCATCTGGCAACTTTGTAAAAATACCGGTGTACTGCCTCCACTTCAGACTTCCTAAATCTAAATCACTGGGGATGGAGCCCTGGCCTCAGTATTTTTTAAGTGTTCTAGGTGATTCTAATGTGCAGCCTAACATTAGAACATAAAATAGTCTAATATTAGGACATAAAATAGAGAAACAATTTTACAGACCTAATACTGCCATTGAATGTAAAAGCACATTTGAGATCTATATTAGTTTCTTATTGCTGCTGTAACAAATGATCAAATATTTAGTAGCTTAAAATAACACAAATGTATTATCTTGGGCTTCCCTGGTGGTGCAGTGGTTGAGAATCTGCCTGCCAATGCAGGGGACACGGGTTCGAGCCCTGGTCTGGGAGGATCCCACATGCCGCGGAGCTACTAGGCCCGTGAGCCACAACTACTGAGCCTGCGCGTCTGGAGCCTGGTGCTCCGCAACAAGAGAGGCCGCAATAGTGAGAGGCCCACGCACCGCGATGAAGAGTGGCCCCCGCTTGCCTCAACTAGAGAAAGCCCTCGCACAGAAACGAAGACCCAACACAGCCAAATAAATAAATAAATAAATAATAAAAATAAAGGAATTCCCTTTAAAAAAAAAAAAAAAAGCTAATGTATTATCTTACAGTTCTGGAGATCAGAGGGCTAAAATGGGTCTTACTGAACTAAAATCAAGGTGTTGGCAAGGCTGCATTTCTTCTGGAGGTTCCGGGGGTAGCCGTTTGTATTTTGTTTTCTCCAGCATCTCTAGAAACCTCCTGAATTCCATGGTTCGTGGTTCCTTCCTCCATCTTCAAAGCCAGCAGCTCATAGGATCTTCAAATCTCTTTTCTCTCTGCTTCCATTGGCACATTTACTCCTCTGTTGCTTGTAAGGACCCTTGTAATTACATTGAGACCATCTGGATAATCTAGAATAATCTCTCCATCTCAAGGTCTTTAATTTAATCAATTTAATCTCATCTGCAAAGTCTATCTTGTCAGGTAAAGTGATATATTCTCATGTTCCTGGGATTAGGAGTTGGACATCTTTGGGGGTTCATAATTCTGCCTACCATAGCATCTTTCAAGAATGGAGAAACGGTAGTAGGGATAATCAAAGAGAGGTTACCTTTGGCTGCATATCTGGGTAAGTTTTAAAAGCTGCTTAGACCCTGAGAATGAGACTTCCAGAATTATCCTAACACCCAGAAAAAAGCAGAGAGATTTCAGGTGAGAACTTTGTGCTGACTCTCACTACTGCTCACTCTTTCCATTCTTGCCTCCCACCAAACTCCCCAACAAAACTTTAGATTTCTCTGCAGGCTACTAGACAAAGTCCTTAGTGATTGCTATAGTAAGTAGGCTCTGAAAAAAATAGAAAATTATGATCTCAGCACTTTTGTCAAAAAAAACCATCATTTATAACAAAAAGAGAGGAAAAGGCCCTAAATATGGGAACGAAGTTGAGCAGTTGAAGCCTGGCCACACATTTCTTTTCTTAGCTGCAACATGCATGCACCCATGGGCATGCAGTTACAAGCTGACACTGCTCTCCAGTTGGAAATCTTTTTAAAGAAGGAAGGAGACCCTGTTATTCTCTCTCTTATCATCCATGGGAATAAAACCCTGAAAACAGATAGGTGTCATGATGCAGAAACCTTTTCAGAAATTCTCCAAGATGAATATTCCATTTTCTCCGCCATTTCTAATCACCCAGGGGATGAGGGATTCTCTTCCTCTTAAGGTCCCACCTTGTACTGCTTGCAGTTGCAAAGGAGATACTTTGATAGATTACAGATTGTTTTCAGTAGCTGACCTAGACATAGCATCATCACTTCCTGATTATATTGATATGTTTCTATAATTTGCTTATTTGTGCCTCCAGAAACAATACTTTTTTGTTGCTTTATTGTAAACAGCATTGCAAGGTCTCTGTATTAAATCATAATTATTTACCCATGCAGTTCATGCACCTTTGTCCCTGGGGAATCTGGTGACGTGAATTTACAGGAACGTCAGGGTATTTCTCACCAACAGTTTCCTGTTATTGATATGCTTTTGTTTAGTTGTGATCTTTTTTTTTTACTCATTCAGTTTCTCAAGGGAAAAATAAACAGGCACGTGACAATTATCACAGTCGTGGGATATCATCTGGGGACCTCACAAATGTGTTTTCACCAGGGACTGGGCACTCTGGCAAGGCCAAACACTGTGGAATTGTCTAGACAGACAATTGGTTATCATTCATTTGTTCTCTTGGTTTTCCCATGTGCTTCAGATAGCAATCTTGGTGAATGTGCGTTACATTACGTAGGAGAACTTCCAAGTCTAGAAAGAGCCTGTGCAAAAATAGAAAACAACACGAGAGATTTATCAATGAGAAACAATCCATTTTTCTGAGCTCTGAAATATAGGAATCCAGTTTCATTTTTTCATCTGCCAAATAACAGTATAGTCAGTCTCATCAATAGAGAAGAGAACTCCCGTGAGCTGGAGTATTTGTGCCAATTAAAGTGGAAACCTGTATTATTTAGTTACTGAATTGAGACTGCAAAACTTGGAAAGATACGACATGTACCCGAGTTTTTTGGTCTTATTACTTAAATACACATTTATCATTATTTTTTAATTAAAATATAGTTGATTTACAATGTTGTCTTAATTTCTGCTGTACAGCAAAGTGATTCAGTTATACATATACATACATTCTTTTTCATATTCTTTTCCATTATGGTTTATCACAGGATATCGAATATAGTTGTCTATGTTATACAGTAGTACCTTGTTGTTTATCCATTATATATATAATAGTTTGCACCTGCTAACCCCAAACTCCCACTCCATCCCTCCCCCACGGGCCCCTTCTCCTTGGCAAGCACAAGTCTGTTCTCTATGTCTGTGAATCTGTTTCTCTTTCGTAGATAAGTTCATTTGTGTCATATTTTAGATTCCACATATAAGTGATACCATATGGTATTTGTCTTCCTCTTTCTGACTTACTTCACTTAGTATGATCACCTCTAGGTCCATCCATGTTGCTGTAAATGGCATTATTTCATTCTTTTTATGGCTGAGTAATATTCCATTGTATATATGTACCACATCTTTTTTATCTATTCATCTGTTGATGGACATTTAGGTTGTTTCCATGTCTTGGCTATTGTGAATAGTGCTGCTATGAACATAGGGGTGCATGTATCTTTCTGAATTATAGTTTTGTCCAGATCATTTATCATGATTTTTAATGTCTATTTGAATTGAAAAACAAGAATCTTTATCCTTGAAAACATTCAGGAAAACAGAGCTAGTTTTATAAATCCTCTTCTCTATACCAATATACTTATAAAACATGAGCTGACAGCTGACATCAGCAAGTGAGTTTCTGGAGCTGTGCTGTTCAATACAGTGACCATGAGCCACATGCCACTATTTAAACTTAAATTAATTAAAATTTAATATCAGTAAAAATGCAGTTTCTCTGTCACACTAGTCACATATCAACCATTCAATGGGCATGTGTGGCTAGAGGTTATTGTATGCACAGCACGGACTGTTGAACATTTCTGTCGTTAAACAAAGTTCTATTGGACAGTGATGTTCTAAGATAAGATTCAGATTGCATTAAAATCTAATAAATAGAAATTTACTACTTTTCTTTTTTTTTTTTTTTTTTTTTTGCGGTACGCGGGCCTCTCACTGCCATGGCCTCTCCCGCTACGGAGCACAGGCTCCGGACGCACAGGCCCAGCGGCCATGGCTCACGCGCCCAGCGGCTCCGCGGCATGTGGGATCCTCCCGGACCGGGGCACGAACCCACGTCCCCTGCATCGGCAGGCGGACTCTCAACCACTGTGCCACCAGGGAAGCCCCGAAATTTACTACTTTTCAAGATGAACATTTACTAATGGAAATTGCAGCTAAACTTTCCTTAGGTTTTCCTTATGTTCCACTTTTTTATTTCCTCTAATGAAAGTAGCCCTCTTAAATCTAACATCTCCTTTATATTTCTCTAGCCCCATCAGTTTCTGTTCATTTCAGAAACAAGTTAATATAGTATATAGGTCTGGTAACCTGAAAAAGGAATCAGGAATGTGAAAAGGATTGTGAAGTGAAGTTGTATCCTGGGGCAGTAGTGCTTCACTGTGGCCAGCTGACAATATGCCAGATGCTCGTTCACTTTCCTTTCCCTCCACCCCTGTAAATGCCAAACTAAAGTGCAGGGTTAGGCAGACATCAAAGCATGAAAATATAGAAGTCAGTTGTTTGAAAATTCCCTTTATGATCTCTTTGTCCTTAGTATTGAGCCCCGTTTCTCAAATTTTATTACCCATCTCCCCACCCCGAGGCTCACCTCTAGCCTGTTGATCATTTAAAATATGCTAAAGAGATGAACAGGGAGAAAGTCTTCCACTCAGATTTTGAGTTCTGCATCTGCCACTTATCTTGAACCATATGACCTTGGGCAAGCTATTTCTTTCTGAGTGATGAACTTCTCACTCCTACAAAATGAGGGATGCTGCTAAGAATCTCTGCTGCACAAGGTTGCTGTGAAGGCCCCAAGGGATGATAGATGTGAAGGCACCACATGAGAGGTAGAGCCAGTGTCTGTTATCACTGGTTATTTTACATTATTGGCCCTATGGGAGGCTTTGAAGGCCACAGCACCTGGGAGTCACATGAAAGGAGAAACTGAATCATTGATTCTTTCAGGGTATTGAAAGCCCAAGAAATCTTCACGTGTCGACTCATTGTCAACTCCAGGATCCTATGTCAGCATTTTCCACCTTGCTTTAGAGATGAGAAAGTCAACGTTCTACATTAAAATGCTAGTCCAGAACCGCACAAGTTTTGGCCAGTCAGGGCCACTGGACGTTGCACACTGAAGTTCCTTATCAGGAACGAATGTAATTGAATTTATGTAATCTAATTAATTAAGTCATCTAATCTGGGTATTGTTTCCAAAACTCTATTCAGTAAGAAGTAATATAAATGTAAACATAACAGAATAAGTAAAATCACAGTGTAACCAGAAAGAACAGAGGGGAAACATCTACCCAAATAGAGTATTTATAACATAAATAGTTGGTTCTATTTTTTCACTTAAGTTTCACTAGAAGATTCTTTTCCAAGCAAAGAGAAAAAATCACTTTTGTTCTACGCCTTTTGTCCTAGTCATCTCAGATTTGATTCTAGGGAGAAGGATTTCCTTGTTGATGAAAGAATGATTGATTTTTAAGTTCATGAAATGGAACTCATGCCGGGACTCTACCAGCCAAGGCAGTTCATGCAACAAACCTCTGAGCAGGCTTCCAGCAAACCCCTGCCGTTCCCCCCACTGTTTGGGGATTTACTTGGTCAGTGGGATGTGAAAGCCCTGAAACCATCACAGAGCCAAGTTCTCTGTTGGACACTTGAACGGGGCAGTGCTTTGCAGTTTCAACAGTTTCTCTTTTCCAGTGTAAAATTGATCATTTGGAGGCAATTAACCTTGCCGTTCCTCAGTCTCTTCATCTGCAAATTGCCTGCCTTACAAGGGGTATTGTGAAGACTATGCACATTATTCCATTTCACAAACCAGCACGGTGCTGGCGCGTGGCAGAGACACAACAAATATGAGCGGATCTTCTCCTCCCTCCTGTATTTGCGTCGTCAATTCAATTTAACCAGCATTTACTGAATGTGCAAGACCCAGCCAGCACTGTGAGGGAAGCAATGATAACAAAATGGTCTCTACTTTTGAGTTATTTACACTCTAGGAGGGGTGATGAAATAAGCACGCAAATAACTGTAGCACAAGGAAAAATATGACACGTGAATAGAAAGGTAAGAAGCAAACTTCTAAGGAAGCACAGAGGAAGGAGAAAGGGATTCAAGCTGGGGAGATGTCTTATGATTTCATAGAGGAGATGGCATGGGCTCTATCTTTTAAAGGATCACAAGAGATCCACTGCACAGATGAGGAAGAAGGACATTCTAAGTGGAGAAAGTGGAAAGAGCAAATCATGGGAGGCAAAAATGAAGGGTTTTAGGAAATGATGGGTAGTTCAGGGAGCACGAAAAGGGCTGTACATGTGGGGAGCTGTGAGAGGTCAGGCTCGAAGGGAAGGCAAGATTGCAAGGCCTTGAATGCCATGCAAAGAGTTTAGATCTTGTGACCAGGGCCAGGGCATCTGCCCATTCCCTGTCATGGCACACATAGAAAATAACCACGTTTGTACAGCACACTGGAGTAAGTGGATGAGACTGCCTTTGGCTGGAGGCCACAGCCTGGAGCTCCCCAAAGGACAAGGGGATCAATATCTCAGCACATTTATAATTGACTTGTGGCACAACTGGATCCCTTGGCACATGGGCAGGAAGTGAGTAGGTGATCTCTGCTAGAATCAGTGGGAACTTTAATTTGGGGGTTCAAATTAGGGAGGCTTTCTGAACAGAGAGATTACAGCACCAGAGCTTCCTATTAAATAGTCAACATTCCAAGCCATAGGTACATATGTCCTGGCTGAAGTCCAGAAAGTAGTGAATGTCTGCAGGGGAAAAAAAATCATTCTACATTGAAGTTCTGTTTAACCTTCTATTTACAAAGCTGATTTGTTTAAATAAGGGTACCTGATTAATAAATATCTTAATACTTAAAAGTACCATTTATAGCCAGCTTCCTGATGGGAAATGCAAGACTTATGAAATTAAAACATGTTCATGTCTGAATGGCCTAAATCAACACATCAGCCTTCCAGAATAGGAAGGTTACACAAATAAACTTGGTAATTGTTTTTCCTAACTACAAACCTTTGATTAAATTTGATTCTTTGGCTGTAACATACATTCTCAATTTTTCGGACACTTCTCCTTGGAGAAACTTTAAATATGTACACAAAACTATAAAGGAAATTACAAAGGAAAAAACTTTGTATCCAGCCTGAAAGAATTATCCAAGCTTTGCTTTTTCAACTATTAAGTGTTAAGTAACTTGTGTCTGGCTAGGCTATTGGAAGGTAGTCCAGTATTCCTATGAATATTCAGTCATTTTCCCTTTTCTTTTCTTTATGTCATGCTCCACTGGCATCTTATAGGAAAGCCTGACATACATAAATCTAATGAATCAAAGATGGAAAACAGAGTTGAACTCCCAAAGTAAGCAGGCAGTCATATTTTATTTTTGTCTGTATGTTATCTTTAATGAAGATGGTGAAAACTAAATTAAACTTTTTAATGCAGAAAGGTAGATAATATATGACAATCTCTTCTCTCTCACTCACTCTTGCTCTAGCTCTTGTTTTCATTCTGGGGGAAGGAAGTTAAATTCCTACTTAGATGATGCTGTCTTTCCTTATTTTATCTCAGAGGTCAAAGATAATTTTTAATGGGTTTGAATTGCTAGAAAAAGAGTTATTATGAGTTGCCAGAGTGTTTAAACAAATATACTAATAATATATACGATAAAATACATAGACATAAACGTGTGTGTGTGTGTGCACATATGTGTATATATAAATGTATCTAATAGTGCTGTGCTGTAGGCAGCTCCCACTGGCTCAAGAAAGCTGAGAGTATGTATCTCTTCCCAACCCCTAGTCCCCTGACATGCCAGTAGCATGAAATCAGCTGTGGTGAAATATTTATATCATGGAAATCAGAAATTGAAGCCTTCCTTCATCCCCAGAAAGCCTGTTATTAAACATTTATCAGCATACATTGAGTATATATGTATATGCGTGTGTTTATGCACAAAAATATGCATATGTATATATATACCCATAGACATATATAAGTTTTGAAGATTAAGTAGTATAAGAACAGATGAGAGGATGTAAGAGAAAAGGCTTCATTATCAGGAAAACAAGTGAGCAGTGACGAGGAGGTGGCAAAGCACAGTGTGTATTCCAGGAACACAGAATCTTGCGTTTCGGTCAGAGTGAAAAACGTGAGGAAGAAAAAAGTAGGCGGTCAGTCTGGAAAGGTTTCTTGGGGACTGAATGTAAAAGACATGGAAAGCTGATATATTGGGGACTGAAATTCCCAGTACGTCTTAAAAGTATTAATGATGTGAGTAACTGGACGCACGGATTGAAAGGAGGGAGACTAGTCAGAAAGCAAGATGTTTGAATTAGTGATTTTGAAGGTAGAGTAGTTATGAGTGATTACAGTCTGAGGTGGTGGGTAAAGAGAAGGGGAAAAGGCATTGTAGATGAGGAGGTGGTAGAACTGAGAGGCCCTGGTGTTGGATGGCTTGTCCGGATGGCTCGTCCAGATGGCTGTAAAGTGGTCCAAGATGACAATTTAAAGGAAGCCTATGAGCCAAGAGCCCAGATCATCAACAATTGAAGGGAAGTGAGCCAGAGGCTGGTAGGTGACCAGTAGGAGGGAGAAATGGTGTCATAGTTGAAAGGCATGATCTTGAAAGGCACAGCGCTTAAGCCTCATTTTCATAACCAGAAGAGGAATGCTCCAGGGCATCAGGTTGCCAAGATTAAGAGGGGCTAGAGCCTCTAAATTTCCTAGCCTATATAATTCTAAGATGTCTTTGATTTTGCAGGTAGCAAAATGTTTTGTGATGTTTTGTGATCTCCCTGCCTTTTAGGATACTGATTCTGCTTCTACTTGAATTAACCCAGCCATAATATTAGCTCCTTCTCTGTGTTCCACCTGGTAAAATTTCACTCTCCCTAGGGATTTGAGAGCATGGTAGACTTTCCTAAAGATTTTGGGTTTGTTTGGAAGTGATGGAGAACACATTTACAAAGAAGCAGCAAAAACAGTTGCAAGTTAAATCCTAGGTATCGCTGTCCTTGAAATGCTCCCCAACCAATCCAGCTGTGAGTTTGAGTTCCATGCCCTTTCACCTTACCTGGCCTCAACCTCTCTCAACCTCATTGGTTCCTCTCTCTCCTCTGTTCTCTCACCTCTCCAACCCCATCCAGTCTAAAACACGAAATACTATTTTAATTGCCTACATCAACTTGCTAACATCTCCATTTCCCAGAAGGGAGGCAGCAGGTTTCTTTGACAGGTGGAGAAGTAGCCCAGTATCACAGAGCTGAAATCAGATGACCCTCTCTCTCCTCACCTAGAGAAATAAGAAAATTCCTTTCCTTCTGCATGCAGAGGGATTATTTTCCCTAAAGCTATCAGCCCTTCCAGCCTACATGGAGAGTCCCTGTTTTGCAGGTTGATTCTCCCCCAAGGGAAATTCTGGTGTCAGATGTTACAATGGTAATATTTTGTTCTACATCATCACTCCTATTTATTACCTCTTACCACTCTTCCATGCTAGTCAGATGTACTTCAGGGCTAGTAGGGGGTCATCCTCCAGGGCAGGTGTGCTCCACAGTGTGCTCCAGCCACATCAAGAACTAGAGAGAAAAGCCAGATTGTACTAGAAAGGTCACAAAGCATTAACATGCCTATCAGTACACAATCTCTTTTAGGAAAAGAGACTCCAAATGGCATTTTTCTGTCCAAGTGGCTATAACTTTTACCACTGCTCCTGAGTGAAACCAAGCCAATTACTATGGCCACGCTTATGTGGCCAGAGGCCAGTGCCTGAGACAAATGAAAGGCCAGCATGAATGGGCTGGACAGGAGGAAGCCAGTCTCCTAGGCGTGATGTCACTAACTCTGCCTGCTGCATATTGGGTGGTGGCACACTATCCCAATCAAATCCTTTCTTCAGACAATCAGCCAAGAGAAAGCAAATGTTCTGAAATGGTTTTAATGTAATTTTGGCAGTTTCTATTCACACTGATTACCTTCCTTTCTTACCACCAACTTGAATTCTCCATCCTCCTCCTAAATTGCTTTTTCTGTTTACTTACAGGGTGTAAGTTGCTGTAGGTTCTCATTATTCAAATAGAGGGCAAAAAGGTCTAAGTGTATCAGTTGGGTGGGTAATCCAATGATCAGCTCTATCAAAGCGGTCCTCTATTTTAACTCAGGTAACTTGTAGCTGCTGCGTAGACTGTTTGAAGATGTCTTCTCCGAAAATGCAAAGTTAAGATCTGGACCCACCACCTTGTGAACCATCTCAGATCCTCTCTGCCCTCCTTTATTTCAGCCACTGAAGGGACAGCTAGTTCCACAGGGACTCTGACAAGCTTCTTGAAGTATAACTTTTAGCACTTTCCCCTCAGACCCATGCTAAGTACCTCTCGCATCACGGCCTGGAGCTTCTCCATCATTTCGAAGTTGGATGTAGACAGGAATGAACACAGCCTAGAAATGTAGGAGAGGTTACCCCCAGGGGTTTCCCATGACTAATGGAGAATGGAAGCTAATGGATAAATGCTTCACCATGTCATCTTACAAGAGTACCATTCTGAGATATATTGAGTAAGTTTTCTAACAAGGCCTGTGGATGGAGGACCAATTGCCCCAAACCTGTCAACTTGATAACACATTCTAACAATGCCTTTTTCTGCTTCCCTGTTTTCTTCTCTACACCTCTCTCCTGCTCCCTGAGAATACTTAAAAATATCCACATGCAAGACTTTCTCTTAGGCTCCACTTTGGGGGAAACACACCTGTTGTAAGGCATTCACTACACCCCATAACTATTCGTTTTTACGGTAAGAATTTTGTCTTCCCTAATATTATGATTTCATATGTATGATGTTCTCCTCAATGAATGGATGTATGGTGGTGCATTGACATGTCCTCAGGTCCCAGTACTGCTGGGGCCAACTTAGTCCTCAAAGTCTGAGTCACTAGGAAACAGCCCATTAAGAGCTGAATAATTCAGAGACAAAATTGCATCTTCCTTATTGCATGGGATGATATATGGTATGGTATGGTACATACAGTTTTTTGGTGAATTGAAGAACATATTATTTTATACATAAAACTATCCTTGGTGATATGGAGAGAGGGGATTACAGAAATACTTTCATTTTCACATTAAAGTTTAAAATAATCCTAAAGTATATGAATGTACAAGTATTAATTTCCATATTTGCCCAAGATATCATTTTTCTATTCCTTTATTTTCAATCTTTTTAATATCTTTTTATTTTAGAGGACGGCTTTTGAAAGCAGATAAATTTTGAGTTTTTGGCATCCAATCTAATAACCTCTATTTTTTTAATGGAGAGGGAGGGAATCCACTCACATTTATTAAACTTACTGATATATCTGAATTTATTTCTTCTATTACCTTTTAAAAGTTTTTCTACTCATAAATTTAACAGAGGGCAGAAATAATTCTTTAAAGGATGGTAAAGTTTCCTTCATTCATTCTCTTTTTTCCTCAGTAAGGTTTGAAGTTATTGGCTGTATTTTTACTTTTTGTGGTTATTCTTAAGTATGTATGTTTTTAAAACTAATTGAATATTTCTTCCTGAAGTTATTCTATCCTCCTTCTGAACAAATGAAAGATCTCAAGATACTTTACTCTTTCAACATTATTTCCTATTGTAATATTGTCAAAATTTAGTTTTACCCATTTTTAAACACATGTACACAGACGCCCATACTCACACACATAAAATGATCATTTATTTGTATGTCAATTTTTAATAAAATTTACCAACATAAAAAAATTGATTCCTGTGTTCACAGCTGTGTCTTTAATTCCATACATTTTATTTGGGTTTGCTCTTCCTTTTGTTGAAGTAGATACAATAGCATTTTTTTCACTGAGGACCTATAGATGGTAAATTCCTTTAGTTTGTATGTCAGAAACTGCCATAACTTCATCCTCAGCCTTGAATAAGTGTTTATTTGGATGTAGAAAGTCTTGCCGATAATCATTTTTCCTAGAACATTGATGATATTATTCCAATTTCTCGTTGTATCTATCGCTGCCAATAAGAAATCTGCTGTTAGACCAGTGGCTATTCTTTTGAGAGTAACCTGCCTTTTCACGCTGGAAAGTTAATTTTTTTCTTTATTCCTACTGTTCCACAGTTTCATTGTAATGTATCTCAATGTAGATTTATGTAATTTATTTTTACCCTTTGGAGTACATTTTCAATATGAGAACTCATGTTCTTTTTCAATTTGGTTTTTAACTATTTACTGTCTCTGTACAATTCTTGATCTCTTCTTCTAGAATACCAATGAAGGAGAGGCTCAGAGTCTCCAATATGGGCACTTCATGGCTCATTAAGGTTTTTATTTGTCTCCATATGTTCCATTGACTGAATTTCTCAGTACCACCTACTAATTCATAATTCTGTCTCTATATCCAGTCCAGAGGGTTTACTTCACTTGCTAAATATTTTATTTAATAATTATATTTCCAAGATTTCTAACTGGTTCTCTTAACCATCTATTCTTGTTTTTTTTTTTTTGCTGTACGTGGGCCTCTCACTGTTGTGGCCTCTCCCATTGCGGAGCACAGGCTCCGGACGCACAGGCTCAGCGGCCATGGCTCACGGGCCTAGCTGCTCCGCGGCATGTGGGATCTTCCCGGACCATGGCACAAACCCGCGTCCCCTGCATCGGCAGGCAGACTCTTAACCACTGCATCACCAGGGAAGCCCATAACCATCTATTCTTAATACATTTCTTTCTGTTCTATTTACATTCATGTATGTATTTCTGTGTAAAAATTTTAAATGTCTGTTGAAGTCCTCAGGTTTTATAAAATTAACTTCATTTTTAGAGAATTCATGCTCCAGCTGTTGATTTTTATTAGATGTTTTTCTTAGCATGTATTTTGGAACTCTGGTGTGCAGGCATAATTTTGAGTGAAAGGTTTTAGGAATCTGTTTTTGTGGATTTTTCTCTCTCTCTTCCTTCTCCATGCTCCTTTCCCTATTTAGTGGTTTTGTAGTTGACTCCCTCAGGTGCCACTGGCCCTCCACTGAACCTCGCCAGGCACAGAGTTTCACGGAGACGGTTTTGGAGAGACTGCAGATCCAGCCAGCCAGCCAAAGGGCATCTTGGTGCACAGGACTACATCAGCAGGATTTCCCTAGTTCAGAAACTTCCTTAAATCACAGCTTCTGGCAGAGGTTTCAACCCCTTTTCGTATCTGCCGAGGCCCACCCTATCTTTTCATTTCAAGGGAGTCTGAATTCTGTCCCCTGTCTTTCAAATTGCTTTTTTGTCCCCATTGTCCTGCAGAAGCTAAATCTCCAGCTCCAACCCAGAGCTCAGCAAGCTCATAGCTTTAGCGCTGCTCTCCGCATTCAAGCGTCTTCCGTTTCATGAGGATTGTTCATGAGGGTATTTATCTTGTTTTCTAATCTGGCTATGTCTTTTTTATTTTCTCAATATACGTGTTTGGCACAGAAGGGATTACTCAAACGTGAACTTATTGAGCCATTTTGACAGAAGTCTTTTATTACTTTTATATTCAAGAACAAAAACAAAACCATTTACTTTAGTTTTAAAGTAACATATTCCTTTTAAATTTTACCTCTATTGAAAAAAACCATATCAAATGGGAACTCAGGGCTTCCCTGGTGGCGCAGGGGTTGAGAGTCCGCCAGCCGATGCAGGGGACACGGGTTCGTTCCCCCGTCCGGGAAGATCCCACGTGCCGCGGAGCGGCTGGGCCCGTGAGCCATGGCTGCTGAGCCTGTGCGTCAGGAGCCTGTGCTCCGCAACAGGAGAGGCCACAACAGTGAGAGGCCTGCGTACCGCAAAAAAAAAAAAGGGAATTCATTTTAAATTGTGAAAGATAACCATAATTTTAAAATTTTAATGTGTTTTTATTCTGTTAAAAGTTTTTGCTCTCTCTAGAGACATTTTTAAGATGGTGGTGGCAATGTAACCACATTGTAATTTTGGTTCTTGACTATTAAGTTATAAGTATACTCTATTTTCAAAAAAAATAAACATCCAAGATAAAATAAAAAACTGTCCTGGCAATATATTCTGTATGAACTAAATACTAGGCTGAACATAATAAATGTAAAGTTAATGACTGGTTTGGAGAGCCGCAAAAACATATGCCAAGATTCTCCATTTAAACTGTAGGATAGGAAATTTGAAATATGCCTATCTATGGATCTTTGGTCCAAACTTTTAAAACTGCAATCATTCCTTTGGCAAATACTCCACTTGAAAAATAAAAATAAAAAACACTCAAAAGTAATGCAAAAATTTTCATCTTAATATTTGATCCCAAACATATTTAAAATTTTTAGGTTTTTTTCACTTTGCTTACCCTCATATTTGTGCAAAGTGCTAAAACAAACAAGCAAATGAATTCTAACTACAGACTTTGGAGCCAATGACACCTGCTTCCTTTTTCATGAAGCATTTTATTCCTCCCCAGAATTACTGCTTTCTTTACTATGGCTGGCTACGCACTCTCTGTCTCCCTATTAGGGAATCTTGCTAAAGAAGACTCTGTATTGCTTTGCTCAGATCCAATAAAATTTAACATGGGCTGCAGATGAGCAGCTAGAGTACCAGTAACAGGCAAATCTGGGGTCATGAAGCACCCCGAACCCATACATCTTCGGCACTCTGAATTTCGGGTCACCTTACCCTGACACATCTCCTGTTTAGGTGTGTTCCTCAGTGGGTCTGCTCGTCCAGGGCCACATTTCCACAGAGATTATTAACTAATAGTGTGGAAAGGCCCACCTGCAGGCTTCTGCCTTCCCAGTAGATGGATCACTTCTGACAACCGTAAATTTCTACAGAGAGGAGGTATCTGCCATAAATTGTTGTGTGATTTTAGATATACTGTTTAACTCCCCACTGGAGAGTCTAGGACATCTCTGCCCCTGCCCATCTCACAGCCTCATGTAAGGATCGAAATGGTGTCATATTTAGAGGAGCTTTGAGGACTGAAAGTTCTCTATGCATGTAAGGGTACTATCTGTGTTTCTCCAGGTCTGGATATGAGGTCATCCCATCACATAATAAACAGCCTGACAGCTCAAACTTCCTGACGCTGGTACGCATCATTCCCATTGTTTCATCACTGGGCTATCTACCTTGACAAAGCTAAGAGAACACTTCTTCATCTTCATTCTGTGTCCATTACACCAGTATACAATTGAATTCATCATTATACAATTGAGTACAAAATTGTGTACAGTTTGTACTTGTTTGCTACAGGAGAAAAATCAACCTCCTGTATACAGCACTGAAGACCTTGCATAATCTGCCTTGAACCTGCTTCTACAACTTTGTCTTAAATTCCTCCATCCCTTACATCCATTAACCATATGGAATTACTTAATATTCCCCAGATGTGCTATGATCTCACAAATCTCCATGCCTTTGCATATGCTGTTCCCTCTGCCTCAAATTTCATTGACCTACATTGTGCCTCAACAATCCTCTACATATCTCAATTCTCCTTCTCTGAGATGCTTCCTTGAGTCCCTTGTAGACCTGGAAACACCTCACTTCAGAGGTTAGCCCACTGTATTATCCTCTCTCTATAATAGTCTGTCCTCTCCCTCTGTAGATCTAGGATCTGGTTCATGGAGGGAAGCTAGTAAATTTATTGAATGACTAAATCAGTGAAAAGGCATCTAGTGAAAAGACCAGGGTTGATCAGTAGGGGCTGGATTCATTCATTCATTCCTAACTATTGCTCTTGTCGTACTAGTATGTGTGAAATGTTGGACCACATTTATCAAGGATACAAAATGACTTACCCTGTCTTTAAAGAGCTTACATTCTCTCCAGGGAGGTAACACATCCAAATAATTCAAAGCAAATCTTCAAACCTATCTCACTGTCTCAAGTCCTCTTTACAATGGAATTTTTCTATTTTTACTCTGTGAACACTTTGGATATTCCATCTAGAGTTTCTTTTACTTGGCCTAAAATTAAATTTAAGTAGTCCTGATGGAATTGTGGTGCCTTTTCTCTGGTTCCTGCCTATTGTTTGCCAAAAGCCCATGGTATTGTGGTGAGCTATTGCAATACCCAGGAGGTGCCACACAACACTGAAAAATATTTTTGATTGTGCCACTTAGGCACAAATAGCAATGGACTCCACAGCCATTTTCCTGCCGCCTCAAGAGTCGCCTTTAATTCTGAAGAGCGATTTCCGTTTTGCATTTTTCCCCTTCAGATTAATAAAATCCCAAGGACCTGAGCTCTGATGAACTACCTATGGAATTTCCTTTTAGTTTAGTTTTTTCCTCAAATTCAAGACACTATATTTCACTTCCTCCTTGATTTTTTTCCCAGAAATATTTTTATCTTTTTTGTAGTTTATCCAAACTTAAGCAACAGGCCTGCACACTGGCAATATGGAAAGCTTGGGTTGGCAAAAGACACTTTCTAGTGGCTTAAGGCAGATTGCAAAAGAACACCCACTAGGCCGATAAATTACAAAAGTGGTTACTCCCAGCTGATGAACTACACAAAGGCGCCCCCTGCAGGCAGAAGAGTTACCCAAAAAAGGCACCCACTCAGGGCAAATGGTCACAAAAAAAGCAGCCGTTGCACCACACTGGCTACAACTTGGTGAGCGAATGCAGTTATGTGGAAACCCCCAGTACCCTCTAGGCTGGCTGCTTTTCACAGGTTGAGTTCCCTGGGAAGCTAACTCTGAGATGGAGATGAATGTGCCAGTGGTTTATTAGGGAGCATCTTTGGAGCAACACCTGTGGGAGGGAAGGGAGGGAGGGTGGGGGGAGACCAAGGGAACAGGATTAGACAGAGGGAAAAGCTGACCTGTGATGCTGTCTCCACAGAAAACTCAGGGGAGCCTTCTGGGAGTTTTGAAGCTGGGAAGACCATTCAGAGCTGTCTCATGCTGGGGCAAGGGGACTGGGACTTTAGACCCCCATGTTGGCTAGTCTATGTATGCAGGCAGCCCCCCGCAGAAAGACTCTCCTTAGCAGAGGCAATTCTGAAAGGAAGCTGGCAGCTGAGGGCATCTGCCTGCTGGCAGCACTCCCAGCAAATGATGAGTCAATCCTTCATTCCTGAAGGAGTCTCTGGGCAGCGTGCTGGAGTTTCCAGCGCAGACCCGCATGGCTGTATTCGTCCTCTCCACATTAGCGAGCTCCCCCCTCTCTTGACTCTCTCAGCAGATTTGTCAGTACCATAGTCAGTCCTCCAGGATCTTGAGGAGAATGGAAGGAAACGAGGTAAAGCCAAATGTCACCATCCTATTCTGCTTTGGGGTCTGTCCTTGAGCTGGCACAGCCCAGGTGTCAAGGACCCATGGAGGTTGCAGTTCTTTCTTACATAGTGAAAAGAGGTGTGGATTGAAAGATGGATCTGCTTCCCCTCTTATGGCCACTGTTAGCAACAACCAGGCTCTATCTTTGATCACTGAACACTAGCTAACACAGAAGCATGCCCTGGGTATGTGAATTCAGAGGCAGGGTGGTTTTCACATCCTGCCAAGTGAGGGTTGGACATAGCGTCTCCTAAGAGAGTCTTTGGTTCGTCATGGTGCTTGGTGTTAAGGGTTTACATGGAGAGGGTAAATGCCAAGGAAGAAAAGCCTGATCACACCTGCTATCTCCTGACTAAGTGAGAGGGTGGGAGTTCCGGGTCCTTTTCCCCTCACCTATCACTTTCATAGTCAACCACAGACCACACCTGTAGAATGTAAGTTGAAGAGAAATGCACAGAAGGGAAACTTCACTCTCTACAATTTTTCCTGATGAAGCAAACCAGCTTAAAACTAAAAATTTAACACACATTTATTGACTCCTTACTATATGCCAAGCACTGTGCTACTTCCTAGAGATAAATGGTGAGAAAAAATAATTAGATGCGGTTTGTACCATCATGGAGCTTATGGTCTCAAGAAAAGACTTAGTGTGCCTAATTGCTAGATAATTGCATCTCTCATAGATGCCTGCAGAAAAACTGCATGATGCTTGGAGAGCATACCAGAGAGTAATTTAGCCAAGTCTAGGAATCTAGGGAAAGTTTCCTTAAAAAAGTGGACAATTAGAATGAAATTTAAAGAACGACTGAGTTAAATCAACAAAGGAAGGGGGTCGGGAAGCATTATAGACAAGAGAACAAGATGCACTAAAGTCAGTGTGATTAGAGAGAACTGGGCAAGCATAGTGCAAAATAACTTGGGTCTCTGACCTAAAACCTAAATTGTATCAATACTGGAGTTTCAGGCACTGTGTTAGACAGTGGGAGAAACTGGAGGGCAGGTGAGAGCTCTGTTATCGAATTGCGTTGTATGGGAAGCCAACTCTGCAGTATGCCCGTGAGTCTCCCTGCTCACACACGTCCTCGCTGGATTCACTCTTCTGCTCTCAATCATTTTGAGTAATAAGATAATCATTGTGGCTCAGAGGAACAAAGTATAATTTAAGATCTTTAAGATAGAATAGTAAACTTTTAAAAGTGAAAGGGGTCTCTAGAGGTCAGTGAACCAAGATCCTCATTTTCCAGACGAGGAAACTGTGGCCCAGAGAGATTGAGTTACTTGCCCAATTTCACACCTTTCACTGGCTGTGCAACATGGACCAGATTCACGTCTCCTGGCACCTAAGTGTTTCTCTCTCCTAAGGTCAGGCTATTGGGAAGTTCTGTAGTCACTACATTAGACCAGCAATCGCTGACCCCTGCTTCTGAGAGATGGGGAGTGAGACAGAACCCTGATGACATAAGTGTAGCGCCTGGATTAAGCAAGACCTGAAACTAGCAAGACCTACTTTCTGGGCTTCTCAGGAGAACTAATAAATTCCCTTTTTTAGTTAAATGATTTTATACTGGGTTTCTGTCACTCATCGTCAAAAAAGAGTTTGAATGCATAGTGAAAGAGCTACAATAGATAATATTTTTTCAAAAAGATGAATTAATTGGCCTGTTGACCAAGCAGAATATTTCTTTCAAAAATCTGTGCTTATGTACCCAGAGACTGCTCTATAGTCAACCAATGAGTTTGAGCTCTAGAAATAAAAGGTTATGTAGAGTTGGGGGAAAAAATTACTGCCAAAACATGGCAATACCTTGTGCAAGTCAAAGTAGAGCTGGAGCCAAAACGGAGCCAAAATGACTGAGTTTGAGACCCAGCTCTGCCACATATTAGCTGCTAACCCTAGGCAAGCTACCCTACCTCACTATGCCTCAGAGTACTCATCTAATAAGTGGGTATAAAAATAGTACCTGCCCCATGGGGCTGTTGTGAAGCCTAAACAAATTAATATATATAAAACTCTTAGAACAAAGCTTGTGCAGAATAAACACTCAAAAGTGTAAGCTACCGGGGCTTCCCTGGTGGCGCAGTGGTTGAGAGTCCGCCTGCCGATGCAGGGGACACGGGTTCGTGCCCCGGTCCGGGAAGATCCCACATGCCGCGGAGTGGCTGGGCCCGTGAGCCATGGCCGCTGAGCCTGCGCGTCCGGAGCCTGTGCTCCGCAACGGGAGAGGCCACAACAGTGAGAGGCCCGCATACCGCAAAAAAAAAAAAAAAAGTGTAAGCTACCATTGATATTATTGATATGATCCAGAAGAAGCCACTTAGAGAGGAGAGTGCACCAGGCATAAACAGTGAAACAAGATGAGGAACAAAGTGACCACAGAGGGAGAGAGAGGAGTTGTCTCTATTCCAGATACCTCTCCAGTCCCACAGGGCCAGACATACTTTATAAGATTTCTATATCCTTAAAATAGCCCCCTGGACTTCCCTGGTGGTCCAGTGGTTAGGACTCCACGCTTCCACTGCAGAGGGCACGGGTTAGATCCCTGTTTCGGGAAACTAAGATCCCACATGCCTCAAGGCATGGCCAAAAAAAAAAAAAAAACAGCCACCCACTCACCCACCTTTTTTTTTTTAACTTGAACTTAAACCCCTTTGATTGGATCTCTTTTCCTTGTCATCAAACAAGCCTAGACCAAAGCCCGGCATTAGCAGAGCACAGTACAGGCCAGACCAGGTGGCACTTCCCTGCTGAACACCATCGACCGCTCCCCAAGCAGATCATTTATGTATACTCTCTCCATCGAAATCCATGTTACTTCTGGAAGAACAATTCGAAAGCAAATGTCTCTCAGATGGCAGGCGCCAACATTATCTCAGCTTACTATGCTCACCAGGAAGCCTTGGTCTGGTGCTGTGTAGAAGGACAAGAGGGAATCCTCTTAATTTCTACCTTTGAAGAGCAGGTAAATCATCTCCTTTGTTGGGATCAAGCATCCAGGATTGCCCTGCGAATCCAAAGTGTTTCTAACACTCTCTTTGCTAAGTTCTATTCATAGAAAACCTTGGCCGGGCTCCAGGTCCATGTCACATTGTTTGTGTGGAATGAGGATGTACTCTGCTTTTTCAGAATAACAAGCCCATGTTTTCGAGTCATTAAGGAAAAAACTTTTCCCACAGCATAATGAGTAGAGTTCACTTTAACACCCCGAAGGTGTGTCATTCCAAAAGACACAAATAAAATGTCCCCCAAAGCCACACACACTTCAGCTCCCTTGTCAGTGAGTAAACAACTTGTCTGAGAAGATTTACCCCAATGCCCTCACATGCATTCTTCCCCAGGAAACCGACTCCCTCTCAGACTTTTTCTCCTTACTTCAAAACACATAGAAAACTAAATGAGGGCAGCAGAGCCAGCACTTAAAGGAAAGAAAACAGACACTTAGAAGAGGTGAAAACATCTGGCCCGGTTTTTCCCATCTGAGTTTACATCCATCAAGCAGTCAAAATTCACATTGATCCTGAATTTCAGAATTACAACCCTGACATACCAGAGCAGTCTCAGTGACTGCCGCCAACCTATGAAGATGGAAATACATAAATATAATCATTTCCCCATCCATTAGAGTGTTTCTCTGAAAATGGAACATTAATCTTGCTTGAATAGGAACAACTAACCATAGTTCATTAATTCTTTTTTAATTGAGGCATAATTGGCATATAACATGATATTAGTTTCAGGTGTACAGCATGATTCAATACTTGTATACATTGAGAAATGATCCCAAGTCTAATGAATATCTATCACCATACATAGTTACACATTCTTTTCTTGTGATGAGAACTTTTACTCTCTCAGCAACTTTCAAATACAAATAGTAGCATTAAATATAGTCACAATGCTGTACGTTAATCCCCATTATTTTATAACAGGAAGTTTGTACCTTTTGACCGCTTTCACCCATTTTGCCCCCTTCCCCTCCCACCTCTGCCTCTGGCAACTGCCAATCCGTTCTTTGTGTCTATGAGCTTGGTTTTCTCTTGTTATTTTTTAGATTCCCACATGTAAGTGAGCTCAAACAGTATTTCTCTGTCTGACTTATTTCACTTAACATAATGCCCTCATGGTTAATCCATGTTGTCACAAATGGCGAGATTTATTTCTTTTTCGTGACTGAATAATATTCCATTGCATATATACCACACTTCTTTATCCATTCATTCATTAACGGACATTTAAGTTGCTTCCATGTCCTGGCTATTGTAAATAATGCTGCAATGAACTTGGGGTTGCAGATAGTCTTTCAAGTTAGTGTTTTCATTTTCTGCAGATAGACACCCAAGTGGAATAGCTGGATCTGTGAATCCTTTATCACCTGAAAAATAATTGCACAAACAAGAGAAGATAATGTTGACCAGATGTGGTACTTTACAATGATAATGATCATAGCGTTAAGAGGAATCTTGCATCTGCCCTGGGAAACTCTTCCTCAGCCTCAGATACATCACCTCCCTTAGGCGTGGACGCCTCCCGCCAGTCATTGCCTTTACTCACTGCAGGTGTCAGAGTCAGTCTTGATGTAGCCCTGCTGCACTTCCACCCGCAAAAAGCAGGTGTTCTGGTCCCTCGATGATGCAGCCCTGGCTTTTCCTGTTACTTCTGGGTGTCAAGGCCCCCATGCAAACTCAGAGATGGACAAGTAGTGCTTTTCAGGGCCTCAGAAGCAAGGGGGTGGTCACCATCCTGAGCACATTTCCTAAGAGTAGCAACTTTTCAAGGTTTTTAATAGGTGTTATGTTGACCTAATTGTTGTAAAGACAATGAGGAAAAGACAGTAAAGGAAACAACATGGGAAGGCTGATCAAAATATCAGTGATCACTTTTTTAACCTTTACTTTGACCTAATTTCAGATTTACAGAAAAGTTTCAAGAATAGAAAAACTGTTTCCATATACCCTTCATCCGGATTCCTCAAAGGCTAACATTTTATCACATTTACTTTATCATTCCCACTTTCAATATGTATACTTATTATATGTTTTTCCTGTTTGAGCATAAGTTGTAGCTATTTAGGTAGGATTGACAGGAAGAGGTTTTTAAAAATATACTTCAAGATGAAGAACAAAAAGTCATTGATGTTAAATAACTGAATTTTTTAAAAAGACAATTTAACCTTAATGCAATTGTGAGTAATAATGTTTTTGTCTTTGACAGCAAATAAAGTCATTTAAGAAAAAAAAAAAAGAAAGAAGTTAATGGTCAGACTATGAGACAGGTCAAAGGGTGACTGCTTCCCGCCACTGACACCACAGCCCTTGTCCCCATGCCGGTCCCATCTGAACCGGGTCATGCCTCTGCTCCATTCATTGAGAAGCTTCAACCGACCCACAAAGACACTTGAGAAACACAACCCACAAAAACACTTGGTACACCAATTCTCCCAAGAGCGCCAACAACACAAATGACCTAGGGTGGGGCCTTACTTCCTAACACCCTAAGACCACAGGGTGAGTATCTTGATTCCCCAAGGTACTCTTTCCTGCCCCAATCCTATTCCTACTTGTTATTTTATCCTGTTATCTTACACAACTGGGATTTTTTTTACCACAACAGTTCTGCCCAAATTAATCAACACTTCATTGGCCAGACTGGGCTTTGAATGGCTTTGACTATATCCAGAAATGAACTCCACCTACAAAGGAAGAATGTTTGTCACCACTGAGCTCTTCATTAAAACAGGCCGCAAAGCCTGAGGGTAATACCCCTAAAAGGAATTCCGAAAACCACTGTAGCTCTCTGTAGCAGCAGCGCTCCAGCAAGGATGTCTATTCACTCCTGTCACCTGCACCTCCCAAGCTGCCCTGCATCCTCCAAATTGATTGATTCAGTAGGTGTTTTGTTTTTCCATCTCGTGAGACACCCCATAACCTACCAATTATACTTTTGTTGAAGTTGGCCAAAGTTAGTTTTTTCAGTTTTGTTTTGTTTTGCTTGCCACCCAAGAACCATAAACTACCACAGAGGATTCCATTGTGCACCTGTGTGTTTCAGTTTTGTCTGTCCCATCTCCACAGTTTCTCTATAGGGCTCTTTAAAGACGGGGACCATTACTTTCCATCTCCTCACTCTGCTTCCGTTGACATTGTACAAGATGAATGCTGCTCCAACCACACTGCCTAACTTCTCATAGACAAAAGGTGAACTAGCCCTAAACTAGACTTCCTGGACTTTCTCCTTACTTTTTAAACTGGATTTTGCTTTTGTATAAATCTATTGAAAACAGAGTCCATTTTCAGATTCCTCCAATTTCTGCAAGGCATGAAATAATTTCATGGAAATGGTGTTCAAAATCTACAAAGCTCTGGTCTCCAATCCCTCTGTAGCTCTGATTCATTAAATAACTAGAAAGTCAACTGTGACCCTGGATGTCCAAGGTTGTTTCCAAACCAAGAAATCTGTTGTTGCCAAGACTAGCAGGGGTTTCTGAACTGGTCAACATTCCTTGAGTTTCCTTTGAGAGGTGAAAAATAATGCAGCTTAAAATGCATTATATAAGAAGGAAAGGTATGAACAAGTTAAGGGGAAACTACAAAGGAAGCGGGCCAAGTCCCAAAATAAAAGGCAGGAATAGAAAACTAAAAATAATACACAGGGAAGTGTACCACATCTGTAGGGCTCCCTTGCATTCTCCTGAAGCATTGTATCTTTTTTTTTTTCAGGAGCATACTAATAATTGTTTGGAGATTTAAATAGAACACTATTATTTGTTGTTTAAAAATAGTCACTTCTTTTGTAGAATTGTGAGAGAGTTTCAAACGATATTACTTGAATTTTATTCATTGCTATTTACCCTTTACAGACATCTTCAAGTTTGTTAAGAAGTCAGTTGATTTTCTTCAGTCTCTTTATTTATTCGTCTTCAACAGAACATGTGAAGTATTTTAAATATTTCAGTCTTGCTGCACTTAAGGTACATCTGAAATACCAAAAGGAAAAGAAAAATGAGGGTGGCTTATATAATAACACTTAAATTATCTGCATTATTTCATAAGCTTAGAATATGCAGACACGGGGATAGGATAAAATGACATACATAGAAGGTGTGCAAACGTCGTTATAATTTTGCACATAAGCCATTACCTACACTTTACACAGAGGACACTAAGGAACAGTGCGGTTAAAGAACACATCTGAAGTCAATAACTAGTGAGTATTGCAGTGAATTAATCGTGGCTCTGTCTGATCAAAAACTCTAGGGTCCTTCCATAGCATTTAAGATAATCAAAAACAGTTTTCAAAAAGGTTAACTATGTATAGTTAGCACAAAGCCATCGAAAAGATAGTCATTGCTTACTTTCTCAATTTTGCTTACTTTTGAAGACTTACAAATTGGATTTCTATTTAAATTCTGAAAGTGCATAGTACACATCCCGCCACTAATATAGGTGCCATTCCTCCTGGCTATAAGGTTTATCTTCCACCGTTCAGTCAGTTGTCAGATTATTATGACAATTACTTTTTCCCTTAAGAGAAATATGTTATGATAGATTTTAAGAAAATGAAATCTCATACTGGGAACTGCCTATGTAGAAGTCATTCACAATGTTTGTTTAATAATCACTTCCAAGTTGTTAATTCCTGTTTTCTCTAGACACAACAAAAACAGGAAATATTTACCAACTTCACAGGTGTCAGGAAATACTTTAAAAACCCTGGTGGCCTGACCACCCGCTTAAGCAGATAGCATTTCTGTGCATAGGTGCGGAAGGTATATTGTAATTTAAAATGTGTACTTATAATCCAGAGACCTTTATCTACACTCTCTAAGTATTCACTGGCTTTGCTTCTGTTGGACCAAGATTTGTTCCACAAGAGAGGTGCAACGTACGCTAATGTGTGTTGTAGCCTTTCTAGTATTTGCAAGAAAACTACAATTCCCTACATTTACTTGCTTTGAAACCCTATCTCTATATTTAACAAAGTGTCAGGACAACAAAGTACATCTAAAACAACTGAAATATAGGATCATGTTCTTAGTTCACCATGCATGTAATAAACCACTAATTTGTTTTCACTTGTTTAAATTTGCTACAGTTTAAATTTTCAAAACTGGAAAGAAATTTTTTCTTTTTCTCACTTATAAAACTAACTGCAAAACTCTAGAAAATACCTAAAGATGTAAAGAATAAAATAAGCATCACTGTTAATATCTCAATTTTTATCCATTTATATTTTTTCACAAAGATAATATTATTCATATAGCATTGTAGTGTACTTTTTCACTTAATGTACAGTCGAGGTGCTCTCAAGCAACCTTCAATTAATATTCTCAGAGAAATCACATGCAGCTCCATTCTCTCTGGATAACATAGGACTATTGACATCCCTCGTGTCCACTGAAGAATGCAGGCAGGCAGGTCTCCCTCTAGGATGCATATGTACACTTGCACTTACACCAGTTGAAATAAAAACATACCAAGAACCCGTTGCATTTTTTCCCAAACTTGTTTGTGCCAGTTATCACTTTTACGTAATTTAAATATGAAAAGATCAATAAGCTAGCAGCACAAAAAGAGGATTGTTGTTTCTATGAAAACTCAGGTGAATGTTTCAGGCAAACCTGATAAAGGTGTCACTTTAAAAAACAGCTGGGGAATGGACTTGAGGACACAGGGAGGGGGAAGGGTAAGCTGGGACAAAGTGAGAGAGTGGCATGGACACATATACACTACCAAACATAAAATAGATAGCTAGGGGGAAGCAGCCACATAGCACAGGGAGATCAGCTAGGTGCTTTGTGACCACCTAGAGGGGTGGGATAGGGAGGGTGCGAGGGAGATACAAGAGGAAGGAGATATGGGGATATATGTATATGCATGGGTGGTTCACTTTGTTATACAGCAGAAACTAACACACCATTGTAAAGCAATTATACTCCAATAGAGATGTTTAAAAAAAAAAAAAAAACAGCTGGGGCGAGGGAGCCATGGAAATCTAAAAGGATTCTGCATCCTGATTGTGGTTTCAGCAAGGAAGACCCTGTGTGCTCCACCATCGGCCACACTACCTGACCAAATCCTAGCACTAAATACATTGTCGCCTTCTGCTTTGCAGTGGACACGTCAATCACTATGCAGCTCATCATGTTCAATGTTTAAATCAGAGTCTGTTCTTGGCTCCACTGTCATTTCTTTAACCAATACCCTATCCACGACCTTTTCACATCATTTATAATTTTTCAATGCTGTAAAAGATGGGAAATTAGTTGTAAAAACATTTTTGAACACTTTAAAAAATTATTTCCTTAGAATAAACTTATAAAAGTACAATTTTTGCATGAAAGGGTGTATACTTTTCTAAATTTTCATATATGTGTGTATGCGTGTTTGTGTGTGCGTGTGCATATTTTTAAATATGGGGTAGGTAAACTAAAGACTTTAATGTTTTCATTTCTAAATATCAATGGCTAAAAGTGGTACAATGATAAGTAGCAGAGTTTTCACCACCAAGCATAACATTTTATCACTGAAATTATTTGGACCTAGGGGTGTTTTTATCTGTAAATTAGAAGATTTAGACTGATTCTTTAGGCCCCTCTTCTCAACCCCAGGATCTCAGATTTCTATGCACTGCTGTATTTTCTAGGGGGTTGAAAAGTGTATAAATATAGCTACTATGTAAAAGTTTTGTCTTAAAAATCTATATAAGTGGAATTTTCTAAACTGGATTCATGTAATCACATCAAACTATACCATCGCTTCAGAAAGCCTTTATCTCCATTTCTGACTGATAGCCGTTAGCGTAGAACGGTGTCTCTCTAATCTTGGGGGTGAGGGGGAGAGAAAGAAAGAAATACTCTGCTAGTAACTAGGGTTTCTCCTCTCCAGTTGCAGACTAACTGCTGTTCTGTCCTTCCCAGATGACCTTCTGGAACAGTGCTCACCTGCATGCAGTGCCCTTCATTCACACTTCCACCCTGACCTCTTCATGGACACTGCTCGACTCTGGCCACAAGGGACTCTTCAGGTCTGCCTGATCACTCCATGACGCATGGCACCACTCGTCACTCTTCTTGAGGCCACAGGCTCCTTGATTATTTTCTAAGTCTTTGGTTCTCCCACCTCTATCCTCCTTCTATAATCTTCTACTTGTACCTCACAAGTCTCCACAGTTTAGCTTAACATTTCGGACATTTCAATCTTCTCAGCTACTTAAATAGTTAAGTAGGGCTTCCCTGGGGGCGCAGTGGTTGAGAATCTGCCTGCCAATACAGGGGACACGGGTTCGAGCCCTGGTCTGGGAGGATCCCACATGCCGTGGAGCAACTAGGGCCGTGAGCCACAACTACTGAGCCTGCGCGTCTGGAGCCTGTGCTCTGCAACAAGAGAGACGGTGATAGTGAGAGGCCCGCGCACCGCGATGAAGAGTGGCCCCCGCTTTCCACAACTAGAGGAAGCCCTCACACAGAAACGAAGACCCAACACAGCAAAAATAAATTAATTAATTAATAAACTCCTACCCCCAACATCTGCTTTAAAAAAAACAAAACAAACAAAAAGAAACCGCATACACCCTTTAAAAAAAAATAATAAAGTTAAGTGTCTTCACACAGGGGCTTCCCTGGTGGCGCAGTGGTTGAGAATCTGCCTGCTAATGCAGGGGACACGGGTTCGAGCCCTGGTCTGGGAGGATCCCACATGCCGTGGAGCAACTAGGGCCGTGAGCCACAACTACTGAGCCTGCGCATCTGGAGTCTGTGCTCCGCAACAAGAGAGGTCGCGACAGTGAGAGGCCCGCGCACCGGGATGAAGAGTGGCCCCCGCTTGCCACAACTAAAGAAAGCCCTCGCACAGAAACAAAGACCCAACACAGCCAAAAATAAATAAATAAATAAATAAAAAGTATCTTCAAACAAAAAATTAAATGAACCAAGTGGCTAAGAAATATTGCAGTGCATTCTTTCATAAGGCCAACAATGATTGCTTTTGATACCCCTTAGATTATCTCCCTTCTAGGCAAATCTAGATTCCCCTATGTCAGTGATTCTCAAAGTGCGGTCCCTGGACCAGCAGCACCTGCATCACCTGGAAACTTGTTAAAATGGAAAATCCTTGAGCCTCACCTCAGACATACTGAATCAGTAATTTGTGTTTTATCAAGGGTTCTGATGAACATTAAAATTTGAGAATCGCTGCTCTATAATACATACCCTTTTAAAGATGAGCCTTAGTTTAATGACTAAAGTTAACTGATGGGTAATCAGAAATAATCAATTCACCCTCTAAATATGCGTGATGTTGAATTAAATCTATGGATTCTTTTCTCCTAGGGAGCTCAAGGTAAAGGGAAGGAATAAGGTGTAGGATGGAAACAACAGTCCTCCCAGATTGCCTCTCACAGAAAATGACCACCCAGTCGGGCTACCAGGGAAATTACTTTATTTTTGCTACCACGGTGATGTCTGCAACGCCTGCGGGAGATGCACTCCCTGTCTCTGTTGCTCTGGGCATCCCTATTTGTCATACTCGTTGACTCTAACATCCGCCCCTGGTTTTTTCAATCCCAATAGGCACAATAAGTTAGCCATTAAGGAAAGAGAGGAGCTGGCGGATGAAAGGAAATGAGAGGCTACCTACTCCCTCAGTAGCTGCAGCTCTGCTTGAGACAGAAGGCCTATCACCAGCTTCATTCATTCAACCCTCCAATCATCCACTCATCTATCTACTCATCCATCTCTCTTCCCATCTATCCTTCCATCCTCCTAGCTACCCATCCATCCTTTCACTCATCCACTCATCTATCCATCCATTCATTCTAGAAATATTTATTGTATGGAACGTGTGCCAGCTTGGTTTCTCTTTAATATCAAATGAGGTTGGGCCTCATTCCAGACCACTGACCTATGGCATTTTCTTTTGCTTCTCCGGTGTTTCCCAGGATGGCCCCTTGGGATGTAGGAAGAAAATCTCAGAACTTCTATTTCTATTTATTTCTTATCTTTTTTAAAATTTCTAGTTTTAGTGTATGTTTTATAATGAGCATAATGTACAAATACCATACTATGTATATAGTTTAAAATTGCATGCTTAAAAAATTGCAATCCAAAAGCATGCAGAATCCAGAGATTTTGGAGACCACTGCTATGAAGAATAGAGTCAGAAGATGACAGAGCAATTCAGGATAGACAGGTACTAGTGTTTGGAAAGAAGAAAACAAAAAGCCCCCAGTAGCATGAAGCTGGGAAGCTAGAAAACATGCCTGCAACTGAGAGTGGGTGAGCTCACCTTTGTTTGACTTTATTGCCCATGGTCACACAGGTGGTTGCTGCATGGTCAGGAGCAGAGGCAAGCCCTGCCCTAGTCTAGCTCATGTTCCACCATCTACATTACCCCAAAGGGACAACTGAACTGCGTCCTGGGCTTCAGGTCAAGATGGCAGATCTTTAAGTAACCCCACCCCCTGGGAGTGTATTCTGAAACTTCCTTGCACACTAGTGAAAGTAAAGATTTTCAGTGCTTTCTGTTTCATTTAATAATAATATTTATATCTTGTATTAATGTAACATTACCTCATTCACATCTCCCCTCTTAAAAAAAAGAATTAATTCATGCGAAATGGATGTTTTTCCTAATACAAACATTATTTTTTCCGTATCGTATTGATTCACTTAAAATGTTTCCATAATTTGCATATAAGGCTGAGTGAACATATACTATTCTTTTTTATAAATTTTATTGAAGTATAGTTGATTTACAATGTTGGATTTAATACTATTCTTGAATATGATACTCTCAAGCCTCAAAGCTGTATGTTACTACTCTCTTTTTTTTTTTTTTTTTTTTTTTTACTACTCTTTTATGGGCACTGAAAGGTTTGTCTTTGCCTAACTGAAAGGTTTGTAACCACTTTCAAACACCAATAGAAGTTTTTTTGGTTTTTGGTTTTTGGTTTTTGGTTTTGGTTTTTCCTCTGTGGAATAGGTTAATGTATAAGGACCAACTTTTCAGGAAGCTCTAAGGCATCGGTTGACCAAAAATGTGAGGCAGAAATACATATTCTGTCCACCTCATTACAAATAGCTCAATTTCGTGGACTTGAGGATATGGGGAGGGAGAAGGGTAAGCTGTGACAAAGCGAGAGAGAGGCATGGACATATATACACTACCAAACTTAAGGTAGATAGCTAGTGGGAAGCAGCCGCATAGCACAAGGAGATCTGCTCAGTGCTTTGTGACTGCCTGGAGGGGTGGGATAGGGAGGGTGGGAGGGAGGGAGACGCAAGAGGGAAGAGATATGGGAACATATGTATATGTATAATTGATTCACTTTGTTATAAAGCAGAAACTAACACACCATTGTAAAGCAATTATACTCCAATAAAGATGTAAAATAAATAAATAAAAACAACAAAAAAAAGAAATACATGTTCTGGTCTCACATTTTGACAGAAGATGCTTATCTGTAGCAGAAAATTTACATGAGGAGCCTGTGCTTTGATATGTATTAAAGAGTTATTCATTGAATGAATCATTTAAATATTTTAATGATTAACGAAGTCATGAATGGACTAGGAGAGGCTGTCTTGTTTGTTTTATTGATCAATAATAAACTTGTCCTTTTAAAACAAATCCTAACAGCTTATTCAGCTTACATTCAAAGACCCTGCCACACACACATTCACAACTCTGTTGGCAAACTTTGAGAATAAAATACAGGTAAATAGTGAAATGATTCTTAAATAATTCTTCACTCCAAATAAAATATTTCTGCAAATGTTTCCTAACAAAATCTAGTACAACAGTCCTGTTTGTGCTAAGATCCTTCCAAGTGTACTCATAATTCCACTTATCAACCAAGTTTAAAGAAAAAAATACATTAATATGAACTATATTTTAAAGTTGACATTTCCTGCTGAAATTGACTCTCTTCCAAACCTCCTAAAAAGCTTTTTCTACTTTGAATTTAAAACTCATCTATGTCACTGCACTTACTTTTAAATAAATTCCCTCTGTTGCTCATGTTTTTGACCTTTTATAAATCCATAGTGACTAAATTTTTCTAGGTTTCTTGTACACTTATTACTATTAATATTACTATAATTATTAATAATAAATTTACCATGCCTTGGGTGTTTGAAAACCTTATAGAGTTATACCTTTATTCTAACCGTTTTAAACAACAATATTATGTTTATTTTCTCAAGAGGGTGATAAATATGGGTATGGAGGATGACTTGTACTAACAACTGTTTACAAAAATATATAAATATTTACCTTCACACTTCCCCCAAGTGGGCAAAATACTTCCTTGCTCTCTCCATCTGAGGTGGCATCCTTTAAAACCATTTATGGAAGTGTGTGTTTGCCCTGTGCCCCAGAACCATCCTTCAGGTGCGGTAACCTGGGAACTACATTAGCAGCCCTTTGAAACCTGCTTCAATTCAAGGCTACTACTCAAACTCCTGCAAGTTTCCAACATCCCACTTCCTTCAGGGACTGTTTTGTTTTCACTTTTCCCAAAGTGAAGAAAAAGCACAATTAAATTCTACTGAGGCTACCACAAGGAATATCTAAATGTCATACTCTCCCACCCCCAGCGCCACCTTCTCTTGGTTCTAACTCTTCCTCCAGCCCATATCCCAACATTAATGTAAATCAAGTCAAGAACCGTGGACTCGCTGTGGTCTTCAGGTTTGGCTAGCTTTCTCTTTGGCTGATCTCCCTCCAGGTTAAGATTATCTAAGTTGCATTTTTAGTTCTTCACTATTACTATAAACACATATTAAACAAATCTATACACATTCAAATATTTAACAAATATCTAAGAGTCTCCAGTCATATGCATTTTATGGATTGTTAGTAGCCTACTTTTTCTTTTTCTGGACCCACCCTGAATCACACTTATTCTCCAAAAGTTACATGTCCATATGCTATAATACAGACAACTCCTAAAGTGTTGGCTGTGTGTTGAATGATCATTAAAATAGAGTCTTCTCTTGGAAATCCCACCCAGGATCAGCGTGGATTTAACCACTTCATTACAGGAGACCGGGCAGCATTCTCCTTCACGAGTTCTTCTCGCACAGCATTGCCATCTCCAGATGCCATGTCATGCTCTGAAAGTAGAAGGAATACAAATCATTTCCAAATGTTTATAACTTCAAGATCAAGTACGGTTTTGTCTTATTTTTGTATTACAATGGATTTGCAATGAAATCTTTAATAGATTCCAAGCGTCTATGCTGTGTTCACCTGCTATCAATTAGCACCTCCTTGAATTATTTCTCTTCATTCTCCTATTATCACCTGACATTATTCTATATATGCATTTGTCTTTTGTTCCCTGTATTATCTCACTCCACCACTAGAGTATCAACTCCGTGAAGGCAGGGACTTTGTTTTGTTCACTGTTGCAACAGTGCCTGGAACATCGTAGGCACTTAAATACTTTTGGAATGAGCAAATGCTGTAAGTATAGATCTCTAAGTAAGATTCTTATACTATCTGATATGGAAAAGGAATTAGCTTATCGATGTGACTCCAGAATGCAGAAGGCAGACCAAAGGGCAGAACTTTTATAAAGATAGTTCTTGCTCTACATAAAAATTTGTAATATTTAGAATTTTTTAAATGAAGTTCTCTGCTTCTAAGAAAAATGAAGTGTGTTTGCTTTAGCAGTGCACATTCTGCTGTATGAAGATTAGCATGGCCCAGTAGTTAAATGAATGTATGTAAATTCATGAAACTCAATAAATCTTACCACTACCCCGCACCCGCCCCCTGAAAAAAAAAAACTCCTTGTGAATTCCCAATCTTAGAAAGGTGGAAAGCTCACTACTAAACAGCAACAACAACAACAAATGAAGAAGGGAAACCAGGAAGTCCATTTGCCAAGAATGTTGTGACCAACAGGTAGAAAGTTAGAGAAGACAACCTCATGCAATCAAGGTATGAAAGGCACCTCCGAGGTCCCTGTGCTGAGGAACCTTGGTGCCATTTACAAAGGCTTTGCAGAGGTGATATGAAGCCCAAGACAGGACAGAGGCCCCAAGCCCCCTCCTGTAAACAGTAGCACCTGAAGCCCAGGAAGTCCCACGTGGACAATGCAAAACTGAACGGAAGGGCTCCTGGGCAGCCTTCCCACGAGGTCTTTAGGATATTCTGTGCTCCATCCTCAACCTGATTAAGGTTTACCGAGGTCACACTAATAGTCATCCTTAGTTGCTCCTTTAGCTCAGGAAAGGCAACACCTTAGGTCAGAAAATGCTTTTTCCATAAATTTCTAATAAGAATCTTGATACCTAATCTGGGCACAGAAATATTTTTTGTGTAACCCTTAATGTAACTTTCATCCAGCAAAATACAGCTGACCTTGAACAACGCTGGTGTTAGGGATGCCAACCCCCATGCAGTAGAAAACCCACCTATTGTTATATCTGCCCCCAAACAAAGGAATTGGTAAATGACTCACCCAAGGGCAGGAAGCTGAAACGGTTTGGATAGAATCAGGACTCAAACCCTAGTTCTTTGACTCCACGGATTGTGATCTCTAATCGAAAACAAACTGTTCCCCACACTTAGTTAATCTAAAGATCTGTAACATGAAAATACAGGTGCTATGTTTATTGGGGAAAAAAATGTGCATATACGTGGATCCACACAGTTCAAATCCATGTTGTTCAAGGGTCAAGTGTATCTGTTTCCAAGGCATCTATACAGTGGTCAAGATTTTTGCAGAATCTGCAAGCAAACGAGAAAGGGTGACAGGCCCGAGGGAAAGAGACTGCACAAGGGTCCAGAGGAGCAGAGGATGTGCTCCTGTGTGTGCAGCAGGAAGGACGGAGGTGAGACAACAGAGTTCCATCACTGAGGAATATTCCAGAGGAGCTCGAGAGCCCCCCAGACCTTCATCCCAAACAGCAACAAAGATTCACCAGGGATTTAACTCTCTCTTGGTGGGAAAGATTCAGGTGCAATCTTAAACGAGTGAAGAGGGATTCTAAAGTTGCTCCTTTAATGTTCTTTGTAGCCTACGGTTTTAAGAAAGCAAAATAAGACAAAAGGAGCTACAAGTGTTTGAGGCAGCTAGCTGTGCTGAGGTAATAGGTTTCCCTGTACTAAAGACAATCAAACCATTCAAAACATTCCTTGTCTCAGGGCTTCCCTGGTGGCGCAGTGGTTGAGAGTCTGCCTGCCAATGCAGAGGACACGGGTTCGTGCCCCGCTCCGGGAAAATCCCACATGCCACTGAGCAGCTGGGCTCGTGAGCCATGGCTGCTGAGCCTGCGCGTCCGGAGTCTGTGCTCCGCAACAGGAGAGGCCACAACAGTGAGAGGCCCGCGTACCGCAAAAACAAAACAAAGCAAACAAACAAAAAAATTCCTCATTTCAGAGAGTAGATTGGTGGTTGCTAGGGGTTGAAGAGTGGGAGTAACAGCGTGATGGGTACTGGTTTTATTTGGAGCTGAGAAAAGTGTTCTGGAGCTAGATAGAGGTGGTGGCTTCCCAACACTGTGAATATACCAAATGCCACTGAATTGTTCACTTTAAAAAGGTTAATTTTATGTTAGGTGAATTTCACCTCAACAAAAAAATTTTTCCGAACTTAAAATTCAATTTTCTTCCATTTTGCTTTTCAAGAACTATAGGGACAAGTCATAAGTATTTATAATGTTAATACTGATCTCAATATCCAGATCAAGTATTCACGTAGATACTCACCTAATAGGTTAAAAACAGGTTTTCAATTTAAATTAATGTTTAAGGGCACAGCCACACTTAAAAATAATAATTCACTGAAAAACACAGTATTTCCCCTTTATCTTGATGTACTTAACTGAACCCACATGTAAGAAGGAGGTAAAGCTGGGAAATAAGCACATTTGTCAATATTTCAAATCTTATTTAATTTGAAGTGCAAAGAACCAGAAACAAAAACTGAAATAGATTTGGACTGTCAACTATTTGTATCTGAGGGGGAAAAGTATACAGTTTGTTGATACTAGCAGTTGCTCTGGCTACATGTTATTTTAAACATGTAGCTACTTCCAATTTAAAGCTTTCCAATTTAAAGCTTTACTGTACTAACAATTTATTCAACAAGATAACCAAATAGGTTAATAGCATAGTCTTATAGGCTGTATTTCTCACATTCTAACAACCTGTGTAAGAAATACAGAAGCACTAACAAGCAGTATGTGAACATCACACACTTTCATTCAAAGGTTTAGAGATGATTGCCAAATTTTAATCACAGATACTATCTCTTATTGTCTCCAAAAGCCACAAAAAGGCATGCTTGGAATTATTCCATTTAAACACTTCCATTTGGTTTAAAAAAAGAAATGTTTTATATTTTCTATGTTGGCTCTTAAGTCTTATCCAATAAATTCCTCAGAGTACTCCTTCTACGTGAAGTTGGGAGAGAAGCAGCTTTGTCTAGTATGTATGTAAAACAGATCACTGAAGAATTTAAATAACTTTGTATATCTCGGTTATTTTTTAGCACAGGTTTTTTCTGTAATCAATCATATTTATCCTCCATATAAACTGGGTAAACTTTACAAAAATGATATAATCTTCAAAATTATTAATGAGGTTTCTTTGAAAAAAAGCAACAAATTTCAACAACCCTCCACCTTTCCCTTAAATTAAATAAAAGAAACTAAATCATTTAAACCAACGTCTTATTCTACTCATCCATATTTTTTCTTATTCAAACTGAAAATGAGGCTATGTTTCAATGTTTATACAGGAATCAATTCTTACCTGTGCGAGAAACAAATCTCTGGTTGGCAGCCTTGGCTACTGAATATTGGAAGAAGGGAAACTTCAGACATTTGCCGGTCACCCTGTCACATATGCCCGACTGACAGATGCAGGTCTGCTTGCATTCCATCCCGAAGGTGCCATACGGACAGTCTAAGGATAAAGGGAAGGTTGAGAGAGGGAGCTGCTTGTTGTACATAAGCGTCCATCCTCACAGCCCGTGTGCACAGCCTCAGGAATTGGACAAATCTCATGAATATTGACTATCAGATAAAACCCAATTCTCCAAAAATCCCAGGCTTTGAAAATTGAAACCTTGTCACAAATGTGAAATCACACACTAAGACCAGATAGTGGATGCCTCACTTGTAGTGTCTTGCTGTGAAGTTTAATTGAAGACAGATACACGTAACCAATATCCTTGAACCAGTCTTAATTCTGTCTACTTTCTGCTTAGATACCAAAAGACAAGGTTTCATGGGCTACCTCTGTGACAGCTCAGTGAAGGTGGGCAATTGAATAGACATGTGCATCAGCTCCTCACAGAGCTTAAGAGATATGATGCTGTATTTGAATCACCTGTAATCACAGACAATTTACTGTTGTAAAGGTACAGGAAAGGGCTTAAACTAACCAGGGGCTAAGAGGGCGATCATCCTAGCTCTTCACGAAGTGGCTAGACCTCAATCTGCTCCAACTCTTATCAACTTCCTTATCTATCAAAATGGTGGTACAAATGTACCTAACTCCTCCAGATGTTAAGAGGATTCATTACTAAAACCCTCTGCAGAGCTAAGATCCAATATGCTAAATGAAAAGGAAGCTGAGAATGTATTCGTATACCTAACCAAATCTGGAAGCTTTTAGAGCTTCAATGTTTTCATACTTAGACTAAAACATACTATATTGAGAAAAAGAGAACAAACTCACTTAGTAAAAAATGCATGGGTTTTATGATGTAAATAGCATCTCAATAGACTAGCCAGGCTTGAACAGCCAAGCAGAATATTTATTCTCATGGCATAAGAATATCCTTGTAAATGTACAATCCCACATGGGTGAAGAAACAAGTTGTGAGGCATCTAAGTCTTTAGCAATCTAATATTCCACAGAATGATCAAGATAGATATTAATGAACTATATTTTTTAAAGAGATTTAGGACTGCTGTACTCTGCATCCTACAGATTAGAGAAGCACCTGGTTTTAAACTTTGGCCTCTCTGTTGGGAAGAATAGTTCTTAAGAGGGATCCTGAAAAAAGTATCTGGCAGAAAATCACACAGCATTGGGATCTGACTGTGTCTCCAGTGATATTGAAAACTAAAACTTTAGCCAGATTCTCAGTTATGCTTCTATTGTATCCCTCAATGTACTGAATAATGCTGGGCAGATAGTAGGTGTTCAATAAATATTGTTATCTGGGCAACGCGACGCCAAACATCTGAATATTTAAAAAACATCCAGATATGCAGCTAAAGTATACAGTTTTCATAGGGGTGTCCTTTTAAAAAAAAGCTAAAGTAGAGAGTTTGCCTATAGCAAAATATAATGTATCTAACTGCTGAGGTTCACACAGCCTCACTATTCCCAGCAGAGAGTAAATGTTCGAAACCAGACTCACTTGCAATCTGAAGGATGTCCAAGAGCTATCCTAAACAGCTTTTAAAAATATATCTTATTAACAGCTACCTCAATCATTCAGTGAATATTGGAGTGCTAAAGACTCCAGATGCCTTACAGCTTGTTTCTTTACCCATATGTAATTGGACATTTACAATCACACATACAGAGTCAATTTTTATGCCAAGAGAAAAAGCAGTCCATGGCGTATACTTGTTATATCATAAGTATGATTGTGTTAACCACTTCCTCCCTAATTTCCCTGTGTGAAGTACTTTTTTCTTGGCTGATAAGCCCTATAATTTACAGAAAATAGAGATCCTACTCAGCTGAAAGAAATGTATGTGAATGTCCACCAGAGAAAATGTTTCCTCACTCTTCTACTTTTTATTGGTTATAAACAAAAATAAGCTAAGCAAAAAATAAAATTCTCCTAAAAGTTCAAGCATTTATTTCCTAACCTTTAGTATGTTTTGTGGCCTAAAAGGTAATTGATTTATAAAATATTTTTCTAAAAGAATTAATGGGATTAGCTCAATACTGGATGATTACCATTCATAAAAGCTTACAGTTGTATTAAACACATAAAATAAGAATTATTTAGAAACTTCTCAGTCCCTTTAATTTTAAAAGCTTCTTTATAGCTGATTCACTTTGCTGTACAGCAGTAACTAACACAGCATTGTAAAGTAATTATACTCCAATAAAGATGTATAAAAAATAAAAATAAAAGCTTCTTTGTACTGTAAAACTGATGGATGGGGCTATAACATATGTGTTGAATCTTAATAATAGTTCTTAACATGAGATCATGAGGTATCCATACACAGACTATTTTAAAATCACCGTTCTTTCGTTTCTAAACATGTTAAACATTGTAAACTACAGTCACTAAGTTTGAAATAAATTCTACAAATATTTAACTGCATTGTTTAGCTATAATTTCATTTTTCTTTAAGTCTGTAAGAGTGCTAACCTCTTTCTTTACAGAGTTCCAATTTTAGTTTTTCTTTAGGTGTTATTTTTCCTGGTCTTACACTCATTTTTCTAGATGACCAAAACCTTTTATAGAGTGGAATGAGGTTTGTTTTATACTTCAGGGTATCTTCCTCCAAGAATGTGAGTCATTTTGCTAGATGACTTAAGCTGCCCTATTTCACAAAGTGCATTAGTGTTCATCAGAAATATTTGATCTTGAGAGGTGCCCTCCATCCCGTGGACCCTTTTAAGATCAAAGAATCACTAAACCGCAGGGCTAGCCACCACTCCAAGAGGTTATCCAGTGCAGACCTCTGTAATCACTGACTGCAGAAGAGAGGACACCTAAACCATCCATAACAGATTACCTGTCAAGTTCCTGAAGTTTTCCAGAAAAGGAGGCAACACAGTCTTCAATGGGAACTTGAAAAAAAAATCTCCCAGGCATAATGAGTGAAATGCTGTATTCCTTTCTGGGTTTTCTTGCACACTGGGTTCAGTTGCAATCTGCAGAGTTATCTTTCTCTCTCTCTCTATGACAGCATCAGTGGGGGACCTGGTCCCTAACCCACCTGCATTTTCCCTCTTTGCAATTTGAGAAAAGGCTCCTCATCTCTCGCGCTGGCTAAAAGCCCTCAGTGTGCCCTGGGCGGGGAGAAGAAAGGGGTCACTCTTTACCTTTGCAGATACCAAACTCGTCACCAAAATCATCCTCCTCACTGTAAAACTGACACCTCAGCCCGGGGCCACACTTCACGCCATCCATGCCTGAGACCGTGCGGTAGCAAGTTTCTCCCGGACCAGCGGCGCACACCCGGCAGCAGCCACAGTCGTCCAGCACCGTCCTCTTACAGCGCAGGCTGCTTTTGCACTCGTTAGTGTCACAACGCTCCGGGCAATCGACCGCGTACTTGGTGCTCCAGGCCGCCACCAGGTGCGCGGGGACCAGGAGCGTGGCCAGCAGCAGGAGGCTCTTCATGTTTCCCGCGGCGGCTCGGGCTCCGCTTCCCCGCGGCGGGGTCTTTGCTGGCGGGAAGAAGCCGTCCAAAGTGGTAGCTGAGCCTCTGCCTACACGTTTATGAGTTTTATACACTGGGTTGCCCGCATGCTTCCCCGTCATCAATTTCCTCAACCCAGCAGCAGCGCTGTCCTCCTGCCAGGCTCTCTTGTTTTAGTTTATGAAATCCAGGATGAAGGCTGGATTAACACGCTGCTGCCATCCAGGAATTGAAAAGCCCGGGCTGATGTCATCTGTTATGTTTAGATGGTTGTTTTGCATGAGGACTAAAACACTCGCTCACATCCGTCTCAAGGGCTCAAGGACGTCTGTGAAGGGGGAATAAAGAAGGCTGCACACCCTCCTCCAGGACAGGAATTGTTCGGACACCAGCACATCAGTTGGGGCATAGCTTTGTCTACGAGCCTCTGCAGTCATGAGGAGAATTATATCGACATGAATCATCAGGACCGAAGAAGCTCCTTTTAAAAAAATAAATAAACATTTGGTATTTCCTTTCAATAAATAGCTATGAGATCATTTGGAAGAAGAAAGGGTTATGGTGGGCCTTTTCAATACTTAGAAGAAAGAAAATATTTTGAAAGGGATTTTTTTAAAGACCCTCTCTTCCTTCCTCTCACCCCTCATCCAGTGTTATTTCTAAAACAATTCACATGGCATATATCTAAGTTTATCATGGATGTAGCTATATTTCTAGTAAGATGTGGAACGGCCGCTGAGAATTTCCTTTAAAATCAATACAAAACCCACAAAAGTGGTAAGATGCTGCTGACACTGTTTCTGGCTTACTCAGTTTTGGAAAAACTTATCAGTTGGACTTGTCCTGACCCAAAACTCACTGGGGAGAAGGCTCATCCATCACCAAGTCTGCTTGTCCAATGATTGAGCCCATTCGGAGCCCTTCCCCTCACCTCCTGGCATCGATCAGAATGCTCACTAAAAACCGCCAAACAAGGCAGGCAGCCCAAGGAAACAAATGAGCCAGCAGGCAAATCAGACCGTGGCCCAGAGAGGCAAGTCACAGGGAAGGGAAAATATTACCCATCAGGAAACAAGGTCTTCAAGCTATGGAGGGTCACAGGGCCTAGGTCCCACTGGGGAAGACAGAGCAGTCCTCTTAATATATTAACTGGATCTCGGCCTCATTAAGCAAGGTTTGTGGGGCAGAAAGAGCAAGTTTGAAAGAGAGAAGAGAGTTCTTACACTAGCTACATGTTGGAGTCCAAGCCCCACCACCTATGAAAATAGACATATTCCCACTATCATCTAGTAAATATACAGCCAACGAAGTCGATAGCTCTTGGTCAGTCACAAGTCAGTGATGGGCAAGCCACAGGGCTTCTCTCAGCCTCTGTTTCCCTTTGGAGAACTGACAGTATTAGGCTAGCTGATCTCTAAAGTTCTTGTCCCTTCTAGAAGATGAGGTCGAGTTCATTGGATGTGACTTGAGGATTAGCCTTCAAATTTGCAATTTTAGGAGGATGGAGGGAATGGAAACCGAACTGCAGGAAACTGAGGAGATGGGAAGTGAAGGGCAGCAACTTAGCCTCCAAATTTCCCAAATTTTTCATGACAATCCAATTTAAAATATTCTATCTTCATCTCTCCAGAAGCAAACAGCACACTCTGATTAATTGTTTTCAATAGTAGGTAACATCCACTGAGTGCATGGTATGTACCAAGCACTGTTCTGAAGCATTTTACATGTATTAACTCACTTGATCCTCACCCAACCTTATGAAGTAGGTATTATTCTCATACCCATTTTACAAATGAGGAACATGTGTCAGAAAGAGGTTAAATAATTTGTCCAAGATCCCCAAAATGTCAGAGGATAAACTTGAACCATGTCAGTCTTGTGTCAAAGCCACACTCTCTATTGCCTATTACAACATAATCACCCTTCCATGGCCAATGCTCTGATGGCCTAGTTCACAATTTAGGCTGACCCTGGGAAAGGTTTCTTGTTCAAACTTTGCTGAACCCCACTTTCTGAGGAGAGCGGTTAATTGGAATAGTGGTCAATAATAACACCTAACTATTATAGAAAGCTTATGAGGTACTAGACACAATGCTAAGCACTTTATGTGGATTACCATACTTTCAAAACAACCTCAAGAGCTAGGTACTGTTCTTATCCCCATCTTAGAGATGAGAAAACTGAGGACTAAAGGAGTTAAGCAACTTGTCCAAGGTCACAGAGTTAGCAAATGATAAAGCCAAGGACTCCAACCCAAAGACAGACCATCTCCAGAGACTAGAATAAGGACTGCAAAATCAAAGGCATGCAGGTGACCCAGTTGGGTGAGGTGGTGAGCTACACAAGGTGTCATGCAATAGGAAGGAGAGGATTTTGTCCACCTGAGAGTACACGCCTTCTCTAAGGGAAGTAGCCACTCCGTAGGGCTGGCTGACTGCTACCACACAGGAATACGAGCGCACTGTGACCAGTCTTCTAATTTCTTAAAAGAGAAGCTAGAAACCAGATTTTGAAAGTAATCTCCTAATTTTGAAATGTTGGTCAGCATTTCATTCAAATTAGAAAACATTATCTGTGCCTTCATTTGTTTTAGACTGGATCCAGTCTGCACACTAGTTTGGGCTTGCTATAAATTTTGGATTCTGTCAGAGCTGGATCTGATCTCTGCTCTGCCACTTACTCCCTAAGGGAACTTAGTTTAATGTCTCTAAGCCTCCATTTCCTCGTGGTGTACAATGGGGCCAATAATACCTTCTTAATAGGGTTATTGTTAAGATTGATAAGATATGGGATGGGAAGTGTCAATCAAGCAATATGCATTCAATAAAATGATGGCTATTCTTCATTTTAAAAATATAGTCACCTTAGAATTGGCAATGAATAAAGAAAAATAATAAGTAAGAACCTTCTGACTTTTACAGGAATTTAAGGAAGAAACAATAAAGGCCTTTTTTTTTTTTTTTTTTGCGGTACGTGGGCCTCTCACTGTTGTGACCTCTCCCGTTGCGGAGCACAGGCTCAGCGGTCATGGCTCACGGGCCCAGCCGCTCCGCGGCATGTGGGATCTTCCCAGACCGGGGCACGAACCCGTGTCCCCTACATCGGCAGGCGGACTCCCAACCACTGCGCCACCAGGGAAGCCCCTAATAAAGGCCTTTGAATGAATGTCAAAATCCCAAGTGTTAAGGGGAAGAAGAAGAGGAGCTTGTGGGAACCATCTTCTGCATTTCTCAAAATTGATAATACCTCTGGTAAATGACAATGACATAGAGAGAAGATATAAGTTGAGGATACCAAATTCACAGTAATAGTAAACAAAAACACAATACACAGAGGGGTGAAGAAAATATGCTCAGCAGAGCTCATAAATGGTGGAACTATCTCAATACATAGTACCTAACAGCTCATTTTGGGGACTCCTTCAATTCCTTCCAAGACCCAACAAAAACTTGGTCCCCACACAGTCCCTAATGGATTTTTGTCTAGTTGTATTTTTATCTTTCCCAACTTTGAGCTTAGATCAACCTATCTTATGAAGAAAGCTAGCTATGACCACAAGGAGTTAGGAAATCAGAGCATGAGTAAACAAGCAGCCAACTTTAACCTGCACAGAAAAAATAATGATGTGAAGGCAGAGCTGGTGATGATGAGGACCTGAGGTCCCCCTTGGCGGGCTTGCTTTGAGCTGGGACTGGCAAATCTCTAACCTGTTCTGTACATCGGTTGTCAGTGAGGCCAAGGGGAATCACATAAGCTTTCACAGCTCTGCAAATGCAAGTTCAAGCTATGGTGGGTCAAACAGACCATCCCAGGATCCAAAGGACAACACGTGGCCTTCTGCAGCGGGGGCCAGAGACATGATGAAACCACATAACAATTCAACCCAGTATACCTTGCACATTTAAAATATCATTATAATTTTTTTTCTTAAACCTGATATTGTGCCAAGCAAGAAAATAAGCCTAGGTAATGTGCACTGGTATTTTGTATTTCATTTTGCACATTATAATTGCTTGTAACCAAATATCAAGCATCTTTTCCAGATAGGTAAAATGGGAAAGGCTCTGAGAAGGTTCCAAACCCTCATGGTCAATTCAAATGGTACCATGCGTATTGTGCCTTCCTCACAAATTTCTTTACCAGATAGGTTTGATTTCAATTGAATTACAAAGGCAGCCTTGAAGGTGAAAATTTCCAAGGGGCAAGCAGAGAAATTTAGGTGTATGAGACATTGTTTTTAGTTTAGTTTTAGTTTTTGCTTTTGGTACCATCTGAAAGTCTTCCTGTTTGACACCAGCTGATGGCAATTTTGCATGGGTCCAGGACAAGGTCTAGCATATAATAAGAGCTTATACTTAATAAATATGTAAACATAATCAACTGTTTCCCAGAACCATTTTCAGAGAATAGTGAGTTACAGCGGGCACCACTGTGTTCCCCAGGGCAAGCAAAGCGAGACCCAGGTTCTTGGACAGGTTGGAATGAGGTAGAAGTTTCAGAGACAACAGAAGCAGCTGAGGGTGGAGTAGGGTCTGAACAGAGACATTGGTCCCATCATGTCAGCTCCTGCACAGCTAACCAGCTTTGTCCTCTTGACCTTCCAGCCTTGGGTGTGGCAGCACCACATCCACCCTGAGAAGGAGTTCATGGAGCTCCTCATGGCCGATAGACCCTGATGAAATATATCTCTGCCAAACCAACTTTTACAGCAGTCACAGGTCAGCTGTCACAGGCCCTGGAAATAGCTTGCAGGAGTTCTAGAAACAGCTCTGCCACTACCAAACTATGTGACCTTAAGAAAGTCACCTTACACCCCTCATCTCTCCTCTCTGCCTCAGTAATGATTTGAGAAGACCAAAAGGGGCATCATGACTATCATTAAGAGTCTAAATTTCTAAAGCTTTGCTTCATTCCTTAAAAATGATCTTATGTCTTGGAGTAAACATTTTCCCAAAAGAAATATCTCTCCAGTTCTCTAAGTTTCAGTTCTTAGTGAAGACAATTTTAATAGCAGAGAGGGATTTGATGTTACAGGAAATTTTCAAAAACTACACCTGCTTAGAAGAGTAAAGAGATGTGGACTTTTTAAATTGGGCTTCTTGCCTGCATGGGGTCCTCTGATTTGTCTTAACAAGAAGGTCAAGGCTGTAGGCAGGTGGGGGACAACCACAGTTGCTCGCAGCAAACAGCCCTGCAAGAACCGTGAGTGTGGCGAAGTCTGAGAAGATAAGCACAGGACACCCACAGCATCTCTGACAAACCTTGACCCTGAATCTCTGGGCAGCCCCCAAAGAACTTTAACACCATATCCATAGCTCTGATTCCAATGGAGTCCCCTGAGAAAGCAGCCACAGAATCAGGCTGTTTTTGTAACCCTGGCCAAATCTAGAAACTTCCACCGTGGGCTCAGACTGGCAGGAACTCTTTTAGAGTGAGAAAGTCTAGACTTGGGGACATGTGAGGAGCTCTCACTTCCCGGCTGCCCGCGTCTCCTCTTTACCCCGAGTCCCGGCAGGTGCTAATGTGAGGAGTCAGGCAAGTTTTACTAACAGCTAGCTCTTTCTCAAATCAGGGCTCTGAGTCTATGAACCTATCTGCAAGATGTCATACAGTGTTCTTCTGCCTCCAAATATGAACCCACATCCAGAAGCACTGGGCACTTCCCGGATACCAGACGAGAGGCAATGTTGAGTACCAAAAGCAGCTCTGAACTTGGAACCAGGAGACCTGAGTTTGAGCCCAGCTCCACCATCAGTCTTGGTGCAAGACACCAACCCGCTTTCCTGATTAACATGATGTCATTTTTTTTTCAGCAAAATAAAGGGATAGAAACACTGTCAGCCCTTTCTTAAAGAGATGTTGTGAAGATCAAAGATAAGGTAAATGTGAAAACATGTTGTCATCTCTAAGTTACCAGGTGTGAAACACTGTTACTTATTCTATAAGACAAATAATATACCAGGCCTCACTCCCCTCACCTTCTTCAAGGTGCAATTTTTCATTCACTCAGCTCACAGAATGATGGCTAAACATCCATATTCTGGCTTAAGAGGACTCCACCACCTCTCCCTGCAGCCTCGCCCCATCTGGAGTGAGATGACTAGACAGCCCACAAACTGCTCTTGTAGGCCCAAAGAGTTGTTTTTAATTACTAGTTTCTAAATGACTGAAGAATTAGCTTAGGCATTGGAAGTCATTTAGACATTAGAACTATCTGACGTTAGAGAACATAGGTTTAAAAAGTCATGTTGGAAGTTATTGCTAAGCCACTTGGCATTTTCACTAGGAATTTTGGAAAGACTAGGGGTTCTGATTAATACAAGATCATAGGAAATGATTCTGCTACTTTGTTTCTCAAATAACGTGGCACTTCCTTTGCCTAACCTTAAACTGACTCCTTTTATAATGTAATAAAATATTAATCAGGACCACCCTCACCAGACTCATCAGAGTTTGTCTAGTGATGAAGAGCCTTAGCCTTTACATGGTATGTGGGTTGAATAAATGATCTAATGTTTTTGAAAAAATATAAAGGTAAGCACTAGACGGGGAGAAACATGAAGCATACCTTCCAAGCCTCTTATTTAGAATTTTTTAAGGAAACAGCAACTTCAGACACACTCTCTAATCTGGTGTTGAAATATGTTGGCTCCTTTATTCCTAGGATGTTCTCAATGAAAGGCCACATGGTGATCCTGTTTTAAGTGCCTTGCTTTCTTTTGGCTGCCATGGAGTTCATGAAGTTTCCAAGCTTACAGTCTGAGAGCTTAATGTACACCGATGGTGCCTGACAGGGCTTGGTGCAGCGTGCTTCAAAGCACTGTTCCCCAGACCACCAGCGTCAGAATGTTCAAGGAAGCTAGTCAAAATGCCACTGCCAGGGAGTCCAGTTTGATGGGTCAGGGGTGGGCCTAGGAATCAACATTTTTAACAAGTAAGCCACTTGATTCTGACAAACTCAAAAATTTGAGAAACTTCTAAACTACTGGTTTCTCCCAATCACATCTCTTCACACTAGCAGAATTAGTACATGATATTTACTCTGGAGATTTCTGAAAGGAAAAGCCCATCTTTGAGGGATTGACCTAGAATTTTTAACTATATTATGCACTTCAAATTTTTTAGCATATTTTACTGATTCTAAGACATACATCTTCACACATTAAAATGATTGAAGTTGGGATACAGCCATTACGATGTAATTATCATTGCTTACATATGCACATCAGAACGTGCAGGATGAGTGCCAGTCACTTGGAAAAGAATCTCAGAGACAAATAGTGGAGCTAGTTGTTAAGAAATGCTGCATTACTAATCATCTCTGTGGCCCAGGGGCCTATAATCTATCAAAAAGATATGACATCGACATGTGATTCAGAAGGACCAGATATGAATGTGGAGTCATTTAGGAATATTCTAACCAATTTACTGAATTTATATTTTTCCTCCTATGAAAAGTTCTAAATGATAGAAATCTATGTCCAAAAAAGCCTAAAAGAGTACTTTCCATAAGTATAAATAAAAATACTAGTGATAAAAAAGTACTGGAAGAATTTCACAAATTCTTCTAATTGGAAGAATTTTTTTCTTTCTCAATGGTATATAAAATAATGGCACATAATATACTGATAAAATTTTAGATTTAATAAAATACAGTATTTGTCTAAATAAAAATAGACCTGCTTTTATTTTTATTGATCCACCATCAATAGTTTACTTAGCAGCAGAATGAAGTGTTTCATCAGTCTTTAATCTTCCACTAGAACCTTATATGATGAAATCGAAGTCCCAGCTCTTGCAAGCTGCCTCATAAACATCATCCTAACCTGATCAGGTACTTCAGGGTTAGATATATGTGCTGTAAAGCCCAAGTTTAATATCCCACTCTCAGTTCAAAAGTGCACGCGTGCGCGTGCGTGCACACACACACACACACACACACAGAGCTTACATTTCTAACAGTGGATCATGAGCCTGTGTACACATCACCACTTTCAGACAGCACGCTGAGCCTGTCTCCTTTGTAAATATACTTAGGAAGTCGTCACTGAATAAAACACCAAACAATGTCTCCAAGAATGAAAGGAATCCAATGTACTTTGGGCTTTCAGCATTCAAAGTGTTCTCAAGATCAAAATTTCAACCTTCATGTGGTCTAGTCTAGGAAGGACCAAGAGTATAACAAATGGATAATTTTGGAGCATTGACCCACGCTGGGTTTCTTTTAGCATTAATGCCTTCATTTTATAAATTTAAATAATGGGACTTCAAATAAGGTCACGAATGATCACCTTTTAAGCATCCCACATCCAGACAAGAGCTTATACTGAAAGCAAGAAAATGTAGGGTATCTGATGCTACCAGGGAATATCTGGCAGGCACTGTTGAAGGCACCTGAGAGGAACCAGTTAGTAAAACTGTTGAGAAAGGGAAAACACATGTGGCACACTTGCCTTGATAAGCTCTTCCTAGTTGGTTAAAACACAGACACACACTCACGCACACACACCTCATAAACACAACAGCAGCAGCAACAAAAACAGTTAAGGCTTCACTCTGTCAAACAATCCTACATGGTGAGCTTTCAAAACTGTTCGCCTGCAATTGGAAAGCCACGGAAACCTGCTATGGGAAGACAGGCTTCTCCTCTGAGGGGTGGATACATCATCAGAGTGCTTCACATTCAGTTAGGAGCATTCAAAACTTCAAAACACAAAGTACAGCTTCCCTCCACATACAGTCCCACTGCCAGGGCAACTAGAATAAACAGGTAATCAAAGACCTTTAGTACCTGAAAAGAGGAGAAAGGGGTTGAAGCAATAAATGTGACCCCAGAAAGTGTCTCAAGACCTAAATACACCAGAGCTTAGAGCTAGAGAAAGTCTGATTTAAGAAGTGTTTCCAGGTAAGTTGTTTATTCAACTGCCAAAGAAGTCAGAGTTAAGAAACAGTTAATAACTTGGGGTTTTATACTTTATTTTTAACTAAATATTTTTTAAAACTTCTGTTTTTAATCTTGACCTGTAGTAATTATACAACACTAGTATTTACAGTTGAGTAAGTATTTCTCGTCATTGAAAACAAAAATGACCAGATTGTAGGCAAATGTGTCCACAGATGATGACAAATGTGACCTGGGCTGAGCCTGCTCCCCCTCTTTTCTCCATCCATCAAAACACTTCACCCCTCAAGGCAGAAATGTCTGGGTTTGTATGATGCCCCCGCTGAGCTCCTCCAGGCCAGAATGGACCCCTCACCCAACATGGCATCTCGGCACTCCGAACACAATTCTTGACGTGCAGGGGGCCCTCTAGTTCCGGTGAGCGGGAACCATTTTATGATCATTGTCGTGATCTTCACGATGCTTCCCTCAGGTCCTGAACATCCAAGGGGCCTGAGAAATGGCATAGGCTCTAAAAAGAAATAAGCAAACTTCAGGGACAGCCTCACAAACTCCAACCCTCACGTGACAGTGACTAAGACAGCCGTCCCCAGCCCCCAGCATCCTCCCACCCTGCCGAGTTCTCAGGCAGCCGTGGTTGCAGGCATGCTCTTTTCACTTCACCCTCTTCTGAAGTTAAAACGCTAGAAACAGCTCCAGCATTACATCATGAGTGCAAAAGAGTTTATCAGATCACTTTCCTTTCTGCCCCCACCAACCCCTCCTGCCGCACGCCTACCACTCCCCCATGACTCCCAGCTCCACTGTTAGGAATTAAAGGGAGGTAGAAGCAGCAGATTTATTTTGCTATGTAGAGCAGTGCCTAAAAAAGTATGACTTGGGGTCAGATCACTTGAATTTGAATCCTGAGTCCACAACTTTTTAACAGAGCAAATTGAGCACATTTGAAATCTCTAAGTCTTGATTTCCCCAGATGCAAACACACAAGAATACCTACTTCCTAGGGTTAAACTGACACACCCAGCCAGCGCATGGTAAGTAGTGAGCTCTCAAAATATACTGAGACCTTGGGCTGGACCTCCACCAGATGCCCCTTCCTGCCCCAGCTCTCCGTGACCCTGTGATTTCTGGTCTCCTCAGAGCACCCAAGTGGATGTACACAGTGGAAAAAGAAGGGATACAGAAAGTCTCCAGGAGGTTACAGAAGCTCAGGTTGTGTCTCCACCCACTAAACACTTTGATTCCATTACTTATTGGGAGGGTGGGGTAGATGAATCTTGATTTATACAATAAAAAGTCAATTTAAACCCAAATTGTTAAAGTGGTTTATTTTTATAGACACGACCTCATGCATGTGGAAAGAGCCCTCAGCATTGGTCCAGGGATCTGGGGACCCTGGGGTCTGCATAATCCAGCCTCAAGGCTGAAGGTCAAGGTAGCCAGGAGTGGGCCTTATTTATTATAATCCAACAGTTTCCAAGGCAGTGAAACAACAAGACCTGGAATAAGATGAGTCACATGGACTCACAGGATCAGAGAAGTCACGGAGGATCAAAGAACAGATGAACCTTCCAGCTCACTGCCCCTCTGAAACCAAAAGATGCGTTTCGCAGGGCTCACTATAATCTGTTCCAACTAATTTTCAGGGATTGAGTCTAGAGGAAGAGTCAGCAGGAGATTTTGTTGCTATAGCCACTTGGATCCCTGACACAGTGGGCTTCAGTGGAACAGTAAAAAGCCAATTTCTCACAATACCCTCCCCCAAACAAAATGAATGGAAGTCAAAACCTCACTTATGCTGAAGGGATTAAAGACATAACTGAATAACTTGCAAAGAGATCAGAAATAAATACGGAGATAACTGAGCAACTTGCAATGCACTGCAAATAAATATTACTAATATATTCAAGGGCACTTGTACAACTGTTTTGTAATGGACACATCTATTTTGCTTTTCCTGTTGAATTCTTTGTCCTATTATGATGTCTGCCCATCAGCCACCAGTGAGGTGTCACAGTAACGTCACACTTGCTAGACACAACTTTCAAGATGCAGCCCACTGACCATCTCCTTTTGCAAAGCAATGTAGATGAGTACTGTACAGTCATCCTGGCCTCATAAGCTGACATGCAGTTGGTTAAACGAGATTTTGGCTGGAATTCTGGGGAACTAGGGGACTCTCCAAATCTGCTGTGGGAGCCTTGCTGCCACCCACACTATGTTGGTTCCTGCCTGGGTTTCTTGTAAACAATGGAAACTGGCAAAGCTGTACACATGCACCAGATCTGACAGAGCAGAGTTCACTGGGGAGATGGGGATGGTTTCCCCATGACCCATCCTAGAGCAGTGCACCGAGAGCCAAACAGAGCTAGACTTTGGGCTGCATGATTAGGAAGCACCAGCTCCTTACCTGCTGTGATCAGAGACTGGACACAAGAGTGACATGTCATGTCAGTACCTTAGCTCCAGCCCTGTCCCACCAGCTTGGACATTCATGCCTGGGAGAGACTGGTCTTTCCTGGCATTATGGGGGCTTCAGGCTCTAGGATGCCACAAGCTAACTACAGAATTCCCCTCTAAGTGTTCATGGTGTTCACTAGCACCTCTCCTGGCATGATCAGAGACTGACGGGGACTGAATGCTTTAAGCACTGGGGCACCAGGTTTCCACGGAAAGAGGCCACCTCTTTTCTGGGGAAGCCAACCTGCTCACCTCTAACAAATGAACTCTTACCTCTAGCAGGTGTACTCTGCTTTATATAGTCACATGCCTGCTATGCATGCTGCCCACCTGGGCCCTGTCTATGACCAGACAAAGGAAGAATTTGGCGTTTCCCGTCAGAGCACAAAGGACAGATTTCTAGGTGCTGTGTGGTTTTTCGCCACTCGTCCCACCCACCCCAAATCAGTCTCTGCCCTTTCCTGCCTGCTCCATGCCCTCTGTGGACTACGGTACCCCGGCTCCCTTGCCCTTTGACTTCTGGTTGGGCTTGGCCTATGGGAGGCACCTACAGAGGATCAGAAGAGGAGAGAGGAGCCGTGGCATTTCTTCCCTCCTCCTTGCCTGCTCTGGCCTGCGTCTGCGGTGGAAGCTGCATCCCTCCAGGCCCACGGCTCCTGTTGGGCGTGCTCTCCACTGCTCGGCTCTCACTGGGTCCTGAGGAGCAGCAATGGCTCCTGAGCTTGCATTTCCCTGGGGCCCTTTACCTTGCCTGCACCTCTGTGAGTTGTCCCTTCATTAAAGTCTCTCCATTTGAATCACTTGGGTCAGATTCTATTTCCTGACAGAACCTGACTGAAACAGGTATCTTTCAGCAATAACATCCTGTGATTCTAACACTTGTAGCCCAAGCAGACGCTTTGTTGAAACAACATCCTGAAAGAAGTACATTGTGGGTACCAGAATTATGACTTCCAACTCAGGTGGGTTTTGTTCTGTCCCATGAGTAAGTAACCCTACCTGGCTATTTCTTTACCTATAGACTTTAGGCTATAAAAAGGATGTATCTCATTATATCAAGTTTACTAAACAGTTACCTTTAAAAGCATATAATATATATATATATATATGAACATATATATACATACTAAAATAGTATTACTGGTGAGAGTTCAGGTAAAAACATTGTGTTCACTAATGAACTGGATAAAACAGAATAATCCCTGTGGTAGACTTGTCTGAATTGTCCCTTGTCTCTTACTTGCACTGTCCGCATTCTGATGACCCTTCTGTGTACGTTCCATGTTGATTTTGTTTTGTGTCCAGGGCTTGATTCGTGGTCTGTAAAGAGAATTTCAGCAGGGACTAATCCTTCATTGCTAAATTGCTATGGAGTCTTGGCTTCGCTCTGACACACTTGGCAAAATGCTGGCTGCCTACTTCTTTTATTCCTTGTTTTCCCATCGGAAGAGTAACCTTTATTTAATAAGTTTAAAATATAGCTCAAGATGCCAACTATTGCCAATGGTTATTATTACTACTTTAAAACTTGAGAATGAAGAGACTTTCCCCAGGAAATTATTTTTAAATAAAATACAGGTTTACCATATGTTGGTTTTTGACCCAGAGATTTTACATCAATTTTCCTGACCATTTTCCCCAAGAGGATTGGCCACTTGGATGCACACAATCTTTCTCATCACCCGTCTCTTCTCTCTCTGTATCTCTTCTGACACTTTCACAGAACAACGATGTGAGAATAAAAGCCTGAAGAATGAACAGTGAACAGTGTTCTTGATGTCTGGGATGGAAAGCTGATAGGTCTACTAGGAGAGTTTTCCTTCTTCCCTGAACTATGAATTATTAAAAGTCTCCTCATCATATAGAACACCTTGCACTTTGATTTAGATCCCACAACAAGCATCCTTGACTTTGGTTTGGGTTGGTTTCTTTGCATGTTGTCAGCTGGGGCTGCAACCTGCTGGCTTGGATCCTGTCACTTTTCTAAGACTTCTGAATGTATGAGACTTTGTTCTTACAGCAGGTGTCTGAGAGTAACACAAGGGAAGCACCACTTAGAGAAGGACCTTCTTTCCTAACACCGGGCTACCCCACTGCCCAGCTTCCTATACCCTTGGTACATAGGACCTGGAAATGGCTTGTGTGTGTGTGTGTGTGTGTGTGTGTGTGTGTGTGTGTGTTGGCGCCATCTGTGAACCAGAAACCCACGCTGTTCCTGGAGCCCTCACCCTTTGTGTTCTTTGCTCCTTCATAGGGATATTTAAGTGAGTAAAGCACTCTCTGATTGAAGTCCAAACTTTAAAATATTTCTCTGGCCACTTCCCACACGAATATTTCTCTTCCCACTTACCCACATGGGCAGAAATACATGTGCGTTAGCATTTGTAGTGTGACTGTTTTAAACATCCCCCTGGCAGCAGCAGTTCAGGAACTTCTGGCTTTTCAATTACCCAACAATATGCAAAAAAAAAAAAAAAAAAGTCATTCCTGGAGCCAGCCTGTTATGTACCCAGAGTAGGTGATGCCTATGTGATGTGACTTAATCGGAACAAAGAATATTCTCTACCCAAACTGTCTCCATCCCTGAATCCATACCTGACAGCTCATCATTAGAGATGCTTCTTCTGAATATTTAGAGGTTTTTTAAAAATTATTTAAGAAACATTAAATAAAATGAGAATACACTGTAAAGTAGCAACACCTTAAAATATTCTTGAGCTATGAGATGTTGGTGGGTATTTGCTGACAATAAATGCTTGCAGATGAGGACTGTTAAGAGAAGGAGGAATTCTGAGAGTGGAGATGAAAGAGTCCCCACGGTGAGTTTTACCTGCTTCAGAATGTGGTCTTGACCAGTTCTGATAATTCTGGTTTTTGCCAAATTTTAGAAAGCATGGAGAGGACCAAAAGACACATTTTCAAACTTCATTTTGTTTATTAAGGGAGAAATGAGCAGAAAAGGATTTTGAAACATGTTCTTTCCTGTTGACACATGTTCAAAGAATGTCTGGAGGAAATAATAAATTAAAAGACAGACTGATTCAACTACTGGCATCATATCACTTACAATGTAATATGGTTGCTATCTTGAACATGAGGAAAAAGAAAGAGAAGCTTCCCAACGTTATAATTTTGTTGATGGAGACAATGAAAATCTTAATTTAAAATCTATTTTATGTTTATGTTTTGATTTTATCATTGTGAATTCCCTTGGAGACATTTACTCAAAATGGTTCTATTATATTCCTCGTTCCTGATACTACTGGTGTGAAGAGTACGGGAGGTGGGAGGAGGGTGCAAAAGCTTTAATATTTCAAATATAGAATTAACAACTATAAGTGTTCACCTATGAATATTCCTCCTTATAATTCAAATTTTGAATCTTCCTCCTAGAGAGTCAGGAAAGGTAGAAGGTGGGTAATGAGGTCTAAAATCTTGACTAAACACATTATTTGGCATACTCCACTGTCCATCCTTTTACTCACTCAGCAAATCTACAGAATGTGCAGTGCAATCTGTGGGGAACTGAACAGGATATTAAGGTAGAAATTTACTTCTGCCCATTCCCACCTTGCTAATGGAACCCCTATTTTTTCAAGTCTCTATTCTTCATCAAAGATGATCCAAATCCCAGCTTGGGAGATGTGTCTAAGCCAGTCCGATGGAAAATCCCTTGGTTTGGAGAAGGCATGGGATCTTGTTCTGTCTAACTACATGTGGGAGTGGAGAGGTGTCATCATGCTTCTAGAAAAGATGTGAGATCGTAAAATACACTTACAGGAAGAGCTGTGTACTTTAACCTTCCCTTTAACCTTGTAGAAGCCAGATGTGACACCTGGGACCATGAGGTTAGTGAACATGAGGACTGAGGATGCACACCTGAGTCCTGATAGTAACACTGAGCCACTGGATTCATCAGCCCTGGTGCCCCGCTACCCCTGAGCTTCTTGTCACATGAGAAAGTGAATGTCCTTGTTGTTTAAGTCCCTCTGGGTTGAGTTTTCTATTACTCACAGCTGAAAGCATTCCTTGCAGGTACAAAGTGCATAAACACAGTCCTCAAGAAGTTGACAGGGCTTCCCTGGTGGCGCAGTGGTTGAGAGTCCGCCTGCCCATGCAGGGGACGCGGGTTCGTGCCCCGGACCGGGAAGATCCCACATGCCGCGGAGCGGCTGGGCCCGTGAGCCATGGCCGCTGGGCCTGCGCGTCCGGAGCCTGTGCCCCGCAACGGGAGAGGCCACAACAGTGAGAGGCCCGCATACCGCAAAAAAAAAAAAAAAAAAAAAGAAGTTGACAATCTCGGAGATGAATAGACTGAATAAAATAAACACATAATAACATCTATGAAGATGTTAACTATTACTTCTAAGGGTTCCTCTTGCTTTGGGAAAAGGGAAAAAGCACCTCCACCTGCAATGATTAGGAGATATTTCATGGAGAAGGTGGCACTTCCTATAGCACTTGAATAATAAGGTAAGTGCTTGGATGGCCTAGAGGTGGTGAATAGAAAATAATCTATTCCCTCTTGAGAGTAAGGAGGCTAGAGAGTAGAAGAAAAAGTTGTTGGAGCAATATTATGAAGAGAGGTCAAAGTGGAAAATCGGAAACTGTACACAGGTTTCCCACCATGAGGTCTAAGGAATCCATGTCCCTTGATATGCTCTGTGAAAATAAATGTTCTTTAGTCCAACAAGTCTGAGACACTGAGCATACTATATCCCTACGTATCCTCTTGGGTATTAACAATACACATTAGCATTTAAAGGCTCTGAGAAGTCCTGAAGACTAGAGCTACATTTAACTTTGTTTAATTGCTTTGGAACAGGCTGGGCTTAAGAGAATAGAAGAGACTCATAGAGAGAATTTGGAGAACAGAAAGAGGATGTGGCAGTAAAGAGACAAATAGTGATTGAAGTGGTAAAAAAATGTCAGAACAGAGAGTATGACAGGAGTCAGGGGCAGAGGATGCTTCAAGGAAAAACTGGTCAGCAGAAAGAAAAGATGCAGATAAATCAACAAGAATGAGTATTGAGAACAGCCCACAAGTTTCACTGATAGCGTGTTTTAGCAGTGAGAAATGAAAACAATTTGTTGGGATGACAAGAGAGCAAGAAATTGATTATGAAAGAAAGAACTCTGATTAGGAAAGGAAAGGAAGGATAAACTGAGGATCAAACATGTTCAGGTGAATATCTTTCATGAATAGATAGGTCTGTGTGCTTGCATACAAAATTAATGTAGAGATGGTTGGATGGATAGATGGATGGATGGATGGATAGATGGATGGATGGATGGATGGATGGATGGATGGATGGATGGATGGATGGATATTGAAGGATTGAGCTAGTGGAGATGTAGAAATTTAAGTTGCTTTATAAAGAAATAAAGACCCTGGGAGATGAAGAGAAGAATAGAGGTGTCCCTCTGTGGAGGTGTTCCCGCTTGGCCAGGAAGAAAAGATGAGTAGTTAAATAAAAAGAGAGTGTTCACCTTCAACGTCTGAAGTAGAAGGTGAAGTGATGGAGGGAAAGGGGGGCTTGGGAAAGACAGAGTCTGGAAAGGCTATTGTGGCCAGTGATCTAGAGAATGAAGGAGATAAGTGAGAGGATTTCTAGAGTACAATGAACTCTCTACTCTTGAGCTGGTGGGCTAGCCCACTAGGGTACTGTGATTTTCTGCAGCAGAATTCTTAACCTAGAATCTGAGAAAGCAAACGGGAAAGGAGATGTAGGGTTGGGCAGTTCCACAGTAGAAGGTTAAGGAGGCATGATACCTGGAGTTGATAGGTGGGCCTTGTTTGGGTTTTTTTTGTTTGTTTGTTTGTTTTGGCCATGCCCTGAGGCATGCGGGATCTTAGTTCTGCAACCATGGATCAAACCCATGCCCCCTGCAGTGGAAGTACAGAGTCCTAACCATTGGACCACCAGGGAATTCCAGATAGGTGGGCCTTGTTAACATGACCATCTTGTTCAGACTGAAAAGAGGTCAGATGTGTCCAGAAGAAAGCTAGTGGACGTGGGTAAATTGCAAGAAGACCAGTGATCTGAAATTCTGGTGAGAAGAGAAAATATGTGTTTGGATTTTGGAGAGAAGTAGAGGTGAATTAAGGAAGTTGTGAAAGGAAAGAGGATTTACAGAGTTCAAGATCTAAAAGAAAAAAGCACGATCATTACATTGCTGCCAAAACCCATTCACTGACTTGTCAACCAACAATGTGAATGTAGTAGATTATGCTTTTGTTGATTTATATCTTCTCAGCTTGGTGGTCTTTTTATCAGCACTTGCTATAGTTTTGCCATTAGTGCATCAAACTTTTACTTACTAAGACTTGCAAAAATGTGCTTTATTTTCTCTCCTAAAATCATCAATATTTTTTAAAAATATTATGTATATGCTAGCTTCCTTAAAAGGAAATTTAACTAAAGCATTATTTTGTTTATACTTATACTGATTTGTTCATTAGCAAGCTCATTTATTATTACTCCTATTTTCTTTGATGTAGTCGTAAGATCTCTTCACATACTAAAGATATTATCTTTGGGGGGAATGTTTTATCATATGTCTTTGGATATTGCCTCTGGTGTTTTTTGCCTTACAAATGTCAAAGTTTTATATACTCTTATGTATTGGTTTCCTTTATGTCTTCCTCTCTCAAACATTGCTTTTAACTTACCATTTCATTTAATGTTTATAATGGTTTCACTTTTTTCATAGAAAATCTTTGATCCACCTGGAATTTATTTGTGACAAAGAGTACGATAGGGATTTAGGGATCAGTGGGTGTGGGGCAGGGGAATGTGCAAATGTGTATATGTGTATGTGTGTGTGTGTGTGTTGTTTGGTTAATCATTCGCCTTTGGGAAAAGTATTTCTATCACACTTAGAACTGTGTGAAAATTCCTACTTGAATTCATTGTAAATGAAAAATTAAGGAATACTGAATCAATTGATTTATTGAGTTCCAGCTTGGCTACAGCATTTACTGTGTTTCCTTTATGAATGAATCTGACCATCCTCTCTGAAATAACTACTAGTTTTCCTGCTTTATTTTATGAAACCAATCTGATTCATTTAAACAACTTAATTGCTTTCAATGTGAAAAGATTATTCCTTTTAACAGATGTGTTTCTATTTTAAAAAAGATGATATATTTGGCTTGGGACACATCACAGTATCTGAGATGTTCAACTATAAATGGAAGTGTTTCATTGTAAGGCCTCCCATCCTCCATTGATTGTTTTCTTCTTTCCTTCCTCTGCAATATTTATTTATTTCCTTCCTTTCCCTTCCTGCTTCCACATTTCTTCTGGTTTCTATCACCAAGTTCTTTCCCTGACATCTTTCCCTTGACTACATATGGACCCCAGTTTTCTTCCCAAAGCCCCACCAGGTTCATGCAAGTCCTCAATTCCTCTGTGCAAGGCCAGTGGCCCTACAAGTCTGCTGCTGGGAGATAGATCAGGGCTACAAACCTTCCTTTGGCAGTCATCCCTGTTGAAAGGGTTTTCACATGTGTAAATCTTTTAGGACAAACACTGCAGACAGTGTGAGTGATTATGTCCAGTGACATCACAGGACCACACCATGTGGGACTTTCCCTCCCATAACATTTCAACTCAGTGGAAATGAACATCAAAAGCCACCCTGAAGAAGAAAAGAAAAAGAAGAGGTGTCACAAAAGGGCAGCTTGAGGCCTGGAGAAAAAGTTGAGATTAAGACAGTATCTGGCCAGGCAGCCAGCTCCAGGTGTACTGGGAAATCCCCATCTGCCAAATTCTCAAGCTGTTTTCGTGTGGTTATTCCTTATGCCAAGATACCGTCCATACTTACCCATTGTACCTCTCATTCACTGCAGTTATTTCATAGTTGACTTGGAGAGGAGTAAAGGAGGAGGAGGTTAAAGGACTATTGTGTTACTTAACTCAATAGTGGTGAATAGGAAACATACTCATATTTAATAAAGGAAGATAATTAATACGCAAAATATGTTCTGATTAAAAGGCAGAGAAATATAAAACAAATTTCCCTCCATCCTACTTTAATCACCATCATCATTCCACCAAAGGGAGATCATGGAGCAGTTCTCTGAAGTATTTAAAATGAAGTAGCTTAGGAAAAGACAGGGCTCCATATGCTCCATCGCAGCTTACCCAGTTTCTCTACACTGAGGTTAAGTCCAAAGCTTCAGGTCTGAGTCAAGGGATACTTTGCTTTCCTTTGCAGTTGTTCTCAATCTCATCCATTTTATGGAATCTCATGGAAGGAATGGCTATAATCTGAAGTAGGATTTGTCTTCTGGGCACCTTTGGACATAATGTCATCATACAGCACCCCAATAACCCTCCCTACTCCAATTTTCAAAGCTGCCATAGTTTCATCATAATTCTTAGCAGATGCATGTATCAGATTAGCTAAATCATTACTGGACAGAAACCAAGGCCCAGAGGGTGGTGGTCATAAAGGAAGGACCCAGTAGAATTCTGCCAAATCCTGATCTCAAGTGCCTGGTGCAGGACAGCCATGGGAGTCTTGGAAACCTTGGTGTTGGAAAACTTTCCAAAGGAGGTCAAAAGGGAAGAAATGGGAAGGGCTTGAAATAGACATGCTTTGCATTTGTGTCTACAGAGCAGTACTCAAACTACCCATGGGGTAGACCAGGTACGTTTTGAAATTTTGTTTGTTCGTTCATTTGTTTGGTTTTTGTTTCAATTCATTGTGGACTGATACTTTTATACAATAAAACACAGATGAGTAGGAAAATTAAATTTAAAAAGGCATACAAAATGCATGCCTTATTATATGATTAGGTTGGACAGACATTAAATTACATTTCATTAAATAAAGTAAATTAGTACAGAGTCATGATAAATGACTGTAACAGCCTCTAAACTCTTTCTCTCAACTTCTGTCCTCATCTTGCCCTAGATGGGTAATAAGCAGGTCACACACCGGCACAGGTCTGGTAGCCATCCTTTGAGTGACAAGGCTTTAGAGGGCGTGGCTAATGAATGTGATGGAAGCCCAAGGGAGAGAACCACATGTGGCCTTTGGAGCTTCCAGACAACTGCTCTGTATGGGTCTCTCGAAACACAGAAGGGTCGAGAGACAGTAGGGATGGAGGAAAACAAAAACCCGGAGCTCAAAATCAGCATCGCCAAGAACAGCTAATAGGGACAGCTGAACACAACACAGCAAAGGAGAACCTCAAGGCCCCTGACCTGTGAACTGGTCCCGCTCGGAGCACCGCCTCACACTTGCTCAGCCCAGCACAGCTGCTACAAAATTCATCCAAAGCAAACACGGCTCTCCCCGCAGCAGACTCAACAGAACAAAAATCGACATCAAGAAATAAATTAGATGGTGGAGCTCATCATGTTACACAGCTCACTGTTCTCAAATCCAGGATCCTGAATGTTATAACAAATGATGCTATTAACCCCCGCATCAGTTTAAAGCCCAAACCAAATAACTCCTTACTATAAACCAACATGATTCTCAGAATTTTCCAGGACAGCTACAAGAAAGAGTTATGAGACCGTCCGGGAAAAAAAGCCAAAAATTCTAAAGAAAAAAAAAATCCTCCCAATTGAATTAAATCTCACCATGTCTAATTGCAGTGTATATGGCTAAATCCTTTTTCCCTCTGCACAGGCAGCTTGCCTCTTAGAGCATCTAAGCCCCAGAACTTGTCAAAGTAGGGCAGGCATGTGGTCAGTTTGAAAGCCACATGGACCCTGGAGCCAGCACCTAAGGGTTTAAGAACTGATCTGCCACCTGCTAGGTCAGTAATCTCCAGCAAGTCTTTATCCACAAAACAAGACTAATGACAGCCACCTCCCAGGAAATAGAGTTGAAAATGCCTAGCAATTTGTAAAAATCTATGTGGATACTAGTCCTTACTACACAGAAATAAGCAGCTGAGAGATTTTTTAACCATGCCCCCCTGCCACCCCGGCAAAAATGAAGCTCTGTCTTTTACACAGTTCATTTCTTCCTCACAGCTCAAATCACTTCCAAATGTCACACATTATCTTTCTTATGTTCCCAACATCACTGCAATACAGTGGGGAGCTGGCATCATCAAGCCCACTTTACAGCTTGCAGAAGTGGCACATGAGGAATCCATCAAGGCACACCAACAGTGACAACAATGACTTGCAAAGTAACGAGGACCTTTGGCTGGAAATAATAAATCTGCTTTAAGTTTGTGGCTTTTCTTAATCCGGCTCCTCCTTGTCTCACCCACAGGTCGATGAGACAGGAAGTCACTACTCTGCATTGGTTTTGTTAATTCTTCTTATTTACCATGCAGGAGAGCTTTACTGTTGCTGCATCCTGGTAAAGTGCAAACAGGATACTTCTCAAATTCTGTGCTCCGGTGGTATATTTATTAACATACAAGTTATTTCAGATCAGGCAAATGATTTGGTCCGGCTTGTATGCTGTGTAACCTTAGGCAAATTACGTAGCCTCTCTGAACCCATTTCTTCAGTTGTAACATAAAAATAGTAGTTTGTCCTGCCTTTCTCACAGACATAAGACATGAAAACATATAAATGATCATGTAAAGAGAATTTTGGAAATAATTTAAGACACATTAAATTATAATGTAGAATATACAAGTATAATATTGTTTTTTATTATTCCCACTGTCTTATGCTAGAGAGCAATTTAGTAGGAGTCTTTCGCAATCTGCCAAGAAAAATAGCTCTGTATTTCAATTCTCCTTTATAAAAAAAATAAAAGATAGGACACACATATCTTAGAAAAAGGAAAATAAGGTCTGTTAATTCAAGGTAAATTTTGGTCAGTGTTTCTGCAAAGCGATTGGGGTCATGCATGGTGCCTGACTTGTCTATCCATACTCATTTTATAACATTTGCACTATTGATCAGCACCCAGCACAAACAGAATCTCGTAGAATCTTAAGTCGAATACCTTTTGTAGTGAAGGAGAAAGTACAGTAGAAAGCCTGGCAATGTGTTTCATCTGTTCCTGGGGAGAGTGACAAAGTGCAGTCCTTGATTTTTAAAAGATATTATTAAGGCCCTGGATAAACACATGGTCATTTTCAATTAAAAATGAGTAAAAGAGACACTCCGAATTAGATATATGTTGCCAATATTCCCCTTTAATAACATTATTAAATCTTCCAAAAATGTAATGAAAATTTAACCAAATTTGGTCAAATTTAGAGAAAATGGCATGACTACGAATAAATTTGCTACAAAACATATGGGTTTCTCTGGATGATGTTCAGGCTTTAGCTAAGCCTTATTGTAAAGCAGCCGTGATCTGTGCAAGGTTCCACGTCTCTCTACATAATAAATCTATGTCCAAATGAAAAATAGAGAGAAACTAAATATGATAGGCATCGTTTTCTGCCAGGAAAAATAGTAAGTATTACTTTAGAGCAATGAACATCTTTGAACTTCATTAAGTTCTTATGGCTTGCATATTTTTTATTCTCTCACCATTTATAACACGAATACTTATATAGATATTGAAAATGGTTAACTACAGAAATGAGTACTTTATGACACACATACCTTGCTCTAAAAAGTGCTAAAAGCACAATTCCGAAACTCCCCAAACTGATATATACCTTTAATCTTAGGTGTGAAAAACTTTACCTCTAGAACACTTGTGGTGAGAAAGTTAAATTTGCAAAATCGAAACTCAGTCTTCACACTCTTCTTCCTTCACCAATACAGTCACAATATTTCATCTGGGCTTCTTAAATCTAAGCCATTGAAATGACTAAGTTTTCTTCTTTTTTTCTATGTTTCCTAATAGCCGGGACTTACATGACTCCAGAGTGTAAGTATCTCCCATACCTGCCACATGTGAGAATTAAATGATTTTCTAGTGATTGTATTGTTACATTATAAATGAAAATAATTTTTACCTCTATGTAGCTCCCTCTAAATGTAATGTATTATCCAGTTGTTCATCAGTAAAATTATAATAACTATTAGGTGACTGAAAGATTTTTTTAATCTTTGAAAAATGATATAATGACTGTCAAAAGAAGAATTACATGAAATAATCTGCTTAGATCTTTTGCATTAAATCTTTTGGTTTTCTTTTGGAGGTTTCAACATGGAGATTATCGGTGGGAGAGAAGCGTCACCTCATTCCAGGCCATTTATGGCTTCCGTGCAGTATGGCGGCAATCACATTTGCGGGGGCGTGCTAATCCATCCACAGTGGGTGCTGACAGCGGCCCACTGCCACTCTCGGTGAGTAGTAGGCTTACTGTGTTTCCTCACGTTGGCTAGAAAAGAAGCTCGCCTCTCCCAGGAGAGAATTTGATCTACCCTTAGCTACTGTGATAACTGACCAACTGGTGGAGTTTATTTACCCTCTCACACATCCGCGATTCTGCCCCAAGTTCTCCTTTTCTGGGAGATCTAGGCAACCCAATAGACAAATTCAAGTCCTTCATGTAATGCCTGGGAACACAGCAACAGTTATGAAGCGGCAGTATTCCTGACCTTGTTAGGGGAAATCAGACAACCTGCGTTTGCACCCCATTTTACAAATGGGAAATAATAATAATAGTATATAACTGCTTCATGGGGTTTTGAGGATTAAATAGTATCTATTTAAATATTTTAGCATGCTTAGCACATAGTGAGCTGCAAATAAGTTGCAGCTCTTATTACTGTTATATGTATGAGGAACCTGCTTTGCTAATGGATTTTTGAGACCCCTTACCTTTACTCCTCTGCTCAATGCCCACCGCAGAGGTCTGAGGCCCACAGTTTGGGAATCACAGCTGTAAGGGGCAACAATCTTACTAGGTGAAAAAAAAAAAAGTATAGATGATTTACAAAGAAAAAGAGAGAGAGAGCTATTTTTTCTGGGATACGTAAAATGAAAGCTTTTCTAAAGACGGACTATAACCTCTCATTCTATGATTCTCTTACTTCAGCTAAAAATGTCCAAAACCCTTCTTGGGATGCCGCTACCATCACAAAAGGAAAAGCAATAGAAACCTAATTTGGCATTTGTTGTTTTGTTTGTTTGTTTCGGCTTGGGGGGTGATTTTTTTTTGTGTGTGTGTGTGTGGTACGCGGGCCTCTCACTGTTGGGGCCTCTCCCGTTGTGGAGCACAGGCTCTGGATGCGCAGGCTCAGTGGCCATGGCTTGCGGGTCCAGCCACTCCGTGGCATGTGGGATCTTCCCGGACCGGGGCACGAACCCGTGTCCCCTGCATTGGCAGGCGGACTCTCAACCACTGTGCCACCAGGGAAGCCCGGGGGCTGGTGTTTGTTTGTATGTTTCTTCCTTATGTTTCTTGCCTGAATAAGCTAAGAAAAGATGGGGCCTTCTCCTTTCCTTACAAATATGACAGCACTTCACTTAAGAACCTCTTAGCCATAATCATTTACTCTCTAGGCATCAGTTATATCTAAATGGAACAACTGAATTGACTTGCTTCCCATATTTTGGGGATTTTGCTTGGTTGCTCCATTTTAATGAGACTGTTTGAACACAAATTAGAAATTCTGAAGCCTGCAAACTGTGGGAACTTCTGTTTTATTTCTAAATAGCAAGCCACTAATTTCCAATTTAACATGGTTACTTCATTTAAGCAGGGTTCTTGCTGTCACAGAAATCACCCTTGTGTCCTCATTAGTTCTGTCTTTTCTAGGGCACTTGTCCCCTGGGGACCAGCTAAGCAGAGGGTGACTATCAATAAATGTTCATTCAATTCAGAATATGCACATCTTCAAATATGCTTGTGGTTACACATTCAAATGGATTATAACCTCCCCAGACACAGAGCTTGATTTATTATAAATGCTGAACAAATGCTGGATAGAAAAAAGGAAATAAATTGGAGGGGAGGGGATTTTTGGGATTTTGGTTTTTGCTAAGCTAAATGAACACTATGTGAAGTCCTTCACAAGCCATAAATTGCTATCCAAAGGTAAATAGTATTATTAAGTTGAATTTTAAATTTTGTCAAGTGAACTTGACTCAGTAGAAATAGATTCCCAAATTGAAAAATTCGGAAAAAGAGGTCTTGGAATTAAAAAAAAAAAAAAAAAAAACTATTGCTAAATATTATTTTAAATGGCTGTAGTTTAAAGAACTGCAGAATATGTGGATCAGATTTCCTCCACAGGACACTTGGGTGTAAAAATATAGGCAGATTGGTGCTTAGAAAAACATTAAGCTTTGTGAAATCCAAAATATTTATGAAATAGTTCAATGGTGGCTTCCCACAAATGGACTCCCAAGTATCCTACGAGAATAGCTTACTAACTCCAGGCCCCTCTCTCAGCAAAATGGTGAAGGGGGCCAAATCTGGGGTGTTCCCTTCTCACTACCCATCCACACTAAGTTCCTCACTTAGTCTCTTGGCCCCTTTATTAGTTGCCATGCCAATTACAAAAGGAAACCAGTAAAAAATCCTCTTGTATAACATTTTCAGCATTTCAATTTATCAGAAGCAAAACTCTCACCAACTCTTGTCCACTGTCTTCCCTAGTCTCCTCCAATGCCTTCTCCCACTGAACACTCCCCCATCCTTTCACCTGCCTAGCCAGTGAATAGATGGAACCTCCTCGCTCCAACCCAGCCCCTTCCACATGGCCTCACTCCATCCCAAATCACTCAAGGCTCCCAGAGTAGAATGGTTACCAATCCAGACCCCAGGTTCAAACAAAAGAAGCTTTAATCCCCCCTGCATTTGCATCCCAGAGCCTCCGCTTGATATTGGTGGGACTTTCTCAAGTTCGTCAATTTATCTGATCATCAATTCCCTCATCTGCAAAATGGGGATAATCTTAATACCTCCTCCACAGGGCTGTTGTGAGGTTTAAATGAGGGAAAATATGTAAAATGCTTAGCACAAAACCTGGCACACTACAGTAACCTAATAAATGTCATCTAATGTTATATTAATATCTGTACCTTCCATGGTAATCACTGAGGAACAAATATCATGGTCCAGTCGTGTTGATGGGATAAAACCATGACAGCCCATCTCTGACAGCCAGGTAGTTCCCTCCTCTCTTAGGCAAGAGAATTCCAAAAATAGGGACCCTACCTTCACTAACACACCCAGAGGAATGGGTCTAAGCAGAAACACTGCTCAGTGCCAAAGCAGAGTGGCAGAGGAAATAAGAGGCTTGAAGGGGCTTGGCACGGGGCTTATAGAGGTGCCATGCAGCCAGACACCTCCAGATGATTCTGACGCAGGTGGTCCAAAGGCCACCTGTGGAGAAACACTGCGCTGTGCAAAAGAGACACTAGTATTGGCACTTCTCCTCGGTGGTTATTCATACCTGGATTTAGGTAAGGAGGTGGGATCCTAGAACTCAGGTAATTCCAGGTATCCTGTGGGCAGAAAAAAATTGACCACTGTAGTACAGATTACAGTTGAAGTATATCTAGAAATGGAAAGTTCAGAAAACAGTCATGGTCTGCTTGGGTTGTTTTGGGTATTCATATGTCCCAGTGGAGATAAAAATAACTAAAACACTTCAAAGCCATTAACAAATCAAGGAAATTGGTAAAAGATGAAGGAAAAACAGACATTTTCTCAGCACCCTTTCCCTACTCAGAATTCATCTTCCACGTCCTGCATTTGTATCTCCCAGCCTTCCTGTGTTAGTTATTTATGTATGTATCCATCTTTTCTATTATATCAGTAATCCCAGGGATTTTGTATCATCCTTCCCCTCCAAAGCTTTGGGTTTAGTGAGTATGCTGAATTTGGGTTTGAATCAATCCTGAGAAATCCAATCTACATCCTTTGAGAAATTTCATCCCCATCCTGATTTTGCAATAGACAAACTTTTCAACAAATAGAGCTGAAATTCCCAAAATAAACCAGAATAAACTCTTTTGGTAGAAACCAAAAAACGGTAATTCGCAGCAGTCACAGCCTTGCCATACGCAAACCCACCCCAGCATAGCCATATACTGGCTCCCCAAACCTAAAACAACCTCTTATTCCTTTTTCCGTATGTTTCTGTGCTCTTTTTAATTTTTATTAATCTTTATTCATATGTATATATGTGTGTTTATTGGGTATGTGTGCTTTTATTGTAATCTGCCCTGACTCTTTTCCACATGACAATGAAATAGTTACATGTAAACAAATATAATTCCTTTTATCACCTTTCTTGTTCCAAAAAAGGATTTGAAGTCATTTCCTGAGAACACACATTAAAATGGGATATTTTTGTAGTATGCAAATGGCTCCAAGGTGTTGTCAAGATCTCAAAAAAAAATTTATATATTTCATAACTAGATATAAATATAATTTTATTCAACATACAGTAAATCAGATCAACTGTTGAAATACTGGTACTAAAATTGTATATGACTAGAGATTTAAAAAAAAAAAACTGTTGTTTCTTCATCTGACTCACCAGTTTTTATCCCCTAGATCTCCACAATGGAATTACCAATGACTACTAACTCTAAAGTGTCTTAATTTCAAATGATTTTTCACCTTGAGGAAAGTTTTCCCTTCTTGTCTAAATCATCTTTCTAACTGAGGGGACAGAACATATGAGTATAGTTGAAAGCCATCTAATGGACTTTACTTCTCCATATTGCCCTGAGATGAGGTTTAGACATACCAGATTAGCAAGTGTAGAGTTGTGCCTTTTTACCTTTTAGTTATTAAAACACTTAACATTGGGAAGATGAAAAATTTCTGGATATTGATGGTGGTGGTGATGGATGAACAGCAATGTGAATGTATTTAATGCTTCAGAACCATTTAAAAACGGTTAAAGTTATAAATTTCATGTTATGTATATTTTACCTGAATAAAAAAAACTTAGCAATGGTGGATATAAATCACAACCCACAAACTCGAGAAATATAATTTCCTTTATTTTTATATAAATTAACACGACTTTATTGTAAACTTGATCTCAGTCACTTAGGATTTCACTCCTTTTTCCCCACAGTAGGGTACAAGTCCTGATAGTCTTTTGCAAGGCTGGGGAATTGGAGTGGGATGGGTTTGGCCCTTGTTATCATCCATTTGTGATTGGGTCCACTGACACCTCTGTCACTCCACCTAATCCTACACAGGCTGGAGCTGGTCCTTATTCCTGTAGGTATATGGCCTCCTCCACCATTTCTACTCCTCACTGGAAGATTTGAGAATCATTCTGTGGTGTCTATTCTCTTTGCTTTTTTTAGGTTTGCCAAAGGCCAGTCTTCCAGAGTGGTTTTAGGAGCACACTCTCTCTCAAAGAATGAGGCCTCCAAACAAACATTTGAGATTAAAAGATTCATACGATTCCCAGGATTTACATCAGATCCTAAATCAAATGATATTATGCTGGTTGAGGTATGTAGCATTGCATTCCTTCAGTTTCTCCAACATTCTTATACAGCACAGTTCAGTTGTTAAATCATCTACACAAAAGGATGTTGTTGGCACTTTCCCCTTGTTCGAGGTGATTGTGACATATTTTATAAGGGCCCATTATACTCCATTTACTGCCTTGAGAGAAACAAGAAGTTATCACAGATGTATCTGGGCTGTGTTTATACAAGTTAAAACAGCTCTGATGCTCGCATACGTGGGAGGAGAACACCCCAACAGGCCCAAGGATCCAGGCTGCAAGCTTTTTCCCCAATGCTTTTCTCATTAGCAAATGAAAAATACAAGTCACTTATACAACAGAGCCAAGCAAGTGACTTCAGGGATAGAGAAGTGAGTTACAACTTAGTCTAGACCATACTTAGTCTAGTCCAAACTTAGTCTAGACCATACTCAAGGGTCCTATCTAGCAGGAAATAGCCCAGCCCTCAAAGTCATGACCTATGGATGTTATTCCACAGCAAACCATCCAATGTGGAGTAAAGGCCAGTTTGCTAGAGACTGGGCAAAATTCCTGCTCTGTGTAAGCTCCCTCCCCAAGGATCACTGAGCTCTAAGGGAAATGAAGAGCATGTTCAGAAAAGCAACAACCACAAATGCAGCTGTGGGCTACCACCAAAGTAGATTCAAGAAGAGGGACGCCCTCCTAGCACAGAGGGACCACACATACATCACTCAGGCTAATAATACTACTGGGGACAAATGATAATTTATTCTCTTTTCAATCTGTCAGCTTCACACGGCCGCAAAACTCAACAAACATGTCCAACTGCTCCACCCAAGAGCCAAAGATGATATTAAAGCTGGAACAAAATGCCAGGTTATTGGCTGGGGAGCCACTGACCTAGAATTTTTAAGGCCCTCTGATACCCTGCGAGAAGTCACTGTTACTGTCATAAGTCGAAAAGTTTGCAACAGCCCAAGTTATTACAACCACCACCCTATTATAACTAAAAACATGGTATGTGCAGGAGATGCCAGAGGCCAGAAGGATTCCTGCCAGGTAAGAACCCCTCACTCAAACAGGCATTTCAGGCTGCTGAGCTACAGTCAGGCCCCACCTGCACACCTGCACCGAGGAGGAGAGGCGTGGAGAACATCGCATCACAACTCCAAAAAGGTGCCCTCCGATCCTGCACAGTGTTCTCTTTGCTTTCTCATCTACCAATGCAAATGAGTCATAAGTACTTGCGCAACACGTAGTAAGCACTCATTAAGTGTTAACTTAATATCCTTAAAAGGATAGTTAACTATATCTGATAACTTTTACTGAGGGGTATTACCACCCTTAGAAAGCCTACCAACTCTGAGGTCAGTAGTGGTGATTAGAAGATAACTTCTCAACCCCCCACCATCACCACCTTTAAACTAATAGGTCTTCTAAAACCCAAATGCAAAAAGCTCAAATGTATATTATGTGTTTCTTAAATAATGTTGACTAACTGCTAACTGACTAAAAGGAACAACAGTCATGCTTTTCAAAATCTTCTATTTCCTGAGGTAGTAAAAAAAAAAAAATAGGTGATCATGTTTACAGGTGATGAAGGCTACCTAGCACAGATGGATTACTAATTTTTTTTTAAATACAATATAATATTCACATTATACTATATTAAGCATTATCAAGGGGAGGGTATGATGATGACAAACATCATGTGTAACTGCGGTGCCCCAAGATCATCAACCCCCTCAGCCTCTATTTTCACAGCCAACCAAGCACAAAGTACTGCAGTTTTTGATGTGATTGGTAGCAGAGGCAAAGACTGCTCTTTAGATTTGAAAACTAGCTCCTTATCTGAAAGGCAAGGCTTCCCCCTCTATCACCTTGTCACTTTCCTTGACAGAATTTTTGTTTATTGTTTTGTTGTCAGAGTGAGTCCTCAAGAATCAGTTCATTGAGCAAGTATTTACTAAGTGTTGGGTATGTGCAGAGCCCCAAGTTCAATCATATGATGATAGAAAAAAATAATAGAGAAGATAGAGTACCTGCCACCAAGACATTTACTTCAATACATTGCTCTTTTCTACCAGTCTCAATAGCAACTTGATTTCAAATCCATGAGCACCAAAATGGAATTCATAATTTTGAAAATTTCTTTTATTTCCGTGGGTTATTTCAAACTTTATGCCTACCCATTTCTTCATGAATAAAGTTCAGCAGTCACTGATTACCAAAGGATGTAAATATACATAGTCTTAGACAGAGACAGGGACATGGACAAAGAGAGGCAGACAGACAGATGGACAGAACCATGATCCTGGATGGAGACAGAGACACAGAGAATGTATACTGCATCAGGGGCTGTATCAGGCACTCTGCAGGACACAAAGAAACCAAGGACCCAGATAATAATCCTTTGAGTAACTAACAGCTGATGGTTGAAAAAGTTCAACAGCTTCTTACCAAGTATCTGCCCGTTTTCTTCTTTCCAGGGTGACTCAGGGGGCCCCATGATCTGCAAAGGTGCCTTCCATGCCCTAGTCTCTGGAGGTCGTAAATGTGGTGATGCCAAGAAACCTGGAATCTACATCCTATTAACCTGGAAATACCAGGCTTGGATCAAAAGCATCTTGGCCCCATCTCATGCAAACTAAGACTACACATGATTTTCTTAGCTCTACCAGTTGCTTGTTTTCATTTTTGTTTCATAATATGTTCCACAGGCCAACTTATCTTCAGAGGTAGTTGAATGTAGCTAAAGTGGAGCACAGTTAGGGTCCACTCCTGACCCATTAGGACTGATTTTTTTAAGAAGTCAAGTTCTTTTTCACATGTACCACTGATGTATTTCTACTCTGCTGATCTTATTCTGAATAAAATTTAGAAGACTATCTGCTTGTCTTGTATGGAAATAAGATACAGGGAACGATATATCCCCTGACTCCACACACTATCCCCCAAAAGGGCAAAAAGGTGATTAAACAAGACAGTAATGGCATCACCTTTAACCAGGTTTATGTTGTGATTTCTGCTGGATCATCCTAAGCTGTATTTTTAAAATAAGAAACACTAAATTCAAACACCCTAACTCAAGTTAAGAAAAAATCATAAAAAAAAAGAAAAGAAAAAATCATCAAGGTTTATACAAATATTTAGATAGCACTTATTATTTTTTTATGTCACATTTTGTTCCAAACAGGATTTAAAGCAAAATACAAAAATACCTGCAATAAAACAAAATATGAAATTAAAAACAATTTTTCATCAAAAAATTAATAAAAATACAATGTGATCCAGCAATTTCACTTCTGGATATTTGTCTGAAGAAAATGAAAACACTAACTCAAAAAGATATATGCACCCCCATGTTCATGCAGAACTATTTACAATAGCCAAGATATGGAAAACAACTTAAGTGTCTATTGATGCATGATGAATAAAGAAACTGGTGTATACACACACACACACACACACAGGAATATTATTCAACCATAATAAAGAATGAAATCTTGCCATTTTCAAAAAACATAGATGGACCTCAAGGGCATTATGCTAAGTGAAATAAGTCAGACAGAGAAAGACAAATACCAAATGACCTCTCTTATATGTGGAGTCTTTAAAAAAAGAGAAAAAAGCTCTTAGATACAGAGAACAGATTAGATTGGTGGTTTCCAGAGGTGGGGGATGAGGAGTAAGAAAAATGGGTAAAGAGGGTCAAATGGTAAATAAATGAATAAATACATTTAATTAATTAAAATAAATAATAATTTGGTGAAGAAATTGAGGCAAGGAGGAAATGAGAGTAAGAAAGATTAGATGAAGATAGGAATGCTGTTAATGCCCAAAGTGCCATAATTTTCTCCCTACACTTTTTTTTTTTTTTTTTTTTTTTGTGGTACACGGGCCTCTCACTGTTGTGGCCTCTCCTGTTGCAGAGCACAGGCTTCAGATGCGCCAGCTCAGCGGCCATGGCTCATGGGCCTAGCTGCTCCATGGCATGTGGGGTCTTCCCGGACCGGGGCACGAACCCGTGTCCCCTGCATCGGCAGGCGGACTCTCAACCACTGCGCCACCAGGGAAGCCCTCTCTCTACACTTTTGCTAGAAGAAGCCATATTTGTCTCTATGCTTCACATGAGTCAATGCAAAAAGATCAACAGAATCAGTTACATGAATTACAGTAACCAGGAAATAAAAATAAACTATTTTCCCAGAAGTAGGGCCACTGGTGCTAGAACTAAAACTAAACAGAGCTTTCTTCCGTGATCGTCTTAAGAAGGACACTGTGCCATGGTTCCTATGTCCCTACCAAAGGCATCAGGATCACCTGAGAAGACTGTTTGGAATATAGATTGTTCTGAGTCCTTGCCTAGAAATTCAGATTGAATAGGCTTGAGGTGGGCCTGGAAACTTGCATTGTTTAAAAGCAATACAGTTGATTCTGATAAACGCTCAAATCCGAAAGCCACTGATAATGAACATCCTTAATAACATATTACAAAAAAGAACAGTAAGTTCTTGGCATTGTTTTTTATAAATCCTTCAATGTGAACTGACAACAGAAGACCAAAGTGCAATTCAGTAGGGGCACTTGAGGGTCTCAGCTGTCCTTGACTGTGGTGGTCCAGTGATTAGATTGGTAACTCTTTCTAATTTGAGTGGGTGGTGGTAGAGGACAGGAGCATCATTTCAGGCTTCTCCTTCAATGGTCAGAAACCAAAAGGTTCATCTCAGCCTTTATATTTAATTTGGGTTTCAGGAGAAAAATACCACTTATTTCCAAGTACCACCATTGAGTTTTGTTACATTCATATAGAAAAGGATTCTTTTATGTTTGTTTGTTTGTTTGTTGTCATGGCTTTTAGAAACCATTAACCAGCACTATTCTACTATGAATACTTAGCCAAATGGAAGCACTGCATTAAAAAGCAACCTAATTAAAAGTATAGAACTGCTTTGAGAATAAAGTAATAAAAAATTTCTAAATATTCCATTTTGTGTCATTTTGATTCATTAAAAATATACTAATTATGACTGAGAAATCCAAGACTATACTTCATAAGAAAAAAAGGGGTGGGAGGAATTGTGGAAACTCTGGACTCACCATTAAAAAAATAATTATCTCGTCTAAATTTCAAATCCATGGAACATATTGTTGCAAGTCTCTTTAATGTAACAAAAGGACTGTTGAGATTTCTTCGGATTGCAGTTGGTGAGTATCCTGAAAATTTGTCACTAAAACCTGAGAGCTGTGTTTTGATTTTAGGCTCCATGCTGTTCACATCCAATAGTCCAACCAGATCAGATTGCCAAAGAGGAAGCTTCTGTCAACAGCTATGGAAGGTCTGGTGACTCTGAAACTGGAAGATAAACAGTTTATTTTGAAAAGCAGCTGATGATGGAGGCTGCAATTGAACAGTATCCCTGATCCTTTCAGGGAAGTACTATTTTATTAAACATACCAAAATCTTTCCAAAATAGCCTAAAATAATATAGCATTTTAGTTTGGGGAGTTCTGTCTTTGAGAGCTTATTTGATTCCATCTGTGGCCTCAAAGACAAGTTGAGAGTCAAAATTGAGGCAAATAAACAGATTTTAAAACAGCTCCTATACTTCAATTTAAATTTTTTTTAATTAAAAGGAAATTTTTTTAACTGCTCCAAGGTTTTAGGGGAACTGTTGTCATTCTGAATTATCCCACCTCCTCCCTTCTTCATGACTGTAGACAGAGCATATTTTCCTTCCTCACAGACACAGAAAAAGGCTTCATGTTTCACATCCATCCAGTTTTAATAATAAGTGACAGCACTGAAAACAATTAGGTCCAAATATAATGCCTGAAATAGATCAATATTAATTCAGGTGAGCAACTAAACCAGCCTAGAACTAGGTAGCAGAGTTAGTTTCTCTCGTAGTTTTTACACAAAATAAATCCCAGCTCACCCTGAAATGATTAGAACTACAGTGCTTCAGAGCTTGATTGTTTCAGAAAGTATCTCACTAAAGAACTGCTCTCAATCAATCAGGGCCCCTCTTCCTCTTTGACTAAGCTCTCAGTTTGGGAAAGGACACACACGTGATGAGGGAGAAAGCAGACTGTCCAAGGAAAATGTACTCAGATCTCTCAAAAAGCTTACACTTCCACAAGATTACTGAGACACCACAAGATTACTGAGACATACATGAAAGCTGCCCATACGTTGTCTTAAGAGTTCTTTGAGTACCAAGTCATGCTGGCTGAACAGTTGGGTTCCTCGAGTCTTGGATGATTCAACCCTGGTTTCAGGCTTTCACACACTGACTTCCTGTTTACAAATGTTAACTTCTTCAGTCTTTTTGCTAAGTCATATCAGTCAACTCCAGGTTTACAAACCGTCCTCATCACCTTTTATCCTCTACTATGAAAGGGAGATGTTCATTTTGTGGTTTTAACCATAAATGTCTATATAACAGCTTATTAGAGGCAGCCTATGGGGCTTATACTGAGGCATCTCCTGAGAACTTATAAGTAAGTAGAATTAAACTGCCCTCTGAGAGTTAAAATTTAAACTCCATACATATTGGGGTAGAGACAGTGAAGTTCCCAAGCTTACAACATAGGCTGTAATCTGCTTGAAAGTTAACAACTCTCAAGAGTGTCCCAGTCAGAAGGGGAGGAGGACATCTGTGGATACAGGGAAGAGGAGACAACACAGGCAGAGGTCTAACAAGAGCTGATGGGGAAAGAGGGGAAGTGAGCCCTTCAACCTGCCTTCTGATCCCACAGCAAGCCCATCCTGCCTTTAGCCTGATTCCCTTAGACATTCAGAGGAGTTATCTGGTCTTTTTCTAACTCCACGCTCACCAAGCAATCCTCGGTGAGCATTTTGCTCCCCCTGACAGTTACTTCTCATTGCAAAATAATAAACGTTTTGCTTCTCTACATCTATGATTTTTTTTCTTTACCTTTAAATTGGGGTAATTTGAATTTCTCTTTAAGACTCAAATCTACTCTAGTGTGCTAAAAAAAAAAAATCAAGTTTCAATCTCTACAGTAATGAAGGTCAACTCTGAACCTTGATAAATTCACCAACATGATGAATTTTAACTACCGCATGAGACTTTTAAACAGATCAACAGCCTACCTTTCTCCTAAAGAGTACTCTGCCATCCCTGCTCTGGTCACGGGCATAAAATGTGCTCATATCTGGAGTATTTATGCATGCATATCCCCATTGGTACTCTGATCATCCAATAACTCCAAGAAGTATTATGGTTTTTTTAGCTGTGTTTTATCTGTTTCCTTCATAGCAGGGCCTGCTGGTTTGCTACTCAACAGCCATCTCTGTCTTCCCTGCTAACAAAACTCACATTTTATTTGGAGTCACAAATGTACACAGCTAAAAGATGGTCTTTTCCAGCCTCTCTCACTGCTAGTAATGGTCAAGGAGATGTAAGTGAAAATCATTGGCTGGGAGCTTCCAAGAAGTTCCTTTATTTTTTTTTTATTTAAATTTTTTAAAATTGAAGTATAGTTGATTTACAATTTGTGTTAGTTTCAGGTGTACAGCAAAGTGATTGAGCTATACGTACATACGTGCATGCGCTCACACACACACACGTATATATAGATTTTTTTCCAGATTCTTTTCCATTATAGGTTATTACAAGACACTGAATATAGTTCCCTGTGCTATACAGTAGGTCCTTGTTTTTTATCTATTTTATATATCGCAGTGTGTATCTGTTAATCCCAAACTACTAATTTATCCCTCCCTTCCTTTCCCCTTTGATTACCATAAGTTTATTTTCTGTGTCTGTGAGTTTATTTCTGGTTTGTAAAAAAGTTCATTTGTATCATTTTTTTAGATTCCAAATATAAGTGATATCATATGATATTTGTCTTTCTCTCTCTGACTTACTTCACTTAATATGATAATCTTTAGATCCATCCATGTTGCTGCAAATGACATTGTTTCATTCTTTTTATGGCTGAGTAATATTCCATTGTATATAAATACCAGATCTTCTTTATCCATTCATCTGTTGATGGACATTTAGGTTGCTTCCATGTCTTGGCTATTGTAAATAGTGCTGCTATGAACATTGGGGTGCCTGTATCTTTTCAAATTAGAGTTTTTGTCTTTTCTGGATATATGCCCAGGAGTAGAATTGCTCAATCATATGGTAAGTCTAGTTTTTTGAGGAATCTCCATACTGTTCTTCATAGTGGCTGCACCAATTTACAATCCCACCAATAGTGTAGGGGGGTTCCTTTTTCTCCACACCCTCTCTAATATTTACTAACTGTAGACATTTTAATTATGGCCATTCTGACTTGTGTGAGGTAATACCTCATTGTGGTTTTGATTTGCATTTCTCTAATAATTACTGATTAGGAGCATCATGTACCTGTTGGCCATCTTTATGTCTTCTTTGGAGAAAGGTCTGTTTAGGTCTTCTGCCCATTTTTTGATTGGTTTGGGTTTTTTTGATATTAAGCTGTATGTTTATTTTGGAAATTAATCCCTTGTCGATAGCATTGTTTGCATATATTTTCTCCCATTCTGTAGGTTGTCTTTTCATTTTGTTTATGATTTCCTTTGCTGTGCAGAAGCTTTTCCATCCAAAACCCACGGGACACCACAAAAGCAGTTCTAAGTGGGAAGTTTATAGTGATAGAAGCTTACCTCAGGAAGCAAGAAAAATCTCAAATAAACAACCCAACCTTACACCTAAAGCAGCTAGAGAAAGAACAAACAAAACCCAAAGTTAGTAGAAGGATAGAAATCATGAAGATCAGAGCAGAAATAAATGAAATAGAGACTAAAAAAAAAAATACAAAAGATCAATGAAACTAAAACCTGGTTCTTAGAAAAGATAAACAAAATTGATAAACTTTTAGCCAGGAAGTTCCTTTAAAGAGAGCTGATTCAGCAGGAAGGAGTGCCCTTTTCCCCTTCCTCCTTCCTACTGTCTGGATTGTAGATGTGATGGCTAGAACTCCAGCAAAAATGCTGGAACCATATGGCAAACTTGAATAGAAGCCAAGTGTTAGTGACAATGAAGCAGAGGGGAATCTCTATACTAATCCTGTACTCTTACCTGAGAACTTCTTTTATATGAAAGAAAACAAACATTTATATGTTTAATCTATTATTATTTGGAACTTTCTGTTATATACAACCCTGCCCAATCCTAATAGATAAAATCAGAAATCTAAAATTTCTATCCCTCATATATGCTCCAAACAATGGCAAGCATATGTATTTATGTCCTTATGCCCAGATCCTCCAAAATCCAGAATGGTTTTAGCTTTCTACCAGGCCCTATTTAAATAAGAATTGATTCAGAAAAGTAATCTTTAAATGTTATAATCAATAAATCACTTCCTTCTCATTGTTTCATCCTGTGGCTTAACATGGAGAAAATGCCCTCACTTAACTTGAAAAGATATTTTTATCTTAACCACATACTGCTGCATGGCAAACATTCTTGTTCCTATTATAAAAATAATACATGGTACTCAGTAGCCTGTAACACTATTTTCTCCTTTTGTGTATATTTTGTAAGTGGATCTTGTAGAACTGTTTTTTGTAAAGCTCCATGAAAATAATGTTCTCTGGCACTTGAGGTTATTATTTGTTTTATTATTTCACAATCATTTGAAATAATATAGCAGCTTTTCCATCCAAACTACAAAAGCAATTCCATTGGAAGAACGTTGGATATAGTAATACCCTGAATATTAGCAATGTTGTAGAAAACCAAAGCAGACCCACATGTGGTCAGACCAGCCAACAGTGCAAAGAGTGACCACATTAACAACCAATCCAGATAGACTTCTGAGTCCTCACTATTGAGCATCCAGAGAGATTCCCTCATTCATTCGTTCATTCATTCATATAACAAGCACTTATCAAGCACCTCTATTTACTGAGCTGGTCCCTGGAAATACCAAGAAGAAAAGACAATTCCTGCCCTATAGGAACCCATGGACTAGCGAGCAAATATGAACATGTAAATAAACAAATATATTATGCTCCAAAAATTATTATAAAGGTGACATGCATAGAATAGTCATAATGGAGACAGGTACAAAACAACTATAAGACAAAAGTTGTTCTAATGGAAACAAGAACATGGGAACAGAAAGCTAAGTCAAGTGCGGGTCATTCAGAATCCTTGCAGGACAATTTGTTCTAACACTCTTGTCCTGTACAGATGAGGCCTGATTCACTAGTAGTTTGTCAACAATTTCCCAAGGTAGACCACCAGATTTGTATTACCCACCTCCGACCAGATAAAAAGAAAAAACACTACAGCAATTTCTGTAGTAAAATCATGTCAATGAAAATAAAGGTGAACTCATTTGCTCTTTTTGAGAACTCAGCTCTCTCAGGACCTAACCTAACCATAGAGACATCTAAGACTAAGCAGTGTGAGCCGATACATCTCTGGAAGAAACGTTCCATTTCAGCAAGAGATGATTCAGTTTGCCCTGTCAGTCAGGAATGATTATTTATCTGCCCTTTTAGAAGCTTCCATGACCAGGGAACAGAAGAAAAATTTGTGAACCCCAACTTGACATGGAAATTCTAGGATAGAACCATCACAAACTTTAGCCTTGCCTGCAACCTCTGTTCTCTTAATCATTAAAAAAAACCAACAAACAAACAAAAACAAACTCAACAAAACAACATTAAAACAGAAGTGGGCTAATATATTGGTTTCCATGGGCCACTGCCTTGCTTTGCCAAGCAAGGAACTGGTATACCTCATAGTGTGATCTAACCACATTAACCTGCACAGAATACAGGTCTGGGTTTGTTGAACTCAGCTCTATTTAGACGAGATCTCCATTCTCTTTCCAAGTGCTCTTACCTTTACATCTGTGTAGTTGAAAGTATTATACCTCAAATTAACTGTCTGACTCTTAATTAAGAAAAGCATATTTCACAAATTATTTTAGATAGAAACAGTATAATCACAGAAATCTTATTAGAATTTAAGCTGTAGAATTCACTATACCACTAGCTCCATAAGAGCTGGGACCCAGATCTGTTTTGATCACCACTGTATAGCCAGAACTTACCATAGGACCTGGCATGTGGTGGTTGCTTAATAAAAAGTTGTAAATAGAGGGATGAGTGGGTGGATGAATGGATGGATAAATGGAAGAATTTATTATATTGATGGATGATTGAACAAATGAATGATGATTTAATAAATCTCTCCTTCTGGAACCATTTAAGAATATAATTATCATATGCTTGAAGTCATTTTAAAAAATTTTTTATAAAGGCAAGGGGTAAAATGGTACTGGGAGTAAAGTAGGTGACTTAGAAAGTTCCATGATTATTTGATAATTCTTGGAGCACTATGGTAAAAAAAAATACTATATAAACATTGAATATTATTATTAATTTGAAATTTCACTGAGCTATTCTTTATATAAGACTTGGTAAGCACTGTCCTTACTTTGTAAGAAGGGAAAATAGGCTATAAAAATAATTAGTATTCTTGGTTTGAAAGAGATTACTTTCAAAGTTACTTGTTTTGGCCCTGTCATCATTGTCTAAATACCACTTAGCTTTTAGCAATATTGAACTTTAAGTGGTAAATTATTTCATTAATTTTCATAAGATGCATGTTCTCTTCAGTTCATCATATACTTAAAGGATTTAGAAATGTTAATATTTTCCAATTCTGTATAAAACTATACTTTCAAAGGAGCCTGATGAACTTGATGTAATCATTATAGTACCATCTGGGTCAGTAAGTCTGAGAATGGATACAACCTGCAAATCTTATTGATGGTGGTATTGATGCAAGAGAGGTCAGATAACTTGACTTCAGCCCAAACATGAATAACCTGATTTCATTTAGGAATTGGTTGTCAAAGAAGGTTGAAGTCCTGAGCTCTACAGAGAAGTGGTTTTTTGACATTTTTCCCCTTCCCAAGTGTCATTCTATGTGGCTCACTTATATCAGGAGGGTTCTGTGATACTATTAATTCTGAATACCTATTCCTTGCTTACCCCAGGGAGATTGCCATAGAAATATTAGTAGGTACATCAGAAAAATAGCCCCTAAATTTGGGGGTAAGAATTGCAGCTGGAGATGTGGGGAATAGAGAGAGGCAGAAAGAACAAGAGGCATGGGGGAACCCAACCAAATACTTGAAGTCTGCTATCTTGGTTTGGGCTTCTGCCAAAGCAGATCCTGCAATATAGATTTCAATGTGAGATATTGTGGTTTATAAGAAATATATATTTGGTCACTCAGATGACCAAGATATATTTCTCATATATGTTTGGTCTTTGTCCACGGTTCCTGGCTCACAGCTCCCCAAAGCCTTGGAATTTCCTGAGTGATAAGAGCAATGGGAGCATCCTTTTTTTTATAATATTTGGTTTCCTGTCTTCAGTTCCTGAAATTGCTTCAGAGCCATAAAGCTGAAATGGGTGTCTTGTTACTCATAACAAGCCCCTTTCCACCACAACTGAGTTTATGTTAATGAGATGACTTTTGGAAAGTACCAAAGGTTTGGGGTCTGGTTGCCAGGGAAACCAACCATTAATAGAGGGTTGGAACTTTCAGTTCTGCTCCCTGATTTCTGGGGAGGGGAGAGGGGCTAGAGGTTGAATCAATCACCAATGGCCAATGATTTAATCAATCATGCCTATGTAATGAAGCCTCCATAAAAACCTAAAGGGAGGTGGTTCAGAGATCTTCCAGGTTGGTGAACCAGAGCCCTTCCATATGCCAGCATTCCAGGCCCAAACTCTATGGGGACAGAAGCTTCTTTGTGCAGGACCTCACCCTATGTATCTCTTCATCTGACTGTTGATTCGTATCCTTTAGTATCCTTCATAATAAATCCATAATTTAGTGAGTAAAAGGGTTTCCTGAGTCCTATGAGCCGCTCCCACAAATTAATTAAGGGAGTCATGGGAAACTCTGATTTATAGCCAGTAGGTCAAAAACACAGGTAACAACCTAGACTTTCAATTGGCATCTGAAGTGGGAGCAGTCTTACGGGACCGAGCCCTTAACCTGTGGAACCTGATGCTATCTCTGATAGGTAGATACTATCAGAATTGAGTTAAATTGTAGCACACCCCAGCTGGTACCAAAGCATTGCTTGGTGGTATGGGGAGACCTCCACATACACACATTGAAACTGATACCAGAATTTTAGTGTGCAGGTAGCCTAGTTATGAGGCACACCGAGAAACCAATAGGAGAGCAGAGGAGTAAGAAGGGAGAGAATGAAAAGCCAGTAAAGTGTACTTTTCATGCTTGTTACCACTATGGGCAATGGAACTCAATCCCATGGGGAAACTGGGAGACAGTATAGAACACACCTCAGAGTTATTCCACCTAAGGGGATAGGAAGCTGGGATATTAGCCACCAACTCCCCCACCATCCTTGATAGAGAGTCACTCCAGGGTCATTAACATTCCTGCACTTTCACTTGCCCTGCTCATGGGCTGAATGTACTCCCACAGCTAGAAAATAAAGCACCCTGAGACAGAGTTCAAGGTTTCTGAGCAAGCAGCCTTCAGTGTACAGAGGTGAAAGCTAGGGGGATATGGGCACCAACAGTGTCTGCTATAACTTCTTTGGAGGTACTCATCAGACCCCCTCAATACTGTTCTTGACTGTGCTTCCTACCATAAAGGCTTGGCTAACTGACTAGCTCTCTCAGATGATGAGTGAATCGATGATGAAGTGTTAATGAGTTATGTGATTACACTTACTACTTCTAGATAACAATTGATTGTAACACAGTCTTTAACTTCATTCACCAGGGCTGAGACTTTCAGGCACTGTATCAGCTCTAGATTGAAGGAGACGTTTAATATCCTGACAAGTAGTTTCAGCAAGCAGGCCCTATTTGAAATTACCAAGATACCTAATGATCTCCTATGTAGGTCCTGCTGGTTATGCCCAATGACTGCTACTTGCATCCAGTCTTAGGTCATGGCCAACACTGACTGAACGGCCCCAGGCCTTGGTCTAAGAGTTTTACTTGTACTGACTCATTAAGTTTTCACAATGACACCATGATGTTGCTATAATTATCCTCATTTTATAGATTCTATACAGAGATTGATAACTTGTATAAGGTCACACAGCTAGAAACCTGTAGAGCATGGATTCAGTCTCAGATTATCTGACTCCAGAGCCCACTTGTCCTATAAACTCCTTCCTTGGGATCTGGCAAGTACAAACTCATGCTCTGATATGCAGCTTTCTTCACTACCAAGCATGAGTCACAACTCCCCCTAAGGAGTTTCCTTCAGCCAATTATGCTAACTATTTTATTTTATGTTTTTTAACATCTTTATTGGAGTATAATTGCTTTACAATGCTGTGTTAGTTTCTGCTGTATAACAAAGTGAATCAGCTGTATGTATACATATATCCCCATATCCCCTCCCTCTTGCATCTCCCTCCCATCCTCCCTATCCCACCCATCTAGGTGGTCACAAAGCACCAAGCTGATCTCCCCGCGATGCATATGCTAACTATTTTAAAGTCACACACTCCCCTCCCCACCAACACACACTTTACTAGCCCCTTTCCCCTTGTACTGGAAGAACTGAAAATTCCACATTGCAATAGAATGTTGCTCCAGAGAATTAGGGTATCAATTATAGGGAGTTCAGACTAAGACCAAAGAAACAAATCAAGGTCCTACCCACTCCAGATGCAGTGTGGAGGAAAGGGCACTGAACTCTGGAAACTGGCAAAATATGGGCTGTGATCCCAACTCCTCCGTGAGCTCTGCAACCTTGACCAAGTCACTTCATGTCTCTGGGCTTTCATTTTTTCATTTGCCACAAATGATTTGGACTAGAAAAGCTATAAGGTTCTAATAGCCCCCAAAACCCATGACCCTAGATTCAAAAATGTTTCTCAATTACTATGCTACACGGGGGCAATATTTTATGTTCTTCATTATTGAGCAATTGCCACAGTCCTGCTGTTGGACTTCCCTCCTTTTCAGTTGCCACATCATTTCCAAGCCACAGCCACAGATGGCTGGTGGGTATCAGTATCAGAGACTAAGTGGAAGAAGCAGAACCCTCAAGAGCAAGTCAGCAACCACACGAGGCTCCTTACTCCAGTCTCAGTTTCACAGGTTTGGCAGCCCCCAATTTTTCTTACATTAGGGGAGCACACAGAAAAAGTATCTACGCAAAGTCATTTTTGTTTTTATAATAATATTTGTTGGTATCTGAGGAAACGGGAACCAGATGACAGACCCTAAACATGGTCAAACCAAGCCTAAATGAACTTAGAAAGTAAACCTTATGTTAAGTAGGTTGTCATTTTTTGTTATTAACCTTTTATTATGAAAACTTTCAAACATATGCAAAAGTAGAGAGAATGCTATAATGAGTCCCTGTGAACCCATCACCCAGCTTCAACAATTTTCAATTCATGGCTAATCTTATTTCATGTCCATCCTATTCAGTCTCCCCAACTCCAGAATATTTTGAAGCAAATCCGCATCTATATCATGTCACCTATAAATATTTCAATATGTATCTCTAAAAGACAAGGTCTCTTTTTAAAAGGGTAACTATTATTGTGGTTTTTAAAACTTCTTAATTAGAAAATTTTAAAATTTAACATTAATTCATTAATATCAAACAATATCCAGTCAATGTTCAAGTTTCACCAATTGTCTAGTTTTTTAAACAAGTAACTTATTCAAGTCAGTATCAAAATAGGGTCCATATATTGAAATTGATTAATATGTCTCTTCAGTCTCTTTAAATATATAGTTTTCCTGCCATCACTTTTTTTCCCTTGTAATTTAGTTGTTGAAGAAACTGGGCCATTTTTCCAATACAGTTTCCCAGAGTGGTTTTTGATTATTGCATTTCCATAGTGTCATTTAACATGTTCCTCTCTCCATTCTATTTTCTATGAACTGGTAGTAAGATCTAGAGGCTTGATCAGATTGAGGTTCAGTTTCTATTTCTATTAGGAACACAGAATACCTGTCTGTCTTTCTTGTCGTGATGTTAGCAGTTATTGATCATTGCCTATATCCATTCATTCACTAGAGTGTTCCTCGCTAGTGGATCAGTCATCATTTCTAGGCCTTTTCGGTGGACACAGACAGGAAAGGAATTTGTTTGTTTGTTTGTTTTAAGAAAACACATAACCAGTTCACACTAATACTAACTACTTGAACTCAGGTCCACAGGGTATGTACTTAATCTCATTCTTGCATTCATAGCTCCTTTTTCTCATGCTGAAATCCCAGCTCTCAATGATAAAAAACACACACATTTGCTCTTTCACAAAATATACACATAAGGACAATATCAACAATATCACCAAAAATATTGTTACTAAAAACAGTTTAAGGGTTTTTTGGTTTTGTTTTGGAGAGGTGTGTTTATTTTGCAGGGCTTTTTTTCCTTTAGGGTATATCTCACTAAGAATTTACTGACAAAATCCTGTATTATACAGACACTTAGAAGAGTTTTTATTTGTGTGGTTATGCAACCAATCTGATACACATGTTTATTTGTTTCTTAATGCTTTCAATTTTTAGAAATTAGTTTTTTAATTGAACTTTGTTTTCAATTATGTGAAATATTTATGTGGTTTCAAAGTCAAATCTACAAAACAAGAAATATTCAGAGAAGTATAGCTTTGATCAGAGTCTTATTCATTTCCTTTCTAATAGGTAACTATGTTCTTATTAAAACTTCTATTTTTATATGATAGCATACTTTACATGCTTCATTCCCTTTGCTTTTAAGTTAACGCTGTAAAGATTACACCATAGCGTTATACAGAAATATCCCCCACTTCTTTTACAGCTACATGGTACACCATTGTATAGATATACCAATAATTTATTCAACCAGTCATCTACTGATAGACATTTGGATTATTTCTAATCTTTTTCAATTCCAAATAATGTTGCAATAAATAGGATGTCTCTCTTTACTGTTTTTTTTTTTTTTTTCTTGTAAGATTCACACATAGAGAGTTGAGGGAGAAATTCTCCTTGCCTCTATTCTCAACCCTCTGTATCTTCCTTATCTTTGTGTCCCTAAGGTCTGGTACATAGTCTGACACATAGTAGATGCTCAATGAATGTTTGCTGAGTAAAAAGCACAATCATTCATGTGTAAAATCTACAAATATGCCAGTTAATTTCATGAATAAAAGTTGGGAAATGTTGGTGAGGCAAGCACTAATCCTAAAGGTTAGTGAATATTTTACATACTCAAAGACTCTTTATCTTAAAGTACTGTGAATTCAAAAACGTCTCCTAGCTACTTCATCATGAGGATGTATTTTTTAAAAGATACTCTCAGTGAATCATAGAACCTTGGGTTTACCTTCTGGGCCAATTTTTGAATTGCCCAAACTCAATTTTTGACCAAGATGTTGGAGATGCTGGTAACCAGTGTGGAAGAGAAGAGTCCGGCTCCTAGGTAGTTGTACATGTATACAGCAGGCACCACCAAAAGGTTAATGATGATGTGGTTCTCTCATTATACTGTTACTATTTAATAGCTCTTTAATTATTTTATCATGCTATAATTCATTTGTTTCTGTGAAGTCTGTGTTCCCTGCTAGAATGTAAGTTCTTGGTGGGCAGAGATCATATCTATGTCTGTCTTGCTCTGAATTTTATCCTCAGTGCCACACACTGACCCTGACGCTTGGTAGGTTTTCAGTCAACATTTGCTGAATAAGTAAATGAATCCAGGGTTTTAACAGGAAATACCTCTGTTCGGTGCAAACCAAAAAGTTCCTGGGTAGCAAACCTGATTTTAACCTTTGTCTTTAGCTGTCTTCCTCTGACACTTCTCCAATGAGAAGAGAGAAGATGCCACCTCATTCCTGGCACATGGAGGGGGAAGTCCAGGTTTCCCACTTAGCCTTCACTGATGCCTGAGCGAGGGAGCCCTTCATTACTGCTGGGCAGATGGGGCAGTTCTTGCTTCCCACTACGCCTCCACTGATACGTGTCTGACTGGGAGGGTTAGGAGTACCTCATTAGTGCCCCCCACATGCCCTCTACTGATACCACGTGGGCACAGGTGACTCATTACCTCTCAGTGGGAACAAAGTGTCAGCTCCCTACTCAGCTTTCTCTGTCGTCACCCCCTAACCCCCAGTGGGGGGACTTGAGAAAACTTATTACAAACCAGATTCCCACCTGGTTTCTGCTGGCATGGCATGGGCCCCAGAGGTTTTTTTGTGGAGGTTGGCTGGAGTAGAGTAGTTATTATCTAAAACTTTTCTGTCTTTCTAGGCTGCTCCTTTCCTGGCTCTTTGACTAGAGAGAGCACGCTTTTACTGGGGCTTTTTTGGTATTGGTATTTCCAAGTTGCCAGCTTCCTCAGCTATAAGTCTGCGGTATGAAAAGCAGAAAGCAAACCTGAAGAATTCACCCCTGAGTTCTTTGGATCCCCAAGTCCTAACCAGTCTGCCTTCTTTTCTCCAACTTTCAGACTCTTTTTATGCTTATTTTTTTATATAATATCCAAGAAGGAATAGGATAAAGTAGATACTGTGTCTTCCCAGAAGTGCACTTTTTTATTCCCTCTTTTTTAACACTGATGTGTTAGGCAGTGTTTTATCACTGTGACATTGTACGTATTCTCATGCATTTATTTGTTAATTCAGTGAGAATTTATTGAGCTCTTACCACACGTTCAACACTGAATCTGTCCCTGAAGTTACAAGGATGAACAAGATCTCACTTTCACAGTCCAATAGAGGAGACAAAACAAAGTAACGCAGACTATAATAGGGATCTGTACAAAGTGCTATAGGAGACCCAGGAGAAAGCAATTCATTGGAATGGGGTGCAGGTGAGGGTGGAGTAGATTTAGGGAAGGCTCCACAGAAGAAGCTGTTGAGCTAGATTAAAGAATGAGTAGGAACTTTCAAGATGGATAAGAGGGAAAAGTCATTACAGGCAAAATAAACGGCATGAACAAAGGCACAGAGGCATGAAAGTGAAGGGAACAGCAATTAGCTCCATGTGGGAGGAGCATGGGATAAGAGAAAAAGGTGATAAGAGTGGAAAATAGGTGTGAGGCAGATCATAGATCATGTCACAAAAGGCCAGAGTCACAGCTTTTCTCAAGCAAAACTTATGCAGGCTGCACTACATGGATGGCAAAACACACTTCCCCTTCAGATGCGGCAGAACTGAGTCTCCTCCCATACATGCTTGTTATGAATTACTCTCTTTATCCAGCCAAAGCATGTTTCCATCAACAGTTTGTCAATTCCAGGTTCCCCAGGCATTGCCACAATCATATCCCAAAGAGAGAGGACTGCTGTGTGTCTCTCAACCAATTAGTGGTCCATTTGTGTCTGCCAGCAAGTTGAAGCCTCAGAAACAATTTCCCATGAAGTTTATTTATGTCGCTGCTGCCCTAAAAACAAAAGATCAAGAAAGTAAGAAAATAAGGATATTAAGGCTGGAAGGAAGAACTTAAATGAAGGCTCCAAACTTAATTTTATTCCTAGTGGGAGGCCCACATATAAAGGAAGTGGGCCTGAAACTGATGGGCTTTGGCTGGAACAGCATGTTCATCTGACAGACTACAGAAGCAGCAGCTGTAATCAAGGGGGAGGATATGGCCCTCTGACAACAATCAACATTGCTGTTGGGGCCTCTCCTGGACTGGCTGCCCCCTACTGTGGTCTGTTTCATGACCCTTTGACCTTAAGGCAGGACCACAAACTTCACTCCTATTAGATCAAGTTTACTGCCCATGCTTTGAGGGGGAAAAACAAAAACAAAACAGAACAGAATTTACAAAAAGTTTTCCCAGAGCTTTAAGCTCAACTTCTAACTTATGACAATAGATATATAATATATGTAGTTGAGTGTCCAAGCTTATAATTTAGAAGACTCAAGATAAGGAAAATATATTGTATTTATCCATATTTTTGCTTGCTATGTTCTTTCTTCCATCTTGATGTTCCAAGATTCCTTCTTTTATCATTTCCTTTCTCTTGAGAGAACTTCCTCTAGACATTCTTTTAGAGTGTATCAACAGAGAACAAACTCTTAGTTTTTCTTCATCTGAAAATGTCTTGATTTCTTCTTCATTCGTGAAAGATATTTTCACTGGATATAGGATTCTGGGTTGACAAATTTTCTTTTTCTCAGCATTTGAAAAATGTTGTGTGACCTCCATGGTTTCTGATGAGAAATCATCTGTCATTTGAACTGTTTTTCCCCCTAAAGGTAAGGTGTCAGTTGTCTCTCACTGTTTTCAAGATTTTTGCTTTGTCTGTAGTTTTAGAAGTTTGACTATGATGTGTCTTGGTGTGGACTTCTTTGGATTTATCCTGGTTAGGATTTACTCAGCTTTAGATTCATGTCTTCTGGCAAATTTGGGAAGCATTCAAGCCATTATTTCTTTGAATACTTTTTCAGGCCCACTTTCTCCTTTCTCCAGAACTCCTATGACATGAATGTTAGATCTTTCATTATGGTTCCACAGGTTCTTCAGGCTTTGTTCTTTTTTTTTTTTTTTTCCCCCAGGTAATTTTCTCTCTACTGTTCATATTGGGCAATTTCTATTGTTCCATATTTTAGTTCACTAATTCTTCCTCTGTCTCAGATGTGGGGAGGGGTACACTAGCCCCTTCTCCAGGGCAGCAGGCTGGGGTCTAAGTGGAGACCAAGGCAGAAGATCCTGGGCCTGTGGGTCCCAAGGGAAGCCACACCCAGTAGCTAGTTGATAATCACTCTTCATGTTATAATTCCTTTTTCTTACCCTTGAGTCATCAATAATATCTTTTAAAAGATACAGCCTGGCCAAGCAGTTCTATGAGGAATTAAGGGAAAGGATATGTTTACTTGTGGCCCAGAGAAATAAAAGGGCAACAATGGGAGGAGTTGGGGAGGGGCATCCAGAACTACAGGCACAGTGGCTAGAAGCTTAGCAAAGAGGAAGTTTTCCCCCAGGTAACTGCAAAGACACAGATGTAGTGGGACCTGATGAGGTGACACCTGCCAGCCAATCCCCCAGAACCTTGAAAAGAAGTGGAGGTCCTGCTCTCACCAAGTGGGAACATTCACCCAGTAGCAGATTTAATATAATCTACTTTATATACTCAAACAAGTGAGACCGAAGAGTTATTTGGTCTGCACCCATTGTATAGTTGAGTAAACTTAGACTTAGGGGTGATGACAGCAATAACAGCCAATAGTAATAGCCAATAAATAACAGAGCTGGCATCTGCACCATGTTGGACTGACCTCAAAATCTATACTATGTTTACTAAAGGGGAAGGGAGGATTCTGAAAAAATGTGTGGAGGACTAGGCAGATTTAGTCAGACACTATGAATAGTATGAGAGGAAACTTTAGAAACTGAACACTCCAATGGTGCTACCTGCTAAGAAGCCTGCAAGTGGAGACCCAGAGAACTGGGAAGAGGCAGAAGTATCTTTTGCCAGGGAGTGACTGGCCAAGTGACCAAGACAGAGCTAAGTCATGTGATCACTAAACATGGGCAGTCACACATGTTGCTTCAAAAATGATGATAGTCCATTACACAGCGTCCACTGAATGCACTCAAAGTTCACAATTCTAGAGGGAAAACTGAGAAAGTAAAAAGCACAGTGTCCAGCAAGATTGCTGCTTGGCAAGTGAACCCACAAGAGTTTTGATGGCCACGTCTCTCAGCCTAACCTAAAACTGGCCATGGGCCACATCTTCAATGTAGAGAGAAAACTTCTTTGAGTCAGTCAGTGCCAGTTACACTGTGCCAGCGTCCCGGATACACCACTTCCTGTGTGTCTCAGTGTGCTGGTCTGCCTGCAGAGGAGGAAAGAGACCCCACCAAATGCTGGGGTGATGCCTCAGTCTTTGAGATGACCCCGAGGTCTCACTGAAAGTGTGATGTAAGTGCAATGCCCTTGAAAGCACTGAGTCAGTGGTATACTGGTAAATGGTTAGCAACAGGCTGGCCCTTAAGGGGAAAAGCCCTAATTTATAGTGTTTGCCAATTTCTGTGGTATAGATAATCCACCATAGCTGATTTCAAACAACCAATGTGACATCACTGAACATGGAGTTAAGAGATGCACAGTAGTCCATCCTTATATAGCACAGATATGACTGAAATAAAATATCTCAAAAGCACAGATATTAATAGAACACCGTAAAATGATTAAGTGATGAGTTTAGAGTATTATCTTTATTTTATATAATTTATTTAATTGCAAGTTTATCTAATTTAATTTTTAATATTGCCTGTGTTTAACAACTGGCTTGCAACTTTCCTGAAAATTTAACAATTGGCTTTTGTGAGCTGGTATAAGCCAGAACCAGTATCCTTTTGAGCCAGTGTTTTCTTTTATGGACAAATATTGACTGAAAGGTGAAATTGTAAAAGGATGGGCATTTTACAAAGAGATAAAATATCCAAGGAGGTAAGGTATTTGTTTTTGTTTTTTACTTATGCTATATCAGAATAGGTTTGTTATATCGTTTTACTTAATGTTTTGTCAGATTGTGATTTCTCTCCTCTATTGAGCCTTCTACGGAATATATCAAAGGCCTAACCCAGTCTTCCATATGCTTCCATTATAATAAAATATAATAGGTGCCATCTTTACAGTTTTATCTGTCTCAAAGACAACATGAATGGGGGACGGGAGATGGATGGGGGAAGATTGTAGTTAAAGAAGATAAACTGGTGGTTTAACACCACTTCACTGCCAACAAACTCTATATTAAATTTAATGCTGCTCCCAAGATCAAAGAGGTAGACGGACACATGTAGAAATCAGCAGGATACACTGGAGCAATTAAAGATCAAAGATATGGATAATCCCTGCCCTTGAGGATTTTTGTTCAGGGATGTGTCCCTAGTGTCCAACACAGTACCAAGCAGATACACAATGGTATCTGGTGCTCACTCACTGGCCGTTGGTTCTCCCATCCTCCAGAAGCAAGCTCAGTGCTCCAATGCAGAGAGACCTATCTAAAGAAGGAATTGCCGAGCAATATGAACATATCCTATGGGAATTCAGTGCCTTGCTGCATTGTCCAGAGTTCTAAGGAAGGGCTTCTTAGGAATATTTATATTGCTGGAAGAGTTACAGGAGTTTACAAATTGTAGACCTCACCTCCAAACCTCCATCAATTATTAAGGAAAATCAATTTACTACCACCTGTTTTGTAACAACCAAATACCACACTAAGGTCAGTTTCTCCTTAAATTGTTAATGGCTTCACTTATGATGGGTTCAGCTTCTCTGAGAAAATCTTCAGATTGGTTTGTAGGATTCTTGGTCACCAACTAAATCTAACCTTCATCTGGCCCCAAAGCTTTAGGGGAAATTGTATTTCTCATCAGAAGCTACCTCCTCAGAGTCTGCCTTTTTCCCCTGGACAGGATCCCCTTCCTTGAGCTCCTGGCTATAAATTTCATCTGAAATTAAAAATTTTTAGTGAGTCTGTGGTGAAACAGTAAGACTGCCAGTAGCACTCAAAAAATTAAAAACAACTCCTTGACCACATACTTTTCATGTTCCGCATAAATCCTCACTTAAGACATACAGAGTACGCAACTTATGGCAAATCATGTTCTCACTTAACTAGAAGTAATTTGCCCAGGAGTTGTTAAATCATCTTCCTTCTTGACACTCATGAAAGTACTATTTGGAAATAGGGATTTCAAAGAATGGCCGATCAAACAAAATTTTAAATATTTCCCATTAGAAAGCTATAGACTTGGGGCTTCCCTGGTGGCGCAGTGGTTGAGAGTCCGCCTGCCGATGCAGGGGACACGGGTTTGTGCTGTGGTCCGGGAAGATCCCACATGCCGCGGAGCGGCTGGGCCCGTGAGCCATGGCCGCTGAGCCTGCGCGTCCGGAGCCTGTGCTCCGCAACGGGAGAGGCCACGGCAGTGAGAGGCCCGCGTACCGAAAAAAAAAAAAAAAAAAAGAAAGGTATAGACTTGACGGGGTGAAATTTCACAAATGAGACTCTCAGCACAAAAAGAAAAGGCCATAAATATTTCTCTACATATGTAAAGCAAGGAAAATAGAACTTCAAGTTCCACTCACCTTTTAAGATTAAGCATAGCTGGAAACAATAATATACCCAGGAATAAGCATGAAGCCATCTTTCCAAGGTAGGACATTGGAGGAATCTGAACCATTAAAGATAACCTAAGACATCTGTGAAAGACACAGGTTGTATTCTAAGGATAATAGAGACAAGACATTTTCAAATGTTGTATATAGCAGGATGATCAAAACCTTGAAATGTTCAAGGAAATTTTTTTATTACATATGTAAATAACTTCACAAGGAAAACACACATAGAATACGTCCACACACAAAAAAAAACCCTGTTTATATAAATGTATAATCAGTTCTGAAGGTTATTTTCACACAAGCATAATTTTAATCTAGTTATAGTCTTTTCATGTATCACTATTTTATAAACTGTTTATCATGTAACAACAAAGTCCACCTGGTCATCCATCATTGTAATGACTGTCGTAGGCTGGGTTCCTCCGGAAGCAGATGCTGAGACAGATGTGAATGCAAATAGCTTCTTTAGGAGGTGATTCCAAGAAGCACTCAGAAAACCAAGGAAGTGAGACAGGGAAGAATGCCAATGAGCAGGCTATCCCTGTGGGCAACCAGGGCTCAATACGCACTGGGGACCTTTGGAAGACAGTGTGGAACAAGCCTCGGAGTTAGCCCAACCAAGGAGGGAAGCAGTTGGGATATTTCTACACCAACCGCCATCAGTCATGGGTTGAGAACAGTTTCCAGGGGGTGTTAATTCCCCAACACCTCCAGGCTGCCCTGTTCATAGGCTGAGAGGGCGCCAACAGCTAGAGAAACCTCACAGGCAAAGATCTGTAGATGCCTGTGGTTGGAAGTTTTTGGTTAGAGAACATGAATAGGAAGTCCTGCAGGGCCCGAGAGCATCAGACACAGTAACTATGTGATATCTCATCACATTTCTATGGCATTGTTTTTCTATTTGCTTTGAGAAATACAAATTTAATTGTCCAAGTTTCAGAAGGAAGTCAGTCAGTGTAACATCCATGTGAAACTTAGAATAGGTACATGGTGAAAGAGATGCATTAAATTGTTTTGTAATCAATGCTGTGGAAAGCTAAGTAAATTATTATTATTCAAAAGGCATTCATTCACTTCACCTCCATTATGATAGCTAACATAAAAAAACAGAAAATAGCAAGTGTTGATAAGGATATGAAGAAATTGGAACACTTGTGCATTGCTGGTGGGAATGTAAAATGCAGTTGCTATGGAAAACAGTATAGCAGTTCCTCAAAAATTTAAAAATAGAATTATCCATATGATCCAGCAATTCCACTTCTGGGTATATACCCAAAATAATTGAAAGCAGGGACTCAAACAGATATTTATACACCCATGTTCACAACAGCCCAAGTGTCCATCAATGGATGAATAGGGAAACAAAATGTGGCATATACATATAAAGGAATATTATCCAGCCTTATAAAGGAAGGAAATTCTGACACAAGCTACAAAATGGATAAACCTTGAAAACATTATGTGAAGTGAAATAAGCGAGTCACAAAAGAATAAATTCTGTCTGGTTCAACTTATATGGGGTACCTAGAGTAGTCACATTCATAGAGACAGAAAGTAGACCAGTGGTTTCCAGAGACCGGGGGAGGGAGGAATGGGGAGTTACTATTTAATGGGCACAGCGTTTCAGTCTGGGAAGATGGAGAAAGTTCTGAAGATGGATGTGACTGAAGGTTGCAGAACAATGTGAACATAGTTAATACCACTGAACTGAACACTTAAAAATGGTTATAATGGTAAATGTTATTTTATGTATATTTTACCACAATTTTTTTAAATCCTGAAAATTTTTTTAAAATAACAAAGTGAACTATTATTCTATGCAGCAATATGGATGAATTTTTCAAAGATGTTCATTAATTTTCTCAACATCTTCCAAGCTGTATATACTTAGTTTCTGGAAATTAACATCTGGAACCTGTGAAAATATTTTAGCAAAAGCCACTCCAGGGCCCTCTGATGTTCTTCCCATCCTTACTCTAAATGTGTACACACCAAAGGTCTTCCTCATGCCAGAATAAAGGCAGTGCTAGATCCAAAACATGGAATGCTTTCACTTCAGCTCTTTCTCCAAGATACAGTTCACTTACAGCTGTGTGTTTCTAGGGTTTGTGCAAAGGAGCCAACTCACGAAACCAGGAGCTTTCAATACTCAGGAAGAGTTGGCAGCAGGGAACTACCAGCGGTGACTGTGTGGAGACCTGATTTGCCCGCCCCCTTTAGAATGGTTGTCAGAATCTGCTTAGGAAGCCATTAAGGCAGGCAGTTTTCAAGTTAGTCTTTTGGCAGGCTTCTCTCCTTGGCAGGATCCTAAAGACTCCAGGATGGAGGTAGCTTTTGTCCCTAACTCCTTTCTCTTTAGCACTAATTGAGGCAAGATTTGGGCCTGATACTGTCTTCCATATGATAGCGTGTTCTCAAAGGTGTAGGTGGTGGATGAGACAAAAGCTTCTAAATCGCTTTAAGTAACCTCATGCTCCCGCCAAACTGAATTGCTTGCTGTGCCCCAAACACTTTCCCACATCCCTGCATGTGTGCACGAGCCTCCCTTCAGAGGAAAGAGACACTTCTGCCCTCTATCCCCAACCTCTGTACATCCAAATCCAATCCTCTCCTCCACAATCCCTTGCCCAATGGCTAATTAGAGGTAATTTCTTCCTCTTCCAGAATTCCATAATGCTTTAGCAGTTCTCAGGTTTTTGCATTTGGCATTTTCTACCTTGTAATTTAGATATGATATTTCTATCTTATCTCCCTTACTAGACTCTAACTTCCTTTAAGACAAAGTCTATCTGATTTACCCTAGTACCCATTCCACACAGAACGTTAGTTCAGCATGTTTCCCATAATAGGAAGTCAGTAAATATCTCACAAATGAATGAGTAAACCAATGAATGAATGTAAGCATGAAATCCTACAAGAAAAGCCCAACAAGTCTGGGAAAAGCTGTGCCATTAACCATTTGTTTTTCAAATGCCCATGTTTCTGGCCGTGCCCTGACCCTCCACACTTCTGCAAGAAATACAGGCTATAATGGGAAGACATGTCATCATCTTCAAACCTCTGTCTCTACCCCTCGAGCCTCTGAAGCACCAGACAAGCAATAATTCCCATGGCCCTCTCTGCACACCCCCATCCCCATGCCTTACAGTCACTTCAAATCTGAGAGCCCAGATTCCTCCAGTTAAGGAGCCTGAGTATAGACCACAATTTTCCAGCTCTTCCCTGGAGCCCTATAGTTCCAAGAAGGTGAAGGGGCCACGAGGAGGAGACTGGGACGGCAAGGCCTTGGGAGCCACACACATACACATATACTCACATTGTCCTTCAGCAAGAGCAGCTCTGGTTTTCATCTATTTTATATTTTAGTTTTTCACAGAAGATTTCATGAAGAATAGAAGCTTCCCTGCTAAAATATAAGATATCTGAAAAACCTGGTGTAGCCCATGTACTTGGACTATGATCTCTAGGAGGGCAAGAGGTCAGAATTGTACCATTCATTACTGCCTCATGTCTGGCACAGTGCCATAAAATTAATTAGGAAGCATCTTGGTGGCACCAGGCATGAAGTGCCAATAACCCGTGTCCTGGTCCCAGCTCTAGTATGAACCAGTTGGGTAAGCCCCTTCTCTGAGCTTCAGTTTCCTCATTTTCAAAACAAGGGGAGGGCACAAAGAGAGGACACTCAAACTTACAACAAAGGCATAGGATATGCAGGACACTAAGTAACAGAGACTGCAGGATCCCCGACATATCCCAAAGAAATTTCAACCTTGGCTTTAAGGGCTGAGGCCTGAGTCACTGCAGTGCCTCACCCACTGGCAGCCCGGCGATGCCGGCTCCTAGTTAAAAGGGCCGGTGCCGTGGGGCCAGGTGGCCCCATTTATGCGCAAGTGCGGGCTCCGGCTCGGCAGTCTGACTCCAAAATGCCACGCACAGGCACGGCAGCGGCTCGAGGCTGCATGTTAGAAAATATATATATATATTTTTTTATATTAAGACATTGAGTTGTACTTTGAAGTGTTTGAGAAAAGAAGAATTTACCTGTACTTTTATATACATCTATTTTTATTTCATTATTAAAATTTTCAACTGTTTTAGCCAGCTTAGGCTAAGTCATGCTGCAGTAACAAATGATCTCAAACCTTGTTGATGACACAATAAAAGTTTATTTCTTGTTCGAAAACAAAACAAAACAAAAACCAAGGGATTTGTCCAGAAGATTCTAGAACACCACTGTCCAATAGAACTTTCTAAGAGGATGGAATGTTCTATATCTGTGCTACACAATATGGTAACCACCAACCATATATGAATAGTGAACATCTAAAATGTGGCTACTGAGACCAAGAAACTGGATTTTAAATTTTAATCAATTTAATTTAAATTTAAACAGCTATATGTGGTAATGGCTGCCATACTGGACAGCACAGCTCTAGAACATGATCTCCAAGAACTCTTTCAGCTCTGACATTCTAGAACTCTCTAAATAACCCTGCCACCACCTCACTACTCCCACCACCAGGCATTGTGATTACAAATCCCTCCCACTACCAAACACACACACACACACACACACACACACACACACACACTCACACACACACACACACACACACACACACACACACACACACACACGACATTGGATTCAAAGGACTAAAGTTAGCTGTCTTCCTCAAAATGAACAGTAGGTGGCTCCCTTACCCTGAAACATCCACTGCTGCAATTACCTCAGAAGCTTCGGTGATTAAAGCAGCTGTAAGACACAGGGATCTTAGATGGGCAAACTACCCAGAGCACCATAAGACAGAAGGAGAAAGGAAAACCAGATTGGAGGGACTCCATGATTCTTCTCCAACCGTGTGTCTGACAGGGTCTTGGTGCTCCAGCCAGGTGTCAGGCCTGAGCCACTGAGGGGGGAGAGCCGAGTTCAGGACATTGGACCACCAGGGACCTCCCGACCCCACGTAATATCAGAGCTCTCCCAGAGATCTCCATTTCAACGCTAAGACCCAGCTCCACACAATGATCAGCAAGCTACAGTGCTGGACACCCTATGCCAAACAACTAGCAAGAAAGGAACACAACCCCACCCATTAGCAGAGAGGCTGCCTGAAATCATAATAAGTTCACAGACACCCCAGAACACACCACCAGACGCAGTCCTGCCCACCAGAAAGACAAGATCCAGCCTCACCCACCAAGACACAAGCACCAGTCCCCTCCACCAGGAAGCCGACACAACCCACTGAACCAACCTTACCCACTGGGGGCGGACACCAAAAACAATGGGTAGCTGCAGGTTCATAGCCTGGGGGCTGCAGGCTTTGAACCTGCAGCCTGTGAAAAGGAGACCCCAAACACAGTAAGTTAAGCATAATTAGAAGACAGAGAAATACGCAGCAGATGAAGGAGCAAGGTAAAAACCTACCAGACCAATAAATGAAGAGGAAATAGGCAGTCTGCCTGAAAAAGAATTCAGAGGAATGATAGTAAAGATGATCCAAAATCTTGGAAACAGGATGGAGAGAATACAAGAAACGTTTAACAGGGACCTAGAAGAACTAAAATGCAAACAAACAATGATGAACAACACAATGAATGAAATTAAAAATTCTCTAGAAGGAATCAATAGCAGAATAACTGAGGCAGAAGAACAGATAAGCGACCTGAAAGATAAAATAGTGGAAATAAATACCACACAGCAGAATAAAGAAAAAATAATGAAAAGAATTGAGGACAGTCTCAGAGACCTCTGGGACAACATTAAATGCACCAACATTCGAATTTTAGGGGTCCCAGAAGAAGAAGAGAAAAAGAAACGGGCTGAGAAAATATTTGAAGAGATTATAGTTGAAAACTTCCCTAATATGGGAAAGGAAATAGTCAATCAAGTCCAGGAAGTGCAGAGAGTCCCATACAGAATAAATCCAAGGAGAAACATGCCAAGACACATATTAATCAAACTTTCAAAAATTAAATACAAAGAAAAAAAGCAGCAAGGAAAGGCAACAAATAACATACAATGGAATCCCCATAAGGTTAACAGCTGATCTTTCAGCAGAAACTCTGCTAGCCAGAAGGGAGTGGCAGGACATATTTAAAGTGATGAAAGGGAGAAACCTACAACCAAGATTACTCTACCCAGCAAGGATCTCATTCAGATATGACAGAGAAATTAAAACTTTTACAGACAAGCAAAAGCTAAGAGAATTCAGCACCACCAAACCAGCTCGACAACAAATGCTAAAGGAACTTCTCTAGGCAGGAAAAAAAAGAGAAGGAAAAGACCTACAATAATGAACCCAAAACAATTAAGAAATTGGGAATAGGAATATACATATCGATAATTACCTTAAGTATATATGGACTAAATGCTCACACCAAAAGACACAGATTGGCTGAATGGATACAAAATCAATACCCATATATATGCTGTCTACAAGAAACCCACTTCAGACCTAGAGACACATACTGACTGAAAGTAAGGGGATGGAAAAACATATTCCATGCAAATGGAAACCAAAAGAAAGCTGGAGTAGCAATTCTCATATCAGATAAAATAGACTTTAAAATAAAGACTATTACAAGAGACAAAGAAGGACACTACATAATGATCAAGAGATCGATCCAAGAAGAAGATATAACAATTGTAAATATTTATGCACCCAACATAGGAGCACCTCAATACATACGGCAAATACTAACAGCCATAAAAGGGGAAATCGACAGTAACACATTCATAGTAGGGGACTTTAACATGCCACTTTCACCAATGGACAGATCATCCAAAATGAAAATAAATAAGGAAACACAAGCTTTAAATGATACATTAAACAAGATGGACTTAATTGATATTTATGGGACATTCCATCCAAAAATAACAGAATACACATTTTTCTCAAGTGCTCATGGAACATTCTCCAGGATAGATCATATCTTGGGTCACAAATCAAGCCTTGGTAAATTTAAGAAAATTGAAACTGTATCAAGTATCTTTTCTGATCACAACGCTATGAGACTAGATAGCAATTACAGGAAAAGATCTGTAAAAAATACAAACACATGGAGGCTAAACAATACACTACTAAATAACCAAGAGATCACTGAAGAAATCATAGAGGAAATCAAAAAATACCTAGAAACAAATGACAATGAAAACACAATGAACCAAAACCTATGGGATGCAGCAAAAGCAGTTCTAAGAGGGAAGCTTATAGCAACACAATCCTACCTCAAGAAACAAGAAACATCTCAAATAAACAACCTAACCTTACACCTAAATCAATTAAAGAAAGAAGAACAAAAAAACCCCAAAGTCGGGCTTCCCTGGTGGCGTAGTGGTTGAGAGTCCGCCTGCCGATGCAGGGGACACGGGTTCGTGCCCTGGTTCGGGAAGATCCCACATGCTGCAGAGTGGCTGGGCCCGTGAGCCATGGCCGCTGAGCCTGTGCTCCGCAATGGTAGAGGCCACAACAGTGAGAGGCCCGCGTACCGCCAAAAAAAAAAAAAAAAAACCCAAAGTTAGCAGAAGGAAAGGAATCATGAAGATCCGATCAGAAATAAATTAAAAAGAAATGAAGGAAACAATAGCAAAGATCAATAAAATAGAAGCTTGTCCTTTGAGAAGATAAACAAAACTGATAAACCATTAGCCAGACTCATCAAGAATAAAAGGGAGAACACTCAAATCAACAGAATTAGAAATGAAAAAGGAGCAGTAACAACTGACACTGCAGAAAAACAAAGGATCATGAGAGATTACGACAAGCAACTATATGCCAGTAAAATGGACAACCTGGAAGAAATGGACAAATTCTTAGAAACGCACAACCTTCTGAGACTGAATCAGGAAGAAATACAAAATATGAACAGACCAATCACAAACATTGAAATTGAAACTGTGATTTAAAATCTTCCAACAAACAAAAACCCAGCACCAGATGGCTTCACAGGCAAATTCTAGCAAACATTTAGAGAAGAGAAAACACCTATCCTTCTCAAACTCTTCCAAAATATAGCAGAGAGAGGAACACTTCCCAACTCAGTCTACGAGGCCACCATCACCCTGATACCAAAACTAGACAAAGATGTCTCAAAAAAATAAAACTACAGACCAATAGCACTGATGAACATAGATGTAAAAATCCTCAACAAAACACTAGCAAACAGAATCCAGCAGCACATTAAAAGGATCATACACCATGATCAAGTGGGGTTTATCCCAGGAATTTGAGGATTCTTCAATATATACAAATCAATCAATGTGATACACCATATTAACAAATTGAAGGATAAAAACCATATGATAATCTCAATAGATGCAGAGAAAGCTTTTGACAAAATTCAACATCAATTTATGATAAAAACTCTCCAGAAAATAGGCATAGAGGGAACTTACCTCAACATAATAAAGGCCATATATGACAAACCCATAGCCAACATCATTCTCAATGGTGAAAAACTGAAACCATTTCCACTAAGATCAGGAACAAGACAAGGTTGCCCACTCTCACCATTCTTTTTTTAAAATTCTTATTATTCTTCTCTCTCACCACTCTTATTCAACATAGTTTTGGAAGTTTTAGCCACAGCAAACAGAGAAGAAAAAGAAATAAAAGGAATCCAAATTGGAGAAGAAGAAATAAAACTGTCACGGTTTCCAGATGACATGATACTATACATAAAAAATCCTATAGGTTCTACCAGAAAACTGCTAGAGCTAATCAATGAATTTGGTACAGTAGCAGGTTACAAAATTAATGCACAGAAATCTCTTGCATTCCTATACACACTAATGATGAAATATCTGAAAGAGAAATTAAGGAAACACTCCCATTTACCATTGCAACAAAAAGAATAAAACACCTAGGAATAAACCTACCTAAGGAGACAGAAGACCTGTATGCAGAAAACTATAAGACACTGATGAAAGAAATTAAAGATGATACGAACAGATAAGAGATATACCATGTTCTTGTACTGGAAGAATCAACATTGTGAAAATGACTCTACTACCCAAAGAAATCTACAGATTCAATGCAATCCCTATCAAACTACCAATGGCATTTTTCACAGAACTAGAACAGAAAAGTTCACAATTTGTATGGAAACACAAAAGACCCCAAAAAGCCAAAGCAATCTTGAGAAAGAAAATGGAACTAGAGGAATCAGGCTCCCTGACTTCAGACTATACTACAAAGCTACAGTAACCAAGACAGTAAGGTACTGGCACAAAAACAGAAATATAGATCAAAGGAACAGGATAGAAAGCCCAGAGATAAACCCACACACATATGGTCACCTTATCTTTGATAAAGGAGGCAAGACTATACAATGAAGAAAAGACAACCTGTTTAATAAGTGGTGCTGGGAAAACTGGACAGCTACATGTGAAAGAATGAAATTAGAACACTCCCTAACACAATACACAGAAATAAACTCAAAGTGGATTAAAGACCTAAATGTAAGGTCAGACACTATAAAACTCTTGGAGGAAAACATAGACAGAACACTCTATGACATAAATCACAGCAATATCATTTTTGACCCATCTCCTAAAGAAATGGAAATAAAAAACAAAAATAAATAAATGGGACCTAATGAAACTTAAAAGCTTCTGCACAGCAAAGGAAACCATAAACAAGACCAAAAGGCAACCCTCAGAATGGGAGAAAATATTTGCAAATGAAGCAACTGACAAAGGATTAACCTCCAAAATTTACAAGCAGCTCATGCAGCTCAATATCAAAAAAACAAACAACCCAATCCAAAAATGGGCAGAAGACCTAAATAGACATTTCTCCAAAAAAGATATACAGATTGCCAACAAACACATGAAAGGATGCTCAACATCACTAATCATTAGAGAAATGCAAATCAAAACTACAACGAGGTATCACCTCACACCAGGCAGAATGGCCATCATCAAAAAATCTACAAACAGTAAATGCTGGAGAGGGTGTGGAGAAAAGGGAACCCTCTTGCACTGTTGGTGGGAATGTAAATTGATACAGCCACTATGGAGAACAGTATGAAGGTTCCTTAAAAAACTAAAAAAAGAACTACCATACGACCCAGCCATCCCACTACTGGGCATATACCCTGAGAAAACCATAATTCAAAAAGAGTCATGTACCACAATGTTCATTGCAGCTCTATTTACAATAGCCAGGACATGGAAGCAACCTAAGTGTCCATCAACAGATGAATGGATAAAGAAGATGTGGCACATATATACAATGGAATATTACTCAGCCATAAAAAGAAATGAAATTGAGTTATTTGTAGTGACGTGGATGGACCTAGAGTCTGTCATACAGAGTGAAGTAAGTCAGAAAGAGAAAACAAATACCGTATGCTAACACATATTTATGGAATCTAAAAAAAAAAAAGAAAAAGTGGTTCTGAAGAACCTAGGGGCAGGACAGGAATAAAGACACAGACATAGAGAATGGACTTGAGGATATGGGAAGTGGGAAATGTAAGCTGAGACGAAGTGAGAGAGTGGCATGGACATATATACAGTACCAAATGTAAAATAGATAGCTAGTGGGAAGCAGCTGCATAGCACAGGGAGATCAGCTCAGTGATTTCTGACTACCTAGAGGGGTGGGATAGGGAGGGTGGGAGGGAGACGCAAGAGGAAGGGGATATGGGAATATATGTATATGTATAGCTGATTAACTTTGTTATACAGCAGCAACTAACACAACAATGTAAAGCAATTATCCTGCAATAAAGATGTTAAAAAATAAATAAATAAAACAGCTGTTGTCCTCCCCAGTGTGTTGTCACTCAGCTATAACTAGGCCCAGGAATCAAGTCGCTCTATGGAAACTCTCCTATATGCCAAACTGTTGGGGAGTTACCCCAAGAAGCAGAAAGTCAGGCTACTCGCAGGCCCCCGGGCAGCTGTCCAGCCATTCACCACCAGAGGTTCTCCCTGCTCCCCTGAGCCCCAAGGTCCCCTCCACACTTCCTCATAGATTCCCACACTTTGTGGAAAATGGTGACAAAGAAATTGTAGATTGGTATGTATTTGTCGAAGATGACATTCTGCAAACAAATTTTTGCAAGTCATTCACCTAGTCTCTGAGGCAGTGCTAGGACTTCATGTCTAACTATCCTCTCACGAAAGAGACAGAAACTGTAGCTGCCAAGTAAATAAATGGATTAGAGTGGGGGCAATCCACAGGGCACTGAAAGAGTCAGGGCAAAGATCCAGATTCTCTGCAGCTTTCCACCCTTTGTAAACCCAGGCTGACTTGGGTTGACCAGCTCCCTCATTTTAAGGAGCTAGTTTCAGACATCACTGTTACACAGACATTGCTACTGCACAGTGATTAATGGAATGGGCTCTGGAGACAGCCTGGATTTGCATTCTAGGTGCACAGTCAGTGAGCTGTGTTACTTAACCTCCCTACTCATCAGTTTCCCCATGTATGATGTGGATAGTTGACAAAACCGCAAGAGATAATCACAGTGGCTGTCTTCTACTTGTATGTTAGTTATTATTAAAGATTAGTTCTTTCTTGTAGCTCAGCTATATGATAACTGCTGTTCCATCTTACTCTCTAAAAATGTTGCCACCAAATTAGAGATGAAGCTGGCCTTCCTTCTGGGGAGAGCGTCTGGCCTGAAGAGAGTCTGTGACTAAATCCTTGAGGAGTCACTGCAAAGTCTGGGGTGGATCTGCAGAGCCTGGAGCCTCTCCTTCCACCCATGTTCCTCGTACGGTTTGAGAAGAGTGGAAGACTGGGGGAGTCACCTTGCTCCAGGTCAGCTGGACAAGTCCTGCGAGTACATAGGCAGGAAATTTAGCTCGTACCTGAATGGTCTTCTGGAGGACACAGGCTAGCAAAGGGGCCAAAAGCCCCTCTCATTTGGAGGTTTCAAAAACAGTAAGATCCTTTACAAAAGGGATATAGATGGACAAAAGGCACAGTATTAGGAACAGAACCTTAGATGGGCAAGTGTCTTATCAAGTGTCTGATCCAACGACTCACCAAACTTTAAGGGCAGTTTTTGGGTCAGGCAGTACTGGGTTCAAATTCTGATTTATCAGCTATTAGTGGTACAACTTTGGTCAAGTTATTTACCCACCTGAACTTCAGTTTCCTCATCTGTAGATTAAGAATAAACAATTCCTCTTTCACAACAACAACAAATGGTGCCACTCTGGAGATATTCCTATTTAACATCTTAGTAAAACTACCTCTTTCATTATTTTCTCAGCTTAGTTGAAATTCTTCATTTCAACTAAACACATCCTAATGAAGCCTTTGTTTTCATAATTGGTCAGCTTACAGCACACACATACATATACACACACTTTCACTCCACACCATCCCCCTACACCTCACCCCACATCCCACTGCCCCAGGGCACCCTGGGACCCAAATCCCATCCCTTCTCAGATGTCAATTAAGAAGATAAAGAGATCTCATTCTCCATTTACCCTCACACACCTTTTTGAGAGATAATTTAATCTGATCTAATAAAGTGGCCTGGTGGACAAAGCAAAAACAATAACTTAAATTACTTAGTGCCCACAGGAGCGCCCCAATAACTAGCTCTATTCTCCTCCAAAATCAATGTGCTTTTCATCCTCTGAACATTTACTCTAGTAGGATGGGGTGTGTCTAACTCAAACAGCTAGGGAGCTGCCACTCCCTGCCCAACAGCTGCGCTTTCAAGTTATGGTTCATTTTCTGGCCACATAACTGTGTCTATATTGCTCTCTATGAAGCTATAAAAAGTCAAATATACTATACATCTCTTCAAATTCACCCAGACCAAAAATAAAAGATCAGTTATCTCACAGACTATCAATAAAAAACTCAAAAAATCCAAATAAAAACAGAATAAACATTTAAAATACACTAAAAAGGAGTTTAAAGTTTTTTTACATTATAACTCATAATTAGCCAAATTCTTCTGGGCTGTTGATACAGGATATTTGGTAAACTGGCCAAGTTCAACAATACCTCTCCCTATGAATGGCAAGAATATACTAAAAGGTCATTCTTCTGTCAAATAATACAGAAAGCACAGGAAAGCCAACAAGGACTTTATCTTGTAATGTCCAAAAGTATAAAGAATAATATATATGAATCCCTATATAACTATCACCCAGCCCCCATCACCAGTTAATTATCAAATTTTGCCAATTCAAAGACTTTTGACAGGAAGATTTTTTTTTTTTTTTTTTTTGGCTATGTTGGGTCTTCATTGCTGCACTTGGGTTTTCTCTAGTTGCGGCTAGCAGAGGCTACTCTTCATTGCGGTGCACGGGCATCTCACTCAGTGGCTTCTCTTGTTGCAGAGCACGTCTCTAGGCACACTGGCTCCAGTAGTTGTGGCTCACGGGCTCTAGAGCTCAGGCTCAGTAGTTGTGGTGCACGGGTTTAGTTGCTCCGCGGCAGGTGGGATCTTCCCAGACCAGGGCTCGAACCCAGGTCCCCTGCATTGGCAGGCAGATTCTTAATGAAAGGTAGATTTATACCATCTTATACCATCATCTAAAGTATGTGTTTTCACAAAAAATAAAACAGGCACCTGCTTGTTTTGAGGGAGAGGAAAGACTGGATTAAATTTTGGAGAAACAAGAGGAAGGCGCTATCTATGCTCTGGCCGAGAGTAAACTGCAGAAGTGCGTTGCCTTGAGCTAAAGTCCTTAGTCTCTAGGTGCTGAGAGAGGCAGGGGAGGAGGGATTATAAAGTTCTAACCCCCTATGTTCCTGGGAAACAAGTCTCAGGCAGCTACAGCCCAGTCAGTCTCTGACTCACTGGCAGTAGACTTTCTTCCTTCTGACTCCATCCATTCCCCACCTCAGTCACAATAAAGAAGAAATCAGCCTTGCCCTCTGGGCTGCAGCTGGCCAGGAATGTGAACTGCAGGCGATTCCAGGTTAGTCCAGGAGGTGCACCAACATTGCTGAGTGCCGTCTATGTGCCAGGTAACACTTTACCCCAGCACTTCTCCACGCTGACTACTGCTTTATAATCACCTGGGAAACTTTGGGAGAAATGCCTGGGATCACCCCAGACTAAGTATCTCAGAGCGAGAACCATTACTTTACAGCAGTCCTTTCAACAGCCCAATAAGCTAGGTACCATTGTGCTCAGAAAGGATGTGGATGTTAAATGACAGGGCCAGGGTTTAGAGGCAGGGCTCTCTCATTTCCAAAATCCTGCTCTTCTCACTGACCACAGCACTGGACATTAGTATTTCTAAGTCTCTATTTAGGCCATAAGATCCATTCAGACAGTAACTCCCAGATCTAGCTCATGGTAGGTACTTTATATGTATCTTAAATTGAATGAATAAGTGAATGGATATTTCAGGGTTAAGTGGGTCCACATAGTCCAGATCAGTGAAACAAAGAATCAGATTGCAAATGTAGGCTCAGACTAACAAAGAAAAGTGCAAAGACTTTCATGCCTTCACCAGGGTTAAGTCTTATCCTATTAATTACCTCTTCAAGTATTTCTTCTGCCGCCTTGCCTCTCTTCTTATTTGGATTCCAATTACATGACTGTTCGTTTGATATGGTCCCACAGGTCTTGCATGGCCTGCTCTGGGTTAATTTGTTTCTTTTTTTCATTTTTCTCTTTGTGCTTCAGTTGAGACAATTTTGATTAACTTATCTTTAAGTTCCCTGTTTTCTCAGCTGAGCGAAGTCTCCTAATGAGCCCATCAAAGTGATTAGTCTTTCATCATATTTTTCATTTCCATCATTTCTATTTGGTCCCTTTTTAGTTTCCACCTCTCTGCTGATAGCCTTCCTATGGTCATACAGTTGCCCATCTTTTCCACTAGAGACTTTAACATAATAGTTATAATTATTTCAGCTCTCTTTCTGATAACTCTAACCTCCAAGTCATATCTGAGTCTGATTCTGTTGATCATTTTGTCTCTTGACTGTGTGCTGTTTTCTTTGCTTCTTTGTGGGTCTCATAATTTGCAGTGTTTACTAACACTGAGGTAAACTCTTTCATGTCTGGATATGTGAATAACTCTTCTTTATCTAGGCCTCTACTGTGAGGAATTGAGTCAGTCTAGTGAGGAGTTGATCTGGGGTTGCATTTATTGTTGCTACAGGTACCGTCAGGACACCTCAGGCTAGAAATGCCTCTGGCGTTACCTCGTCCTTCTGGCTGGGTTTGGGTTTCCAGAGAGCATTTCTCAACGTTCTGTTCCACTTTAGCCTTAGGCTTTGCCTATGTCCCTAAACCTCAAAGATATTTTCTCCCCTCATTTTTGCCTCCACCTAGTAGTAGACTATTGTTATTTGTTACTCAGTTCTTGCTATCCTTGGGGTGGGAAGTGGGGAGACATTTTCTGTTGTCCATATTCAGGCCCAGTCCTAGGCAAGCATTGTGTACCTTAGGCTCAGGTGTGGGACCATCTCAGTGATCCTATCTCTGCCCTAGTGGCAGAGGCTCTTTTCCTGCCTCTCCTTCAGAAACAGAGGGTTGGTTTTTTCTCTTCCCTTCTTCTAGCTACAATGTGTCTTCACCTCGACCCTGAGGGTGACAGTATTTGCTGCCCTTTCCTCCAAAACTTAGGGCTTTTGCTCTGTGAAGAAGGTAGGGGTAAAGCATCCTGGCAGAGCTTTGTGCCCTGCCTGCTGAGGTGGCTGCTCTTGTCCCCTGCACCAAAGGGGAGGCTCGTTCCAGTCACTGCCTTGCCCCCAGCTTTCTCCTGGTGAGGTCCATGGAGAAAAGCCTGCCAGCTAGTGTCAATTCTCCTCGTGTCTGTAGCTCCCAGGGGCGCTATATTTTTATGCTAAGCCACACTCAGCCCTTAGTGATTCATTTTAAAACTTACCTGAACTCTTCCCATCAGCTTCTATGATGTCCAGCACCTCTTCTGATCATGCCTTTCTCCAGGTAAGCAGGTCCTCCCTGGAGGTACCTGTCTTCCCTTAGATTTCAGCCTACTTGTTTGACCTGCAGCCTCAAGTCTGAGAAGTTAAAGAAAAATTATGATTTTGTAGATTATCCAGATTTTTCTTTGCTATAAATGTGGAATTAGCACTCTTTCCAACTTTCTGCATCCTAAACAGAAACCAGAAGTCTGCAGCTAGAGTGCTGCAAGGATCAACTACTTGTATATTGAAAGTCCCAAGAATTAATACATAAGTAGGAGTACAGAAAGTAACAAGAAGCTAGGATCTAAAGTTGTCAAATAAAGGGATTCCTCAAAAAGCTTAACATAGATTATCATATGACCGAGCAGTTCTACTCCTAGGTATATAACCAAAAAGCAGGGATTCAAACAGATATTTTTACACCAATGTTCATTGCAGCATTATGCACAATAGCCAAAAGGTGGAGACAACCCAAAAGTCAATCAGCCAATGAATGGATAAACAAAATGTGGCATATAAGTACAATGAAATATTTTTCAGCCATAGCAAGGAATGAAATTCTGATACTTGCTACAACTGAAATAGCCTTGAAGACATTATGCTAATTGAAATAACACAAGCAAAAGGACAAATATTATAAGACTTCACCTACATGAAGTATTGAGAATAGGCAATTTCATAGAGACAGAGGGTAGATTAGAAGCTGCTGGAGGCTGGAAGGGGAGGGAGATGGGGAGTTATTGCTTAATGATTACAAAGTTTCTGTTTAAGATGGCTAAAAAGTTTTGAAAATAGTGGTAATAGGTGCACAACATTGTGAATATAATTAATGCCACTGAATTGTATATTTTAAATGGTTAAATGGCAAATTTTATGATATATATATATATAAAATCACAATTTTAAGAATTAATAGCTACATATCAAGAACCATTGAATTGTACATTTTAAATGGGTGAATTGCATGATATATAAATTATATCTCAATAAAGTGGTTTAAAAAAATGAAACGAAGGGGACTGTCCCAGTGGTCACAGTAGATGCAGCAACAGTGATGTGGTGAGTTATCTAGTGGGGTGACATGAGACGCAAACCTGGGGGTTGGGGAATGGGGGAGGAAAATTGTCGCTTCATTACCTAGAAAACTCACCACATAGAAACCTCTGACTTTAGACCACATCTAAATGACCGAACTATAACCAGAAAGATTTGGTGGGAACCTCATAAAAGTCTCTTCTCACTCTAAGAGTTCACTCTAAGTCCAAAGCTCAGAAAATCAAAAAAGTTACAATTACCCCTTTCCCACCTGCCCTACTTCAGGGAAATCCCGTTCCCACACGTGTCCTTCTTCACTGGAAGGCAGGGGGCAGGGCTGCCCAGATCCCACATCACAGGGTAGGAGAAGCAAAAAAGCCCACTGCCCCTCTACTCTCACCACTTACCACCACCAAAGGAGTCCCCAGTGTTTCAGTTCAGTGAGACATTCAACTCCAAATCCTACTTTGTGGGTCTAATTTACAAGGTCACTCCCAACTCCTAGTGCCACTCCCAACTGTCAGCCTGAGCTCCCAGAGGGGAGAAGTTATGTTCTACCACTGTCTTAGAGATCAAAATACTTGAGAAGGGGGTAGCAGGTGGTGTGAAGGGAGAAAAGAGGAGTGTTGAGGAGAAGCACACTACAAAGGTGCATGGCTGAACAGGAAACCTCTTGGCATCAGGCACAACTGATTGCTCAGACTATCTTCCAAGAACTCTAAGAATTAGTGCTTCAAAAAATAGCTTATATATAAACTAGATTCCATCTCCTACTAATCAATAGATTTCCCTAAAAGGCTCAAATTCCCCTACATTTCTGCATCATACCCTAGATCTCAGCAGCAGCAGTGGAGTCCAGTGGTGGAGGCAAAAGCTGTATCATGCAGGCATGAGGCAAGGTGCTGTCAGGTGGGTGCCCAAGATGGTACAAGGCCATGCAGAATTGGTCTCCACGGAGTAGGTGGAGAAGAACAAGTGGCCAAGGTCCATGGATTTTTAAAAATATTTATTTATTTATCTATTTATTTATTTGGCTGCACCAGGTCTTAGTTGCGGCATGCAGGATCTTTAGTTGCAGCATGCATGAGGGATCTAGTTCCCTGACCAGGGATCAAACCTGGGCCCCCTGCATTCGGAGCACGGAGACTTAGCCACTGGACCACCAGGGAAGTCCCAAGGTCCATGGATTACATGAGGCCAAGGGGATCTGTGGTGACACACAAGAGGTGTCTGATACAGCAACATTTTTGTGATCACTTTCCATGCTATTTAGTGGTTGCACAGAATGGTTGTACTAATGAATTATAATTTACTTACTATGATATGCAGAATAATGTTCCCACCCACCCAAAGCTGCCCACATCTTAATCTCTAGAGTCTGTGAATCTTAGTTTACTTGGCAAAGAGGAAGTGAGGTTGTAGATGAAACTTAGGTTGCTAATCAGCTCACATTAAAATAGGGAGATTATCAGAGTGAGCCCAATGTAATCACAGGAGTCCTTAAATGTGGAAGTAGCAGGCAGAAGGAAAGTCGGTGTCAGAATGAGAAAGACTCCACCAGCCATTGATGCCTTTGAAGCTGGAAGGGGGCCAAAAGCCAAGGAATGCTGGCAGCCTTTAGAAGCTGGAAAAGGCAAGGAAATGGATTTTCCCTTAGAACCTCCAGAAATGAATGCAGCCCTGCTAATACCTTGGTTTTAGCCCGGGGAGACCCACATCAGACTTCTGACCTACAGAACTGTAAAATAATAAATTTGTGTTGTTCTAAGCCACTAAGTTTGCAGTAATTTGTTACAGCAGCAATGGGAAACTAATAGGCTTACCTAATTCCTTACTTGGGGGCATTTAGATTATTTTCAACTTTTTCTCATTAGGAACAATAATGCAATGGAACTCCTTATTGCTAAATTTCACAATTTTTTAAATTATGAATCATAAACCTGACTTGTTGAGACAAAGATCATGCAAAATTTAACAACCCTTTCATATGTATTGCCTTCCAAAAAGATAGCAGCAGTTTGAAATACCATCAACACATGAGAATTTCCAACAACAGAGAGTATTTTTTGTGTGTTTTTTAATTTTTAGTAATTTGACAGGCAAAAATAGTACCTAAATGTTTTAAATTGCATTTTTATTACAGATAACTTGTGCTATGTGATTATGCATTCCTCCATAGGTTAGGAAGATAGGAGCCATTTTTATTTCTTCTTTTGTAAATTACTTGTTCAAATTCTCTGACCATTTTTCTTTTCAGGTGTTCATCTTTTCTTATTGCTTTATAAAAATATCCATTTGTGTCACATAGATTGAAAATGTTTGCAATTTGGCTTTGCGTTTGCTGTGTTAAGGTACAGAAACTTCAATTTTACATCATTGACTCTATCAATCTCTTACAAATTCTGCCTTTGATGTCATATCTCAAAGTCCCTTTCTCATTTCTACATGTGTGTGAATATCTGTATCTTCATTTAGTGCTTTTATAGTTGAATGGTGTGCTTTAAGAATCTAACTTCAGTTTTCCCTTGATGATTACCCAGCAATTTCAACAATGAATGCATCAAATATCTGTCCTTTCCCCCACTAGAATAGGTTTAAAGATGCTATTTCAAAATAATTTCTGATATAGACTTGAATTCTCAGATTTTTAAAATAAACTCATATTTGAAAGTGAAAAAGTTGCCAAAGAAGAGCAATTTTCTATTTAGTGTTCTTAATTTAAAATAGTCCCTATGGCTGATTTGCTTTGTTGTGCAACAGAAACTAACATGTTATTGTGAGGCAATTATGCTCCAATAAAGCTGTATTAAAAATAATAATAATAAATAAAAATGAAACAGTCCCCATGGCTTCACATTTACCCTTTAAGGTAGGAAAGGTCTAACCCTGAAGGAAATGTGAAACAAATAAGTAACCACACCATCTATAAAATAAAGTTATGTTTTCCAGTAATAAAATACCAAACTCTGTAGCCACATAGCAGAGAAAGATAAGAAGAAAAAACCCACATCCTTTGTGTTTCATTATATATTACTAAGTCAGTACCTAAAACTAAATAGTCTCCATATGTGAGTAACAGAAGCCATGAAAATTCCTTTCCTTTTCTCTTTTCCCACTGGCATGTGTCTCCTTCTAATTCCTGGAGGTAAGACATATTTCCATATGCTTTTTAGTTTTGCTTATAAGAAAATAGAATTTTATATTGCTTTAATTTTTGTTTAATATTGTGTAAAAGGGAAAAAGAAATCACAACTCAATTTCCAATAATTTTTCATGTTACGTTTTTTCTTTGCTATCTAAATGGTATATTGGCTTTTTAAGATGAAAACATACTCTATTGTATCTACAGCAAAAATATGAAAGCATTAACTATATCTGGAGGTTATCATAAATTCAGGCCAGATCTACAGAGCTCTACCTTCAAGTGAAAAACCAACAAAGCCATTAAATTGGGGATGGATAGATTACTTATTAACTGGAGGGCTCAGTCATACAGATACAACTGAGTAGTCATAGCTCTCAGATAAATCTTAAAACTCTGGTTTTCAGAAGGTATTTGTGAGTGCCTATTTCCAGCAGTGGGGGTGGTGAAGAAAGCAATAACATCAATGTAAAATACTCTAATGAACTGTGTGTGTGTGTGTGTGTGTGCACACGTGTGCACCAACACTGCATAAAACTTACAATGAAGTATAGCAGTATTCTATGTGGTTTACTTATACTCTTCTTAAGTATCATTGTTATCAGCCCATTTTACATATGAGGAAACCAAGGCACAGAGAGGTTAAGTCCATTTACTAAAGTCATCAACTAGTAAGTAGTAGGGCTGGGATTTGAACCCAGAGTTCAGGTTCTTAACCACACACTATGATATCTTATAGCTCAATGATACCTTCAGAGCTGGGATTCTTAATGTGGGATCCATGAGCTCCTTCAAGGCCATGGATGGGCATCAAGAAGTCTCCCAAAACTGTATGCAAATATTTACATGCATCTGTGTGTCTGTACTATATCAGATTCTCAAATGGCTCTATATTTCAAAACTAACAAAGGTACAGAGCCACTACTTTAGGCAAACAGTACATCACAATGGAAAGGGTATGATTTTTCATGATGCGGAACTGTGTTAGAAGACAGCTTTGCTATTTATTAGTTGTGCGAACTTGGGCGAGGTAATTGCCCTGTCTAAACTTCATGTTCCTTATCTCTACATGGGAGTAATAACACCCACCTTGCATTGTAGCAAACATCAGAACCAGTGTCTGAAACTAACCAGTGCCTAGTAAATCATAGATGCTTTCATTATTATTGCTACTATAGTTGTTGATTTTTTTCTTTGAATTTAATATAACTTACCAAACCATCATTCCAAATAATAATCTCACCATGGAACACTGTGAGATTTTTAAGGTCAATAACACAGTGTCCAACCCAAGACTGAGACAATGCAGCCTGTAATAGGAAGTGAACAGACTAGTAAAGGCACAAACAGGAGAATGGGGTTTCTCCCCAATCTGCTTTTACTGTGTGATGTTAAGTCTTTAATCTTTTTGCTTTTTGAGCTTTAAGAAAAGAGACTCTCTTGCCTGACATTTTCTACCTCCCAGGGATAGGAAGGAGAGAGACATTATGTTAAAGGTGTTTTGCATTCTTGAGGAAGAGAAAATTGTTTAAGTTCAAGATGCTATTATACAGAGCTGTCATGGAAAATTTTTAAAACTCTGTGTCACCTGGACTGCTTTGATCTTCTCTCCCTGACGCAGAGTGCACATCTATGTGCTCGATCTCGATCTATTCATTATATCAGAACTTTTCAGAGGGAAGCATGACTTGGTAAGATAGGATTTCACTCTGGATCACTCTTTTAGTTTTTCCAGTATCCTGTGAGGGAATTATAAGAGGAAAAGAAGTACCACCTCACACAAGACGCTACATGGCTCTAATCGAAGGGCTGAAAGTCTGTGCAGGGGCTTTGATCAAAGAAAACTGGGTGTTGACAGCTGCTCACTGTGACCTGTAAGTAATTCTGAGCTCCTCTCATTCTAGGCAGTTTGCGGGGGGCGGGGGGGGGGGGCGGACAGGGGTTGTGAAAATGAAGTCCAAAACCAAAATTAGGTAGAGATGGAGAAGAAAGTAAGCAAGCACGTTCACTGATATGTACTATTATTATCTCTATAAGCAAAGGCCAGATCCTATAGAATAAAATTGAAATACATGACCATTTTCTCACATTATTTAAAAAATATTTTTCACTATAAATACCAATATTATCAACATTTTGAAAAAAAATGGTGAGAAATAGCACTCATAATCTTATCAACTTCACACAATCACTGTTAATATTTTGCTATATTTTGTTGCAGGCTTTTTCCATAAGTATATTTTACACAGTTGAGCAAGTTAAGTGTTCTCTATGATTACAAGCGCTTTACTTACTATTATATAATTAGTTTTGTCCCATGTTGCTACATATTAGATTGAACCATAAGAAATTACTGATATTTAACTGTTTGACTTTACAAAATAGCCATTTCCTACGGTTCAAACTAATGTTTTTCCTAATTGTGATTTGAAAGTCAAAATAATGTTTATCACAAGGATATGCTGCTGTCTTCTTTATCAGTACCTGTTGTTGGTACCTACTATTTCCCTGCTCACTTTTGCATAAATTGCATGAATAAAAGAAGAGACTTAAAAACTAGCTTCCCACAAAGAAGATCAAAAGAGATCTGCATTACGTTGTTGTATCAAATGAGAATTTATCAAGTAGGAAATTCAGCACAATGTACACTGTGAAGATCACCACTGGCACTCTTGATTGACAGACCCACTTGGTGCAAAGTCTGTCCGGCAAATCAAGAAATGCTTGTGCCCACCTCTCCCAGATTAGCTATCATTAGGTTCACAAACTAGACTTGGCGGCTAGCAGTTTATTTGCTCCTGTGTGTGTGTGTGTTTAGATTCAGCTTTAAAATTTCACTGCAAAGTTGATTCATTTCTTCAGTCTTACCTATTAAAAGCCTGACTCTTTTCCATCTTTGTCATCTTTTTTTTTTTTATCTGGTACGCGAGCCTCTCACTGTCGTGGCCCCTCCCGTTGCGGAGCACAGGCTCCGGACGCACAGGCCCAGCGGCCATGGCTCACGGGCCCAGCCGCTCCGCGGCATGTGGGATCTTCCCGGACCGGGGCACGAACCCGTGCCCCCTGCATCAGCAGGTGGACTCTCAACCACTGCGTCACCAGGGAAGCCCCATCTTTTTCATCTTTGAAGACTTAAGCAAGGTACACGGTCTTCCTGAAACACAGAAAAGCAAACCCACTACCTCTGCTCTCACTCTTAGGTTTAGTCTCTAGGTCTTGGGTTGAGTCTCTTCCATTAGGTGTTGATTCCACAAATCCAAGGCAGATGGAGACACTGGTAGCTCCTTTTCCTGCAGCAGTCCTCTTTGGTCAGCACCCAAGCATACCTCTCCAGGCCTTGCCAACCAACGCTCTTGCCTCTGCCAGAAGACCTGGGATTTCTCTCCTGTTGCTTCTTCCTTGAAAAGATGTGAAGCTGAAGCACCTAAGATAACACATGTCTTGGGAGTTTTAGGTAAAAATAACTAAAACGGGGCTTCCCTGGTGGCGTAGTGGTTGAGAGTCCGCCTGCCGATGCAGGGGACACGGGTTCGTGCCCCGGTCCAGGAAGATCCCACATGCCACGGAGCGGCTGGGCCCGTGAGCCATGGCCGCTGAGCCCGCGCGTCCGGAGCCTGTGCTCCGCAACGGGAGAGGCCACAACAGTGAGAGGCCTGCGTACCGCAAAATAAATAAATAAACAAATAAAAAGTAACTAAAACACCAAAAGTAAAAAACCTCATAAATTCCCCCCTGCCTTGCTGTGCTTGTTTATAAATAGGAAACCATCTGAAATAACTGGTCAGATTTAATCAACTAAGTTCATGCTTAATTTCATCTATTCTCTCACATAAATGATACATCGTCCTTGTTTTTTTCCAGGAAAGGCAATCCTCGAGTTATTCTTGGGGCCCACTCTACCTCCCATAAAGAGAAATATGACCAAGTATTTTCCATTAAAAAGGCAATTCCCCATCCATGCTTCAATCCACAGACATTTGAAGGGGATCTTCAACTCCTTCAGGTAAATATGGCGGTTTTTTTCAATAACTATTTTGAAATTGCAAAATTTTGAAATTTGATCAGTTTAACTTGAAACTAGTTTTTACACACTGGCCTCATAGCCAGTGGTTGGCTAATGCCAGGATGTAAGGGTAAGAAGTACAGCTGGGACCCAGTGCAATTGTACAGATGTTCACCCTCTTGGAATTCAGTTCAATTTAACAGATATTGACAGAAGTCCTACTGTGGTAAGACCTGTCAATCCAAAGTGGTAATGCCACCAGTAACTCAACTGCAGACAAACCACATTGCATTTATTGATTCTTGCTCAGCAAGGGAGACTGTACACCATGAGGAACCATAGGGTGGCTCAGTAAGAGAGTGTTAGATGGGGCTTATCCTAGGATTTGTCAGATGAGGGGGAGGGTTCTAGGAAGTAGGAGTTTGCTCTGAACTGACTGTTGTCAGGAAGTGGGGTAATTCAACGACTGAGTATCTCAGTGAATCTTACTTATCTAGGAGGCTAAATCTGTGATTGATAAGAAGCAGCAATCACTCATTTTAGCGGATAGGGGGCGCTTGGTCATTTTTGTGGTGGGCACAATGACCTTGCTTTTGCCTGTACTCAAACGTGACTGCAGAGCGGCCTGGGTTTTGCTCCCTTCTTGAGGCTCACCCTGTCTGATATTGGTGCTCTATGACAAGCGTTCATGATCAACAGGAAAAATCGTGGCCCAGCTGTGAGTGCCAGTAAGCTTTTCTCTTCCTCATAAGATAAATAGGTTCTGTTCTTAAAGTGTTCACAGTCTAGTGGGAGAGACAGACAAATATATCAACAGCTCTGATCTGGTGGTATGTGACTCATCGGTGATGGAGATGACTAAGACGGGGACTCTACGAGAGGACATGGTGTGTCCAGGTGGTCAGGGAAGCTTTCTTAGAGAAGGTGCAGGGGTTAGTAGGAAAGAAGGAGGAAAGGGCCTTTCAGGCAGGAAGAGCAGTGTGTATAAGAGGAGTCTTTCTGGAAAATGCATTTGGAAGAAGAAGGGAAGAAAGGGAAGTTATCATGAGATTTGAGAAAGCGGGGACCCAGATATTGTGAACCATGGGAAGAAGTTTGAACTTTATGGGGAAGGAAATGGGAAAGTGTTTTAAGCTGGGCAGTGACATGATCAGACTTGTTTTTAGAAGGATTATCTGGCTGCTGTGCAGAAAGTATAATAGAAAAGGCAGAACTGGAAGGCAGAGTGTGAGCTGAGGTTCACACCTGTCCAAAGGGGCTTGATGAGGACCTTCCCTAGCAGGAGTCAAGAAGATGCTCAGGGGATCCACACACCTTCATCAGTAGGAGTAAAGACAGGGTCCTAGAGTGCCATGTGTTTCAGGCAAACTCCCCACATTCCCTGCTCCCCAATACTTATAAGTGACCCCCATACTATCTGCCTTGAGATTCTCAGGCTGGGCCTCTCTCTCAGGTCACCCCTCCTCACCCATACTCTAATTCCCTCCAGTACCCTTCCCTGGGCAGGGAAAGGCAATTCCCTCCCCTGTCCAGTAGAGGGCACTCCTTGGCCTACTTCCCTCCTGCGGTTTTTCTCCACAGCACGAACTTTTTTTTTTTAACATCTTTATTGGAGTATAATGGCTTTACAATGGCGTGTTAGTCTCTGCTTTATAACAAAGTAAATCAGTTATACATATACATATGTTCCCATATCTCTTCCCTCTTGTGTCTCCCTCCCTCCCACCGTCCCTATCCCACCCCTCCAGGCGGTCACAAAGCACCGAGCTGATCTCCCTGTGCTATGCGGCTGCTTCCCACTAGCTATCTATTGTACATTTGGTAGTGTATATACGTCCATGCCACTCTCTCACTTTGTCACAGCTTACCCTCCCCCTCCCCATATCCTCAAGTCCATTCTCTAGTAGGTCTGTGTCTTTATTCCCGTCTTACCCCTAGGTTCCTCATGACATTTTTTTTTCTTAAATTCCATATATACGTGTTAGCATACGGTATTTGTCTTTCTCTTTCTGATTTACTTCACTCTGTATGACAGACTCTAGGTCCATCCACCTCACTACAAATAACTCAATTTCGTTTCTTTTTACGGCTGAGTAATATTCCATTGTATATATGTACCACATCTTCTTTATCCATTCATCCGATGATGGACAACATGCACTTCTGATGTACCTTAGTTTGTTTGTCTGCCCCCCTCCCTGGAATGTAATCTTCAAAGAACAGATATTTTTGTCTTTTTATTTGTATGCCCTGTACCAGGTAGTATAGTTCCTAGTACATAGTAGGCCCTCCATAAATATTTCCCGAATAATTTTGGATAAGGGATGGAATTAAGCCAGACAGTGGCAAAGGTCACCAAGAGAAGAGATTCTGCACTCAGGTTTCAAGAAAGTGGTAGCAGTTGTCAAGTCTCCTTCAGGAACTAAAAATCTTACCTTTACAATAGGGTGGGATGAGTAAGGGGTGCGAGGGGTTCTTGGTCTTGAAGTAAAGTCAGGAAACTCCCTCTCACCTCTGACACTGTGGCCAGTGGGGTGATGTTGCTAGAGAACTCATGAAGAGGGCATCAGGACCTCCCTGCGGTCAACCTTCCATGGTTAAAACATCACTGCTGTGTGTGCCTGACCCCGGGAGAGCTACTTACAAACATATTCATCCTGACTCCAATTCCGATCCATTCATTCAGACCTGAAGCCTTTTCTGGGGATTCTCCTGTCTTCTTGTCCATCCAACCAGATAACAAGCATGAAGGCTGTGAGAAAGCATGAGTAGGAGAGAAGGAGAGACGTTGCATGTAGGCATTTGAAGTCATGTTCTATGGAGAGATTTTAGACTATGGCCATCTCACTTTCTAAATGCTAGCAGGGTAAGGGTTGGGCACACGCAACTCAGAGTGGGCACTGAGGAAGTGGGGACTGTCTAATGTCAGGAAGTGGGGCCTGAAAGCAATGCAATGATAGGAATGTGACAGTGGCCTTTGCTGCTGTGTCCCTATGTTTTTAGAAGGTCTGTAACACCAGGACTCCCTACAGCTTGAGGCAAGAAGAAAAGAAGTAGAATTATGTTCCTCTACCCTCTACTCAACCTTGCTCACACTCCCTGATCTCCTTGACGTGACTTTTCAGAAAGAGAGAAAGCAAGGTGGTGAGCCAAGAAGAGAGCTTTAGTGAATCAAAGAAAAGGGCAGAGCGGGGGGGAGCCCCCAAAGGCAGTTAGGCTGGTTAGCACCTGCTCAGAAGCGGGGAAGCCACATTTCCACGTGGAAAATGAGGACACTGGCCCCTTTCCCACCCCGCCCCACTGCACCTGGAGCCCTGGCTTCCTTCCATTGGTCTCAGTACCAGTCAGTTCACAAACCTAAGTCCACCTGAATAAAATAATGATGGCACTCTCCAATACAGCTTTTCAACCACAGAACTGTCAGCCACCACCAACATAATTTCATCACTGACAGGTCAACTGGACTGAAGTTTATCTAGACTAGCCTAGCAAAACATGCATGAAAAGTTGTGCTGTGACTTTTAAAAAATCAGTCACTGATGGTCAATTAGGTTGGAACAGGACTTTGGCCACGTCCTTCGTAAGAACATGCTAAATAAGCAAGGTATCTATTTCAGTCAGAGCTGTTTTCTGGGTTTGGTTACTGTTGTCCTTTCCTAAAACTGCATCTCCTGTCTCTTTTCTAGCTGGATGGTAAAGCAACTATGACCAAAGCTGTAGGAATACTTCGGCTACCGAAAACAGGAGACGATGTCAAACCCCACACCAAGTGTCATGTGGCAGGATGGGGAAGCACCAAAAAAGACACGTGCAAAATTTCAAGTGCCTTGAGAGAAGCCAACGTTACTGTGATAGATAGGAAAATATGCAATGATGCCCAGCACTATAATTTTAATCCAGTTATTGATCTCAGTATGATCTGTGCTGGTGGTAGAAAAGGTGAAGATGATTCATGTGAAGTAAGTAAATTAAAAATTTTAACCGTTTGGGGGCTATAGGAAATCAGGTTAAATAGAGTGCCTAGGAACAAGACGGCGGACTGTCATTATTACTTTTTATGTGTGAGGCCTGCAAGAACGTCAGCTTGACACTGGGCTGGTGTGTGCTCCTTTGTCTCAAGTGAAACATTCTGCCCAGGGAAACTTCTCTCGTTCCTAAGAATCAGGATCCCATTAAACCACCGCTTACGGATGCTTTTCAGCCCTCTCAAAACTGATCACATCAGCTGGCATTTATCAGATGGCAGGAACTATATCAAGTCCTATACTCTATGCCACTTGATCCTCAAATAACCCCATGGGATAGACACTATTATTACCAACTCTATTTTACAGATAGGGAAATTAAGGCTTAGAAAGTTACTTCCCCAAGTTAGATAACTCGACTCTTAGTGGGGAGGACCTGGACTTAGACTGGGGCCATCTGATTCCCAACTCCTGCGTTGTTCTGCCTCTCCATGTGCTTGACTATGGTTTGGCCCTATTTGGAACTCATGATCCAGAAGTGGTTTGCAAGGTCAGAGAGAATATGAAATGAGGGCTGATGAAAACTGGAAAAGATCCCTAAAAATTGTTTGAACTATCACAAGTACTCCTTGGTCTGAGATGGCTTAACCCATGTCCTCCTTCAGAGCAGGGAGTGGCTCAGATCCCATCTCATGCCTTCAGGCAGCGCCTACATTCAGTTTTTTCCCCTAACATGTACTGAGCAAGAAAAGGGGATACAGGTCAACTGAAGGAGACAATTATTTTTCACAATTATTTTAAAGGCTTCCTTTGTTATTCTTTCTTTGTTTTACTGATGAAAATGAGTTTGTACATCTTCTCCAGAATTGCCTTTTGCAAAATGAAAATGATTGGAAAATATAAACAAATCTGTGTTAATTGATGCTGAGGGCAGACAATTAATAAAAAGAGATATAAAATTAGCCTTTAAAAAGGAAAGAGAGAAACAATGTGTGAGCGAATGAGTGAATAAATGAATGACTAAAAAGGTAAGTAAATATCTTTGGAAAGCACTCTTGTTTAAAACATATGACTTTCTTTTCCAGGGGGATTCTGGAAGTCCTCTGATATGTGATAACGTTTTCAGAGGTGTCACTTCCTTTGGGAAGTGTGGTAACCCCCAGAAACCTGGCATCTACATTCTCCTTACCAAAAAATACCTCAACTGGATAAAGAAAACCATTGCAGGAGCAATATAACATTTCTTCTTCAAAGTAGAAAATTGAGGTAACCAAGTAAAGGGTGTTTTAACTTGACCTATCTGAAGAAACACCTCACAACCCTCTTAACCTCATGTACAAATGACAGTCTGTCTGAAATAAAATTAGCAATGAAAGAAATGACCTCCTGCCTTCACTCTTCCACGACTAGTGAAGACTGATTCATCACATGTTCTCTATCCATGGCAAGAGATGTCCCTTGAGAAAAAGTTCCCCAGTTCAGTGATTCTCTGTTTTATTCAGAATTTGAGGATTGTCACTTTTGTGTTCATCCGTAAAAGGAAGTCAGTCTCAGGGAAATTTAGAATATTCTTCTTTCTTCCAAGTGAAACTACAAAATATTTGTGGCCTTAGGAATTTAGAGCCTGATATTCTATTCCATGTTGGAATAAGGACAGAGATAAAGAGGGATTTTTCACTTCCTACTCTATGCTTCTGTATAGTTTAACATTTTACAAAAATTCTAATTATAAATACAGTAGGAAAGATGCAATGTGTGTTTTAGATAGTTGAAAAATCTGGAATTTGAGGTTAGAGATAGTTCAGGACAATTGCATCATTTATTAATTACAAGTAGACTAAACTTTCATAGACCAATAGGCCACAGTCCAGCCAGTATCTTGATATGTATTTTGCCTTAGCTAATCAATTTATACATGCAAGCACTAAGCTTCATTCTATGTTATTCTTTTTTGGGGGGAGTATAATTGCTTTACAATGTTGTGTTAGTTTCTGCTGTACAACAAAGTGAATCAGCTGTATGTATACATATATTCCCTCCTTCTTGAGCCTCCCTCCCGCCACCCGCATCCCACCCCTCTCAGTCATCACAGGGCGCCAAGCTGAGCTCCGTGTGCTATGAGGCTGCTTCCCACTAGCTATCTATTTACACATGGCAGGGTATATATGTCCATGCCACTCTCTCACTTTGTCCCAGCTTACCCTTCCCCACTATGTCCACATGTCTGTTCTCTACATCTGCGTCTAGTTCTATGTTATTAATAGATTGTGATATGTAATAAATGAAAGTGGCTTTTTTATCACCTACCATTTGTATCTCATCTTTTTGTTGTGTTTTTCTCCAAAGAGTTGATTTATAATAAACTCATTCTCTAATAATCCTGGGTGATTTATCCAATTTAATTCCTCAAACATTTCCTGAGGGCCCACCATGTACCAGGCATTACGTCCAGATTTATAAATACTGAGACATGACCACTGCCCTCAAAATATTTGAAGTCTAGTAGAAAACTAGGAGAAATCCATAAATAAGAGGACATCTGCTTCAGGTTCTGAAGAACACGTAACAGAGTAAGGCTGTCTACTGTGTTGGGAAGGTGTTGGGGGAAAAGATAAATAATATTTCACACTCCCAGCAGACCTCACAATTAGCCCTCAGAGCCTTCCTGCTGAGATCTTCCCTGTATTTAGACAGACCAATAAAAATTTCAGATTCCTGACTAGGATGCCACAGACATCACAACAGCCTGGTGGAAAGAATCACTGGTCCACAAGTCAGACACCAATTCCATCACTGGACAGTATAAGACCTTGAGCAGGGAATTCGTCTGTGCCTCCATTTTCACATCTGTAAACAGTAACATAAAAGGGTCTAATGGGAGGTGGCCCCAAAAATCTGAAGTTGAGTGGTCCCATCCTCCTAGCTCACACCTCCTAGGATGGCTGTCATCAAAAAACAGACAATAACAAGTGTTGGCGAGGATGTAGAGAAACCCTCATACAACACTGATGGGAATGTGAAATGGCACAGACACTGTGGAAAAGTTTGGCTGTTCCTCAAAAGGTTAGACATTGTGTTAACATATGACACAGCAATCCCACTCCTGGGCACATGCAAAAATCCGTGTCCTCACAAAAGCTTGTATGTGAATGTTTATAGCAACATGGTTCCTAATAACCAAAAAGTAGAAACAACCCAAAGTCTACAACTAATGAACAGATAAACAAAATGTGGTATGTCTATACAATGGAATCTTATTCAGCCATAAAAGGAAATGAAGTACTGATACATAGTATCATGTATGAACATGGCTGAACACCACTAAAGCTTGAAAACACTATTCTAAGTGAAAGAAGCCAGATAGAAAAGGCCACGTGTATGATTCCATTTAAAGGAAACGTCCAGAGTAAGCAAATTTATTGACAGAAAGTAAATGGGTATTTGCCAAGGGGTAGAAGGAAGTGGGGGTTGGGGAGTGGCTGCTAATGGTTATGGGGTCTCCTTTTTTGGAGTGATGAAAATCTTTGGGAATTAGATGGTTATGGGTGCACAACCCTGTGTATATATGAAAAACCATTGAATTGTACACTTTAAAATGGCCAGGTTTATGCTATGTGAATTATATCTCAATTTAAAAAAAGAAAAGAGCTGTCTGTCTTCTAAGAATGAAACTAGAAGCAGCAACTTTCAACGGGCACACAGGGGTTACTCAAGCATCCCACCCAAAGGGAGGGAGTTGTCAAGAGCCCGCTAAATAGACTTGAGAAGAACAAATCATACAGTATCTCCAAAGGGCATCCTAGAGATTGAGAAATAGCTGAAGAAAGCTATTCTGTAATCTAATCCTCTCTGTTATCACCAGTATGTCTAAGGAAAAGAGACAGGAGAGACAGACCACTTTCTGAAAAAGGAGAGATAACGAAGAATCATTTGTCAGTGCTTATTGTAGCAGAATTACGGTATGCTGATTCTGGAGGCCTGATGTCAGCTCCTTTGAGAGAGACAGCACTAGATCAGCAAGGCGAAAGTCTTACTGGAAGGAAATGTGATTTCAGATTCGGGGTAGGAGTTAGGGGAGTTATAAAATCCTATCTAACCAAGCAATCTTCTGCCTTCAAGCTGATGTGCCTTGCGAGGAGAGAAGATGTGCCCAGAGCAAGTGAAAAATGCCATTCTTCTGTCACACGATAGTGTGCTAAATCTGCTCTCCATTTTAAACATTACTCTCCTCCAAGTTTGGGTACGAGGGTTAGGCCTCCAGAGCTTCAGCAAAGAGCAAACTGCAACATGGATTTTCAGGAGTGCCTCTCACCAACTCAAAGACGTCAGCTCCAGCAATTCTGCATCCCTCCCCAGCCCGCCACCTCATCCCCAATTTTTTCCATTCCCATAAGCATATAAACATGCTTCTACCCTCCCCAGCTTAAAAAAAAGAAAACAAGACTCCCTCTCCAGGCATTTCCCCCATTTCTCTGTTTTGCTCTATGTCAAAACTCCTCAAATGAGACGTCTATACTCCAATTTCTCTCTTTCCATTCTCTCTGAAACTGCAATTTGGCTTTTGCCCCACGCTCTACGGAAACGGCTCGTCAAGGGCTTCATTTTGTTAAACCCAATGGTCAGTTTTCAGTCCCCTTTTACTTGCCTTCCCAGCAGTATTTGACACAGTGGAGCTCTTCCTCCTCTTTTTTTCGGTGCGTGGGCCTCTCGCTCTTGCGGCCTCTCCCGTTGCGGAGCACAGGCTCCGGACGCGCAGGCCCGGCGGTCATGGCTCACAGGACCAGCCGCTCCGCGGCATGTGGGATCTTCCCGGACTGGGGCACGAACCCGCGTGCCCTGCATAGGCAGGCAGACTCTCAACCACTGCGCCACCAGGGAAGCCCTCTTCTTCCTCTTTGAAGCGCTTTCTTCACTTGGTTTCCAGCACGCCGCTCTCTCCTGGCCCTCCTCCTACTTCACAGGTCCCTCCTCCTCAGTCCCCATTGCTGGACCTCCTCTTCTCTTCTACCTCTTCATGCTGGGGAGAGTCGCAGCTAAATCCCGGGACTTTTCTTCTCCATCCTCACTCCCTCTCCCATGGCATTTAGGTTCTATGACTCTGGAGACGGTGCGCCATCTACACGCTGATAATTCCTAATCTGTCTTTAGCACAGACATCTCCCTAACTCCAGGCTGCTAGAGCCAGCTGCCTTGCTCTAAAGCTCCACTTGGGTGTCTAGCAGACATCTGAAGTGCAACCTGTCTGGGGCAGACCTCATATCTTCCCTCCCAAACCTGCGTCAACTCTAGACTTCCCCATTATTTCATGGTAGCTCCATCCTCCAACCTCCCCGTTGCTCAGACCAAAAATTCTGGAGTCTTTTGGACTCTTCTCTTTTTCTTTCACTGCACATCCATTCTGCAAGGGACTATTACCTGCCCTACCTTCAATATATATCCAGAATCAGACTATATCTTATGACCTCTGCTGCTACCTGCTGGGTCCAGCCCACCATCCGCTCCGTCCTAAATCACTGCAGTCACCTCCTAACCTCACCGCTTCCTCCCTTGCCCCCATTCAGTCTGCTCCCTGAACGGCAGCCAAAGTGATCCTGTTCAGACACTTCAGCTCATGTCTCTCCCCTGCTCAAAGCCCAGCAACGGCTCCTGTTTCTGTTGGGGTCAAGGTCCCATGAGGCCCTCACAGTTTTGTCTCCAGCATTCCCCTGACTTCATTTCCTTCTGTGCTCGCCCCACTCTCTTCTCTCGAGCCATGCTGGCCTTCCTGCCCTTCCTCATACTCACCAGGAACCCACTTAGGGCTTTTCCCCTATTCCTGGAAAGTTCCCCCAGATATCTTCATGACTAGCACCCTACCATCCTCCAAATCTTTGCTAAAGTGTCACCTTCTCAACACACCTTCCTAAATTTCCCTGCTTAAAATCGCATTGCACACACATCCAATGCATGCTCCCTCCCCCTCCCCCTGACCTTTATTTATATAGTTGACCCTTGAACAACAGCAGGGGTTAGGGGCACTGACCCTCTGGACAGCCGAAAAATCCATGTATAACTTTATAGTTGGCCCTCCATATCCACGGTTCCGAATCTGCGGATTGAACCAACCTAGGATCAAGTAGCACGGTAGTGCTTATTTAGTGGGGAAAAAAATCTATGGATAAGTGGACGCTCGAAATTTAAATCCATGTTGTTCAAAGTACAGTGCCTGGAAGGCACACCCAGCAACCTCCACTCACTGAAACCCAGCGTGCATAAAGCCCATGCTGAAAGAACCCCAAGTGATCAAAACAGTGGTTTCAGAAACCCACACCCTGGCCTTGTATATTCACTGACTGTTAAGCCTAGAAGGGCTCCAAAGAGCACTTAGTCCAACTTTCTCCCTCACCATGTAGAGAAGGATGCTGAAGCCTGGAGCAGTTCAGAAGCCTTACTTACAAGAAAATACTCTCTGAAATGTCAGTTTTCCTGCTCCTTCCCTCTCCAAGTCTAAATTATCTCTTCTTTAAAATATGTAGAAATAGACATTTCTGTGTATCCAATGAGACAATTCCAAATATTGAATGCTTGTTACCTACAAGGCACTCAGCCCTGAGCAATCTCCCCCACTGAGAACACTGAGACAACTTGTACAAAAAGAACTGTACCTTCTCTAAGCAGAAACCCAGCTACAGAAGCGATTCGTCTGCAGCCCTGACTGGCAGAGTAAGAAGAGCAGTGAACCTGGGACAGAGCTCCTGACCTCACTCTGCCTCTGACACACCCCAGGACTCTGAAGAAACCATTCAAGCTCTCTGGGCCTTGGTTTCCTCAATCTGTCATGAGCGGAGAGGACAAGAACATCACCCTGTTCCAGAAGTGTGTAAATAAAATGTCCTCTAACAGAGGCCTTTTCACAGACATTGAGAACAGATCTGAACTTCCCATGGTGTACAAGACCCTGCTCGAGCTGGAGTCTCTGCCTCACTCACTCCACTCTGGCTGTGCCAATATTCTTCTCTCAGTTCCACACATACACACACACACATGCACCAGGCTTTGTGACCACCCACCTGCCCTCACACATACAGTCTCACATACGTCCCCATCCCCACAGGCACTCACATTCACACCTGCACACACACTCACTCCCCATAAACTAGGTTTTCTCAGGTTGGCACCCTTTCATCCGGCAGTTCTGGGCTTTAATGTCAGCTGCTCATCTTCTCTGAGACAGGCCGTCCCTTAGTATTCTCCATTTCGGCACCCAATTTTTTTCCTTTATGTTACTTACAACAATTTAAAATCATTTCACATGTCTTCCTTAGTAGACTCTATGCTCCATAATGGCAAAGATTAAATGCGTTTTATTCACCTTTGCTTCTTATCCCCAGCATTTACACTGTGTCTGGCACCTGAGAGGCATTCAATAAATATTTATGTAATGTATCAATCAGTATGATTCCAGGCCTTTTCCCCAATAGCTGATTCACTCCTCTATGACCATGGAAAGAGGACAGCAAATTCAAATACAAGTGCATGTAACAGCATGCATTGCTTTCTTGAAAAATATCGATTCATTGAGTTATGTAGATTTTCCAAATGTTGACACATTCATTGCACAGTATGTTTTAAAATACATTTGTTAATGTCACTATCATCTCATTGGGAAAGTCCTTAAGTGTTTGGAAGATGTCAAGCTCGTGATAGCAGACACAAGTGTTCCCAAAATTCTAATTTTCACTTGAAAGCTCTAATTTTATCATTAGCAACACATTGTCAGTTGTTTTCTCTAAAGCAACAGGCTCACTTCATTCATGTTTGAGAAAATGTCTGTCAGATACCCAAGTCTGAATAATCATATTTTGTCTGTTAGCATTCTTTCGAATAAAAATAGTATTCCATGAAAGAGAAAGATAAGTTCACAACTCAACCAATTGCACCAGTGCCTTTCCCCAAAGCAACCATTGTACTTTCATGTGTAACCAACGTGTTTCATGCATATTTTGCACAGTTCCCACATCACAGAGAATATTAAAGAGACATTTACTACAGGGTAAAGATGTATTACATTTTTTTTTAATTTTCCTGTTTCTACTGTCTCATCAAAGACATTCTTTTTTTTTTTAATTTTTATTGCAGTATGGTTGCTTTACAATGTTGTGTTAGCCTCCACTGCACAACAAAATGAATCAGCCATACACATGCTGATATCCCTTCCCTTTTGGAGTTCCCTCCCATTTAGGTTACCACAGTGCATTAGGTAGCCTTCCCGAAGCTATACAGTATGTTCCCATCAGTCGTCAAAGAAATTCTTAGTTGAAACTGGTTTTCTCTTCTGAGAGTGTCTGACCTACTAGTACAGTTTGGTGCTACTGATTTGTGCTAAGCCACCAGCAGTTTTATCCGTCCTTCCCTTTGTGACATCAGTGAAGATGTCAACACAGATGAAAAACCAACACCTTAGTATTATTATGAAAATAATTTTAATCTTGCAGACCCCTGAAAAGGTTTCAGGAACCCCTAGGGGTTCACCAACCACACTTTGAGAACTACTGGCTTACAATAGTGCAATGGCTCATTCACAGCTGGAATAAATTAAAATTTTTCCCAAGAACGTAAATAAACAGCCTTAATACACAATTTTTAGAATTTATACTTTACAGTCAAAACATCTTGAAAAAGACTGTTAGAATGAACAAAGTTAGTGGGAAAGTTAGTGGACACACACCTTTCAATTTCAAAACTTTCTACAAAGCCTCAGTAATTAAGATAGTATGGCACTGGCATAAGGACATATGCCAATACGGTACTGACATAAAGACAGATAATGTTATAAATTGAGAGTCCAGAAATAAACTCTAACGTTTATGGCAAACGGATTTTTGACAAAGGGATCAAGACAATTCCTTGGGAAAGAATAGTCTTTTTAAGAAATAATTCTGGGACAAATGAATATCCACATGCAAGAGAATGAAGTTGGACCCCTACCTCAAACCACACACAAAAATTAATTTGAACCAGACAAAATTAAAAAGGCGACCTAAATGTAAGTACTAAAACTGTAACACTCTTAGAAGAAAATCTAAGAGTAAATCTCTGTGATCTTGGATTAGTCAGTGATTTTTCAGATGTGAAACTAAAGGCACAAGTGATAAAAGAGATGGATAAGTTGGACTTCATCAAAATTTAAAACTTTTGTGCTTCCGAAAGACACCATCAAGAGAAATAAAAGACAACCCACAGACTGGGAGAAAATATTTGGAAATCATTTATTTTATAAGGGGCTCATATCCAGAACATATAAAGAACACTTACAACTCAATAATAAAAAGACAAATAAGTCAGTCAAAAAACAAGCAACATTTTTGAATAGCCATTTCTCCAAATAAGATATACAAATAACTAGGAAGCCCATAAAAAGAAACTCAACATTAGTCATCAGTCATCACAGAAGTGCAAATCAAAACCAAAATAAGAAACTGTTTCATACCCACTAGAATAGCAATTATAAAAAAGAATACTAATAGCAAGCACTGGCAATAATTTAGAAAGCTGGAACCTTCGCTGTTGATGGGAACGTAAAATGATGCAGCCACTCTGGAAAATAGTTTAGAAGTTCCTCAAGATGTTAAACGTAGCTACAATATGACCCAGTAATCCCGCTCCTAGGTTTATGCCCGCACCCCAAATGAAAACGTATGTCCACCCAAAAATTCGTACATAAATGTTCATAGCAGCATTATTCATAATAGGTAAAAAGTAGAAACAACCCAAATGTATATCACCTGCTGAAATGGTAAATAAAATGTGATATTTCCATATGATGGAATATTATTTGGCAATAAAAAGGAATAAAACACTAATACATGCTATAATATAGATGAACCTCAAAAGCATTATGCTAAATGAAAGAAATCAGTCACAAAAGACCACATATTATACGATTCCATTTATATGAAATGTCCAAAATAGGCAAGTCTAAGGAGACAGAAAGTGGATTAGAGGTTGTCTAGGGCAGGGGAGTGGGGGAAGGAGGGTAATGCTGAGTGACTGCTAATGACTATGAGGCTTCTTCGGGGAATGATAAAAATGTACTAGAATCAGATTATGGTGATGGTTACACAACTCTAGAAATACACTAAAAGCCATTGAATTATACACTTCAAACGAGTGAACTTGATGGTATGTAAATTATATCTCGGAAAGCTGTTAAAAGTCAACATGAGTCTAGGAAAGGTAACCATAGTCACATAAAAAGAAACAGAATTATCAATGTTTCCTTTAGGAAATTTTCAGTAGCTGTAGTCAATTAAAATTTGATTTTTTTTTAAAGTCTGCACTAAAATTATTCACCAAAAACAGAAGCAGGGTATCCCACTGCTTTACTGAAAATGGTTCATCTTTGATACCCTAGTAATATCTGGGAAAAGGAAACACAGGTATCTCAGTAGGGCTTCCTTCCAAGGTCATGTGATTTCTGAAAAAGCAACCTCTGAGTCTGAAGTCATCAGGGTGTTAATTCTGGGGATGGCTGGTTAACACCAAACACCCTGATCAAGCCTATGACCATATACATGTCATATAATAAAGACCACATCCTCAGCTCAGAAAAAGAGCTAAAGACATTTCTAATAGAAAGCACACTGAATACTGTTCGCTCAGGGACTGAGGATGATCCTTCTTAGAGTGAGATATTTTCCTTACTGGAACAAAGTAGCCATGTCTGACACCCATTTTCCTTTCTTAGCTAACTCCAGAAAGAAGGAAGGAAGGAAGAAAGGAAGGATAGGAGGGAGAGACAGGAAGGGAGGAAGGAAGGAGCAACTCAGAGATACTTCCATATGTCTAAAGTTGTAAAATCAAATGATCAGGGGAAGCCCAATCAGGGGACTGGAGAGAGCTAACCCTCCCTACCGCACCAGCCTCTGTCCCCACCTGCCAAACTCCAGACAGGGACACAATAAGTTACCCTCCACAAAGTGGGGAAGGAAAATCCAAGCAGGAGCTTATGAATAGATAAGCCTCCATCCTATATATTTCCACATGCCCTTAGCTGATTAATCCTTACAAAATCCAAGGAGATGACTAGAAAGACACTTGGTTGGTGACCAACTTTTAGGTGGCCAATTTTAAATCTCTGATTTAAGTCTTTAAAGAGCTTTCATTTGTGAATAGAAAAGATAATGTTGCTGCTGATGAAAACTAGAATCCACGAAATCTCAGCTGAAACATTTGGAGTCTCTTCTTGTATACTATGTTCTGATGGCAACGAGGGCCCATTGTCCCCACCCACTCTGTAGAATTACAACCCTCTCCCCTCAGCAATCCTAGCCAAGGAAAGCATGCCCACAGATGAGTGATTACTCACTGTTCTCACTTGTGGTTTGTTTTTTCTTTTTCCTAATACTCAACTTTGAAATTGGAAAGAAAGAAAAGAAAGGAAACCACATCCTTTGTACTCTCGATATATAAATAAGAGCCAATCAAGAACTGAAAACAGATTTTCACATTGATTGACGTGGGGACACCAGCCACAATGAGGAACTCCTCTACCTTTCTGGCAGCCACTCTCTCAATGGTCATTTTCCTCCTTCTAATTCCTGAAGGTAAGACTGATTCTTGTCATTTCCATTATAGCAATTAAGCAAAATGGAGCAGACTCTTTGGCAATATTAGCTAAGTGTACTAAGAGGAGATTTTTTTCTCGCAAGCCTTAACATTCTTTCTTGGATTCTACATGTATCTTTATTTTAGAAAGAAAAACAACCTTCTTTCTTCTTTACAATTCCTTTACAAAAGATAATAGAACCACCAGTGCTGCCAACTTGGGGCTTGAAAACTGCCAAAAAGGACACTGTAAAAACAAGTAAACAAACAAACAAAAAGTTCTTAAGTTAGGAAAACAAATAGGACCTTTCAGGGAAGGAATAGTGATGCCTCAGCCTTTCTTGCTGCAGAAAAAGCATAGATAGCTTTAATGACAAAATCGACAATACTTCAATAATAAATAAATATATATATTTTTAAACCTGACCTAGACACACCCCAAGAATCAGGAATGATTCAAATATTTATCATTATTTCTCTAGGTTAGTGTGTCCTTGGGAATACATTAGGACATTGGGAGCACCCTCGCATTGACTCTTTGGAAGTGCTATAGTGTTTTGTATTACGCTTATTCTTTGACGTACTAAGTAGTAACCAAGTTGCCTGGTTTTGTGTGAGTTGCACATGCGTCTGTTTGAAATGCTGCAGAAGTCATGGGATTATCGCTAGAAGGGTAATAGCCCCGGGGTAGCTCTAGATGTTCCTTAAAAACTTTCTAGGCAGTGAAAAGCACTCTGGGGCTAGGCTGAACTGTGCTGACAAATGTGGAGCAGCCATGGGTTTTCCCCACATTCTGGCAGCTTTTGGAGATGGAAGTGGTGGGCAGGTGCTGATGCAACAACCTAGCTTACCAAAAATTCCCAAGGAAGTTCTCTAGCTTATCTTGCACCTAAAAGTTTTAGAAATAATAAGGTTACAGGGCATTAGAAACAAAAGGGTGGGCAGAGTACTATAAGTATGGCATAGCACGACTATGGTCAGGCACGTTAAATCCTCCACAACAGTGAAAACAGAGCAGATTTTAAAAATCCACTCTTATCTTTTCTTCAAAGGAAACAACAAAAGCAACTTACTCTTTGTTTCCTGTGGTCAGAGAGAGCAATGTGGGTCCCTAAAAGGAACAGACACAGCAAAGCAAGACTTGATGCTCTGGACGGGAGGTCTCAATCCTTCTACACGTTAGAATCCTCTGGAGGGTTTGAAACAATGCTGATATCCCAGCCCCAGTGATTTTAATTTATTGTGATTCTGGGTGGGAACCAAGAATTGCTAGCTTTAAAAGCTTCTCACCTGCTCTAAATCCTATTCCCGAATCCTAGGTTGTGGGATGTGGGGACTTTTTCTGAGGTGGTATTTGTGCTCACCAAACACAGGACTCTGCAAAACGAACTATTATACTGAGTTTATGATTTCTGCAGCCCAGACGGTCCAAAGATGCATCTTTGAAATCCATCTATTTGTGATACACCCCAGGAAAATTGAGATGTAGGTGAAGTTCTCTTGGTTTCTCTAAGTTCCTTATCTTTTTACTTCTAGAGTCTAGGACTTCTCCTTCCCAACTCCCTTCTGGAAACCAACTTCCCCTTCCCCCACTCTCATCATTTACACCTCATTGTAAATCTGGCAATGAGTTAGCTTTAATAATGGAGTAACAGGCACTGTGCCCTATTGAAGCAAACCTGAGTCCCAGCCAATAGTCAGGAGAAATGTTTGGGGAGAATCCAAGAACATCTGGTGTAGGAAGGTGATGCTGAGAGTATATCACACGGGCATAAGATCCTCTCAACCAACGTGTATGGTTTGCCTCGTGCTTTGGTCTCACTGTTCGCTAATAGTGAATCTCTACTCTTGTTCTATCACCAAAGAAATTTTACTAAGGCAGAATTCTCTCCCTATAGCATCTTCTCTCCTCTCTTCATTGGAAAAGGGCTTAAATTAAACCATGTGGTACAGTCTGGAGATTGAAGGGGAGCTTCAGTTGCAAAAGATATTATTCTCTCAATTTATGAGTGAGAAGAGTGCAAATTTCAATAAGCAAAAGTCTCACAATGACCAAAGAACTCAAGGGTAGGCTCACAGCTAACAGGTACTAATATCAGTTTGTAAGCTGTGGGGTTTTGCAAGGGCTTGGGACAAAAAGAGTGGTTTTCAAGCTTCTAAAAGCCACCCTGCTTCCCCAAATTAATACTTAGCCAGAAAGGGAGAGGTGTGGGAGAGCACTCAAGGTTGTCATCATCACCAGCGGCTCCTTGTGTTACTGGTATAAACCCATGCACAGTTGTCTGCCTTTGCAAGCCCTGAGGCCTGAGGTCAGTGGTTGTGACAGATTTCCAGCCTGATAATCCCTGGAACGGCCAAAGGCATGGTTTCTGCGGATGAAAGAGCAAGACCTTCTCAGAAAGTCCAACAGGAATGGGATTTACATTCAGATATCTGAAATCCACATGAAGATGGGGAGGATGCCCTCATCTCCCCTCGTCTCTAAGTGGGAAATGCGTGTCTAGTCTTAGAAACATGGCTTTAGGTAGAACTCTTTGGAGGGGTCACTGATATGACTTGTCTTTTTCTTTTTAACAGATCTCTGTGCAAAAATTATTGGAGGAAATGAAGTGACTCCTCATTCAAGACCCTACATGGTGCTTCTTCAAGAGAAAAGTATCTGTGCCGGGGCTTTGATTGCAAAAGACTGGGTATTGACTGCAGCTCACTGTAACCTGTAAGTGCTTGGGTTTAAAAAACATTCGTGGAGATATTCTAACTTGGGGGAATATTAATGAAGACAGTAAATACCACTAAAGCCACAAGATCTTTACATCGCTTACATCTTTGACAAATTGCTTTACCCCAAAAGGGAGTTGAGCCCAGGCTCGGCCCTAAAGAATCCGACCAATGAGGAAGCATCAACCAGAGCTCTTCCGGAAGATCTCCCCTAGAGCTTCCCTAGATGCTTCTGATCTTGACTTCATGATGGTGCAGAAGGGTGAAAATTTCAGTGTCCCCTCAGGGGCCTGAGCACCACTGTCAAGCAGAGAAAGCTTCTTTTGAATGCCTTCCTGTTTTTCTTATGAACTTCTCACGCCTTCAGCCATCTCTTAACCACCGTCAACCACTGCCTTCAAACCTCTTCCAGGGCTGGTCTTTTCTCTGCTCCTAAATCAAACTTCTAAACCTAAATCAAGCTTCTGTCTATTATGATAACCACTATCATGTTGGCTATGTAATTACCTATGGCTATACACATTTACATTAATTAAAGTTAAATCAAATTACAAATTTAGGTCCTCGGTCTCACTGGCCACATTTCGAGTCCTCAGTAGCCTACACGGGGCTCCATATTGGACAGAGCAGATCTATAGAACATTTCATCATCAAAGTATAGTCTACTGAAAGCACTGTTCTACTATCTTAAGTGAGACTAATATCAGCTGTGTAATGGAAAAACAGCAATGTGAATATATGGTTGGTGTAGTTTATACACTAAGATGTGAGTGATAATGGCCTTCATCATTAATGCATCAGAGAGGATCTTGATTTTATTAACCAAAATGAACCTTTAGCATGGAGTAATAAAAGGAAAGAATGCTGGGACCCTCCTGCAGACCACCATCCCCTCAAACACACACTCAATGCCATGCAAATAGGGTCTTCCACTAAGCGATCTATCTCTGAAAGTTTTCCCATTTAAGTCTACTGTTCTCTTACAAAGATTTCTTCAGTGCATTAGTCTACAACTATCGAGTGTCTTTTGCTTTTGTCTCTAGACTACTGAGATCTCTGTTTTCCAGTCATCTGCAACCTGATTCTCTATGACAACTAAAGCAAGGTTGAGGGGACGGCAGTAAAATCCCAACAAAGATCCCAAGACTTGGCTTAGCTGCCATGGAATTCTCTTATCATTTGTTTTTCAGTGAAACTAGTTTAGCTTGTTATAAATAAGCTGCAGGTGATCATGATGATAATGGTAATGATAAATTCATAAACAATTCACTTTTTATTCTTTAAAGTACACATTTTTTTCTGAGCCACAAACAAGTATTTTCACAGCAAGCATATTTACAAATGGGACAATGAAACTGATCAGCACATAATATGCTCAGCTTCTGATTTAAAGAGTAAACCAAATTAACGGTGTTGTGTCTGTTTTCAGGAACAGAAGATCCCAGATCGTTCTTGGGGTTCACTCAATAACCAAGAAAGAGCCTGAAAAACAGATCATGTTTGTTAAGAAAGAGTTTCCCTATCCATGCTATGACCAGGACACGCATGAGGGTGATCTTAAACTTCTGAAGGTACGAACCTTTGATTATACTTTTGATTGAAAGTATAGAAGCTCCTACAGTCTGGCCACCTACATGGAAACCTTTCTCAGTGCCCCGATAACTACAGACTGTAGCTGCGTAAGGGGGTGGGGGATGGGGGTCCCTGAGGGTTCAGCTAGAATTTAAATAAAAGTGTACAATTTTAGTTTTTTTAATTTATTTTTATTGGATGAAATTCTTAATTATCTCATTCTGTTAACTTTTTGCTTGTCTTCCAACAGCTGAACAAAAAAGCAACAATTAATAAAAACGTGGCTATCCTTCCCCTCCCTAAATTGGGGGATGATGTGAAACCTGGAACTATGTGTCAAGTTGCAGGGTGGGGTAGGTTTCGCAATAATTCACCTCCGTCTGATATTTTGAGAGAGGTCAATGTCACCGTCATAGACAGAAAAATCTGCAACGATCAAAGCCACTATAATTATAACCCTGCGATTGGACTGAATATGATTTGTGCCGGAAGCCTCCAAGGTGGAAGAGATTCCTGCAGTGTAAGTAAAATAAGATTCCAAACTCTAGCTGTTGGGTTAACTCATGCAGATGTAGAGAACGTGAAGTCACTCTTTGCCTTGTCATGACACTGGCTTCTACAGCGTCCTAGTGCTTTTAAAAAGAAGTTTGATAGGGCTTCCCTGGAGGCGCAGTGGTTGAGTGTCCGCCTGCCGGTGCAGAGGACACGGGTTTGTGCCCCGGTCCAGGAAGATCCCACATGCCGCGGAGCGGCTAGGCCCCGTGAGCCATGGCCGCTGAGCCTGTGCGTCCGGAGCCTGTGCTCTGCAAGGGAGAGGCCACAACAGTGAGAGACCCGCGTACCACAAAGCTCCAGTCAAATTAATTAATGTTCTCAGCTCAGGTGAGTTGTTCATCATAAACCATGCTAGTGCCTGGGTTGAACTACTACAAATTCTTGATTTTATATCGAAAACCACTAGGAAGCTATTTTTTCTCGTTTTTCATATTAACATATATAGATCTAAACTGAAAAATATATAACACTAAGGAGAGCTGAAGTCAGCGTTCCTCTAGGGCCTTCAGTACGTTTTCCCCATCTGATCACCCCCCAAAAATTCCTCTGCCGTTTAACCAGGTAAGTCTGAAATGCCTGCGTTCCCAAGACAGACTCAAGATCTCCAGGGTAAACCCCATAGCTTCCTAGAGCTGAGCTCAACCCCTGGAAACAACTTCCAAGCATGATCCATTCCAAAGTACACACAAGCCTGCCTACCATATGCCCTGAGAAGGGCTGGGACTGGGCTCCGCTTAAAGATAGGAGTAGAAGAACCCTTGACAAAGGTTTAAGCTCTGAGCACTGGTTTGTCACTTCTCATTTCACTGGGATGGAGCTGAGCCCTCAGAGCCTTGCATTTGCAGAACTCTGTGTACAAGCCTCAACAGCCCTTCATCTGGCACCACCCATCCTCCCTAAAGCCAGAAACAGCCAAGCTGGTCTCTAGACCTTAAATACATTTAAATATGCTGATTCTAAAGTTCCTTGAGAGAATACAAGGTCACACATTGGGTGGCTCACGCACTAGAATAAAGCATGATTTACAGCTAACTGAAGCCTCCCTCCTAGTGGAACCAGGCAGTTCCAAAGTGTTATCACTGACTTGCCGGGAGCATCCATCTAGCAACAGATGCTCTAAGGAGACTCGGGAGGAAAATCAAAGAATAACATAAATTCCACGAGAGCAGTACTTTTTGTCTATTTTTTTTTCTTTTTGTCTATTTTGTTCACTGATTTAGTCCTAGTGTCTAGAAGACTACATGGCACATGGTAGATGCTCCATAAATATTGACTAAATGAACGATGTTTGCTAGAAAAGAATGGTGTTTGTGGGAGTTTGAAGGAATTGACCTCCAAGGTCTAATTTTAATGTTCATTGATACTATATAGGGTGATAGACTGGCAGATTAATAACACAAGTTTTAAAATGTAATTTTCTCTTCAATGATTACTGTATTGATTAGTTGAATTTTATTTTGAGTCTTTCGCACTCAATACGCTCTTTAGAGATACTGTTGTATAACTTATTTCATTAAATGTTTCTTTCTCATTAAAAAAAAAAGGAGACTCGAGGTAGCAATTTCTGTCTATTTGAGAAGGGGAAGGAAAAGGTTGCTTTGGCTTTGTTCCTTTGGGAAGACAATTATCTGCTGGAGGAACTAGAAAGCATGGCTTTTATTCTTTGCCTCAGTGGCCAATCTGCATTTGACTATTTTATCCCTTGAGCGATTATTAAACATTTTGAGAAAATGACAAACAGGAGAGTTTCTAAAGCAGAGAATTTGTCTCAACGTTAGTGGATTACACAAATAATACAAGTTTCATTTCAATTTTCACTGCTTCATAAACAAATCGAGAAAACCAATTTGAACATATTATTGAATATTCCCAAACATTTGGGTTTTTTAAGCACTAATTGTCAAGTAAGTCAAGGCTGGTCTTAACTTCACCTTAAAGGCTCCACATTAAATGGAATTTCTTCCATTCTGCTAGTGGTCATATTTGGTGCCAGTCTTCATCATTCCTCTTGTTTTCCCCCAGGGAGATTCTGGGAGCCCTTTGATATGTGAAGGCATTTTCAGAGGCATCACTGCCTTTGGCCTTCCAGGGAAATGCGGAGACCCTCGAGGACCTGGCGTCTATACTCTTCTCTCAAAGAAACACCTCAGCTGGATAGCTAAGACTATGAAACATGCAGTTTAGATAACCGTATTTCATTTCATTTGCTGTTACTTCTTTTTTTAAAATTTTTATTAGAGTATAGTTGATTTACAATGATGTATTAGTTTCAGGTATACAGCAAAGTGAATCAGTTATTCATATACATATATTCACTCCTTTTTTTTAGATTCTTCTCCCATATAGGCCATTACAGAGTATTGAGTAGAGTTCCCTGTGCTATACAGCAGGTTCTTATTAGTTATCTGTTTTATATATAGTAGTGTGTATACGTCAGTCCCAATCTCCCAATTTATCCCTCCTGCCTCTTATCCCCTGGTAACCATAAGTTTGTTTTCTATATCCATGACTCTACTTCTGTGTTGTAAATAAGTTCATTTGTACTCTTTTTTTTTTTTAAGATTCCACATATAAGCGATATCATATGATATTTGTCTTTCTGTGTCTGACTTACTTCACTCAGTACAACAATCTCTAGGTCCATCCATGTTGCTGCAAAGCATTATTTTGTTCCTTTTATGGCTGAGTAATATTCCACTCTATATGTGTACCACATCTTCTTTCTCCATTCCTCTGTTGATGGACATTTAGGTTGCTTCCATGTCCTGGCTATTGTAAGCAATGCTGCAATGAACATTGAGGTGAATGTATCTTTCTGAATTATGGTTTTCTCCAGGTATATGCCCACTGCTGTCATGTCTTAATTTTATCATAAATAAAATCAATTTGTATCACTGTACTTGTTGCTCTCCTATAACTTGAGCAGGCAGATCTCCACCAGCAAAGTGAACCAGAGTAATATAGAGACCTTGCGGATAATGCAAAGGAGAGATCAGGGACCAATGTCACCTGTGTCATCCATGTGACAAGTGACATGCAAACTTGGCTTGAAATATTCACTTCACTGATTCAGTGGGTCCCAGCAGGAGGGACACTAAGGTCAGTCTATCTAGTAACAAGTACAGTGAAGGGCTCAGCAATTCTGCAAGAAACAGAGACAGCCAGTCTGGAGCGTTTGGATTAAAAGGAAATGTTTGCCCTTCAAAGGCCATTGTTCCACATCAACACCTGCTGTTCAGATTTATATGTAAGAATCTGAGTCGATGGGAGAAGTAGAAACAGAAAATGCCTTACAGTATTTTCCAAAGGCAGGTGAGAAACAGAAATTAAAATTCTAGGGGATATTAATGAGGCACTTAGCTAGCCAAAAAAAGGATACAAGGAAAGTCAGCCTCCTTTCTCAGTAGTTTGAATTTAAGCCTTGGATTATCTAGGTGATTTCTTGGTTCCCCTTGTCATTGAGTCTGGGTAGGTCTAATCAACATGGTGGTTACAGTGACTGCCATCTCATACTAGGGAGTGAGTGTTGAATCGTGGCCTGAAATTTTCCTTTGGGAAAAAACTCAAGATATTTATTCAGCGTATTGAACTTAGTGGATAGTCATCAGCCCAGTAGCCACTTGAAGATGAGATTATGTGAACAGATTCCTCTGATTTCCATCAGTTCCCTTTGGAATATAAATCTTATATGTGTGTGCATGTATACATACATAAACATATACATACACACACACACAGTATATCCAAACTAAGAACATACAGCAACACTAAGAGACAGCTTCTTAAAACAAATGAAGGAACATAGCTTAAAGACTGACCAGAATACTGGTCCTTTGGTTTTCAACCATGGCTGCCCATTAGACTTACCAGGCTCTTTAAAATGACCAATGCTCAGGTCTCACCCTTAGAAATTTTTATTTAACTTGATGAGAACCAAGACAAAGTATTCTTTTTATAAGCTCCCCAATGATTTTAATATGTAGCTGGGGATGAGAACCCCTATATTAGAAAGTGAAGTCTCATGCTGATATCTAAAAGAGATGCTCTAAGAGGATATTTTAGATGCCTACTATAATCCCTAATTAGAATTTTAATAGCAATAAGAGGATGGATGGCGTATTCCTTACTGGCAACATTTATTACAGATTTTTTTTTATTACAGATTTTGAAGTCCACTTAAAAAGAGTTGTATGAAACCCTTGTTCATTTATGGTAGAAGTGTAAATTGGTAGAGTTTTTCTTAGGAAAAGTGGCAGTGTCTATTAAAACTCAATGAACACATATGCTATGACCTAACAATTCTACTCCTGGGTATATACCAAACAGAAATGAGGGCTTTTTTTCCACCAAATATGTGTTTGAGGATGTCCATAGCAGCTCTATTCTCAAAAGTCAAAATTGAAAATAACTCAAATATCCATTCATAATAAAATGGATAAACAATTGTTGTATATACAATGGAATATTACACAGCAGTGAAAAAGACCAAACTACATGCCTGTGTCATGCATGAATGCAACAATATGAATTACTCTTACAAATCTAAGGGTGAGTAAAAGAAACCAGACCAAAAAAAAAAAAAAAGAAAGAATATTTACGGTATGATTACACTTATCTGAAGGTTGGCATGAGGCAAAACTAATTCATGGTGACCGAGGTCAGAATAATGGAGGGGTATTGACTGAGTGGACACAAAGTAGTCTTTGGGGGTGAAAGAAATGTTCACATCTTGATCTGGATGATTTATTCATATGATCTTGATCTTATTCATAAATTAAACACTCAGTGAGCTGTACACTTAAGATGTATGTGCTTTATATGACTTATTAGTCAATAAAAGTTTTATATTACAAAATTTTTGTAGCAGAGGCTTCTGTTTTGTGTATTATCTGTAAGTTCATTTTTTTCTTTACTGAAACCATATTCCAGACTTCCACCAAAACTAACAGTAGTAAAAGATATATTGCTGTTTTTCTTAAATGAGAGCCTAGTTCACACACCAGTATTAATTGAGAGAAGTGATCTTTGGTCATGTCATAGTGCCATGAGATTGTTAAGATAGAAGTAACCACGTCAGAATGATGGGGGACACTGGAAGTGGCCTCACCATTTTGCTCCTTTCCCTGCTAAACTTTTTCTTATAGTTTATACCTGGCTAAATAAGAAGAAGATCAAATGAAACCCATTTTCTTAAAGAAGAAGAGTGTGTATTGTGGGAATGTAGCATATTTGCAGCTTTTGGTGACCTAAAATTTTATAAGGTAAAAATTACTAGCACTACCAAGCAGATTTTCTGAGTTTAAAAACAGGGAAAAGAACAGAATGTATGGCAACTTGTCAGGAGAGTCCTAACACCTCTTGTATTTACTATTCCACTTTTCAATTATCAAGGCTTTTATGTGGTTTTTTTTTTTTTTTTGAGGAGGGGTATTAAGGGAGTGTGTATGTATTGGTAAAAACCATTTATGACAAAGTAAATAAATTAATCAACATATGTTAGCTGACACATACAAAACATTCCAAAGGACACTAAAAAATATAACATCGTGACACTTAAAAGCACGTCATCTGGGCTTCCCTGGTGGCGCAGTGGTTGAGAGTCCGCCTGCCGATGCAGGGGACACGGGTTCATGCACCGGTCCGGGAAGATCCCACATGCCGCAGAGCGGCTAGGCCCGTGAGCCATGGTCACTGAGCCTGCGCGTCCAGAGCCTGTGCTCCGCAACGGGAGAGGCCACAACAGTGAGAGGCCAGTGTAATGCAATAAATAAATAAATAAATAAATGAAATAAAAATAAATTAATTTAAAAAAAAAAGCACGTCTTCTTGTTTGAGCCTCATGACAACACCATGGAGAAGGCAAGGCCAATATCCCTCAACTCCTCAATCAAATTGTACGGAAGAAATAAGCATGTTAAAACTTAGATAAACAAAGATTCACATAGTAATAAAAGATTTTTTTAAAACCACTAGAATAGTTATATTAACACAAAGTAGGTGATACAGACTGATGCCAAGAGTTAAAGCCAGGTAACATCATTTCAAAACACTTCCTGGAGAGGTCAGAACTTATGTGAAGGTGCAAAGCAAAAGAAGAGAGGAGCAGGAATTCCAGACTAGAAAGAAGAGGTCTAACAAAAGCATAGGGCAGGAAATCACAAGACTTAGCCAAGGGTTAACACAGGAGGGAGTGAGGATTAACGTTAAAAAGATAGAACAGGGCTTCCCTGGTGGCGCAGTGGTTGGGAGTCCGCCTGCTGATGCAGGGGACATGGGTTCGTGGCCCGGTTCGGGAAGATCCCATGTGCCGCGGAGCGGCTGGGCCTGTGAGCCATGGCCGCTGGGCCTGCATGTCCGGAGCCTGTGCTCCGCAACGGAAGAGGCCACAACAGTGAGAGGCCCGTGTACTGCAAAAAAAAAAAAAAAAAAAAAAAAAAAGATAGAACAGTGGCCTGATCAAGCTTGAAGAAACCTTAGCAGTTATCAAATCCAAATTCCTATTCTTGCAAATTTTGTGACATACCCAAGGTCACTCAGCAAGTTTACGGCAGAGCCATAACTGGTACAGGTCCCCAACTTCAGGTTCTGGGCTCAGGACTCCAAGGTGGAGGCCTAGGGGGTTAGGTCATGGGAGTCATTGAGAGTCTATGAGCAGGGGACGGGAGGACCAGCATGATGATTTTAGAAATGTAACCTAGCAGTAACGTGGAGACCCACGAAGAATAAAGACAGGAAGCCAGTTAGAAGGCAATTACCACAAACTGGTCATCAGGTATGCAGGGCATTACTAGGGTAAAACAACAAACAGAGAACAAGGGGTAAACTGAATAACCAGGAGGCTCCCTGAGTAATGGGAGGACCAGGATAAAGATGATAAGAGAATAGGGAGTCCCACAGAAGTCCTCTTTTTGAGAGGAAATAATATGCATGCTTAACATAGAGTAGCACTTTAATCAATGTTTTGCAAGTGAATAAGTTGTGTTTTTAATGTATTGAGTTTGAGCTAAAGACAAAAAAGTATCTCAGAGAAGAAATATCCAGAGACAGACAAGTATGAGGCTGGAGCTTGGGAGAAAAGTCGAGTGACAAAGAAGCGTTTAGAAATCTTTGCTGTAGATAGTCTTGTGACTATAGCAGTGAAAATGCACCTCTAACGAGGAAAAGACAGAGAGAGAAGAAGAAGAAAAGGGGAAGAGGAGGAGGAAATCAGAGAGAGAAGCATAGAGTCAAAGACGGTGTCTGGGAAATGCAATGGAACGTAGCAGAGCAAGTAAAGTAACCTGAGAAGGAAGGTCAGGAGAACAGGCATTCACCTCAGGAAAAGCACGTCATCTTGTTTGAGCCTCATGACAACACCATGGAGAAGGCAAGGCCAACATCATTATTCTCACATAGAAATCAGGAAGCTGAAGCTGAGAGGGGCTGAGTGACTAGCAGCAATTCCACACACAGGCCATGCCATCAGCTGCGGCAGAAAAAACCCGGGTCTGGTCTGGACTCAAAGCCAGGTGCAGCACTCTGCCTCGGTGGCCTGTGGGAAGAAGGACAGACAGCTCACGTTCCACATGTCAAGGGCTGTTGCTGAGGACAGGGAAGCAACCTAAGCTGGGGCCAGGAATCCCATGCAGGATAAAGGACTTCTCCAAACCCCTGCCACATTCGGGGCTGGCGCTCCCACTGTGCCTTTGCCATGGAAAACACCAGTCAGGGAGGGCTCTGGGTAACACCCTAAAGTGGCTACGGTTTTGCTTCACTGTTGCCCTTCAGGGCTCTTCCCCCTTGTTTTGGTTCCCTAAGGCTGCTGTAAGAAATTACCACAAACTGCACGGCTAAAGACAATGGAAATTTATTCTCTCACAGACCAGAAGTCCAAAATCAAGGATTTGGCAAGCAGGGGAGATTCTATTCCCTGCCTCTTCTACTTCTGGCAGTCATTGGCCATCCCCAAATTGTAGCCACATCACTCTAATCACTGCTTCTGTGGTCACATCATCTCTGATTCTGTGTGTCTGTTCTCCTCTATGTGCCTCTTATAAGGACACTTGCCATTACATTTAGGGCCCATCTTGATAATCCAGAATGATCTCATCTCAAAATCTTCAACTTAATTACATCTGCAAAAACCCTTTCACCAAATAAAGTCACACTCACAGGTTTCTGGGATTTGACGTGGATAGCTTTGACGTGGACCAGTTTTTAGCTCACCACACCCCTCATGCCTTATACCATTATTAGTTCTATCTTCTCTAACCCACCAACACCCAGGGATTACCATGGCTGTGCTCCTACCACACACTCTATCTCTCTTCTTATCCTGCCCTGAAAGTCATCCTTTTGGGATCTTGGTTTCAAGAAACTAATCAAGGGCTTCCCTGGTGGCTCAGTGGTTGAGAGTCTGCCTGCCGATGCAGGGGACGCGGGTTCGTGCCCCGGTCTGGGAGGATTCCACATGTCGCGGAGCGGCTGGGCCCGTGAGCCATGGCTGCTGAGCCTGCGTGTCCGGAGCCTGTGCTCCGCAACAGGAGAGGCCACAATGGTGAGAGGCCCGCGTACCGCAAAAAAAAAAAAAAAAAAAGAAAGAAACTAATCAAATAAACTGATGCAGCTTAATGGAAAAGGACCCAAAAATCTGTCTCACAAAACATACATGAGTCTTTCATATGGAATTCTGAAGACAATACCCTCTTTCTATTATCTATCTGATCATTTCTCAAAGAACACTCTGTGGAGCAATAGTTCTATACGAGGTTGATAGGTATTAAAAATGAAAATAGTCTTTAATGTTCACATTAATTTGGAAGCTCCAAGTTAAGAAAATTATACAGGATTCCTTATTTCAAAACTGCTATATGCATTAGAAATATTTGGAAGAGGCTATAATAGGCAGCATTTCTGAAACTTATTTCACCAGAGTCCTTTTGACTTGAACATCTCAAACTACTAGGGTTCCTTGGAAAATACTTTCCAAATCTATCCTAATCCAACAGTAACTTTCACGATCAAAAACTTCAGGCCAAAATCCACAAAGCTGACTCCATGAAAGAAAGCTGGGACTGGGAAGATGAGAGGAAAAAAGAGGTTGGATATGTTTTTGACTGGGTAGGTATTTGGGGGCACAACTAAAATCAAATGAGGTGGGTGGCCACCCCCTCATAGGAGGAGTACTGCTTACAACTCAATTGAGAGCTGGAATTTCAGAAATAATCTTGTTCTCTGACACAAGATTCTCAACAGCAAGGAGTGCCGACACACTATCCCACTCCCAAAGGAGATATTTCTTAGATACTTGGGGCTTTTTCCATCTAAACACATAACTCCCAATGCTCTCCTTCATGCATACACACACACACACGCACATACACATACACACGCGCACAGACACACCACCAAGGAGACGTGGGATTGGCCCTAGGCATGTTGGTGCATTAAAAATGTTTAAATTTATAGATATAATGCCGTCTTCTTATTTTACAGATGAAGAAAAAACTTAAGAATATCGAGCAATTTGTTCAAGGTCACACAGCTGATTAATGGCAGAGCCAGAACTAGAATCCAATTCAATGCTTTAACTGTTTACCACGCTCCAAATCCAATGCAAAGAAGAATCTCTTTTTCTAATGAAGGCCAGTAACCATTAGTTTTTAAAAATTAAAATTTTTTAAATTTGAGCCATATAAATGAAAAGCAACTTAATTTAGTTAGGAAAATATAGATCGTTATACCAATGCTTTAAAATTAAACCTAAAAAAGAAAAACCTATTCAATAAATATAATCAGTGATAAATACTCTTTCATTCTTTATTATGGTGTGTTAAGATGAAGAGGAAGGAGGAAGAGAAAGTGGAAAAAGGAATAATGGGGGCTTCCCTGGTGGCGCAGTGGTTGAGAGTCCACCTGCCGATGCAGGGGACACAGGTTCATGCCCCGGTCCAGGAAGATCCCACATGCCGCGAAGCGGCTGGGCCCGTGAGCCATGGCTGCTGAGTCTGTGCGTCCGGAGCCTGTGCTCCGCAACGGGAGAGGCCACAACAGTGAGAGGCCCGCGTACCGCAAAAAAAAAAAAAGGAATAACAGGGAAAAAATCCCAAATGTTTTGTAGAGCAGGCTTTGAAAAATATCTTGACTTAAAAAATGGAGAGCTGCTTCTAGAACTTGTTAGGAATATGGCATTTGGATGGAAACAAAAACATTCTTGAAATACATTTTTCACATTAGTGACAATCTCAGTTTACTAGATAGTGGGAAATGCCACCTTATCTCAGATGAAGGTCCTCTTTTAGGATTTACATCTCCACGTGCCAAGAGTACTGTCACTGAAAGCATGCAAAGTTTGGTTTTCTTTATGCAGCTGCATCCATAAATGAGACCACATACTGACGTATGTGCAATGGACTGATGAAACCCAGTCAAAGGCCAGATCTCACTTATAGACTAGAAAGTTACCTACCACTGTTTCAAACCTTGGAAATTACAACTCTCGGGGGGGTGGATAGGAGGGGGAATTATAAGGTATCTTTCTTCTGTAGTCAGGTGGGTGAGACCTCTTTAACTAAAATTTTCCCCCAGAGAATTATGACTGTGGGTAACAGGGTGAGACTTACTAAGGGCATGACCACAATCTAGAACAGCTTTTTTCCAGCTTTATGACCACAACTCATTGTCAAAACTACATTCTATGCAGTGACCCCATACATAGACATGCAAATGTACTGATAACTATGACAACAGTTATTCACAAAATAATACCTACTTTTCCATTTTTCCATTCTATACCATTCTATTTCTTTTTTTTTTTCAGTGCTGATCTTGACCCACAATGGAAACATTGACAGACAGTAAAAACACATAGAAGCTGAAGACCTCAGCAGCCCCATGCCATGTGGCAGTGCCCCCTGAAGCATGTTCACCAAGCAAGAATCTCAAGATGCTCCCATACAAAGATTTCCCAGATGAATTTGGGAAACAGAGAATGCTGTAACTCCTCTTGGAGATTCCCAATACACATAATGTATCAAAGGCTTTGAGACATTCTTAGGAAAGAAAAACTGTTCTTGTTTAACCCAGAATTTCCAAATTTATCTGACCACATGATGTGTGTTTGTAAAACAATCTTCCTGCTAAACACTTTGGGGAAATCTCGTACACAGCAGAAACTACTGAGTTAGAGATGAAAATTAGTGTCTAAAAGTTCAAAATTAACTGCAACTTCTCCAGCCAAAAGCATTTTAAAGGAAGGAGAAAAGGTTAAATGTACCTTTGGATAGCTCTCTAATATCGATGAAAAAAATTCACAAGTCATTAAAACTAGAAAAGTATAACTTATTAAGGATAGAGAAACAAAAACACACTAAGTACATTCCTTATTCTAAGCATGAGCAAATGGTTCAAGTATCTATCAGTACTTCCACCTAGCTGATGGACCTATCTAGCTGCTGGAATTATAATTTTGTAAAGAACTGGGTTTTGAGGCTTGATTTTAAGTGTTTCTCTAAACTGAAAAGGTCTGGTGAATTGTGATTAAATATATGCAAAGGACCAACTCATGCTTCTCCTGCACTCATGCTGGTACTGAAGTGGCTCTGTCAAGAGCTGCCTGTATTTTTTTTTTTTTAACGTCTTTATTGGAGTATAATGGCTTTACAATGACGCATTAGTTTCAGCTTTATAACAAAGTGAATCAGCTATACATACACATATATCCCATATCTCCTCCCTCTTGCATCTCCCTGCCACCCTCCCTATCCTACCCCTCTAGGTGGTCACAAAGCACCGAGCTGATCTCCCTGTGCTATGCGGCTGCTTCCCACTAGCTATCTATTTTACATTTGGTAGTGTTTATATGTCCATGCCACTCTCTCACTTTTTCCCAGCTTACCCTTCCCCCTCCCCGTGTCCTCAAGTCCATTCTCTAGTAGGTCTGCGTCTTTATTCCCGACCTGTCCCTAGGTTCTTCAGAACCATTTTTTTTTAAAGATTCCATATATATGTGTTAGCATATGGTATTTGTTTTTCTCTTTCTGACTTACTTCACTCTGTATGACAGACTCTAGGTCCATCCACCTCACCACAAATAACTCAATTTCGTTTCTTTTTATGGCCGAGTAATACTCCATTGTATATATGTGCCACATCTTCTTTATCCATTCAACTGTCAACGGACACTTAGGTTGCTTCCATGTCCTGGCTGTTGTAAATAGAGCTGCAATGAACATTGTGGTACATGACTCTTTTTGAATTATGGTTTTCTCAGGGTATATGCCCAGTAGTGGGATTGCTGCGTTGTATGGTAGTTCTATTTTAATTTTTTAAGGAACCTACATACTGTTCTCCACAGTGGCTGTACCATGCCTGTATTTTTATTCACCTAGTCACACAGTATAACAGCTGAAGGATATATACTCATTTTGAGGCTAAACTGAGCTAAAGCCAGCCTGACTGCAGAAGCAGGAAGTCTTTCTGTTAAGGATGTTTTGTTGTGGCCAATAACATTCTCAGACTCTCCAAAGAGAGTCATGGTATTATCACTACCTAATATTGTATATATTTGGTTTTTGTCTGTCTGCTCCCACAAAAGTGTGAGATCCATGAGGGCAAGGATATTGTCTGTCTGGTTCACCTGTGTATTCCCAGTGCCATAAAAAGTGCCTGGCACATAGTAGATGCTAAATAAATAAATGTTGAATAAATAACTTCCAGGGATGACCAGAAGACAAGTTGAGTGGCAAGAGGAAGAAGATAGAATATGTAATCAGAGGTCTACAAGAGACTGGATGCCAGTGCTCTGTTCCTTCATTAGCCAACACTTCTGTCTCCCTATTTCCCTCAGCCCCCTTTAACATTTCAGATTGCACCAAAGAGCATTTAAGGTTCTTGAGGACAAGGCCTGGGTCTTGTTCTCCATCATGGGGTCTTGCTCTCAAGAAGTAACCAATAAACATTTACAGAACTACGCTGACAAAGAACAGCAGTCTGCCTTGAAAGGGCAGAGGCTCCCCAGAGTCTCACAGTCTGGAGTGGTCTCCCCACATACAACAATGTCTCACCCTTTTCATACTTCCTTATCTCCCATACATTTCAGCTCTGCTGGTTCTTCTGCAAAATAGGGTAAGATGAGTCATAATGCTAACTCCAGAGTTCGGAAACACATTTTGAAAACTGTCCACAATCATCACTGCATACACAAATGCAAGAAGACATGACAGTTATAAGTGACGAACAAGCAAATTCAGAAACACTCACACCAGAGGTGTGGTGGGTGTAGGGCTTTTTCCTCTGATAAAATATATACTTCAAAGAACCAGAAGGAGAAAATCTTCCGTTCATGGATTTTTCCACCAGTAGCAGCTCACTTTGCAATAGGGACATGGAATTTTACTTACCTATTTACTTACCAAAAAAGCCACGTGACCTGGACAGAGCAGGACAGGACCACACAGTCACATCATTCTTAGGAGACCCTTGGCCAGTTGCAATCTCCTTTGTCTTAGGTAGCCAGATTAGGGAACAAATCTGTAATAATGACCCCCAAAATATAGAATTACGGCAATTTCTGATTCACTGAATGCATTTTAAACTGATTCTAGGCAGTGTGCTCTGTCCACATCTATCCTCCAGTCCATACGTGGGGTTAGGTTATTAGAGGAATTATGTTAGTTCTAGGAAAGTTTATCCCAAGGCAACAAAAGACTAAGTATACAAATAGGCTTAGGCACAATGAACCTATGAACTGAAGTGGGCTATGATCACTGTCCAGGAACAGTCAGACTACTCTCAAGTTTCTCAGTCAAAGCAGTGCTGAGAAAGAAGGGAAATGAAAAAGAAAGGACACACAAGTTAAATTAACTTTCAACTCACAGATGAAGAAGGTTTTACAAAAAGAAACTCTTAAGAACTGAAATTCCTGTAGACTTAGCAGGTAAAGAGAGGTGTGTTTGGGTCCTATGCTCTATCATAAGTTATTTTCACAAGATTCTAGACGACCAGAATGAAGGTAAACTCCCTGAGAGACATTTACCTGTGAGTTTGTGCTTGGGGTCTGGATGCTCTGCTCAGTATTGATGTCCAGGATGTGTAAGTGTCCATCCTTCATTCCTCCTCCAACAGCGAGGATTTCAGACTGCCAGGGACACCAATCCATGGCCTTTAAAGTTCCAAATAATCACACAGGCAGGTCAGCTTTGGAGAAGGTGAACTCATGAATGAGCTGCACGCATATAAGCAGAAGCTCCAGAGCTCTGTCCCTGTGGCAGATTTCCAGGACCTCTGATCCAAAGGCAAGAGCTACTTTACTCTCCAGAGATTACTTCTCAGGGACTAGAAATCACATATTGGTGCCTTCTTCAAATTTAGATAACAATTGCAAATATTTTAAACATAGAAAAGCCACACAATAATATGTTTGAAAAGCTTCATTCAACACATCCTCTGGGGCAAAAATCTGCTGCTGGAAGAGTTGACATGTGCCCCTAGCATCTGGTTATAAAATACAGTCTTCCTCTGGTTTGTCTACCTGTGTCCTTAGGTTCTAGGTCAGAGAGGGAATAGAAAAGAATGGAGAGCTATACATGCTTACTCACAACACAAGAAAATCTCATGTATTTCAAATCTTAATACATTTTAGAAAATAAAATTGCCTTTTCTTTAGTTATAAATTGTTATTGTTAATTCTGAAAAACAGAATTTAATATTATACATTTATATTGATAATTGAAATGACTAGTAACAGTAACTTTAAAAACCATTTTAACAAATATTTCAGTCATATTTATCTGTATATCCTTATCAATCATCCTGGCAACTATTCTCATTTTTACATATTATCTTCTATATGTAAAAGTATTTTATAAAGTACTAAGCATGATGTATATACTATTTTATTTTTCTGTTGTTTTCACTTATTATATGGCTTTCCATGTTTATTTTTCATAGTTATCATTTTTAGTAATCCCACAATATTCCATCACGTTATTATACTCTAATTAATGTTTGTTCTAATTCTGGACTCAGGTTGATTTTTTATCTTATTTTGGTTTGGTTTGTATTGGCTTGGGCTGAGTTTTTTGAAAAGAAGTGGATTTGGGGGGATTGTGTTTTTGTTGTTTGTTTTTATAAAGAATACTTTAATACGGTTCAAGATGGTGGAGTAGAAGGATGTGCGCTCACTCCCTCTTGTGAGAGCACTGGAATCACAACTAACTGATGAACAATCATCGATAGGAAGACATTGGAACTTATCAAAAAGATACCCCACATCCAAAGACAAAGGAGAAACTACAATGAGATGGTACGAGGGGCGCAATCACAGTAAAATCAAATCCCATAGCTGCTGGGGGGGTGACTCACAAACTGCAGAACAATTATACCACAGAAGTCAACCCACTGGAGTGAAGGTTCTGAGCCCCAGGTCAGGCTTCCTAACCTGCAGGTCTGGCAATGGGAGGAGGAATTCCTAGAGAATCAGACTTTGAAGGCTAGTGGGAATTGATTGCAGGACTTTGACAGGACTGGGGGACACAGAGACTCCACTCTTGGAGGGCACACACTAAGTAGTGTGCACATCGGGACCCAGGGGAAGGAGCAGTGACCCCATAGGAGATTGAACCAGACTGACCTGCTAGTGTTGGAGGGTCTCCTGTAGAGGCAGGGGGTGGCTGTGGCTCACCACGGGGACAAGGACAGTGGCAGCAGAAGTTCTGGGAAGTACTCCTTGGCATGAGTCCTCCCAGAATTGGCCATTAGCCCCACCAAAGAGCCATGTAGGCTCCAGTGTTGGGTTGCCTCAGGCCAAACAACCATCAGGGAGGGAACCCAACCCCACCCATCAGCAGACAAGCAGATTAAAGTTTTACTGAGCTCTGCCCACCAGAGCAACACCCAGCTCTACCCACCACCAGTCCCTCCCATCAGGAAGCTTGCACAAGCCTCTTAGATAGCCTCGTCCATCAGAGGGCAGACAGCAGAAGCAAGAAAAGCTACAATTCTGCAGCCTGTGGAACAAAACCAAATTCACAGAAAGATAGACAAAATGAAAAGGCAGAGGATTATGTACCAGATGAAGGAACAAGATAAAACCCCAGAAAAACAACAAAATGAAGTAGAGATAGGCAACCAGAAAAAATTTTTCAGAATAATGATAGTGAAGATGATCCAGGACCTCGGAAAAAGAATGGAGGCAAAGATCGAGAAGATTCAAGAAATGTTTAACAATGACCCAGAATAATTAAGGAACAAACACCTATAAGAATTAAGGAACAAACAAACAGAGATGAACAATACAATAACTGAAATGAAAAATATACTACAAGGAATCAATAGCAGAATAACTGAGACAGAAGAACCTATAAGTGACCTGGAAGACAGAATGGTGGAATTCACTGCTGTGGAACAGGATACAGAAAAAAGAATGAAAAGAAATGAAGACAGCCTAAGAGACCTCTGGGACAAAATTAAACAACATTTGCATTATTGGGGTCCAAGAAGGAGAAGAGAGAGAGAAAGACCCGAGAAAATATTTGAAGAGATTATAGTCGAAAATCCCCTAACATGGGAAAGGAAATAGCCACCCAAGTCCAGGAAGCACAGAGAGCCCCAGGCAGCACAAACCCAAGGGGAAACATGCTGAGACACAGAGTAATCAAACTGACAAAAATTAAAGACAAAGAAAAATTATTGAAAACAACAAGAGAAAAACGACAAATAACATACAAGGGAACTCCCATAAGGTTAACAGCTGATTTCTCAGTAGAAACTCTACAAGTCAGAAGGGAGTGGCACATGGCACAATATATTTAAAGTGATGAAAGGGAATAACCTACAGCCAAGATTACTCTACCCATCAAGGATCTCATTCATATTCAACGGAGAAATCAGAAGCTTTATGAACAAGCAAAAGCTAAGAGAATTCAGCACACCAAACCAGCTTGACAACAAATGCTAAAGGAACTTCTCTAAGTGGGAAACACAAGAGAAGAAAAGGACCTACAAAAACAAACACATAACAATTAAGAAAATGGTAACAGGAACATACATATTGATAATTACCTTAAACATGAATGGATTAAATGCTCCAACCAAAAGACACAGGCTTGCTGAACGGATACAAAAACAACACCCATATATATGCTGTCTACAAGAGACCCACTTCAGACCTAGGGACACATACAGACTGAAAGTGGGGGGATGGAAGAAGATACTCCATGCAAATGGAAATCAAAAGAAAGCTGGAGTAGCAATACTCATATCAGATAAAATAGACGTTAAAATAAAGAATGTTACAAGAGAAAAGGAAGGACACTACATAATGATCAAGGGATCAATCCAAGAAGAAGATATAACAATTGTAAATATATATGCACCCAACACAGGTGTACCTCAATACATAAGGCAACTGCTAACATCTATAAAAGAGGAAATCGACAGTAACACAATAATTGTGGGGGACTTTAACACCTCACTTACACCAATGGACAGATCACCCACATAGAAAATTAATAAGGAAACACAAGCTTTAAATGACATAATAGACCAGATAGATTTAATTGATATTTAAAGGACATTCCATCCAAAAAGAGCAGATTACACTTTCTTCTCAAGTGCACACGGAACATTCTCCAGGATAGATCACATCTTGAGTCACAAATCAAGCCTCAGTAAATTTAAGAAAATTGAAATGATATCAAGCATCTTTTCCAACCACAATGCTATGAGATTAGAAATCAATTCAGGGAAAATAACGTAAAAAACACAAATACATGGAGGCTAAACAATACATTACTAAATAACCAAGAGATCACTGAAGAACAAAGAGGAAATCAAAATATACCTAGAGAAAAATTACAACGAAAATACAACAATCCAAAACCTATGGGATGCAGCAAAAAACTGTTCTAAGAGGGAAGTTTATAGCAATACAAGCACACCTCAAGAAACAAGAAAAATCTCAAATAAACAATCTAACCTTACACCTAAAGGAACTAGAGAAAGAAGAACAAACAAAACCCAAAGTTAGTAGAAGGAAAGAAATCATAAAATCAGAGCAGAAATAAATGAAATAGAAACAAAGAAAACAATAGCAAAGATCAATAAAACTAAAAGATGGTTCTTTGAGAAGATAAACAAAATTGAGAAACCATTAGCCAGACTCATCACAAAAAAGACAGAGAGGACTCAAATCAAAAAAATTAGAAATGAAAAAGGAGAAGTTACAATGGACACCGCAGAAATAAAAAGCATCCTAAGAGACTACTACAAGCAATACTATGCCAATAAAAAGGACAACCTGGAAGAAATGGACAAATTCTTAGAAAGGTATATCCCTCCAAGACTGAACCAGGAAGAAACAGAAAATATGAACAGACCCATCACAAGTAATGAAATTGAAACTGTGATTTAAAATCTTCCAACAAACGAAAGTCCAGGACCAGATGGCTTCACAGGTGAATTCCACCAAACATTTAGAGAAGAACTAACACCCATCCTTCTCAAACTCTTCCAAAAAATTGCAGAGAAAGGAACACTCCCAAACTCGTTCTATAAGGCCACCATCATCCTGATACCAAAGCCAGACAAAAATACTACAAAAAAAGAAAATTACAGACCAATATCGCTGATGAATATAGATTCAAAAATCCTCAATAAAGTACAAGCAAACAGAATCCAACAAGACATTAAAAGGATCATACACCATGATCAAGTGGGATTTATCCCAGGGATACAAGCATTCTTCAATGTACACAAATAAATCAATGTGGTACACCATATTAACAAATTGAAGAATAAAAACCATATGCTCATCCCAATAGATGCATAAAAAGCTTTTGACAAAATTCAACACCCATTTATGATAAAAAAAACTCTCCAGAAACCGGACACAGAGGGAACCTACCTCAACATAATAAAGGCCATATATAACAAACCCACAACAAACATCATTCTCAATGGTGAAAAACTGAAAGCATTTCCTCTAAGACCAGGAACAAGACAAAGTTGTCCACTCTTGCCACTATTATTCAACATAGTTTTGGAAGTCCTAGCCATGGTAATCAGAGAAGAAAAAGAAATAAAAGGAATACAAGTCAGAAAAGAAGAAGTAAAGCTGCCACTGTTTGCAGGTGACATGATACTATACATAAAGAATCCTAAAGATGTCACCAGGAAACTACTAGAGCTAATCAATGAATTTGGTAAAGTAGCAGGATACAAACTTAATGCACAGAAATCTCTTGCATTCCTATACACTAATGATGAAATATCTAAAAGAGAAATTAAGGAAACACTCCTATTTACCATTGCAACAAAAAGAATAAAATAACTAGGAATAAATGTACATAAGGAGAAAAAAGACCTGTATGCAGAAAACTATAAGACACTGATGAAAGAAATTAAAGATGATACAAACAGATGGAGAGATATACCATGTTCTTGGATTGGAAGAATCAATATTGTGAAAATGACTATATTACCCAAAGCAATCTACAGATTCAGTGCAATCCCTATGAAATTACCAGTGGTATTTTTTACAGAACTAGAAGAAAAAAATCTTAAAATTTGTATGGAAGAAAAAAAATTTGTATGGAGGCACAAAAGACCCCGAATTGCCAAAGCAGTCTTGAGGGAAAAAAATGGAGCTGGAGGAATCAGACTCCCTCACTTCAGACTATACTACAAAGCTACAGTAATGAAGACAATATGGTACTGGCACAAAAACAGATATATAGGTAAATGGAACAGGATAGAAAGCCCAGAGATAAACCCACGCACCTATGGTCAACTAAGCTATGACAAAGTTGGCAAGGATATACAATGGAGAAAAGACAGCCTCTTCAATAAGTGGTGCTGGGAAAACTGGACAGCCACATGTAAAGGAATGAAATTAAAACACTCCCTAACACCATACACAAAAATAAAATCAAAATGGATTAGAGGCCTAAATGTAAGACCAGACACTATAAAACTCTTAAAGGAAAACATAGGAAGAACACTCTTTGACATAAATTACAGAAAGATCTTTTCTGACCCATGTCCTAGAGTAACGGAAATTAAAACAAAAATAAACAAATGGGACCTAATGAAACTTAAAAGCTTTTGCAAATCAAAGGAAACTACAAACGAGATGAAAAGACAGCCCTCAGAATGGGAGAAAATATTTGCAAACAAATCAGTGGACAAAGGATTAACCTCCAAAATATATAAACTGCTCATGCAGCTCAATATTAAAAAAACAAACAATCCAATCCCAAAATGGGCAGAAGACCTAAATAGACATTTCTCCAAAGAAGACATACAGATGGCCAAGAAGCACAAGAAAAGCTGCTCAACATCACTAATTATTAGAGAAATGCAAATCAAAACTACGATGAGGTATCACCTCACACCAGTCAGAATAGCCATCATCAGGGCTTCCCTGGTGGCGCAGTGGTTGAGAGTCCGCCTGCCGATGCAGGGGACAAGGGTTCGTGCCCCGGTCCGGGAAGATCCCACATGCCGCGGAGCGGCTGGGCCCGTGAGCCATGGCCGATGAGCCTGTGCGTCTGGAGCCTGTGCTCCGCAATGGGATAGGCCACAACCGTGAGAGGCCCGTACAGCAGGAGAAAAAAAAAAAAAAAAAAAAAAAAAAAAGAATAGCCATCATCAGAAAATCTACAGACAACAAATGCTGGAGAGGGTGTGGAGGAAAGAGAACCCTCTTGGACTGTTGGTGGAAATGTAAATTGATGCAGCCACTATGGAGAACAGTATGGACGTTCCTTAAAAAAACTAAAAATAGAAGTACCATATGACCCAGCAATCCCACTCCTGGGCATATACCCAGAGAAAACCATAATTCTAAAAGACACATGCACCCCAACCTTCATTGCAGCACTATTTACAATAGCCAGGTCATGAAAGCAACCTAAATGCCCATCGACAGAGGAATGGATAAAGAAGATGTGGTATATATATAGAATGGAATATTACTCAGCCATAAAAAGGAACAAAACTGGGTCATTTGTGGAGACGTGGATGGATCTAGAGACTGTCATACAGAGTGAAGTAAGTCAGAAAGAGAAAAACAAATATCGTATATTAACACATTTATGTGGAACCTAGAAAAATGGTACAGATGAACCGGTTTACAGGGCAGAAATAGAGACACAGATGTAGAGAACAAATGTAAGGACACCAAGGGGGGAAATTGGGGGTGGGGGGTGTCATGAATTGGGAGATTGTGATTGACATGTATACACTGATGTGTATAAAATTGATGACTAATAAGAAACTGCTGTATAAAAAATAAATAAAATTTAAAAAGAATACTATAATAAATACATTCTGGCATGTCTTTTGTTTCTCATATATTATTTTTTTAGGTAAATTCCAAGCTTCAGAAGTGCTGATATAGGTTTCCAAATAGTTGTAACTTTTTATAACACCAGCATCAAATGAGTACATTAATCTCATCCTGAGTTTAAGCTTAATTGGAGTTAAAAATTAATCTCCCATCCCACATACCCTTTACCAACATCCTCCATCAATATGTGGGATCTCATTCTCCTCCCTTTGAATCTGGGAGGGCTGTGACTGGCTTACAAACAACAGAATGCACCAACAGTGTCACTGCGTGACTTGTGGAATTAGTTATAAAAGGTGATGCCGCTTTCACCTTGTTCTCTGAAGCACTGGCCCTGTTGCCCTGAGCCACAAAGTCCAACTCTCTTAAGACTGCCATGTTGTGAGGAAGCCCAAAGTGACCCAATGTGGAGAAGCTCTGAGACCACATGAAGAGGGAAGGATGACTAGCCAGCCAACAGCTGCACCAGCTCCCAGCACTTTTACCTTCAGTCACTGTCTGACTACAATCCCATGAGAGACCCTGAGCCAGAACTGCTGAGAAGAGCCTTTCCCAAAGTCTGACCCCAAGAAACCATAAGAGATAGTAAAATAATCGTTGTGTTAAGCCACTAGGTTTTAGGGTAATTTGTTACATAACAATAGATAACCAGAATAAATACCATAAATAGAAAATGTAAACAATGAAATATGGTTGTAGTTCATATAAGAAAGACAGTGAAGAACTCTAATCAGTCAACCTACCTTCAAAGTAAAGACCTTGACCTTGTATTGTGAATAAATGTACAATTTAATTTTCAGTTGAAATAAAATATTTGCAATATATATGTATCATATCTTATGGTTACCTACCTTAGTAGTCTTTTTTAAATAACCCTTCAGCTACACCCCTGACTGGGCTGGATAAGAGGGCTATTTCAGTAAACACAAAATTTTGCATAAAATTTGAAAAGGCTGAGAAATTCTCCTGAGCCCATGGACCCCAGTTTCATCATAGAATATTTTTATGTTTTTTAGAGAGTATCTTTATGTTTATTAGCAATCATTTTCTTCAATACCCTACTTCCAGTTAGCTTTTACTATAAACAAGCTGTTTTGGCAAAACTAGAATCTCCATCATGAAAGAAATCACACAGACGTCAACCTCTGAGTCTGCTGCTGCTCCTGCTATACTAGTTGGCTAGTCGGTGGTGAGTGTGAAAGTATTTACACTAGTGACTGTTCTTATGATTCCCCAGGTAGTAGCTGCCACAAGGTTTGGCTTGCCCAGGTCTCCAGAAACTCTTAGTTCAATTCAATGTATTTCTGATAAGACATCGAAGAATGTAAGCAGCTCTTTCCAGGAAGCAGCTCTCTGCAGATCTTTTGTCTTGTCACTTCAGCAAAACTATATGTTAACTAACTTTACACCAGATGCCCCAGGCTTAACTAACCTCCAGCGCAAGCACAGCTTTCAAAACTGTTGGATTTTTATTACCTTGACTGCTGTAGGTTGGGGTATGATGTTTAGCGGGTGACCCTGTGCATTCACACCTGGATCATGGGGCCATATAGTCAGCAGTCCGTCACTACAGCCACTGGAAAGCAGCCTGCCACCCGGCGACCACTTCAGGGCACACACAGCTTGCTTGTGGTGAAGAGTTCCAACATGGTGCTGGGCTACCCGAACATCGTGATGATAAACACGGCCCAGTCTCGACCCACTGCTCAGAGGTAAAGGGGCAGGTTTAGGACAGAAAACTTGAGCCCTAATGCTGCATAAGCATAACATGAAAGAAAGTATTGTTCAAACTCCTGAAAGACCCCTTAGGACAGATTCAAAGCATAGACATTTCTTGAGTTAATAAGGATGGAGTATTCTGCCTGGGTGATTCTTCCCACAAGTGAAATAGATTTGCTTGGCAGAGTTTCAAAACTGGATATTTAAAAGATATATTTTGATAGATAACTCTAATGGCTTTAATATGATGCTTTAAAGTTAATGGCTTTAACTTTAATGGCTTTAATGCAGGCATGGAAAAAATAAATTTAGAAGATTATCATATTTTCCCAGATAGTAGTTTATGTACTGAACCCAGGAAATATTACTTTTCTGGAATTCAGAATATTTCATATTATCTTAATGAAATGGCATATGTGTATGATATATGTGTTAGACATAAAAATGTATTATTTCCTTTTTCTATTAATCTACAGATCTACTATTAGTTTGCTCATGCTACTAATATCTAAAAAGAACATAAAACTATCTGAATGTCACAGCAAACTGCAATATGATTCAAAATCACTGGATAATGTCTCCACTCTCAGTGATTTGGATCCAAATGATGATAAGGGTCCTGTCTCACAAAGATAATGAACTCTTACTGGACTAGTTTTCTCCAAGGAGAAAGTAAATAACTGCCCACAATTATTTCTGAAGTTTCTCAAAGTGCAGTATCAGATTTTTAAAAACTACTTAGGCACAGCCCAGATAGCATTTTGATGAACAGTATGGACTCTGTGGCCAGACCACCTGGTTCGAAGCCTGACTCTTCCCCTTACGTTAACCATGTGACCTCAGGCTGGTGTCTCAGTTTACTCCTCAGAAAAAGAGGGTGGGGGGATATAAACCACTTTATAATGTCATTGCAGGGATTAAAACGTGATTACACACCTAAAGAGTTAGTGCATTGCCTGGCACAGAGTATTCTAAAATGTTAGCTGCTATGATTGTAAGAAAGTGTTTGTTCATGTTCCTCACGGATAATGAAACTAAACTTAAGCAATGTAAATAGATTGTAAAAGGAACTCGAGTATAGAATTGACCAGAGTACAACAACTTCACAGGGTAAATATTTAGGTTTATATAAGAGCAATTTGCTTAAGTAGTTTTAAGTCTGGCCTATAATCACAAGGTATTAAAATATCAAATTTACATCTGTGCTACTTAAAGAAATTGTAAAAGGCTTCAAATTTTATTTAAATTTAAATCTACTTTAAGAAATACAGTATGAAGATGAATGACTGTTATTAAATACGTATTTAGACCAATTATGTAGGCTCACAGGGACAAGTCACTTAACGTTCCTGGTCAAAAAGAAGCAGTTAGATGACTAAATCAGTAGTTCTCAAAAGTGATAAAGTGTCAGCATCACTTGGGAAATTAGAAATGCATATTATCAGCACACCTCAGACCTACTGAATCAGAAATTCCCAGAGTGAGAGCAGCAACCTGGGTTTTGAGGAGTCCTCCAGGGATTCTGACACACTCTCAAGTCTGAGAATCACTGAACTGGTTAATCTATGAGGTTCCTTCCAGCTCTAACCTCTGTGGGTCTGTGAATTGGAAATGTGCCCCCCAGAAAGCTTAACATATTCCAAATTAGTGATACTGATATCAATAAATACCCATTTCAAAAACATATCCCTCTAGTAGGTATTACTTGGTACAGAGAAACTTTTTGCTTAAACAGAGTTTTACATTTTATCTGAACAATCTAATGAATCCTGAACGTCACATCTCAGTATGAGTACATGCTTTAGGCACAGAGCCACCATGGTACACGTGGCCACTGGACCTCTTATAGCACCAGGCCTGAATACTTGACAGGTAGAATCATAACTGTTACTAATCATGTCTGCTTTGTTTTACTTTGGTTTTGGTTTTAAATATTGTAGTTCTGTTCACTCAGCACCCATAGTCAATTGGTGATGCAAATATAATTGGTTCCAGTAAGACACTGCTCACCTGCTAAGGATGTAGTTATTCCAGCTTAGAGCCCCAACTACTGACAAATGACCAAGCATATTTCTCTGTCGCTTTTTAGTGACCACATCCCATAACTGAAAAAAATGAACAAGCACGGTTATGTAGCATTTTCACAACCCACGGTCTTCTCAAAGGCCTGATAGCCAACTAGTGTTGATATAGCCAGTCCTTATGCTAAGTGAAAGTTCGGCACCTCTAACCCTAGTCAGCAGTTTTCAATGCTGTCTGCATATTAGGATCATTGAGGGAGCAGGCTATGCGTGCTAGCCATTCTGATTTAATGGTGGGAGTAAGAGCCTGGGGATATGGCATTTATTTTAAAGTTCTCCAGGTGAAGTCAATGGGCTGCAAAGGGTTGAGAATCACTATGACACTTCCAGTTCCTTCAAACTGTGGGAATTCCAAACCTGGAAATTCACCTGTAGTTATCAACAAATAAAATTTGAGTGCCTAGACACTTTGTAAAGTCAGGAATTCTATTTACTGCTAAGAGACTCCTTTTCTGCCAGCTATCAATGATATTCTGGCCCATATTAGGAATGAGAACTTTGGCATAAGAAGAAATCATGACATAACCCTCATAGTATCCAGTATCATTACAGAGATGAGAAAACAGTACAGCCATCTGTGACCCTCCAAAGTCATTGAACACCTGAGCGATATTGTTTACACTATTGCTAATAAACAACAATAACAATAATGGTACATGAGAAATTAGACAGATTGATGGAAACTTGGTAAGCTCCTATTTCAGAGAGCCTATTAGAAAAAAAATTCACTCATTTTAAGTAACTCTACTCCTGATCATGGCTTAAGGTGAGAAAGGAAGACTGGAAGGTTGTTTTCTTCTCTCCAAAGTCCTAAAACTGGGGATCTCCTAAGTCCAACTTTAGTCCGACAGAAAGAACGGGGGCGAAAAAAGGAAATGTGACCGAAAGAAAGCTTGTGTGAGAAAACTAAGCAGAGTATCCCTACATCCTCATTAAACACCATTCAGAAAAGACCCAAAATGGTATATCCTCTTACTCCTCATAGCTTCAAGTACCACATCTACTATAGTTTCTTTATTTTATAATAAGCTGTTATTAAAAGTCAATCTTAGTTATCTGGCAACTATACAGAACACATTATGAGAAACAAAAAGCTGACCAGTACTTGCACTTCTCCCTCGCTGGTGCCAACTGCCAGGCAGGTTCCCTCTTTTGTCCAGGACACAGAAGATATATAGTTACAAGTGACACTTAAGTCTATATTTTCAATCCTATTGTGATTATCCCCATTCCAGATGTATACAGAAGATCCAAGGGCTATAGCAACAAGATTTTGCAAATTCCAGTCTAGGATATTCAGATCTATAAGAAAAGCATTTCAAATTAGGGTGATTATACAGCCAAATAAAAATATTTTCAAATAACTTTATTTATAGGTAGAGGAGAAAGATTGATAACTTCCTTATGGTCGGCTGGAAAACAGAATCATGGATCCAAGCAGACCATGAGAAGTTCAAAAATGAAAGCTGGAATAGAATCTTGTATCAAGATACACAGTGTAATAAGCAATAACACTTACCATTTATGCTCTTATATACTTATTTAGAGGCATTTAGAAAACTTGGCAGTTTCATCTACCATTATAAATATAAATGGATTTCATCTAACAGATCATTAAAATTTTAAAGTATGTAATTCTTATGGAGACATCCTCAGACCTAGAATATACATATGGGAGATGACACCATCATTGCTAATCAAAAGGCAACCCAATTACAGTATATCTAGAAGAGGTGATCTCTGGCTTATTTATGATATCTAGAAGTTCTTAGTAGTATTCTCTATCTTACTCTATAAAAATCATATGACTGCTCAGAGAAACCATATTTGTATGACCACATATTAAACTGTACCCTATCTGATTTCTTATAAGACAGAAACTCCTATCCTGATTGACACATATCAGTACAAAACTATGAAGCAAACCAGTTTCACTAGAGCAGTCTAATCCCCTATAACTCATCCTTCCCACTGATGCAAACTACAAACTCTGAACAAAATTCAAAAAACAAATACCTGAGAACTCTGGAAAATCAGCAAAAGCAGGTAAACCAAGTAAGGGAGTGAAAACTTGGAGAAGCAACCTGCCCAGGGGTGAGTTTTCCATTTTTTTCTTCACACGGCTTTACCCTGAGGGTGGGCCCCAATCATGGAGTAACACCAGCAGCTCAAACTCTGACAGAAAGCCCACCATGTCGCTAGTCAAAGAAACCAGAGAAAGGAGCCTGAAATGGCCAAAGTGTGAGGAGAAAGCCTGGGAGGGATGGGAGGGGAGCCACAGAAAGGCATCCTCTAATTGTGAGTGTATAAACCCACACACATCTCAGCCTAACCCCAAATCGTGTAAGTGCAGGGAAAACTCAAATTATTCAATCTAAAGAACATGGAGGAAATGTAAAATAGATAGCTAGTGGGAAGCAGTCGCATAGCACAGGGAGATCAGCTCGGTGCTTTGTGACCAGCTAGAAGGGTGGGATAGGGAGGGTGGGAGGGAGGGAGATGCAAGAGGGAAGAGATATGGGGATATATGTATATGTATAACTGATTCACTTTGTTATAAAGCAGAAACTAACACACCATTGTAAAGCAGTTATACTCCAATAAAAACATTTTAAAAATAAATTAATTAAATAAAATAAAAAATAAAGAACATGGAGGGAAAAAAATGTTAAAGAAATGGACAGAACCTCAGGGATTTGTGGGATAATATCCACAGATCTAGCATATGTGTAATTGGAGTCAGGTCTTGGAAGCAAGAGAGCAAGGTTTCAAATGAGTTCTCACCAGAAACCATAGAGGCCAGAAGTCAGTGGAACATCTTTATAGTGCTGAAAAAATATATCTGACAACCCGGAATTCTACATCAAGCAAAAATATTATGATAAGGGTAAGAGAAGTCTTTACCAACAGACCTGATCTGCAAGAAATACTAACAGAAGCTTTTGACTGAAAGGAAATTATATGAGGGAAATTTGGATCTTCAGGAATGAAGGAGAATGTTGTAATTGGTAAATATTTGGGTAAATATAAAGGACAATTTTTTCTCTCTTAAAATATTTAAAACACAAATGCGTATGGCTCTTTAAAGTAAAATTTAACGATGGTGGAGTTTTCAATGCATGTAGATTTAAAACATAGACAACTAAAGTAACTCTCCCAAAAAAGTTGGGGGCTGGGGAGACACATGTGACTGCAAGATTTTTACATATTGTGTGAAATATGCAACAGTAATTCTAAGTAGACTGAGAAAGTTTAGATTGCATTGCAATCCCTAGAGCTACAACTAAAAACATAATACAAGGAGATATAGCCAGAGAGCCAATAGATCAACTAAAATAGAATAGAAGTCAAAAAGAAAAGATGTCCAAGGAATGAGACTTGGTGCATTCCAAAATTTAGGAGGCAGAGAGATAGAAGAGGAAGAGAAACCAGCAAAAAAACACTAAGAAAGAGTGAACAGAAAGTTAGGAGGCAAACCAAGACAGTGCGATATCAAGCAGGAGGAAATGACCAACTGTCTCCAATGTGGCTGATAGAGTTAAGTAAATGAGCTCCAAGAAGTGACTGCTGGATTTAGAAATGAAGAGTTTTGGGTGATGTTTGGAAGGGCAGTTTCAATGGAATGGTGAGATTTAAGAGCTGACTAAAGTGGATTCAAAGGCAATGGGGAGAGAAATAAGAAATTGTGAATATAGACATGTTTTGATAAGTTTTGCTGTCAAAGGGAGGAGACAAAAGGGGTTATGGCCTGAAGGGGAAGTAGGCACAAAAGGTTTTTGTTTGCTTTTTTTTAACATGAGTGTTGTGCTTTTTAAACATCTCTTGAAATGAATTCTTCAATTTTTATTAGTCATGGCAATAAATTCTCTTAGAGGTATAGGAGGAGAGTGGTAAGAGAACTGCTCCCTTTAATGATTTTGCTTTTTCCCGCTCATTCCTCTCTGTGAATGCTCCTGAGAAGCAGACCTCTTCCCTCTGCTCCTTTCTCCCTCACCAGGAGAGCTCACCAGGGCTCTCAACTTCAATCATACTCATCTGACCTACACTCTAGCCTTTCCCCTCTTTCAACTACAAACCTCATTTCTAATAAACTGCCAGAAACTCTTGTATATCTCACTGTCTCCTCAAGTGTAATATTGCAAGAATAATCTTCCCTCCTCACATGACTTCTCCTGCTAACTTGTCTTCTCAGTGACACCATCCTTCCCCTGCTTCAAAACGTGGAATAATCTTAAACTTGTCCCTCTTCCCATATAGTTTTCCTCATGGAAAGAAAACAGTCCCTTACTTTTTGGTAGCTCTCCTGCTAATTGCATTCTGCATACTCTGCCATGAGTTTTCCTTTGATATTTCTCCTAGTTGAGAATTCCCACAACAAATCTAAAAATCTACATCAGGATTTGAAATATATCCATAATCTGCAACCACCTCCTATTCACTAGTCCCCAGTGTATCCTCTTCATTGCCATTAATTACCATGAATTACCAACATCCTGCCTTTGTTCATGCTGCTAACACCACTGAAGATGCTCTATCTTCTCTCTTCCACTCCTCCAAGTCCTACTCATCTTTTAAGATCCATCTCAAGTCTGAATGTCTCCACAAAACCTTTCTGAACAAATCCAAAGATCAGCAAACTACTTATAGTCCTTATAACTCCTTAAACCCCACAATTTATTATTTATACTCTACATTGGCATGTTGGTAGCAGGTCAATGTGGGTTAGTCCCATCTTCCCAACTAGATCACAAGCTAGTGACATAAGAAGAAGCTAGAGACAAAGAGCCAATGTAGTTATTTGACAAGATTTTCCATGTTTAAAATATAAGCAAAAAGAATGGATATATGTATATGTATAACAGATTCACTTTGCTCTACACCTGAAACTAACACAACACTGTAAATCAACTATATTCCAATAAAAAAAAATTTTAATAAAAAATAGAAGTTGTGAGTGTAGATAAATAAATAATATATAAGAATAAGAACAGGCCACCATTTATACACTTCATTCTTTTTTTTTAACATCTTTATTGGAGTATAGTTGCTTTACAATGGCTTGTTAGTTTCTGCTTTATAACAAAGTGAATCAGTTATACATATACATATATTCCCATATCTCTTCCCTCTTGCGTCTCCCTCCCTCCCACCCTCCCTATCCCACCCCTCTAGGTGGTCACAAACCACCTAGCTGATCTCCCTGTGCTATGCGGCTACTTCCCACTAGCTATCTATTTTATGTTTGGTAGTATACACTTCATTCTAATACAGTAAAACATAATGTGTAGTTCTTATGCCTCACCAAGACCAACAATACCCATTCCTGAACATGAAAATTCCACAATGAAAAAACCACTATATTAACCATATTTGGATGGTACACCATTTAAGCATGAGGCACAAGGCCATCTGGTTCTTCCAGAATAAAATTTCAAGTTCATGCCAGAGCACAGAATACATTTTTTCATTTCAACTTTTCAATTCATGATCTAAGCAATAACTTACAATAGTCATTTCGAAGAGCGGTAAGATGAATCTTCACCTCTGGTTGGAGTATGGAATAGTTTATATCACTGAACCTTTGAATGTGGAAGTATTCATCTCTGACTCCATCACTGCAGCCTACAAGAAATGAACAGTTCTACACTATAATCCTGAAAACAAAATCTTTATCTTTGCAGGTATTAAGAGATAAGTGGGTGATAAAGTGGTCATCATGATAAAATTGAATTATAAGTTGCGGGGGGAGGAAAGGAAGAAAAAGACTTCAGTATTAATTTAAACAATTTTTTTAAAAATATTCAATGACATTTTCTAATAAAAAGCACATGAATACCAGGCCTAAATGTAATGACAGATTTTGTGGGGAGCACACAGAGACACTACATCATGCTTTGAATATTTATTCTGTCACTTGAGATTTTAAAACCAAAGTAATGTTCACATATCCATGCATCTATAACATCAACAATTATCTAATAGACCTAAGCCCTACTCTGAGTCTTTGTCAATAAGATTGTTGAGTCATTGATTTTGGCTCTTTCTCTCACTGTTTCTGTACCAGAGCACACAGAGTTACTTTTGGCTAGTGTTACCCATGACTATCTGAATTCAAGGTTCTATCCTGTGCTCAGTTTTACTTCTCAACAAATGACCCCACTAAGCCTAAACCACAAGCCACTGTCTTTTCATCTTTCCAACCACTTGGCTTGTAATCAAACTGAGAATGACATGATCAACAGGAAATGAGCCCCACCCAGGTAACTTGTGGTGCTATGACCACGTGGTTTCTAACAAAAGAATGAGAGCTTCACAATGCTATACCAAGAAGCCAGATTGTTACTCATAGTTGCAACGTTAGCTATGAAAACCTGCAGTTGTGGGCAGAACTACAAGGTACTAGAAATACATACTCAAGCACTGCTGATAAAGGTTCAAAAAAAAATCAAGTACAAACTTCCAGTTACAAAATAAATGTCATGAGAATTTAACGTACAGCATGTACAGCATCTTTGAAAGTTGCTTAAAAAGTAGATCTTAAAAGTTCTCAACACAAGAAAAAAATTCTGTAACTCTATCTGATGACAGTTGTAAAGTAGACTTATTGTGGTGATCATTTTGCAATATATACAAATATATCATTACATTGCACACCTGAAGCTAACATAATGTTCTATATTAAAAAAAAAAAAAAGCAATACCCAAAGAATCAACAAAAAACTCCTGGAACTAATGAGTGATTATAGAAAGATATAAGATTAATATACAAAAGTCAACTGCTTTCTTATATACCAGCAATAAGCAACTGGAATTTAAAATTAAAAGCACAATACCATTTATATAAGTACCTCAAAAATGAAAAACTTAGGTATAAATCTAACAAAATATGTACAAGATCTATACGAGGAAAACTACAAAACTCTAATCAAAGAAAAGCTAAATAAATGAAGACATATTCCAGGTACATGGATAAAAAGACTCAGTATTATTAACATGTTAGCTCTTTCCACCTTGATTTATAGATTCAGTGCTATACAAGTTAAAATCCCAACAAGGTATTTTGTGGACACTGACAAGCTGATTTTAAAGCGTATATGGAGAAAAGTCAACACAATATTGAAGGAGAAGAACCAAGTTGAAGGACCTACACTATCTGACTTTAAGACTCACTAAAGGGCTTCTCTGGTGGCGCAGTGGTTGAGAGTCTGCCTGCTGATGTGGGGGACACGGGTTCGTGCCCTGGTCCGGGAGGATCCCACATGCCGTGGAGGCTGCAGAGCCTGTGCTCCGCAGCAGGAGAGGCCGCAGCAGTGAGAGGCCCGTGTACCGCAAAAAAAAAAAAAAAAAAAAGACTCACTAAAAAGCTACAGTAATCAAGACAGTGTAGTACTGGCAAAAGAACAGACAAATAGATCAACAGAATAGAGATCCAGAAATAGAGCCCCACAAATACAGTCAACAGATCTTTGACAAAGGAGCAAAGGCAATACAATGGAGAAAAGTTAGTTTTTTCAACAAATTATGTTGAAACAACTGGACATCCACACGCAATCTGGGAAAAAAAAATAATCAAATCACTTTGCTGTACACCTGAAACTAACACAATGTTGTAAATCAACTATACTTCAATTTTAAAAAATGCATCTAAACACAGACCTTATACCCTTCTCAAAAATTAACTCACAATGGATTGTAGACCTAAAAGTAAAACACAAAGCTATAAAACTCCTAGAAAATAACACAGGAGAAAATCTAGATGTCCTTGGTTTTGGCAGTGACTTTTTTTTTTTTTTTTTTTGGCCACACCACACAGCTTACAGGATCTTAGTTCCCCAACCAGGGATTGAACCCGGGCCCATGGCAGTGAAAGCACCGAGTCCTAATTCACTGGACCGCCAGGGAATTCCCTGGCAGTGACTTTTTAAATACAACACCAAAAGCATGATCCATGAAAGAAATCACTGATATGCTGGACTTCATTAAAATTAGAAACTTCTGCTCTGCAAAAGACGTATCTAAAGAATGAGAAGATAAACCACAGACTGAGAAAAAATATTTGCAAAAGACATATGTGATAAAGGACTGTTATCCAAAACATACAAAGAAACACTTAAACCTCAACAATAAGAAAACAAAAAACTCAATTTAAAAATGGGCAAAAGATCTGGACACCTCACCAAAGAAGATGGCAAATAAGCATAAGAAAATGTGTTCAACATCATATTTCATTAGAAAATTGCAAGTTAAAACAATAATGAGACACCACTGTACATCTGTTAGAATGGCCAAAATCCAAAACACTGACAAACACCAAATTCTGGCAAGGATGTGGAGCAACAGGAGCTTTCATTCATTGCTGGTGGGAATGCAAAATGGTACAGCCACTTTGGAAGACAGTTTGGAGGTTTCATATGAAACTAAATATGCTCTTATCATACAATCCAGAAAACGCACTCCTTGGTATTTACCCAAGTGAGTAGAAAGCTTATGTCCACAGAGAAACCTTCACACAGATGTTTATAGCAGCTTTATTCGTAATTGCCAAAACTTGGAAGCAACCAAGATGTCTTTGAATAGGTGAATGGATAAATAAACTGTGGTACATCCAGACAATAGAATATCATTTAGCGCTAAAAAGAAATGAGATATGAAGCCATGAGAAGACATGGAGGACACTTAAACGCATATTACTAAATGAAAGAAGCCAATCTGAAAAGGCTACACTGTATGATTCCAACTAAATGACATTCTAGGAAAGGCAAAACTATGGATACAGGGTTAGAGGAGGAGGGAGAGATGAATACGTGAAGTACAAAGGATTTTTAGAACAGTGAAACTACTCTACGTGCTGTTATAACGGTGGCTACGTGTCATTACACATTGTCAAAATCCATAGAATACACAACACCAAGAGTGAACCCTAATGTAAACTATAGACTTTGGGCGATAACAGTGTGTCAATGTACGTTCATTGATGATAACAAATGTACTATTCTAGTGTGGGATGTTGGTAGTGGGGGAAGTTGTGCATGTGTTGGGGCAGGGTTATAGGAGCACTCTCTGTATTTTCTGTTCAATTTTGCTGTGAACTCAAAAATTCTCTAAAAAATAGGATGGATGGATGGATAGATTGTAGACAGATAGATAAATACATAGATACATAGAGATAGATAGATCTCCTATGATAACAAAATAATACAGGTACATTCTTTCTGCCTTTATAGAATATACGATTTCCATTCTACATCAAATCTTCAGCATGTTACAGAAACACAAACTTGTTGCTGATCAGATCAGAAGAAATGGGAGAGCTAAGGTAAGACGTGTCCCCCAGATATTTTATTTTGCTTTTAAGAAATTATAACTCTAAGAATAAAGAAGTAAAGGATAAGTTTCACTCATTCATCCAACTGTACATTCCCAAATCTCCCAAAAGAATATTCACCAGGCCTTAAACTTTTTGCGCCTATTTTTATGCATCTAACTCTGTTTTTGTCCCTTTTATACGGCTGGGAAACAGGCATGAAAAATACACATGCACAAAGTTATCTTCTCCCAGAAGGAAATTTAACAGGCAAGTTTCCTTGGCATTTATGAGTTGAACCACTAGTTCTCTTAAGTTTCTCTCACAGAGCTAGGCTCCTAATCAATTATTTTCCAACCATGATAACAATCTCATGAATGACACAAAGACTTCCAAGATGGAAAGGGGAAGTAGGAAGGAGAACACATGGGTGGCAGGGTAAATTTGACTTTGGGAGCACTGAATGCAGCATGGAAGGAGGACCTTCTAGAAACTGTCACAGTAGCAATATCTCCCCACTGCATGGCTGCAGAGTCGCCCTGATGCACACATGACATTACCACCCAAAGATTTCTACCAGCTTTGGCCCCGATAGGTATACTTACAAGTCACAGGAGGTGCCTACTGTGAGGTTTCAGAGTCTTAGCAAATATGGGTGAGGCATGAAGAAATACTTTATATGCACAGCACCTGGATAAAATTTGTCCCAGTGATCCACTTGCCTAAGAGTAATTACCTGGCTTATGTGGAATCTGTTTCACACTTTAAATCCCCTTAAAAGAATTAAGAACAGAGCCCTTCATAGAACATTCCTTTCAATTAGACTCTGCTTCCAACAGCCCACCCCTTCAAATCTTCCTCAGTGCTGCCACCAAAGTCATCTCTGCTTTAGCAGAGAAACAGACTTGCAAGTCAAGTCAGAAGAATGGCCACATAAGTGTATTTCCTCTGCCTCCTATTTTCGACCTCACTAGAGTGACAGCAAATGACTTTTTTAAGGTGTGTGAAGATATAAGAACAAAGAGTATGGGAGTGAAATAGCAGTAAGAAGACATTACAGTAATTTTCTGCAAAATTGATAAAGGTTTGATAGCTGACCAGGAGGAACATAAGAAATGACCCTCAAGTGCCTATAGAGGGGCCATGGTGAAGAGAAGCAAGCTGATTTGTCTTGCAGAAACCCCACAAGGGGTCAGGGCTCAGAGGCACAGGGAAGGTTTAGAATGAGATGAGTTTGGTTATAAGACTGTCAAGTTCACACACACACAAACACCCTGTACATACACACACGTGCACATGTCAAAAGAAACCAGATGTTTACTCCCTGAATAAACTAAAAACATGACAGCCTCTTAACTCAAGAGCACCAGCAAAAACAGAGTGAAAATTGTCATAGTGAATTTGGCAGGTCACAGGTCTTTACCTTAGTGCTATTTCTAGAACACCACACATTTCAGGAAGCTTCACTGAAGCTTTCTTCACTCTGAAAGAGGGAAACCAAAACTACTGTGGGAGGAGCTAAGCAAAGAAAGATAATTCAGGAAGAAGAGCAATCCTTCCAAAACTGTATGTGAAATTTTTTCAGAGAAATAAGAGAAAATAGTGTATACATGAAGCATGAACAGGATGCTGGAAAGAGAGAAAGAGAGAAGGAAGGGAGGAAGGAAGGGAGGGAGGGAGGGAGGCAGGGAGGAAGGAAGGGAGGGAGGAAGGGAGGGAAGGAGAGAGGAAGGAAGGAAGGAAGGAAGGAAGGGAGGAAGGGAGGAAGGGAGGAAGGGAGGAAGGGAAGGAGGGAGGGAGGAAGGGAGGGAGGGAGGGAGGGAGGGAGGGAGGGAGGGAGGAAGGAGTATAGGGGAGAGAGAGAGAAAGAGAGGCCTGACAGTGTCTAAGAAACTTTAAAATTAAAACTAGGATAGCCAAAATAAAAACTTTAATCTCAAGGCTAGTGGACAGAATGAGGTAACCACCTACAAAGTAGAAGAAAAAGTGAGATGAAAAATAGAATAGAAAAAAAAAAATAAGAGAACTAATCCAGAAGGACCAACAATTATGGTCAACATTTCAGAAAGAAAGAAAAAAGAGGGCTTCCCTGGTGGCGCAGTGGTTGAGAGTCCGCCTGCCGATGCAGGGGACACGGGTTCGTGCCCCGGTCTGGGAGGATCCCACATGCCGCGGAGCGGCTGGGCCCGTGAGCCATGGCCGCTGAGCCTGCGCGTCCGGAGCCTGTCCTCCGCAACGGGAGAGGCCACAACAGTGAGAGGCCCGCGTAACGCATAAAAAAAAAAAAAAAAAAAAGAAAAAAGAAACAAAGGTGAAGAAATTACTAAAGAATATTTCAAGAAACTTTCCAAGAATTAAAAGACACAGGTCTCCAAGACTGAAAAGATCTACCAGTGGGCTTGTCAGTTATAATGAGGTTTTTTTTTTTTTTATTCTGCACGAAGCTTTATCATCATGAAATTTTAAAACACTAATGATAAGAGATTTTTCTGTGTGCATTCAGAGAGAAAAAGCAGGTGGCATACAAAGGACAGGAAGTCACAACATCATATAACTTCTCAGCAGCAACAGTGAATGCCAGAAAACAATAAAGCAATATCTTTTTTCACAAAATTCTGAGCGAAACTGTAATCTGTAGCCAGCCAAACTATGAATCAAGTGTAAAAGTAGGGTAAGCACACTTTCAGACCAGCAAACCCAGAAGGAGCACAACGTGGCTGCCCGGAAATAGAGGATCTAACATCAGAGAAGAGAAGTCCCAGAATCACAGCTGTGGGACTGGCCAAGACAGCAGCGTGTTCAGCAGGCTCTGGGTAGGAGGCCACCAAGGAAAACAAGAACTGATGTGGGTGGGTACGTGGAAAATATTATTGATGGCTGTGGAACAAAACATGGGAGCATTTAGGGAAAACAGTCATAATTTCACAGGTATCTAATAAATGAAAATATAAAGCAACTTTTTAAGTCTAGAAAAAAAAGGTTATACTAGAAAAGAGGCATAGTTATAGTACACTATTTGGCTTGACAGGAAATAATAGTTTTATAGTAATATGATGTAAACGTTAAATACTAATTTTACTCTTTAAAAGTGTAATATAAATAGACTGAGGGAGATGAATGAAACAGGAGGAGAGCTAAGTTCTTACTATGCTAGAAAGATGTGATAAAGTCTAAAATTGTAAAAAAAAAAAAAGCAGTTTACAAACATTATTTAGAACATAGATGTAAATAGCAGGGGGTATAGCTGGAAGAGCTAAGGGTGGTTGCCTCTGGGAAATAGGAAGTGTTGGTAGGGATGGTTAAGACAGAGGATCACAAGAATTATCTACATTTTACAATTATGTTGAGTTTGTTCTAACAAATATAAAAATAAAATATTTTAAGATAAAGAAGAAATGAAGGAGGCAGGGAGAGAGGAGGGTAGGAAAGAAGGACAAACAGAAAATCTTTGGCCCCTACCTTTCCAAATGCATTGGGATTGCTCGCAGAGCTGCATTTTCCCATTAACCTGCTGAGCCACTTTCTGGGTCGATAATAGCTGGTTTAAGCATTTCTGAAAACAGACACAAAGAGATTACTTATTCAGAAACATATGTGTACATATCAGATGTGTTGCATGGTATAGAATTAAAGCTGCTAATTCACTACAAAATTCAAAGGCTACACATTACTGAAACCAAAACTAGAATAATTGCCATTATTTATTAGCTAACCACTGTGTAATAAACACAGTGCTGAACGTTTTACTGCTATATTATTTCTTATCTCCCCAACAACTCCAGAGGGAGGGTATCACTCAGCTACAATAAAATCCTCTTTTATTCTTCGGGCCTAAAAGTCCTTTTAGCCCACAAACCAACCATATGCCAGTGACATCATCAAAGCCTGCAAGAACTGAAATGTCGTATTTCTAGTACTCTCTGAAATTAAAAGACCTCCTCAAAACAATAAAGTTGAGGGCTTCCCTGATGGTGCAGTGGTTGAGAGTCTGCCCGCTGATGCAGGGGACACGGGTTCGTGCCCCGGTCCGGGAAGATCCCACGTGCCGCGGAGCAGCTGGGCCCGTTAGCCATGGCCGCTGAGCCTGTGCGTCCGGAGCCTGTGCTCCACAACGGGAGAGACCACAACAGTGAGAGGCCCGCGTACCGAAAAAAAATAAATAAATAAAAATAAACAATAAAGTTGAGTATTAGTAAGAATGCTTTCCCTAAGAAAGATTTATTTCAAGGGGTGCCTCTCAGCATTCAACCCAGAGATGGTCTCTCAGTCTGTTACTGAGATTTTCTCCGGACCTCAATTTTCCTCATCTGTAATATGTTAGAATTAAACTTCTTATCTTAAAGGTCCCTTTCCACTAACACCTTTACCCATGAGAACTGGGAATATCAAGTCAGAGACAGCTTAAGTAAATTGCCTAAATTTCCATGAGCACAAAACTCTGATTGCTATCTCTCTGGGCCAGTATATAAAGAGCACTCCTGATGTTCTTACTTCCAACTCCAATCAAAAACAGATGGGCAAATTAGTAAAAAGGGAAAGAAAAGTACTTATTCTAGAAATACAATAGATAATAGTTAAAACAGAGAAGATTCTCTTTTATCTCTTTCACAACAATACATTTAATCACTGGATCACCATAATTCAGACAGAAGTCTCTCTGCTGAGCATAATTTTGATATTTTGGGTTTCTTCCCAGATATTGTATCACATAATAGGCATTGCCAGTCAATGAATCATGGATTTTTAGGTATTCAAAGTAAAACAATTAATTATAAAGCAGGGCTTCACAACTTCAGAACTATTGGCAGGTAATGCATTATTGTGGTCTACTAGATATCTATCCCTGGTTGTGATAATCAAAAATGTCTTCAGGGCTTCCCTGGTGGCGCAGTGGTTAAGAGTCCGCCTGCTGATGCAGGGGACACGGGTTCGTGCCCCGGTCCGGGAAGATCCCACGTGCCGTGGAGCGGCTGGGCCCGTGAGCCATGGCCGCTGAGCCTGCACGTCCGGAGCCTGTGCTCCGCAACGGGAGAGGCCACAACAGTGAGAGGCCCACGTACCACAAAAAAAAAAAGATGTTTTCAGACTTTGTCAAATGTCCCCTGGGGAGCAAAGTAGCCCCCGTTTGAGAAGCAGTGGTATAAAATAACATTCCTACAATGACCTGCTGGTCAATAGCTCAATGTAACTCTTCACAGATTCACTTCTTCAGAATCCCATAGTTACCTCAAAGCTGACCAAGGCATTGCCCAGACAGTGTGCTTCTGCTCAGTATACCCGGGGATACTCTTCCCTAGGTGAGAGCCACTTATTATTGTGTTGGCCAAGAAGTTCATTCGGGTTTTCCTGTAAGATCTTATGGAAAAACCCAAACGAACTTTTGGGCTAACCCAATACTTTAATGAGCAACTTGGCATAGAGCCGATTGGATATGAGAATTCTGAAATCTCTAGAGTTAGGCAGGTCTCATTGCGGAAACACCCCCCAGGTGATCTCTAAGGACTACATGAAGACACACGTTTACTGTCGAGGTAAAAGACCTCACTTTATATCTGCACCGTTCTTGCTGATGCTTGACTTCCAATTAGTCGTGACAACAAATGCTCTACATAAAGTAGTAAAAAGGCTTCCATTATTCCCTGCCCAGGTTCTTCAGTGATGCTGGGATGATGTTCTGCCTGGATAACAATTGCTATAACAAGAGTAACTTGCCAACACCATTGTGACCCCACAGACAGAGCCACCAACTTTGCTGCCACGAGTTACCAGACAGCACAAGGGGAAGGAAAAGGGAAGTCGTGATGGCCAGGGCAGTAAAAACTCCAAACAGCACTAGAGGGTGGAAAGGACAGGTGTGTTAATAGCCGGGCCTGGGCATGAGCTCAACAGCGCCCATAGTTACCTCAATAGAACCCCTTGGCCATCCACCCACCCCAAACCCTTACCCAACAATAAGCACCCAGCAAAAGACCTGCTCTAATAACATTTGTTTCCAACTGCATATGAGTTCAAATAATTAAAATTTGCATTCACAATATTTTATTGTTCCTCCAGCAAGATGTATATGCCAAACACAGGAAGCACACACTCAATGAGTAGCTTTGCCTAAATTGAGAATTTATGACATTCCTAGTTCAAAGTTTTCTAAATGAAACATTGATTTCTTCAGAGCTTCTTCATGCGATTTGATAAACCTAAAAACATGCTACTGATGTTTAATGTGCACAAAGGATTTAGGGCAGACTCCTATGATCTTAAAACCATAATAAATAAGATACTTAAAGGAATTAAATTAACTTAGAGAAACTAAAAAACAACAAAGACATAAGGGAAATATTTAAAAGACCATCTTATAGACGAAGAGTCAAACTGATCCTGAGACACCCCAAAGGGCAGACCAAGTCACCACATACTTCCCAAATAGTTGGGAAATGATCGTACAAGAGACCTTTGGGCTGAGAGGAAACATACCATAGTACGTATAATTTTATTCTATTTTTAGTCTTTACCTTGTTGATGGTTAGTCTCATTTTCACTTTTTTGACTGATGCTAATTAAACACTTTTTTGTGTATTTGCCAGGCATTCTATTTCTCTTTGGAAATGCCTCTTTTCATGTCCTTCACAGACTCAATTTTCTATTAGGAACCCATCATTTTCTTATTGATTTGTCATAGCAGCTAAGCCAGCTCTTACCTCACATTTGGGACTCAGTTGTCTGAGCTTCTCAAGATGTGAGATCTTCAGTTTTCCCTCTTTACCTACCTGGCCTTTTGAGGCAACAGTTTTCCTCTTGCCTCCATCCAGTGCATGAGGTGCCTTGTAAAAATGGAGAGCAGAGCTATTTGTTTCAAAACTTCCTTTGTTGGGGGTCTTCAGTGGCTCTTTGTAGGATCCTGCCAGAAAAACATTTAGCTTTGAATTTGGTTTTTAAAACAATATAATCTTTTAAACCTTTGGTTGGAGGTCAGCCCTTGGCATGTACCATAGAACAGAATGTGAAGATACAGGCCCTGGTCTCTGCAAAATCCTGGGTGGGGTGGGGTGGAGAGGGCGGCACAGGGCCTATGCAGAGCACTGGGTTCATAAGTGAATGCTGGGTAAGAAAGTGCCTCAATGGCTTCCAAAACCAGGAGGAAATGCTAAGATTAAAGACCTGACCCCAACAGCAGCAGCAGCAGAAATGCTTTATGTCTGCCTGGAAAGTACACATTTGCAGATTTGAAGAATGGATACAAACAGTTCAATAGTTTAAAATGATGGAGCGAAGCGTACCTGGTTTGCCCAGGCTGTGATCATCCTGCCAGGAAATCACTATGGGATGCTTGCCTTCCAATCATTGATGTTCACTACATGATCATAAGCAAATCACTTTGCCTCTCCCTCTTCCTACTGCACAAAGATGTAAAGCTAGTTTGAGATGACCTTAGTAAAATACTTCCTAAGTTACAGTCATGGAAAAGTCAATGTTATTTGCATTGTTATTGTCCATTTATATTCTCTTCTCACAACTGAGAAAGCCCTTTACCATGCTTAACTGCACTGAAAACTTTGACAAGTCATCTTCTAAAGCTAAATATCTGCTATATCACTTGTTCGTCAGCGGAACCAAGGGACCACTAGATTAAGTAACTTGGCCTTTTGCGATATGACAATCCCTTCTTCATTTGGACAAATGTGTGCTAGATAAACTGTCACTAATGTTCCTAGAGCCCAACACCTCAATTTCTGGGCTATCCAAAGTCTAAGAGGAAAGAGGAATCCAAAATCTAATTTCAAGGAGGAAAGAGGGATGAAAACATGAAATGTTCTGCAAAGTTTTATTTTTTTTAAAGGCTTTTTTATTTTAATGTATTTTATTTATTTATTTATTTTTGGCTGTGCTGGGTCTTCGTTGCTGCACGCGGGCTTTCTCTAGTTGTGGCAAGGGGGGGGTTACTCTTCATTGCGGTGCACGGACTTCTCATTGCAGTGGCTTCCCTTGCTGTGGAGCACGGGCTCTAGGCGCGTGGGCTTCAGTAGTTGCAGCACACAGGCTCAGTACTTGTGGCTTGCGGGCTCAGTAGTTGTGGAGCACAGGCTTAGTTGCCCCACGGCATGTGGGATCTTCCTGGACCAGGGATTGAACCCGTGTCCCCTGCATTGGCAGGCGGATTCTCAACCACTGTGCCACCAGGGAAGCCCCTTCTGCAACGTTTTAGATCTTACTCTTTGTCTTGCAAAATTATGCATCCTTGTTTGGTCCTATTTGTAGACAAGTAAAGAGGAGAAGAAGCCGTCTCTCTGAACCTCAAATGAGAAATAAAACGTTACAGTTGGATGCTAGTACTGACAATCACCCCAGTTATCAACAAAGAGGTTAGGTCCACCAGCCTAAGGAATCCAGGACCTCTCAGGTTTTGTTCACAGAGCATGACTGCAAATGAACCTCTCTGCAAACATCCCTTTTAGGATGGGAGGGTCTTCAGTGTTCACCATTCTGGAACAAAAAGAAAGAAACCCCACCAGCAAAACACTGAGAAACCAATGTTTCTGATTAATATGCAGTATTAACTTAATAGAAAATGAAATATACTTTCTTGTAAAATTATTTTGGCTGATAATCTCTCTTATAATTCTGAATTTCTCATGCAATGCTTTATTTGAAAATAATTAATTAATTAAGGAACTGTGAAGGAAAAGGGAGCCCTTAAATTTAGCCAGAAATTCCTCTGATACAATTAGCATTAAAATCACCCCTCAATTAAAACATCTTTCAGAAGATAGCCATAAGAATGACCTTTCTTACAACCCTTTATCTCCTACTGTTTCAATCAGCAATTTTCTGTGTTGATACTTACTATTACAGGAAAATTTCATTGGTTTAAAAATGATTTGAGGCCTTTCTCACCTCTGAGATGGCCCACACTCTGTCTGTGGAGTGTGTTTCTCTCTAAATAAATCCACTTCTTACCTATCAAAAAAAAAAAAGATTTGAGCTCCCTTTCCATCTGCAGGACTATGGTGCCTCACTGTGTCTAATGTCATTGAGAAAAGAGTGGCAGTAAGTTACCATTTGTCTTAAACATGCTGATAAGACAATGAATTACATTGCCTAGGATTTTAAAAAGGAAGAACAGAAATTAAATCACTAAGTGTCAAGTTTTGCTTCTGAAGGATGGGAATAAAAAAGGTTGTGCTCCTATTGGTGGGAATGTAAACTCATGCAGTCACTATGGAAAACAGTATGGAGGTTCCTCAGAAACGTAAAAATAGAACTACCAGCAATGATCCAGCAATTCCACTTCTGGGTATTTATCCACAGGAAATGAAAATAGCATCTTGAAGAGATATCCACAGTAGCCAAGATATGGAAACAACCTAAGTGTTCATCAACGGATGGACAAAGAAAATGGAATACATAAACATACAGTGAAATATTATTCAGCCAAGAGAAAGAAGGAAATCCTGCCATTTTCAACAACATGGATAGACCCTGAAGGCATTATGCTAAGTGAAATAGTCAGGCAGAGAAAGACAAATACTGTATGATATCACTTATACCTGGAGTCTAAAAATGCCGTACTCAGAGAAAGAGAGAGTAGAATGGTGGTTGCCAGGGGCTAGCGGGTGGGGAAAATGGGGAGGTATCAGTCAAAGGGCACAAATTTCCCATTAGAAAATGAATAAACTCTGGGGATCTAATGTATAACATGATGATTATTGTTAACAATACTGTATTATACACTTGAAAACTGTTAAGAGAATAGATCTTAAATGTTCTCACCACAAAAAAATGGTAATTATGTGACGTGATGGCAATGTTAACTAACTCTATTGTGGTAATCATTTTGCAATACATAAGTGCATTGTGTCATCATGTCATACACCTTAAACCCACACAGTATTATATGTCAATTATTTCTCAACTGGGACTTCCCTGGTGGTCCAGTGGGTGAGACTCAGCACTCCCAATGCAGGGTCTCGGGTTTGATCCCTGGTCCGGGAACTAGATCCTGCATGCATGCCACAACTAAGAGTCCACATGCCACAACCCATGCCACAACAAAGACCCAGCACAGCCAAAATAAATAAATCTCAATAAAGCTGGGAAAATTTTTTTAAAGTTGTGCTAATGAGACATATTTTAGAAGGAGAGCTTGTGTTTCAAAGCTTTGACAGGTTAATCCTGGATCCCTGCCCACCAGATCATAGCTTTGCTGCCCATTCCCCATCTCTGTCCCAGACAGGCATTAGACTGTCCCACTCTCATCTTTCCTTCTCTTTGCTTCCCTCTTCCCTCTTTCCCTCTCTTCTTGTTTCCCTCTACTCCCTTCATCTCTTCTCTTCTTTCTTCTTCTTATTCCTCCTCTCTCTCTCTCTGTCTCCTCTGTACTCTCCATGTCTCTCCTCTTCCTTCCTTTTCTTTCTCTTCCACTCATCCTCTCCTGTTTTCATCTTTTTCTTCTCCTATTTCATACCTAATTATTTCATTACTAATACATCTTTTTCCTGACTGTTGTAGACAAGGAATCTTACCAGAGTCATCAAAAACTCTATACTTCACAAAACATAAGAGAAACATATTTGTGTGTATACATATGTATGTATACACATATTTATACATACTTAAAGTCTTTACAAAAGCAATAATCTACCAATGCAAATCTCAGAGACACACTTAAAATACAACATACTTTCTTCTGGTTTTGTTTCAGGCCTCCCCTTCCCCCTGCCCCTGGAAATTTCTTATTCAAAGGGAGAAAAAGAGAAAAGCAGTTGACTAAATGTGACATCAGATATTTCTGTAAGACAAAGATTCTCTCAGGAATACATCTTTTTTTTAAGATTTCAAAACTGGCCTGTGGCATTTTTATTACCTCACCTGGAATCAAGGTCTCTTTCTCAGGAGTTATCTTCAGCACAGTTTCTGGGAGGTCAGCTGTTGAATGCTCTCCCCCAAAGGAATGGGCTGCCACATCCCTGGTTTGGCTTTGCCGCCATCTTGTGGTAATTGGGCTACTGGCAACAGGAACTTCAGCCGATAGCCTCTTCGCAAAGTTGCTCTTGAAGTTAGAGTATGTTGGATTAACTGCATCAAATACCTATTTAACAACAAACAGATACATGATTTATAGTAGCCTCAATGATACAAAAGTTAAAATTCCTTAAAAGAGAATTATAAACAACTCACCTAGTACATTTTATATATGTATGTATATATATATCACACTTAGAGCCTCTGCTCAAGGGTCTGAAGACATACCAAAGCAGTTTCAGGAGTAATTATGTTTACGCTTATTACTATTACATACAAATATAAAATATTAAGTTGAATAACACTATATACTGATCATAGAAGATGTTAATATAAAATCATAAAATTTCATAAAAGCATAAAATATCATAAAGTCTGGAAATAAATAGCAATTTTCTAGTCCAATCCCATTTTTCAGATGGGAAAACTGAGGCCTAACTTGCTCAACTTCTGTCTATCCCCTGTGAGAAACACCAAGAGTTTGGTATTTACAGATCCTTTAGTGGTGAGCCATGCCATGTAGTTATGTGAAATTAAAATGCAAATGACAAACTGAAAATGAATTATTTTTTAACAAAATGACAGGCATGTTAGGTTAATATCTTTGTATAAAGGGCTCTTATAGAAATTTAGACAAGTTTATCATCCCAAGAGAAAAGTGAGCATGGGACATAAAAAGACAATACATTAAAGAGATATAAATACCCCAAATATATTCAAGCTCATTAATAATCAAAAATGCAAATTTAAAACAATAATGAGATGTTAGCAATGATTTTTTAAATGACAATTCCCAATGTTGAAGGTTCTAGAAACAAACACTGGCATACAGTGCTGGTGGGATGTCAATTAGTATCTGGAAAGGACAATTTGGCAATGTGTATCAAAAACCCTCAAATATGTGCCTAATCTGTACTGACCCAGCAATGTCACCTCTAAGAATTTAAGGAAGAAATCAAAGATTCCAGCATCTATTGATTTCTTACCACGTACAAACCCATATGTTAATGGCTTTATGCACATTCATATTTAATCCTCTGAAACACTTGGTGAAGCAGGTCTGTTACTTATTCCCATTTTACAATGAAGAAACTGAGATTTAGAAGTTAAGTGAATTGCCTAAGACCACACTAGGAGTAAATGGAGATGCTATACCCTAAACTCATCTGCCTGACTCCACAGTCCATGCTTTCAACTGAGAACGTGAGGGTGGGTACTGGAGTATATATGTAAGGGCAAAAAGATGAGAGGGACTCAGTGTTTACCAATGGAGAATTGACTAGGTTATGTGGCATCCATAAAAGGGAATACTCTGCAGCCATTAGAAATTAGGGAAATGAAATCAAAACCACAATGAAGCACCACTTCATACCCACTAAGATGGCTATAGTCAATCAGTCGACCTATCTATAACAACTACTGGTGAGGAGGTGGAGAAATTAGAAGCTCTGTACATTGCTTATGAGAATGCAAAATGGTGCAGCTGCTGTGGGAAAAGTTTGGCAGTTCCTCAAAAATTTAAACCTCGGGCTTCCCTGGTGGCGCAGTGGTTGAGAGTCCGCCTGCCGATGCAGGGGACACGGGTTCGTGCCCCGGTCCAGGAAGATCTCACATGCCGCAGAGCAGCTGGGCCCGTGAGCCATGGCCGCTGAGCCTGCGCGTCCGGAGCCTGTGCTCCGCAACGGGAGAGGCCACAACAGTGAGAGGCCCGCGTACCGCAAAAAAAAAAAAAAAAACTTAAACCTCGAATTACCATATGACCAGCAATTCAACTCTTAGGTATATACTCCAAAGAAATAAAAACAGGTACTCAACTACAGGTACACAGATGTTCACAGCAGCATTATTTATAATAGCCAGAGGTGGAAATGGATAAACAAATTGAGGGGGAATGTATGTGTGCAATGGAGTATATATATGCCTGTATAACAATATGTATATGAATATTACTCAGCTATAAAAAGGAATGAAGTACTAATAAAATGCTATAATGTGGATAAACCTTGAAAATATTATGAAAAGTAAAAGAAGCAGACCCAAAAAAAGTCACATATTGTATAATTCCATGTATATGAAATATCAGAATAGGTAACTCCATAGAGACAGAACACAGATCAGTAGTTTCTATGGATTGGGGGAAGGAGAGAATGGGGAGAAACTGCCTAATGGGTACGGAGTCTTTTTTTTTTTTTTTGAGTCTTCTTTTGGGATGATGAAAATATTGTGGAATGAGATAGAGGTGGTGGTTGTACAACACTGTGAATGTACTAAAGGCCGTTGAATTTTTCACTTGAAAATGTTTAATTTTATGTTTAATTTCATGTTTTTTAATTTTTATGATTTCACCTCAAATTAAAAATCTTTAAAGATAGGATTAAATTCAGTAAAACACAAAAATGCTTATACTATACTACCAAGTGAAAAATGGACACCATAAAAGAGTATTCCCATGTGGTCTTACTTCCTATCTATAAATGAAAGATAGGAAGGAAATATGCCAGAACATTAAGGCAGTGAATATTGGTTTTGTTTGGGTTTTTTTTTTTTGCGGTACGCGGGCCTCCCGCTGTTGTGGCCTCTCCCGTTGCGGAGCAACAGGCTCCGGAAGCGCAGGCTCAGCGGCCATGGCTCACGGGCGCAGCCGCTCCGCGGCATGTGGGATCCTCCCGAACCGGGGTACGAACCCTTGTCCCCTGCATCGGCAGGCGGACTCTCAACCACTGCGCCACCAGGGAAGCCCCTGTTTGGGTTTTTTAGTAAGTGTGTGTAAGGTGATCACCTGGTCGCCTGCAGCCACTCCAGCTGGTGGGTGGAGATCTCTCCCCTACTGCTGCTCTGTTTTCCTCCAGAAACTGCACCAAAAAGGGCACCTTCTCCACAAAAAGAGAAATCAGGAGCCCGAGGCCTTTGCTGTTGTGAACAGTGTTGTCTGGGGTCAATTTTTTTGCCTTTCGATTGTTCTAACCTTGTTCTTGTTTTTGAGTAAGAACAGGAAAAGCTGAAAAGCGGCAAAGATAGAGCCCTGGAAACGTAAATCTGGCGTCTCATCCTCAGAAGCCCAGACAAGGGAGCAGCAGGGAAGGAGCTGGCAGAAGTGGGCCTGGAGGGAGAAATGTGGCCCACTCAGACTTTCATCTCCTACTTCTTGGTTTCTCTCAGACAAGGAAACCACAGATCCAGCTCAAAGACTGGAGAGACTCAGCCCCAGTCAGAAGGAGACTGGGTGGTGGGAATCTGTCTCTGATTGGCATGCTCGTGTTTCAGCAAGAAAGATAGAGGGGTACGTTGTCCCATGTTTTAACAGAAGTTATAAATTGAGACTTTTCCTATCAATTTCCCTACTTTTCAAAGTTTTCAAGTGATTCAAAAATTTTAAAACGCGTGGGATTAAGCAAAGCATGTCTGTGGGCCCCATTCAGGCGGTGGGCTGGGCTAGGTCTGCAACCTCTGCAAACACCAGCAAAGCAGCCCTCACCCTTCTAGGCAGCAAGAAAGGGAGCAGCCACCATATTTGAAGATATATTTAACTTGCAACAAACATGATACTCTTGATCAAGGTTTTCCTGGAGTCCCAAATTTAAATATACATTTAAAAACAAAATAATCCTGAGTTTAAAAGAGGGAAAATAAAGAATTTGATATGGCAGCTAAGAAAAATGATTTAAAAATTTCACACTGAACTGACAATGAGCCATGTTTCTCTGGCTTGTCCACTGTCACTCTCTCCATACGGTTTCCCCACCTGGGATGCTCTTCAGCAGTTCTCTAGCCCACCCTCATGGCTGGGGTCAGCCACCAACTCCTTCAGGAAAGTGTCTCTGACATTCCTTTCCTCCCCATTCTAAACTGGGTTGGGCAGCCCATGGTGGGCTATATCATTGTGATGGTCAATATTATGCATCAACTTGATTGAGCTAAGAGATGCCCAGATAGCTCATAAAATGTAATTTCTGGATGTGTCTGTGAGGGTGTTTCTGGAAGCATTTGATTCAGTAGACTGAGTAAAGAGATCCACCTTCACAAATATGGGTGGGCACCATCCAAACCACCAGGACCCCAAATGGAACAAAAAGGCAAAGGAAGGGCAAATTCTCTCCCTTTGTGAACTGAGACATCCATCTTTTCCTGGCCTCAGACATCAGAGCTCCTGGTCCACAGATCTTCAGACTCCTTAACTTACAACAGCAGCCGAGAACTGGGGTTCTCGGGCCTTTGGACTTGGACTGAATCATACCACCAGCTTTCCTGGTTCTCTGGCTTGCAAATGGCAGGGTTGTGTGATTTAGCTTCCATAACCTCATGAGCCTCTTATCTATATCTATATCTATACCTATAACTATATCTCTGTCTATATCTATATATCCTATTCATTCTGTTTCTCTAGAGAAATCCTAATACAATAATGGCCCTGTAAGATATCCATATCCTAATCCCTAGAACCTATGAATGTTACTTTCTACGGCAAAGGGCTTTCGCAGATGTGTTTAAGCTAAGAATCTTGAGATGGGGAGAACATCTTGGATTATCTGGGTAACCCCTAAATGAAATAACATGTTCTTCTAGAAGGAGGCAGAGGGAGATTTGACTACACACAGAGGAGGAGAAGGAAATGTGACCACAGAGACAGAGACTGGGGTAATGCACAACCAAGAAATGCTGGTTCACCAGAAACCAGAAAAGGCAAGGAATGGCTTCTCCCCTAAAGCCTCCCCTGCTGATTTCTTGCCTTATGCCAGGGAAACTGATTTTGGACCTCTAACCTCCATAACTGTAAGAGAATAAATGTGTCCTGTTTTAAGCCTCCAAATTTGTGGTAATTTGTTACATCAGTCATTGGACGCTAATACACAGCACTCCTGTGCTTCTATAGCTCACTATGTGTGCTTCCAATAGAGCCTTGTCACATTTTATTAATAATAACAGCATTTATCAAGCACTCAATAAGTGCCAAGCACTGAGATAAATGTATTAGAGGGTTTTTATTTAAACTTCATCACAACCCTATGAGATAGGTACAATTATATCCCCCATTCTCCAGAGTCGGAAAGTGAAGGTTAATAGGTTTGAACAAGGATAACTTGAGAAAAGATATAGCGCTGATAAGTAGCGGATCCAGGATTCAGACCACTGTACACAATAGTACACAACATTGCCTTTATGAATGGCAGCGCCTGGAGCATGCAGTGCACAACCTCAAAACCAACCAGGGTAACCCAAGGTTTACACTCAGAAAGTGATTCAGTCCCCGTGCTTTTAGCACCTCTGTTCATGCTGTAGTCTCAATGTTTGTGTCCCTCCTCCCCCCACAAAAAAATCATGTTGAAATCCTAACCCTTAAAGGTAATGGTGTGAGTAGGTGGGGCCTTTGGGAAGTGATTAGGTCATGAGGGCAAAGCCCTAATGAATGGGATTAGTGCCCTTATAAAAGAGGCCCCACAGAGCTCTCAAGCCCCTTCTATCATGTGAGGGTACAAGAAGAAGTCTGCAGCCCAGAAAACAGCCTTCAACCGACCATGCTGGGACCCTGACCTCAGACTTCTAGCCTCCAGAACTGTGAGAAATAAAATTCTGTTGTTTATAAGCTACCCAGTCTATGGTATTTTGTTACAGCAGCCCACAAAGACTAAGATGGCTTATATTCCACTTTTCTGATTATTTTTATGTCCTTCTACTATATTATCAATTCATTAAGACCAGAGACTTTGTATTTTCTCTTACTATCCTCAGATTACAGACATTTAGGGCATCTAGGAGCTCATGAATAAATGAATGGATCTCTTCCCTTAGAGGCAGTGAATCCTAAAAAACCACAAGGGATTTAAGAAAGAATCCAGAGGCAAGGAAATAAGTTATTTTCTTTCTTTCTTTTCCATTAAGAAGAATGATTTTCAAATTGGACAGGATATAATAAACATTTCTGCAGAAACTGGAGAGTGAGTTTTAATTAAGCAATAGATATTCATCTGGGCAATTTAAATAAGTTCAAGTCTCTAGGACCAGATAAATGAAACCTCAGAACACTGACGACACTTCCAGAATGGATACTGATTAGTGATCTATGATGACAAGTGAGAAAATGCCCTCCCCCACAAATTTAGATAGACAAGTGTTCTCCATGGTTTTCCAATAGGAAGAACAAGTAACTAGAAATAAGTAGCTTTTGTCACCAGTGGCCTGGATCACACGAGTCTTACTGGATCCATGTTGGCCTGAATGAATCCGCCTGTGATGTACAGAAGGGGTTCTGTCCCTGACCTAATGCTGTTGAGTTTGTTATCAGTAGTTTGAATGGAAATTTATTTATCGAAATGGTTTTTCCTAAGGTGAGAAGAGAGTTAAAATATTAAAGGACAGAGTAGGATTCAGAATAAAGTCTGGGACAAAGACCAAAATCAGCAAAATTCAATTCAATAAGAATATGTGAATATTTTTCCCATTTAGATTTTTTTCACAGCACAGGCCTAACATGGGAAAGAACTGATAAGAAGTGAAAATGATGGGCAGTATTAGACAGCCACATCCAGAATATGAGTCAACAGTATAATGCAATTACTTTTTTTTTAAGTAGTACAATTCTAGGCCTTGTTAGGAGAAAAACAGTGTCCACAAGAAAAGCAAGCAAAATCTGATTATCTCTGCACCGGTCAAAACTCATCTGGAGAACCGTGGCCAGTCTCAGAACTGTTCTTTTGGAAGGAGATGGACAAGCCAGGATTCAAAACTTGATTTTATTTGGAGGAAAGAGACTGCAGTGATAGGAGGGCAGGGAACACACAGTAAAAGAGCCACACGTGAATGGAGTGAGGGCACCTGGGGTATCTAGTCCAGAGGAAAGGAGACCCAAAAGGAACTGTCTTCTTTAAAGAGAAGCAATTTGTGACAAAAAAGCAAAACGTATTTTGTGTTGCTCCCTATGACAAAACTAGGACCAATGCATGGGAAGAGGCAAGTCTGTATTCAACACAAAGAACGTTCAAAGAGTTAGAACACAATTGTTCGTAACATTTTGAATATATTTTTCTCAGTCAGCCCCTCCACTAAGGGCATATGGTCTGTAATGGCACAGATGAACATTTTTTAATAGTTATGTATTTTAATGTGCATTTTTTAATGTTTTAAATTTTTCATTGTTGATAGAAAATTTTCCCTTATAAAAATTAATTTGAGTAAAATAAGTGACTCAATTTGGACAAAAAAAGTTAAGTAACTAACAAATGGTATGCAGACAGGGCAAATCACTGAGGCAGTATGCAAATAACTACAGCTTAGGAAACACTGCTGTAGGTTGTGGTATTTCATCTTCAATGTTTTTAAACTTCTGTTCCAGGATCTATCTCCTGCTGAGGAAATGCCTGTCGCATAGTTTTAAATGACTCAAGTATTTATTAATAGAGAGGAAGAGGGAGATAAGGAAAATAAGACAAAGAAGGGAAAAGGGATGAATGACTTGATACTCCAAGCACATCAGTGTGCCTTGTTTACCTTTAGAGTTCACATCATATTGACACTAAATCGGGAGGAATTCAGGACACCGGGGCCAAAAAATAAATAGAAAGGAACCTAGAGAGGTTAAAAATAAGGTCAGGAAGTAACAAAATGAAACAACTGGGAAAACAGAAACAAATATATATCTAGTGATAAATAATCTGACACACAAATATTCAGTGGGTGGGAAAAACCTAGACATTCCAAGGAAAGACATGCTGGTGATGCCAGGGTCTTTCTAGAACCTTATGGCAGAGACAAAAGTAACAAAGATGGTCCTTAGCTCTCAGGCATACCCCCCCAACCGCTCTTCCTTAGCCTCTGAATGTCTGCCCTTCCCACCTGCCCCACCAGCAGCAGCCCAACACGGCAGTATTCTGTCCACAGGACATTTTGAAATCAGGGTCTAAATATTATTTAAAATTGATCGTGAAGAACAAAATATTTACCGTCTCATTTTTTAACTTCCAATGCCCCCTCATCCTAGGGAGCAATACAACCTAGGCAAGCAAAAACAATCAAGATCAGATATCCTTTATTCTGCATTGCTAACACCTGCCACTGGGGGCTCCAGAGTGTCTTTAGCATCACCCCTTCCTTTCTATCTCCCTCATCAAGGTTGCCTTTCTTAAGACACTATCATCTCTCAGCTTGACTTGTTGCTCTGCAGGCTCTGACCCCTTCCACATAACTTCAGTACACGTGACCAAGGTTTTGTTTGTTGTTCTCCATTCCCTCCCCTCTTCAGACCCTTACAGTGATTTCTTATAAAACTAAATGTCGGGACGTCCTTGGCGGTCCAGTGATTAAGACTTCACCTTCCAGTGCAGGGGGTGCGGGTTCCATCCCTGGTGGGGGAGCTAAGATCCCACATGCCTCTCAAACAAAATAATCAAAACATAAAACAGAAGCAGTATTATAACAAATTCAATAAAGACTTTTAAAAAACAATGTACCACATTAAAAGAAAAATCTTTTTAAAAAATCTAAATATCTAGTGATGAATAAAACCCCTTCACCAGAGTACTACAGCAATCTCACATATCACATTTTCTTCTAAGTAAACATATTTTGTCTATCACAGAGAAATAGTTTAATGTCATTAAAATAATTTTGGTTATGAAGTTGAAAGTCCTAAACTCTAGTCTTGGTTGTCCCACTTACTAGTTCTGTGATCCTGGGTGAGTTATTAACTTCTTCATATTTCAAAGAATTGTTACATAGTGTCTGTAAAGAGCTTTATACTACACTTGATCCCCTGTAATATAAATATATGCATATTTATATACTAAATATTAAAAATAGCTTTCTACAAACATGTTGTTTAGAATCATGGGTAGTACAAAGCTCTTACCAGCATGTCATTTCTTTAGCACTTGGTTATTTGCTGCCTTATAATTGTTCCCTTGTTTCATGGGTGTTTTGTCTCCAAGCTTGATTTCATACTTGTGTGAGGCTGCTTCCATCACTTACACTTTATTGTATCTTCTGCAGTGCCTTAGTTGGTTGACTGAGTCCACTGCTTTATCCCATTTTTGACCCAGTAGCTTCCCTTAACCTTGACCTTCTACCTCATCAATGTCTTCTCCTCCTTTAGGAAGCCTTCCTAGAGCTTCTGAAAGAGAACTGGTGGGTTTTCTAACATATGATCCCCTAAGCAGAGAAATTTGCAATGTGGATTTATTTATAATCTGAGAATGGCCTTAGTATAGACAGAACATGTAAGCAATGATGATGATCCCCAGAAAGCTGAGAGATGATGAAATCAAATATATACAGAGAAAGACTCTAGCAAGGTCCAAAATCTATCTGTGGTCACCACTGTCTAGGGTGGGTGTTCTCCAAACTATTGTCTTAAATGTTTGGTTAATGGGCCTGTATGGATATTTAGATATCATAGATATATATATACACATATGTTTATATTTATATCTCATGCTCCTAAGCCTTAAGAATTATAAAATTAACAAACTGGCTCTGATCTGATTTCGTCCTTGACAAGAGACTTACTTAAGCTTTCCAAGTAGTTTTCATATAGAGTGAATTTTCTGGTCAAACGAACAGGAAACATCAGGTCTGCACAATTGTTTTATTTCTGGTTGTAAAAACTGGCACGCTTATACAGCAATCTCTCATAAGTTCATAGAGCATAATATTGGCCTTCTCAAGTCCTTTCAGCTCTGGATCACTCAATGGAAGATTCTTAGAAAACAATGGACTAGAAGCTAGCATAATGATTTTATCAAAATAATATCACCCTATGGAGTCCTGCCTGGCAGATGGTCAGTCAACATCCCTTCCAGAGTTATCCCTCTGTCTCCTCCCTCAAAGCACAGTTATAATGGAATGAGTTTACATGGTTCAAAATACAACAGGTTCTATGAATTAACTTTTAAAGCTATTTGCTTAAACAGCCTGTGGAGTTAAAGTAGCTAGTGTAGACACAGAGACACGAAACACATCTACTGTGGAAGATAAAGGGAAACCAAAGAAGCTTGTTGCTCTGCAAACCAGAAAAAGATTGAGGTCTAATTTCTCAGACTTAAATGTGCATTTGAGTCATGAGGGGATCTTGTAAAAATGCAGATTTTGATTCAAAATAGGCTGGGATGGGGCCTGAAAGCCTGTGTTTCTAAAAAGCACCCAGGTGATGGCAGTGCTGCAGACAAGGACCTGACTTGGAGGAGCAAGGGCAGAGAATTTAAGCTACATAGCAGTGTTCGGAGGTAATATAAACACAGGCACTTTGTCTCTTTCAACAACTCAGCTAGAGAGCACCAAAGTAAAGTTATCATAGTTAAGAAGTGATATAATACATTTTGTATTAGTATTTGTATTTCTAGTTTTTACTAGAAATTATATTTACAAGAGAATAGTTTTCTTTTGTATCCATTCTTATCAGGTCCCAAGAGTGGGAGTGAAGTGGTTTATGTTCTCTGACAGGTTTATGTGCTTAAGCCATGGGCTTTGCTCAACTACCTCCAAACACATACCCCAGGAGCAGGGACCAGAGCAGGGCTGATAGCCTCCTTAGCATGTCCTCTAAAGCTCCAAATACCTAACGATGATGGGAAGGGACTCTCACAGCTTCTCAGATCATTCTGTGCACTTTTCTAGCACTTTCTGGAAACTTACCACAACACCAACAGTCAGGCCCTAGTGGAACAAAGTCCCTTCATTCAAAACCTGCTATGTGTCCTAGAACAAAAAATTTCACAATTTGTATGGAAACACAAAAGACCCTGAATAGCCAAAGCAATCTTGAGAAAGAAAAATGGAGCTGGAGGAATCAGGCACCTGGACTTCAGACAATACTACAAAGCTACAGTAATCAAGACAGTATGGTACTGGCACAAAAACAGAAATATAGATCAATGGAACAGGATAGAAAGCCCAGAGAGAAACTCACACACATATGGTCACCTTATATGTGATAAAGGAGGCAAGAATATACAATGGAGAACAGACAGACTCTTCAACAAGTGGTACTGGGAAAACTGGACAGCTACATGTAAAAGAGTGAAATTAGAACACTCCCTAACACCATACACAAAAATAAACTCAGAATGGATTAAAGACCTAAATGTAAGGCCAGAAACTATCAAACTCTTAGAGGAAAACATAGGCAGAGCACTCCATGACATAAATCACAGCAAGATCATTTTTGACTCACCTCCTAGAGAAATGGAAACAAAAACAAGCAAATGGGACCTAATGAAACTTTAAAACTTTTGCACAGCAAAGGAAACCATAAACAAGACCAAAAGACAACCCTCAGAATGGGAGAAAATATTTGCAAATGAAGCAACTGACAAAGGATTAATCTCCAGAATATACAAGCAGCTCCTGCAGCTCAATATCAAAAAAACAACCCAATCCAAAAATGGGCAGAAGACCTAAATAGACATTTCTCCAGATAAGATATACAGATTGCCAACAAACACATGAAAAGATGCTCAACATCACTAATCATTAGAGAACTGCAAATCAAAACTACAATGAGGGGCTTCCCTGGTGGCGCAGTGGTTGAGAGTCCGCCTGCCGGTACAGGGGACACAGGTTCGTGCCCGAGTCCGGGAAGATCCCACATGCCGCGGAGTGGCTAGGCCCGTGAGCCATGGCTGCTGAGCCTGCACGTCCGGAGTCTGTGCTCCACAACGGGAGAGGCCACAACAGTGAGAGGCCCGCGTACCGAAAAAAAAAAAAAAAAAACTACAATGAGGTATCACCTCACACCGGTCAGAATGGCCATCATCGAAAAATCTACAAACAATAAATGCTGGAGAGGGTGTGGAGAAAAGGGAACCCTCTTGCACTGTTGGTGGGAATGTAAATTGATACAGCCACTGTGGAGAACAGTATGAAGGTTCCTTAAAAAACTAAAAATAGAACTACCATATGACCCAGCAACCCCACTACTGAGCATATACCCTGAGAAAACCATAATTCAAAAAGAGTCATGTACCACAATGTTCATTGCAGCTCTATTTACAATAGCCAGGACATGGAAGCAACCTAAGTGTCCATCGACAGATGAATAGTTAAAGAAGATGTGGCACATATATGCAATGGAATATTACTCAGCCATAAACAGAAACGAAATTGAGTTATTTGTAGTGAGGTGGATGGACCTAGAGTCTGTCATACAGAGTGAAGTAAGTCAGAAAGAGAAAAACAAATACCGTATGCTAACACATATATATGGAATCTAAAAAAAAAAAATGGTTCTGAAGAACCTAGGGGCAGGTCAGGAATAAAGATGCAGACCTACTAGAGAATGGGCTTGAGGACACCAGGAGGGGGAAGGGTAAGCTGGGAAAAAGTGAGAGAGTGGCATGGACATATAAACACTACCAAATGTAAAATCATTAGCTAGTGGGAAGCAGCCTCATAGCACAGGGAGATCAGCTCGGTGTTTTGTGACCACCTAGAGTGGTGGGATGGGGGGGTGGCAGGGAGATGCAGGAGGGAGGAGATATGGGGATATATGTATATGTATAGCTGATTCACTTTGTTATAAAGCAGAAACTAATGCGTCATTGTAAAGCAATTATACTCTAATAAAGATGTTAAAAAAAAACTTGCTTTGTGCTCTAAACAGGGCATTTTCTAAGGTGGCTAAAGGAACCATGGATTTCAGGATATGCAGCCCTCAATTCCCTTTCCATATCTGCCCCTAAAGTTTTCAACAAAGTTAGGCCTCCTGTAGAAAGTGATAGCCACAGAAAAAAATGAAGATAATAAGCAACTAGGTGATGCACCCAAGTAGGATGGGGGATGGAGTGCTTTTGCCTTTAGTGTAGAAATATCTTATTTAATTATTAAAGTCCTGCTTTATTATACAGTTCAGTATTTTTCTATCTACAGTTTGCAGCCCATTGGTGAACCTTGAAATCATTTTCATGGTTCAGAACCAGGCTGTTTTAAAAATGCAGTAGACCAGTGTGCAACGCAGTTCAAAGGGGAAGTATCATTTAATGAAACTTCTCAGTTACACCTGTCTATGTACTGAGCTATATTGTAAAGTGCATTTCTTACTATGCATCATAATCAAAAATTTGAAAAATCACTGAACTATAGCTTGCTTTATGGTAGAGGAGGGTATTTTTTAGAGCCATCATTGTTTTTAATCTATTTATTTTTACTATATTCACCAGGCATTGCCTTAGCTAGATGAGGTCATAGCGAGTAGCCTTTTCAGAAATTTCACTGCCCTTTCCACTATAAATTCCTTGAACTCATATAGCATGCTTAAGCCATATGCATTATATATACACATATAATATTAAATTCCTATAGATCATGTGTCATACTAATAGACCAATTTAACTGACACTGAACTATTCCTGGGTATTATACACCCAATTCCCTACATCCAGTCAACTGCTGGGAGCACCTCACAGCTTTCAAGTTACAAGGGCACCATCTTCTGGTGAAATATTTTCTTTGTTGGGCCGATATTAAAGAGCTATTTTTCAAGCAAAAATTGCAACTGACATCATATATACATTGATATTCTTTAGAGCTTTTTACTTCATTCAGGAGTTTCACTCCATTCCCAATCTGAGAAAGGTCTTTCTATTCCTCAGCAGTGAGAGGAGCTAGTCTGTCCTTCCTGACTTTCCGTTACACTAGGCTGGTTTCAAGTTTCAGCTCCTCCTTGAATTCCAGCCTGCTGAGACTTCCCTCTAGAATCATCCAAAATGGAGCCTCTCACAGCCTACCCTTTGAGATGTTCAGGGCCCAAAGCAAAGGTATTTGCAGTTTTGCTGTCTATGGTTCTATGTACAGTAATGTTATTTCTTCTACAAATAAAATTCCTAAAACCTAAAATCAACAGCTTTTATACATTTGAAGTGAAAGATGCAAATGGAAGAACGGTTTCTCTGGAAAAGTTTAAAGGCAAAGTAAGTTGTATCTTCTGATTTTTATTTCTGTTGTTTGTCCGTGTTCTCTGCTTATTCTCTTAATAGTCCATTTTTCACTGTTAAACGGTCATATTATAATTTAGTCTTCAATGTAATGTTATTAGTATATCACTTTAGCCATCAGAGCTCTCAATTTGTATACTTCTAATTGATAACTGATTATGTTAACTGTTTGCTTTAAGTGATGGATCAATACTTTAAGTTGCTTAGGAAATTCTTAGAGTTAGTAATGTGAATATGGAGTATTCCATATAATGTGAATATGAAAGTATTAATTCCATAATCTAACAACATTAAAAAGCACTCTATCAATAATCATATTTTATCTTTTATTTTAAAAAAAAAACTTTAATTGAGTACATAGGGCTTTTTCAATGGTCGTGATTTTTCAGAGTTTTAACTCAGGCATCCGTGTTATGATTTTCAGCAGAATTGGGTATATCTAAAAATATGAGGTAACCATCTATCAAAGGTTGTATTCCTCCAAAATGATTTAGGATTTTAACTACTTGCAAATTTTTTTTTAATCTTTTATTTGCTTCACTTTCCGGTTGGATTTTTTTCTTTTTCCGGGAGGTTGCACTAGTTGTAAACGTGGCTAGTGACTGCCAACTCACAGACAGAAATTACTTAGCACTGCAGGAACTGCACAAAGAGTTTGGACCATTCCACTTCAGCGTCTTGGCTTTTCCATGCAATCAGTTTGGAGAATCGGAGCCCCGCCCAAGCAAGGAAGTAGTATCTTTTGCAAGAAATAACTTCGGAGTAACGTTCCCCATCTTCCACAAGATTAAGATTCTAGGACCTGAAGCAGAACCTGCATTTAGATTTCTTGTTGGTAAATATCTACCTTGCTTCACCAATTTAATGTTTTTAATTGCTTTTCATTTTTAAAACAAATATACCAGGACAATACATTCATTTGAAATGTTTTAGTGGGGAAGTTTTATAAAACTATCAAAGAGCTAGATTCTCATCCTTTGTGACTTTCTAGAAGTTATGCTTCCCTGAAATCAATGTTTTAACTTATTGGATGGCAAAATAAATCAACTCCAGTGTATTGTATTTTTATGATCATTTTCCTGAAGAATTTACTTTAAGCGTGGTCATGGCTATTTTCACAAAATATTTCAATTCTCATTTAACTAACATGTGGGCAAATATCCCTCCCCAATATTAAAGCTATACATCCCACATCAATATTGCTGAGCGTTATTAGTTGAACTTATCTTTGTGGTTATTTTTATGTTGCCTTACTTATCTAAGATATTATCCTCAAGGGTGAATAATATCTGTTTGCCAGGTGGTTTTTGGCAAAATTCAAAACAATATATCTTGATTTTTTTTGGAGGAGGGTAGTGTTAGGCTATCTCTGTAATTAAGCTAGCTACAGAAACCTATTTAAAGATTTTCCAGCATAAACGTGGTGCAGTATAGTGACTAAAAGCCAAACTTTGGCCCCAGTCTGTGTTGAAACCCCTGCTCCTTTACTTTTGCTGGGTGGCATTAGGCACATAATTTCTCTGTGCCCGTTTCCTCGTTTGTAAAATGACGTTATCAATAGTATCTACCCCCTAAGATTGCCTGGATTAAGTGTGTTAATAATAAAAGTAAAGTACTTATTCACATACAGCTTACACTGTGGCAGATACTATTCTAAAGGACATTCAGCTCATGTCCTCTCATCTAACTTATATAGATGACAGCCTCAGTCATTTTCACTGTGGGTAATTTGAGTTTTGCTAAAACCATGACCTCATCCAGGCAATCAAGCTTCCAATCAAACAAACCAGCTAATGATGTCCTATAATATTTCATTTAAGTATGAAATCAGAATCATCCAAAAACATTATATTCAGTTTCTAGGGAAAGTCAATATAATGCCTAACACCACAAATAGCAACTAGAGTGAGGTCTTCATTCCTTTTATTTCCAGGGTGCACAGGAAAAAAAAAAGCCAGAGCATGTGCCCTGTAATCATCTCTCAATTACAGCAGGCAAATACTTGGGCACAATAGCTCCTAGGTTCTTCCCCTTTGTCACTAAGAAAGCTTCTGAAACTCCACTTACCCTGTGTGATCAAAACATAACAGTGATTTAAGGTTTCATTAAAGTTAGATGAAGCTCCAGAGACAAAGATTATGAGTTGACGGCCAAATGAAAATTAGATCTTTGAAAACTGGCCACAATGGACAGTACCTGGTCATGCACTCACAAACAAGATGGCTCTGTACAGGTGTACAGGTTGTCCACTAAACAGGAATAAGGAGGCAAACGGGGGCTGAAACATAGGGAGTGCAAGGTATGTGCCGAGGGACTGTCCCCACCTGGAAGGATATCTTTTTCTAATTCACACGAAGATGTTACACTGACTAGAGGGAGCCCTGCCCTGACGGGCATTATCTTTAAAAACACATTTTCCATCATAAAAATGGCTATTTTTCAAAGCGATTTTTAAGAAGGCTTTAGTTAATAATATGATGTTCGTACCAAGTCACTGATGTTTGAGCTAATCAGCAACACTATTAAAAATGAAATAACCAGTGTAAATGCTTGGCACAGTACACAAAATAAAACACGTATAAGTAAATATTAGGCTACTTTTCATTCATTATTTTTAACCTGTGCTCCCGCATTTGTTCTTTCCCCAGCATAAAGCAAAGTATCCCTCAATTTTAAAAACTCTAGGCAGTATGTTCCTTCTACCTACCTCATCAGCAACGTTTTTGAAAGGATAGTTAACATTTGTTTTCTCCACTTCCCTGTCTCTGCTTCCTTCTTAGATCACTGTGTTTGGCCTCTCACTCCATAACTCTCCTGAGCCTGGTGGGTCTCGCTGCCTGTGACTTCTACTCTGGCCCCTTCTCTTCCTCCCTTGCAGGTTCCTCTTTTCCTCCACCCTTAACTCTACTGATCCTCAGGATTCTGCCATATCCACATGGGCTCTCCTTACTCTGTCTCCTTTCCCTGGGTGAGCCCTTGCTCTTAAGCTCCGAAGCCTCCTCTGATTGGGTGTCCCACATAACCTGAATCTCCTTGTGTACAAAAATGAATTTGTCATCTTCCTCCTAAAATCTGTTTGCTGTTCCCTATTTTAACAGCACGAGCTCTGCAAATAGGAATATCAATCCAGGCTCTACCACTCACTAGCATGTGATTGTGAGTCCAGGCCTCCATTTGTCTCATCTGCAAAATGGGGATAATAATAATATCCAATGTTTACAGGGTTGCTGTAAAGATTAATGGAGAGGATCCATTTAAAGCACTGAGCATACATTACTAGGCACATAATAATTATATTTTTTCTCATGTTAGTCAATAATAATGCACACAAATCCTGTATGATATAAATAGAAAAAAACTTCTACATTTCTTACCTAAATTAAGATGTATCAAAGGATATCTACAATTATTTAGAATTCCTTACTATATAATATGCAACAATATTAAAAACATATATATATATTTACTACAAAAAGTAATCCATACATTCCTATTACCAAAGACATTTAGAACATCACTTTATCTTTAAAAAAATGTTAAGAAACTGAAAGTTTTCACCTAGTGACAGGGTAAATTTTTTGTGGTGGAGATCAACAAATCTAAAATAAACTAATTTATTTCATTTCTTGATTCTAGGTCAGTAGAATCATCAGTGAAGTCACCAAGTATTTCTATAAATCTGGTTACACAAACTTTGAGTTGTTTTGTTTGGGTGTTTTGCTTTTTGTTTAGTTTGGTTTTTGAAATGATGACAATACAAGAACTTGATTCTAAAGTTGTAATTTATGCAGATACTAACAAAAATGAAAATCTTGAAAAAGAATTTACTCATGAAAATATATTCTGATATTTTAGATTCGTCAAACAAAGAACCAAGATGGAATTTCTGGAAGTATCTTGTCAACCCTGAAGGTCAAGTTGTGAAATCTTGGAGGCCAGAGGAACCCATTGAAATCATCAGGCCTGAGATAGCAGCTCTGATTAGACAAATGATCATAAAAAAGAAAGAGGATCTATGAAAATGCCATTGAATCATTCTAAGGCAATAGTCAGAATACAGAAATGTCTCCGCGAGGGTTTGATCCCATTTTAAATACTCTGACAATTAAATGTGGCACTGAAGGATGACTTTCCTTTTATGTTATCTTGTCAGTGACTGGTAATGAATGTCCCCACGATAGAGATGTTACCTAAAGCAAAAATGAAGAGTAACCAAAGACTCTAAATGAAATATATTAAATACTTCATCTGACCACACTAAATAATTCAGAATACAGTCACCAATGTGCTTCAATATCCTATTGTCTGACTTGACATTTTCTAGTATCGTTCTTGATGGAAATGCCAACACACTAGACCACTGTTTGAATTCAAGACACTGTGTGACATTTCCAGAGTAACTAATTATAAATGATTATTTTTATGTAATAAAAAACAAAATAAACACTGAAAATGTGAAATATAGATTCTAATCCTTATGTATTTTTATTTGTTTCAGGTACAGGATTTTGGGTTTTTCGGGGTTTTTTTTTTAAGTACAGGTTCATGGTATGTTTTACTACACCTGGCCAAATAGTCACTTATAAATGACATTATCACAACATTTGAAAAAGCCTTCATCTTTCTCAATATTTATTATTATCTAGAAGCAACTCAAATTCCATAATTAGAATATTAACACTTGAGTCAGTCTGTATTTTTGAGTGAAAATCCCAAGTGTAAGAAAAAAGCCATGAGTATATGATCATTCAGCTTGATTCCCCTTCAGGTTAATTTTGATAAATTCGTTACAAGTTAATTCCTTACAGGTTTTGGTTAATTCTTTACAGGTTAATTCCTTACAGGTTCCTTACAGGTTAATTTTGGTTGCTAATCTAGTCAGACTAGATTAGCCATTTGGAAAGAATTCAATGCTGCATCATTCTCATGGCTGTAGTAAGAAGAATCAACTGCAAACAGTCAAAACTCTTAACGAAGAAAAGGGAGTGATTGCAACTACATGAGTCTTAGAAACATCAGCAACCACCGAGCCTTTTGATAGAGTCACAACATACCTTTTCTCCCAAAGTCCTGATCTTTACGTTTTGTCAGCCTTCTAATTATTGGAAAAAAAGCAACCGCCAAGTTGATGAAGGTTAATTATTGCCCCATGAAATATATATTCATTTCACAAAGGAGTTAAACAGGAATACTGGAGCCAAAAACCAGTGTGAAAAAACAGTCACGTAGAATTTGGCTAAGAAGGAAGACCCAATCTAAATAACTGTGAATTGGCTCTCCAATTCTGACCTGATGAGTGAAAGTGAAGGCTTTTTTTTATGGTGAAATAAGTAGTGCCACCTCAGTAATTCTGCAAAAGTGTTTAAAGTTCTTTAAAAAAATCAAATATATTTCCCGGAATACCTTCTACTTCAACATAGATGTCCAACCCCCAGCTCTGAATGTATTTAGTAAGCTCTCTGATGGGGGCGGAGGTGTGGTTCCCCTCAGGTCAAGAGGATGTGCAGAGGCACCTCAAGAATAGCAGTCAATATGGTTAAAATAGTATGTTTTATATTATGTGACTTTTACCACAATAAAAAAGACATAAAAAAAAAAAAAAGAATGATGGTCACTGTGTGAGCAAAGCCCGCTTCTACCTCTCACCAGCAGCAGGGCCTTGGGCCAAGCTCAACTACTTTTCAGTTTCCTCACCCATAAATTGGGGGTGGGATCAAAGTGAACAAAAAGCCCCTTCCAAGTTCCCAAGGGTTTTCAAGTGATCAGGAATCAGCACCAACCTGGATTGTTGTTGAACAAATGGAAGCCACCTCACTAGTCTATCTGTCTTTTGCAAGCTTGCCCCCAAAATGCCTGTTAGCAATTTGAATTCTGGGCCTCTAAGCAAAATTTTATTTAGGATAATCCCTCCAAGTGTTGCTTCTGGAGCACTCTTGCTGTTTACCCCCGCTTACGACTTCCATGAATTCATATCAGTGCTCCAGGACGGCCGGGGTGTTTATGTGCTCACAGTCAGGGTGTGAGCAGAAGTGTATCTGCCAGCACCACAGAGGTTACGTAGACACCCCACTGCCAGACAGAGGGTAATGAGCTGCGGGACGACCAGGACTGTCCCAGAGAACACAGCTGAGGTGTCCATCCTGCCCCAAATCACTAGTTCTCTCCAAAGCCATAAAAAGTGGGTTTTTCACTTATATATCTCCAAACTTGGTTGCCTTATTCAAACTATAATCTCTGCTAGGTTAGGCTTGATTCTCTCCTCTTGCCCCTCTGAGTATGCAGGGAAGGCAGGTAGGGATTTGAAAGTGTGTCATACAGGTGTCCATTCAGGGTTCTGTAACAACCAGGTTATGTGTGATGAAAGAGAGGAGAGCCATTTGCAGATGTGCTGCCACCCAGACCTCAAATGTCTCATATGAATACCGTCAGGCAAACACACAGAGGAAAAAAATGCATTTTTCTTGAACTGAGCACAATACCTTCTCTATCTCAGCAACAAAAACCCTGGGACAGGGCTTCCCTGGTGGTGCAGTGGTTGAGAGTCCGCCTGCCGATGCAGGGGACATGGGTTCGTGCCCTGGTCCGGGAGGATCCCACGTGCCGCAGAGCAGCTGGGCCCTGGAGCCATGGCCGCTGAGCCTGCGCGTCCGGACACTGAGCCTGCGCGTCCGGAGCCTGTGCTCCGCAACGGGAGAGGCCACAACAGTGAGAGGCCCGCATACCGCAAAAAAAAAAAAGTCTGGGACATAAACTGCTACGAGCTGCCTGAACTGAGAAGTATAACAAAACTAGTAGACATCCCATAAAAGAGTATTCAGCAGTTGTCCTCCTGACAAAGGAAAGGGACAAAATCAAATGCTTTTAACTGTGGTTAATAATTCACTGACGAAGTTTGTTTTTGTTTGTTTTATTTGGGAAGTGGAGAGGAGTACTTCCTACTAACTTCTGATCATCATATTATGGCAGATGTAAAAATACAGAGTGTTGGAGAGTGGAACAAATATGAATTTGCCTGAAATATTCCCAAAAAATTGTACTTCATTTTTGAAACTGCGTACTAATTATAGCATACCTATAGTATGTATATATGTACATATACATAATTCTTAATAACTATAGTATATATAGCATATATACAGTGATGACTGGTAAGTGTTTAACAACCAGATCTCTGGAGGAGGAGTCCCAATTTGCAGCATTTGCAATTTCTATGGTGTGAATGCTCCCACATGGTCAATTTTAATCTACTAATGGTTTGATAACTGGCTTGTAAAATTTCTGAAAATTTAACAATCATTTCTCACAGACCAGGACAAGCTGGCTCCAGCACAACAAAATTTTTAAAATCTGACTTACGGTAATAAGGATCTCCACAGAGAAAAACCTAAAGCAAAAACATATCACATATACTCTTTATTTTTATTACAAATATATTATTTTGATAGGTTATATATAAATGTGGATGTATATGCAGTTATACTGAATTATGAAAAGCTGCTAACATTATAACTGTATAATCACACTATAATCTAGCGACGTAACTGGATTGCCTGCAGGTAATTTCAAGTAGGAAAACACTCCAGTAAAAAATAAGAAAATATATATATATATATATATATATAGAGAGAGAGAGAGAGAGAGAGAGAGAGACAATGTCTAAGAAGGAAAACAAAAACTAGTTCTCTACATTTATTTTCTTTAAACATATTAACTGTTTCAAGACTTCCTGATATGAGCGAGAAGATCTTGGGTGATCCCTGTACAAAATCATGTGTATTCCTGCTAACATGTTCCTTTGAAAGAAAAATGTCATGTTTGGGTGCAGCTAATGTGGGGATGCTCTGTATCCCTCAGCTTGACTTCATGTTTCCCAGGGAATAATAAAATCCTAATAACTGTTACACCAAGAAACTAATACATCACACTTCTTCCCACTCTTCTTGTTCCCTCCTCCCTCTGAACGGTTAAGACCACACCTTGCCGAGGGAAGCATTCTCTTTTGGGGGGCAGAGGCTGGTGAGGGAGAGAGCCATTAAAGAGCACTGAGAAACTCAGACATTTTCCAGAGGGTGTGATGGCAAGCAATTACATCCCCAGCACCAGTGAACAGCAGTGGCTGTCCCCAGAGAAGATACTTCCAACCAGCTTTGCCTCCCTCCTCCTTTTTTCTTCAACCCACTTCCATCTTCTCTTCCTCTGACATCCCAAGTGTGGATCCCTCTCTTTCCTTCTCACTCTTACGAAAACGTTTTCTTTTTGAATTTAAACATTCAATCGCCTCCTTACCCATTGATCTCCTTGTTTATCTTTACTACACTCGATTCTTTCTTTCCTTTCTCATCATCTCAATAATAGGAACTGAACTATGTATTCTGTTTATTGAGTATAAATGTTGGCATTTTATGTCTTGCTCTTTAAAAAAAATTTTTTAAGTAAAATACAAAGGACAAAACTTCTAAATTTAGTAGGTTTTATTTTTATCAACAGATCAGTGATTTTCTATAGAAAATAACATGTTGAAATTTAACCTTAAAAAAAAGATGAAAACAATATTTACATTAAAGGAATACTTAAACACAAAGATGCTGAAAATGGAATGATACTAGGCAACAAAAAAAGAGGATGAGATGTGAAAGTAGCAAAATGCATAAGAATCAAATTATACATATCTCTTTAACCCATGGTTCTAGAAATGTTTACATTTAAATAAGGTAAGAATTTAATTTTACCCATAACTTATAGTCCAATGCAGTAGAGAATGTGATACATTTTTCACTTCTCATTTAGGGTGTAAATAATTGACCAGACCACCAAAGTCAGTTCCATGAACTTGCTGCAAATGTTTATACAACCACAGTGTGTCTGGGACCCAACACACACCTGACACGGCTCCATGAGTCAAAATGGCCTCCAAGGGAATGAGAAAATATTTTAAATTATACTGTGCGGTCAGTTGTCCCCCTTCACAAACTAAATATCATGCTCTCTTCCAAACACTGTATGAGTCTGTGATTTTACAGAAAATGAAGACTCAAGGCAAATCTTCCAAACAATTTAGCCCCATCTCCTAACCCCCAAAATCCCCAGTTCTCTTGATATTCAAGTGAAAATGTTTTAGTTGACTGACTCATCTGCAAAGTTACTTCAATTCTCCCTTTAGCTGTACACACACATGGTAACTGAGACCTACTCTAATGTCAAATTAAGAAACTAATGATCCAGAAAGAATTCTAAAGACTTAGTTGAAAGTTGAAAATTTGAGGAAACATTTTAGGTTTTCCATTCCAAATTGTCATTATATTCTAAATTTTATATTTAAAATAAATATATAATTTCACAAATACTTTAATACTGTCTACAAGTATTAGGGACTCCAGAATATTACCTGAAATTTTTAAAATAATTAATTGGAGTAGTTTCTTCAGCATTATAAAGCTGTTTGTTGTATTATAACTGAAAAGTAGTAATAAACATTATGGTAAAGAGTGACCCGGTTCATGGCAAAAAGTACACGTACACACAAACATACACACATATTACTTACAGATTTAATTATACTCTGATGTTCATTGTACATGCAATGAGATAGCAGTTGCATGTTAGCTGATGCCATTCACATATTCAACCAGCTAACAATACACTGCCAACCCATCACACACAGGTAACCATTGTACTTCGTTAACAAGAAGAATTTATCCAGAAGCAAGTGGCAGGGTAGTTGTGGCTGCTGAATTGACCCAAAGCAGCCAGCTAACAATACACTGCCTACCTGATTCAGGTCACTACTGCTTTTCATGGCCCATAAAGTCATTGAGGCTAAATTTGTAACATGAAACAGTGGCAGAACTTTCATCTTAATAGTCACATTAAAGAAAACTTACTGGCAAAACCTGTTCCTCCAAAAATACTATAAGAAATAACACCAATATTTTCTTTAATCTATTCAAAAACTTAAAAAGAAAACTTTCAAAATACTTCCACTTAGGTTTTACAAATTAAAGGCTCGGATACTGCTATACAAGTGAATTAACAAAGTTATACATAACTGTCGCTTTTCCCATTGTTTCTATTTACTGACGAAAAGACCAGTTGTCTGTATCAGGTAGTCAAATATCTAGGAGCCATGGTGATACAAAAGGTAGGCAAGACAAATCTTCAGCTTTGTTTGGGAAAAATAAATATTAAAGTATTTAGGGAATTTTAGGAGTCAAATGTCATTTGTTTTCTCTGGCTACAAAGGCTATTAGTCATTGCATTCTGAAAGTTATGTGTTCAATTTATTGTGTCACCAATTAAATACAGAAAAATTTAAAGAAGCTCTGAAAAAAAATCTATAAAACTGGTGATGGTTTTGAAACTAAAATCTATAAGTAAAAACTAAGGGAATGTGAACTATTTAGCCTAGAGAGAAGCAAGGTGAATCCTGATAATGATTTACACTGATTACAAGAGACACTAAAGGCCTTTGGGTTCGGACTTTCAAGGTGAAAAAGTACTACATGGGATCAACTGTTAAATTACTAACCTAAGGGCCGTAGATTATGCCACTTCTCCTCTTGACCACAAGATAGCACCATTTCCATTTCTTTGGGGGGCAAGCTTATGAACACAACAGAGGGGACTGCAACTAGCAACTGTTAAAATGAAATTATAACAGCCAGCTAAAGAAGCACTGCCTACCTGACACACCCAAGCTTCATCTTTTGCTGTAGAGGCAAAAACTAGAACGTAACATTCAGATTAAAATGATTACCATTATTTGTCAGTCAGAGATCTTCAGTTTCTTACAAAAATGTTTTAATATATACTCATTAATATATAGACTGTAGTTAGTGATAGTATGAGATTTTTTTAATTTTTCGTATTTTCAGACCAATTCATACTTCCAGCAAATATCTTTAGCAAGAATTAGTTTGTTCGAGGTCATATTCAAGACAGAGAACTGGAGTAAGCACTGGACACTCACCTTGGGAGAATCTTGACCTCTCTTCTGTTTCATGTCTTTGGCGAGCACCCGCATGACCTCCTCCTTTGAAAATACAGACAACATAACTGTTGTCAATATAAACTGTTTAGGAAAATCATAATATTAGGCGTGGAATGTTTCTAGATCCTTACTTAGTCAAACTACATTCACTTTTCTTTGAAAGAAAACAGGCACCGCCAGAATATAACTAAATTACACAACTCAAAATTAAAATCAGGATTTAGAGTTTTGAACTACCTCTTGGTCCTAAACAGGTATTATAAACGGTGCCTTCGACAAGAAGTCTCTTTAGGGAGTTGGGGCGAGGAAACAAAAGGGCGTTACTCACCCATAGGATCTCTTCTCCGGTCCGGACCCTCCTCCGGGCGGTGCGCTCAAGTTTCCACTCCATCTCTGGAGGAGTTTGCCCTACCTGGCTGGAGAGTAGCCTCTCCTCGACCGCTTTTAGTTTTGCCCCCCAGGTCTAAGCCAGTCTTGACGCTTAATCATCAAACCTCTGGAGTCTTGTTCCCCAGGATGATCATATTTCACCCCAACCTCCCATTTTTCCCCACTCCTCCCACCGCTCTCAGCGAGCTTTCCCCAGGGTACGGTTTAAAAAGCCGGCGGGGCGGCAGCCAGAGCGGGAATCCCCCTCCCCGGCTTCTCATTGGCCGGCGCTGCGGTGACGTCAGAGCCCGGGAGGGCTTCCCCCTGCGCGCGCCTGGGCCCATTCTCTCTCTCTCTCTCTCTCTCTCTCTCTCTCTCTCTCTCTCTCTCTCTCCCCACCCCCCCCGCCCCTCCTCCCGGCTGGCGGCCGCGCCGCTCAACCTCCAGCTCTTTGTCAGCGGAGGCGCGCACAGGAGCGCCAAGCTTTGCCGCGAGCGGTGGCGGGCCTGAGCTGCGCCAGGAGCGGAGGGCTGGACAGCTGCAGGAGGCAAGGCCGTTGGCGGGCGAAGAAGCGGGTTCTGGGAATTCACGTTCTTTCCATTTTAGAAACAAAAATGTTCTGTAATAACGAACCCTGCTCCCTTTTCCTCGGCCCCCACTTCTCATTCTCCAACCCCATCATCCTGTCTCTGCCTCTGAGGGATCGGAGGGGTGCATAACTCTCCGGCCTCCTCTCCTTTGACGCTAATCACCCTTTGCTTAAGCTACTGAGTCTAGGCGTGTTCCCTCAACGTGTCATCAGCTCTTCCTCCATCTTCAAACGGACAAGAAAACGTGGCAACATTTCTATGCTAATGAGAAAGGGGGGGAATCATTGAATATTTATTCAAGAAATTCTTCTTTGCTCTAACCATTTGGCAGTGGTCAGGTTCTCTCACTTCAGCTTCTGAGCTTTCTCCCCTAACAATGGTTAATGAAAGTTGGTGAAACGGCCGGTGACGGGGAGGACCTGATAGGGAGTGAAGAAGACCCAGCAAGAAAGCTGAGCACACTGGGGGCTAAGTGATAAGGGAGACGATGATATTGGGGGTTGAGGGAGGGTTTTGGAGGAAAATGAGCCAGTTGGGCTGTGCACACCTGAGCTTCCAGGAGAGGAGAGCTGTGCCGTATGGCATGGGGGGAAACTCTCTGGGAAACCTCTGACAGTCTAGCAGCCTGCTTTTCCCCCCTCATTACCTCCTCCCTCCTCTCCCCGGCCCCACAATTGACATTGGATTGCTTTCCCTCTAATGCAACATGTGGGTTTCTGCATTTGGGGAGGGGGAAGGGTTAATAGAGATCAGATAGTTAAAAGGGTCAGTGATTTTTAAAATCTAAACCCATTTCTCCTGCTTTTCTTCATACTGAAATAAAAATGGCCTCAAGGCTAAGATCCAATCTTAGGCCAGTTCTCCATTTACATGATAAAGCGTTCGAGGAAATGCTGCACGGGGTAACTTAATCTTCAAATGAGATTTATCAAAATGCTTGCTAGTCAAATAACCTTCGGATTAAAAGATCTCTAAGTTTCACCCACAAAAATTCCACTTTCCTTGCAGTGCATTCAAAGGATACTCATTCCAACTTCCAGTAAATCCTTTCAGCAAACATTGAGGCTAAGTAAAGTGAAATATCGTTGGATGAGAGTCAGAAGTATTGTTGATTTAAAGGATTAGTTTTCAATACCAACTAAAAATAGCAATACATTGAAATGAAATTTAAAACTTCGAATCTTAGTTCTATTTAAAATACCATTTTATGTTCACCCATTTATAAGAATGGGTACAAACATGGGAGTAATAAAAACCAATTCAATTAACGAGCTTGTAAATTCATGTAAATTGGGATTTCAGATCCCTTGTTCCTTACAAGTACTAAGAATAGTGAATTATTCATTTAGAATTCAGTTATCTATAAGTAATACATTCAACAATTCTATTTTAGCCACTAATTCCATGGCATATCACACAGCCTCCAAATGCCTTTTCCCCCCTAGTGTAAAGTAGAAAAATGTTAGTCAAAATCTTCCTTTTAAAAGTTATTGTGCATTTAAATATTCAGATTAAAATTTAACATCAGAATAATGTCAACAGAAAAATCACCATTTGGCAAACACCACATACTGTCTCAGTCAGGAACCATGAATGCTAAAATTGGTGTGCATATGATGAGGATGTTTGCCTCCTATGATTAAATACAAAAAGAAAAATTACAGCTTTTCGTTGGACAAACCTGGCAGACACCACCTTAACAAAGTAATCGATTAAGGTCACCATTAATGACACACGGACATCAAGTGCCTCTTGATATAATGTACTGGGAAGGGTACATTATTACCTCTGTAATATTTTTGCCAAAAAAAAATTATAATTTGAATAATGAAAATACTAAACAAACCCAAATTGAAGAACATCCACAAAATAATTGGCCAGTAGTACTCTTCGAAAGGGTCAGTGATGAAGAAAGACTGAGAAACTGTCACAGATCAGAAGAAACTAAGTAGACATGACAACTGAATGCATTATGAGATCCTGGATTGAAACCTAGACCAGAAAAAAACAAAAGGACATTTGTTGAATAATTGTAGAAATGTGAATAATATCTGTAGATTAGTTAATAGAGTAATAGTAATGCTAATTTCCTGTATATAATCATTTATTATGGTTAAGTGTTAATATTTAGGGAAGTTGGGTGAAGGATACAATGGGATTCTTTGTACCATTTTTGTAACTTTTTCTAAGTCAAGTTATTTCAAAATGAAAACTTAAAATAAAAAAATTAACATCATGTGCTCATACAAATAGAAAAACTATGGTACACCTGTTTAGGAGAAAAAAGGTATATTCTATAAACATTTTACCTTAATTTGTATCAAATATGTTTTAGGAATAATGGCTAGTTCAAATGTTCAGGTGCCTGTGAGTAATTACCTGTTTTCAAAATGTTTCCTCTTTGAGAGTGGGTTTGGAAGGTAGATTTATAATAATGAGAAAGGCTGTGAGGACTCCTCGGCAAAGGGCAAAGGCCACTTGGAAAGACTTCGAATAAGAAGGTGAGAGGGAAACAGAGTAGTGAGGCAGAGAGAAGGGCGAGTGGGAAGAAGATTTTCCTGACTCATCTCTTGCCGGTGCTCTGAGTCTGAGCAGGTCCCTACCTATGGGAAGCAAAAGGATAGCCAAGCTTCCCAAATGCAGATTTTTTTTCAGTTATATGATCACATTTTCATGCTAAATAATAATAATGTTAAGTAGCTCAGAAACGTACAAAGTAAGCTCCCTCCCTTCTAGTGCATTTACATACGTACACATAGATAATTTGGCGCTGTGAATCTTTCTACATAAATGGGATCTTACTATACTTATCGGTTTTGCAACTTGCTTTTTCTACTTCACTGATTTCAGTTGCTTTCCAGAAATGCAAATCGGAGAGCCCCTCATCCCCAACTCCAACGGTCGGTTGTCGCGTCCCTCGGGCCGCTGCTCCTCCCGCCGGACTGGAGGCTGGTCCCGCGTCCCGGCCGGACCTCCCCCGGGCGCCCCACCTCCCCTGCGCCAGCCAGCCCGGCTCGCGCCTCCAGCTCCCGCGCGCCAGCCCGACCCTCCCTGCGCGCTCCTTACTGGACAAAAGGGACGGTTGGGGTTCGCTCCAACGGTCGCCGGGGCACGTGCCCCGCCGGGTGGTGGGTGGGAAAAGCGCCCGCTAATGCGGATGTATCCAGCTCCAGCCTGCGTGGGACAGGTGGGGACGCTGGATGAAGGGGGACTTCCCTCACTGCGGAAGAGTGAGGGGAAAGGAAGGGAAGGAGACCATCGTGTCCCGGACTAATAAACTCTCTGAGCGGGACTGCTCCCCAGAATGTATAGCTCAAAATAGCGCTGGGGAAGGAATCAGTGAATCCCTTATAATTCAGACTCAGTAGGACAATAAAAAAGTAACCTGAGAAGGTTTTAGCAACGTAAAAAAGCCTCAGTCAGAAGAGCAGTCAATAAACTACGTCACCTCTGGTTACATGACTTATTATTTATCAATTATAAGTAGTTTGTGTATATGCATATTGTCCCGTTACTGAATGATTTCTAAGTAGTCTATCCTTTAAAATGTCTTTCTCCAATACAAAATAATATATGGTGAGCCAAATAACTTATGATGTATTGCAGTAAAACTCTCACCACAGTCACCAGAAAGTTCAAGAACTGAGCAGAAGTTCAAGATATGAGAATGTCTGGGTAACTTTGTAAGTAACTCAATAATTAGAAAATAAAACTTTCTATTTTAGGTTGTTGTCCTGACACTTTCTAATTACCTTCTTACCTTATGAAGTACTTCTAAAGTTTTCAATAAGTAGATTTAGAAAGCATTCGAGATTAGGTTAATTGTACTAAATGTATATATTAATTTAGAGATAATTACATATTGTAACATAATTTCTTCCCATCCGAGAACACGGGATGACTTTTCTTTTGTGCAGATCTCATTTTGTCTCTCAATAAATGTGCCCTCACTTTGTTCAAAAAAATAAATAAAATAAAATGTCTTCTCCATCCATACCCCAATTAATGAAGATGGGGAATAAAGTCTGCCCAGCTGAAAGTACAAAAATCATATCACTTCACCTCCAACCACTTCAAGCATTTTCCCCTTCTCTTTTTCTCTGTGGTACAGCTCTTGCATAGGGTACTAAGTTACCTTCCCATGATTTTAAGGAATGTAAGGAAACTATCAAACTGAAATGAGTACATATCTGTATAAAACAACTGATGAAGTCGGGCTTATGAACATGGTACCCTCCTCAAAAGAGGGCTCATAAATGCTCTAGACCTGATAATCCTTTTACTAGATATCTTACCAGCACTTCAAATACAACATAATCCAAAACAGAATTGGGAATCTTTCCCTATTCCCATTCTCCCCAAACCACCTATTCCTCTGCATGCACCTTGTTCCCAGTATCACTTATCTTCCTTGTACAGCAAAGTCAAAGCCAGTCTTAACTCTCTCTTTCCCATATGCCCAAATCCAACTATCAAAGACAGTCATTTTCACCTCTGTAGTATGGATTACATCTGTCCTCTTCTTCAATGATTACAAGAACCTAACTGATAATTCAACCTCCAGTCTATTCTCCTCTAGTCCATTCATTTAACATGTTTATTCGCACCCAGCAAGTGCCATGCACTAGGCAAAGTAGTGGAGATCCAGTGACAAAACTATAGAAGGCAATAAGCATGATCTTGCGCTGATCATATTTCTCCTGTGCCCTAAATCTGTGAAAGGATCTTTCTTACACATAGAATTAAGTTCTAAACTTCCTAGCTCACATACAAGTCCTCTATTATTTTAACATTTCTCTACCTTTCTTGCATCCTCTCTCACAATCCCACCAGCATCTCCGGTCCCCCACAATGTAGGGAATGCCCAGCACCCTCCTGCCTTCTGGCCTTTGCTAAGGCTGCCTCACCTTTGGGTTCTTTTTCCCTATCTTCTCCTGGCAATTTTATCCATGAAATTTCAGTTCCCATTTCCAAAAAGCCTTCTCAGATCTTCCTAGTTGGAATTCTTTTCTCTTCCCTAAGTTCCCATAGCATATCTTTTGTACTGTTGGTCTACTTAGTTCCAGCTTGTGTGTGTGTGTGTGTGTGTGTGTGTGTGTGTGTTCTCCACTATGCTGTAACTCCAAGAATACAAGGATCTTGTCTTTTTCATATTTGTGTCCTCTTCAGAGAATGGCTAACTGTCTTGTATATAGTAAGCTTTGTACATCATTGTACGATACAATAAATGTTTGTTGAATTGATTTGGAGATGAGCTTAGTACCTTTCCTAAATCATGGAACTAGGATTATAGAGTCACAAAAGAAAACCTTAATATGGCTATGCTTAGAATGTAATAAACTCAATTTTAAGAAATTTGTGAGTTAAAAGGTGTAGTGGAAAGCAAAGCTGCTTGGGCAAGGTAGACCTGGGTCTTCCTAGGCCTGCCACTTGCTAATTGTGTGACAGGTATTGAAAATGATATTTTGCCCCTTTAAGTCTCAGGTTCCTCATCTGCAAAATGTGATAATTATTTTCTACTGTACATATTTATGATGAAATTAAGATAACTCATAGAAAGCCCCTAAAATAATAAATTTTTCTTTTGAGATAAAGTAATGGTACTTAGATGTCTAACTTTAAAAAGTATTTGGATAATAAATATGTCTCTATAAAGCACTTGTCCAGAGAACACTATCCTTGGGCCCAGATCCTACACATAGTAGATGCTTGACACATAGTAGGTGGTCAATAAATTTGAGTGAATAAATTCTAAACTTCCCACCTCGTTGTCTAAATAGAAATATACTAAATCAAGAGCACTCCATATGGCTTCTCTAGTTTGATGATTATGTCACTAGAATACACATTTATTTGTTTGTTTATTACTTTTTTTGGTTGCACTGGGTGTTCGCTGCTGCACGCGGACTTTCTCTAGGTGCAGCGGGAGCGGCCTACTCTTCGTTGCAGTGCACGTGCTTCTCATTGCGGTGGCTTCTCTTGTTACGGAGCATGGGCTCCAGGGCACACGGGCTTCAGTAGTTGTGGCACGTGGGCTCAGTAGTTGTGGTGCACGGGCTCTAGAGCACAGGCCCAGTAGCTGTGGCACATGGGCTTAGTTGCTCCATGGCATGTAGGATCTTCCTGGACCAGGGATCGAACCCCTGTCCCCTGCATTGGCAGGCGGAGAGAATACACATTTAAATGTGTTCCGATTCTGTGCTCACCAAGCAACCTTCTGATTTAAGACTTAAGTTTAAGTCTGGGAAGACTTACCCCTGACAGGGAAGTGCCCCTACTCTAGACAGTTACACACCTACAATTGGAAATGAATTGAATTATGGTTTATCCACCGGATTTGAGCTTGGTTAATGTAAATCAGTATCCCATAATTGCTATGAATTGAGAATAGTTTGGAGAAGTAGAGTAGAACTGGAATGGTGAAATGAACAGCAGACTTCTACTCCAAGCCAGATACTCTTGCTCTGCCGTTAACTTGCAGTGTGGTTTTGGCCAAGTTACTCCTCTCCCAAAAGTCAGATTACTTATAAAATGAGGAGCTCTAACATTCTTTCCACCTCTGTATCATACAGTTCACAAATTACCAACTGAAGTTGGTACTATCAACTTAGTAGTTCTCTGCCTTAAGTCACAGCTAGTCATCCTTTCACCATATCTGACCATGCAACACGAATGCCCACTGGAACAGTTCCCACCAACACAGGAGAAGTTAGTTTCTTCAAGTTTAGAATGAGAAGCAGAGTGCCATTAAGGAACAATTAGCCCTAAAGCCAGGGCTTCTTTTTACAAAGCCAGAAGGTAAAGAGTTGGAGAGGCAGTTTAGATAAATCCATGCAAAAAGTTCGCTAATTAAAAAATTCATACTTGTCCCTTCTTTCCTATTTTATGATTGCTTGCTCTTATACCTTCATTTTTCCAAGTTTTCTAGGAACCATTAACACATTAAAGTTTGTATCTAAACTTAGATACAAACTTTGGGGTCTGGGATTTGATTTTATCCTATTTACAACCTAATAAGTTAGCCTATTACTGTTTCATGTAGGCTGACAGAAGACACAAGACTCCTGGGTCAGAGACAAAGGATTTTATTACTCACAACACAGCAAGCAACATGAGCACCATGTTTACATCAGTTCATCTTGCCCCCAAATCCCACAGGGATTGCATGAAGGACCCAAATAAGTGCCTTCCCCCACAGTCGGTTGTATAAGAAAGGACTGCATTAGATTGGGGAATCCACTGCTTTTGCAGTAAGCAGAAGAAAGCCTGCTCTTTACCCCAGATGGAGAGGCTACCCCATCCCTCAAGACTGCCTGTTGCAAATCAATTCTGAGAAATGGTTTAGATAGAGTCATCCAGACCTTGCAACCCATCCTTAGCATATTCAGCAAGACATTCAGGAACATGAGAGACCCATGCGGGAGTATCTTCCAAGACAAATGTTAGGGTTTCTGCTCCTAATCAATTTTATTTTTATTTATTTATTTTTTCTAACCATTTTAAATTGATGTATCTTTAATTTACAATGTTGTGTCAGCATCGGGTGTATAGCAAAGTGATTCAGTTATACATATATATATTCTTTTCCAGATTCTTTTCCATTATAGCTTATTACAAGACATTGAATATAGTTCCCTGTGCTCCAGAGCAGGTCCTTGTTGTTTATCTATTTTATATATAGTAGTGTGTATATGTTAGTCCCAAACTCCTAATTTATCTCCCCTACCCCACTATTCCTTCTGGTAACCATAAGTTTGTTTTCTATGTCTGTGAATCTATTTCTGTTTTGTAAATAAGTTCATTTATATCATTTTTAGACTCCACATATAAGGGATATCATATATTTGTCTTTCTCTGTCTGACTTACTTGACTTAATATGATAATCTCTAGGTCCATCCATGGTGCTGCAAATGGCATTATTTCATTCATTTTTATGGCTGAGTAATATTCCATTGTGTATATGTACCACATCTCCTTTATCCATTCATCTATCAATGCACACTCAGGTTGCTTCCATGTCTTGGCTATTGTAAATAGTGCTCCTATGAACATTGGGGCACATGTATCTTTTTGAATTAGAGTTTTCTCCAGATATATACTCAGAAGTGGAATTGCAGAATCATACAATAACTCTAGTTTTAAGGTTTTTAAGGAACTTACATACTGTTCCCCATAGTGGCTGCACCAATTTACATTCCCACCAACATTGCAGGAGGGTTCCTTTTTCTCCACATGCTCTCCAGCATTTATTATTTGTAGACTTTTTAATAATGGCCATTCTGACTGATATGAGGTGATACCTCATTGTAGTTTTGATTTGCATTTCTCTAATAATTAGAGATGTTGAGCATCTTTTCATGTGCTTGTTGGCTTCTTTGGAGAAATGTTTATTTAGGTCTCCTGCCCATTTTATGATTGGGTTGTTTGTTTTTTTGATATTAGGATACATGAGCTATTTGTATATTTTGGAAATTAATCCCTTGTTGGTAGCATTGTTTGCAAATATTTTCTCCCATTCCATAGGTTGTCTTTTCCTTTTGTTTATGGTTGCCTTTGCTGTGCAAAAGCTTTTAAGTTTATTTAGGTCCCATTTGTTTACTTTTGGTTTTCTTTCCATTACTGTAGGAGGTGGATCCAAAAAATATTGCTGCAATTTATGTCAAAGAGTGTTCTGGGGCTTCCCTGGTGGCGCAGTGGTTGAGAGTCCGCCTGCTGATGCAGGGGACACGGGTTCGTGCCCCGGTCTGGGAAGATCCCACATGCCGCGGAGCGGCTGGGCCCGTGAGCCATGGCCGCTGAGCCTGCGCGTCCGGAGCCTGTCCTCCGCAACGGGAGAGGCCACAACAGTGAGAGGCCCGCGTAACGCATAAAAAAAAAAAAAAAAAAAAAAAAAAAAAAAAAAAAAAAAGAGTGTTCTGCCTATGTATTCCTCTAGGAGTTTTATAGTATCCAGTCTTACATTTAGGTCTTTACAATTTTTTTTATTGCTTTATTGTCACATGTTTTATTTTGGGCACTATTCTTTTTTATTTTCACCTTTTGGCTCCCTTCACTCATTTCTCCTACTCCCAATTTTATTTTTATTGAATTTTATTTTTTTAAACTCGGAGTGAGACAAAATATGTGCCTTTTTGTTTGTTTGTTTTTGTTTTTGCGGTACGCGGGCCTCTCACTGTTGTGGCCTCTCCCGTTGCGGAGCACAGGCTCCGGACGCGCAGGCTCAGCGGCCATGGCTCACGGGCCCAGCCGCTCCGCGGCATGTAGGATCTTCCCGGACTGGGGCACAAACCCGTGTCCCCTGCATCGGCAGGCGGACTCTCAACCACTGCGCCACCAGGGAAGTGCCTTCTTGTCCTTCTGTTCCTTTGTAGCATAGAGTTATGAAAACACCAGACTTTGGAGCCAGACTGCCTGGGTTTAGAATCCTAGCTTTTTCATTTATTGCTGTGTGAACTTGGCCAAGTCACCTAACGCTCCCTTCCAGAGTCTCAGCTTCTTCATCTGAGAAGTAGAACAAATAATAGTAGGATGATATGGCTGACACTATTGCTTAAAATAGATTTTAGGATTGTTTCTGTATTTCTAAATTCTTAAAACTATTCTCCTCTACTAGCTATATAGGTGGGAACTGACTATATCATGGTATATTGAATTAAACTTGCTATAATTAGGTATTTGGGTGTTGTGGTGGTAAAAGGAGAGGAATACTTGGAGAATATTCTCTGAAACCAAGGAGGGAACATCATCCCACCGATGCACTCACTGGTGGAATGGCTCTGTAACTGCGTAGAGTCCTACAAATAGCCTGTGTGTCTTGAGGCTTTACAGCACAAATCTGGACTATGGGCTGAAGCAAGTAAGTGTAAATGGCAAAGTTCATACAGGTATACTTATAGCAATTCAGTTGCAGTTTTCTTCTATCTTGACTCAAATACCTTCACTCTTTTTTAGTGGACAATCCTATGAGTGCTGACAAATTCATACAGTCCTGTAACCACCCTCACAATCAAGATGTAGAACAGCCCCATCACTTCCAACAATTCCTCAGTGCCCATTTTATAGTCATTTCCTCACCCCATCTTCAGCTCCTGGCAACCACGGGTCTATTTTCTCTTCCTATAGTTTTGTCTATTGCAGAATGTCACATAAATGGAATCATATGGTCTGTAGCCTTTTGAGTCTGGCTTCTTTCACTTAGCATAATGCATTTGCGATACACCCACGATGTTATGTGCATCAGTGAGTCATTCTTTCGTGTTGCTGAGTCCATTGTGTGGATTTAGCACAGTTTGCCTATTCATTCACCAGATGAAGAACATCTGGGTTGATTTGGGTTGTTTCCAGTTTTTGAGGATTGCCTCTTCCTTTTACAAACCTTTCCTCAATTTCTTTTTCATTTGACCTTTACAGCAACATGTGAAGTAGATATTATTACTATTTCCCATGGGTCTCTCACATTCCTGCATGTCTTGTTGAATATGCTAAGGATGGGAGGCAGGGTCTGGAATACTCTTTACCTAAACCATTTCTCAGAATTGATTTGCAACAAGCAATCTTGAGGGATGGGGTAACCTCTCCATCTGAGACAAAGAGCAAGCTTCCTTCTGCTTACTGTAAAATCAGTAGATTTCCCAACCTATGCATTCTTCTCTAATGCAACCCACTGTGGGGGAAGGCATCTATTTGGACCCTTTACATCATCCCTGTGGGATCTGAGGGCAAGGTGAATTGAGGTAAATATAATGCTGAGGAGACCTTCAAGATGGCGGAGGAGTAAGATGTGGAGATCACCTTCCTCCCCACAAATACATCAGAAATACATCTACATGTGGAACAACTCCTACAGAACACCTACTGAGCGCTGGCAGAAGACCTCAGACCTCCCAAAAGGCAGGAAATTCCCCCACGTACCTGGGTAGGGCAAAAGAAAAACCAGAGACAAAAGGATAGGGATGGGACCTGCACCAGTGGGAGGGAGCCGTGAAGGAGGAAAGGTTTCCACACACTAGGAAGCCCCTTCACGGGCAGAGACTGCGGGTGGCGGAGGGGGAAAGCTTCGGGGCCGCGGAGGAGAGCACAGCAACAGGAGTGCAGAGGGCAAAGCGCAGAGATTCCCGCACAGAGGATCAGCGCAGACCGGCACTCACCAGCCCAAGAGGCTTGTCTGCTCACCCTCCGGGGCGGGCGGGGCTGGGAGCTGAGGCTCGGGCTTCGGTTGGAGCGCAGGGAGAGGACTGGGGTTGGCGGCGTGAGAACAGCCTCCAGGGGGTTAGTGCACCACGGCTAGCCGGGAGGGAGTCCGGGAAAAAGTCTGGAGCTGCCGAAGAGACAGGAGACTTTTTCTTGCCTCTTTGTTTCCTGGTGCGAGAGGAGAGGGGATTAAGAGCGCTGCTTAAAGGAGCTCCAGAGATGGGCGCGAGCCGCGACTATGAGCGCGGACCCCAGAGACCGGCATGAGACGCTAAGGCTGCTGCTGCCGCCACCAAGAATCCTGTGTGCAAGCACAGGTCACTGTCCACACCGCCCCTCCCTGGAGCCTGTGCAGCCCGCCACTGCCAGGGTCCCATGATCCAAGGACAGCTTCCCCGGGAGAACGCATGGCGTGCTTCAGGCTGGTGCAATGTCACGCCGGCCTCGTGAGCCAGAGCCCCCGAATCAGCGGCTCCTTTAACCCCGTCCTGTCTGAGCGGGAACAGACGCCCTCAGGCGACCTACATGCACAGGAGGGGCCAGATCCAAAGCTGAACCCCGGGAGCTGTGCGAACAAAGAAGAGAAAGGGAAGTTTTTCCCAGCAGCCTCAGGAGCAGCAGATTAAATCTCCACAATCAACTCGATGTACCCTGCATCTCTGGAATACCTGAATAGACAACGAATCATCCCAAAATTGAGGTGGTGTGGACTTTGAGGCAATACAATCCTACCTCAAGAAACAAGAAACATCTCAAATAAACAAGCTAACCTTACACCTAAAGCAATTAAAGAAAGAAGAACAAAAAACCCCAAAGTTAGCAGAAGGAAAGAAATCATAAAGATCAGATCAGAAATAAATGAAAAAGAAACGAAGGAAACAATAGCAAACATCAATAAAACTAAAAGCTGGTTCTTTGAGAAGATAAACAAAATTGATAAACCATTAACCAGACTTATCAAGAAAAAAAGGGAGAAGACTCAAATCAATAGAATTAGAAATGAAAAAGGAGAAGTAACAACGGACACTGCATAAATACAAAGGATCATGAGAGATTACTACAAGCAACTCTATGCCAATAAAATGGACAACAGAAATGGACAAATTCTTAGAAATGCACAATGGTCCGAGACTGAACCAGGAAGAAATGGAAAATATAAAAAGACTAATCACAAGCACTGAACTTGAAAATGTGATTTAAAATCTTCCAACAAACAAAAGCCCAGCACCAGATGGCTTCACAGGCGAATTCTATCAAACATTTAGAGAAGCGCTAACACCTATCTTTCTCAAAGTCTTCCAAAATATAGCAGAGGGAGGAACACTCCCCAATTCATTCTATGAGGTCACCATCACCCTGATACCAAAACCAGACAAAGATGTCACAAAGAAAGAAAACTACAGGCCAATATCACTGATGAAAATAGATGCAAAAATCCTCAAAAAATACTAGCAAACAGAATCCAACAGCATATTAAAAGGATCATACACCATGATCAAGTGGGGTTTATCCCAGGAATGCAAGCATTCTTTAATATACGCATATCATTCAATGTGATAAACAGTATTAACAAATTGAAGGAGAAAAACCATATGATCATCTCCATAGATACAGAAAAAGCTTTCGACAAAATTCAACACCCATTTATGCTAAAAAACCCTCCAGAAAGTAGGCATAGAGGAAACTTACCTCAACACAATAAAGACCATATATGACAAACCCACAGCCAACATCATTCTCAATGGTGAAAAACTGAAAGCATTTCCTCTAAGATCAGGCACAAGACAAAGTTGTCTACTCTCAACACTATAATTCAACATAGTTTTGGAAGTTTCAGCCTCAGCAATCAGAGAAGAAAAAGAAGTAAAAGGAATCCAAACTGGAAAAGAAGAAGTAAAGCTGTCACTGTTTGCAGATGCCATGATACTATACATAGAGAATCCTAAAGATGCTACCAGAAAACTACTAGAGTTAATCAATGAATTTGGTAAAGTAGCAGGAAACAAAATTAATGCACAGAAATCTCTTGCATTCCTATATACTAATGATGAAAAATCTGAAAGAGAAATTAAGGAAATACTCCCATTTACCACTGCAACAAAAACAATAGAATACCTAGGAATAAACCTACCTAAGGAGACAAAATACCTGTATGCAGAAAACTATAAGACAATGATGAAAGAAATTAAAGATGATACAAACAGATGGAGAGATATACCATGTTCTTGGATTGGAAGAATCAACATTGTGAAAATGACTATACTATCCAAAACAATCTACAGATTCAGTGCAATCCCTATCAAACTACCACTGGCATTTTTCACAGAACTAGAAAAAAAAATTTCACAATTTGTATGGAAACAGAAAAGACCCCAAATACCAATAGCAATCTTGAGAAAGAAAAACAGAGATGGAGAAATCAGGCTCCCTGACTTCAGACTATACTACAAAGCTACAGTAATCAAGACAGTATTGTACTGGCACAAAAACAGAAATATAGATCAATGGAACAGGATAGAAAGCCCAGAGATGAACTTATGCACATATGGTCACCACTTTTTTTTTTTTTTTTTTAGCAGTATGTGGGCCTCTCCCATTGTGGAGCACAGGCTCTGGACGCGCAGGCTCAGTGGCCTTGGCTCACGGGCCAAGCCGCTCAGTGGCATGTGGGATCTTGCCGGACCGGGGCACGAACCCATGTCCCCTGAATCAGCAGGTGGACTCCCAACCACTGTGTCACCAGGGAAGCCCAGTCACCTTATTTTTGATAAAGGAGGCAAGAATATACAATGGAGAGCAGACAGCCTCTTCAATAAGTGGTGCTGGGAAAACTGGACAGCTACATGTAAAAGAATGAAGTTAGAACACTCCAAACACCATACACAAAAATAAACTCAAAATGGATTAAAGACCTAAATGTAAGGCCAGAAACTATAAAACTCTTGGAGGAAAACATAGGCAGAACACTCTATGACATAAATCACAGCAAGATTCTTTTTGACACATCTCCTAGAGAAACGGAAATAAAAATAAACAAATGGGACCTAATGAAACTTAAAAGCTTTTGCCCAGCAAAGGAAACCATAAACAAGACTAAAAGACAACCCTTAGAATGGGAGAAAGTGTTTGCAAATGAAGCAACTGACAAAGGATTAATCTCCAAAATTTACAAGCAGCTCATGCAGCTCAATATCAAAAAAACAAACAACCCAGTCCAAAAATTGGCAGAAGACCTAAATAGACATTTCTCCAAAGAAGATATACAGATTGCCAACAAACACATGAAAGGATGCTCAACATCACTAATCATTAGAGAAATGTAAATCAAAACTATGAGGTATCACCTCACACCAGTCAGAATGGCCATCAAAAAATCTACGCACAGTGAATGCTGGAGAGAGTGTGGAGAAAAGGGAACCCTCCTGCACTGTTGGTGGGAATGTAAATTGATACAGACACTATGGAGAACAGTATGAAGGTTCCTTAAAAAACTAAAAATAGGGGCTTCCCTGGTGGCCCAGTGGTTGAGAGTCCGCCTGCAGATGCAGGGGACACGGGTTCGTGCCCCAGTCCAGGAAGATCCCACATGCCGCGGAGCGGCTGGGCCCGTCAGCCATGGCCGCTGAGCCTGCGCGTCCGGAGCCCGTGCTCCGCAGCAGTGAGAGGCCCGCGTACCGCAAAAAAAAAAAAAAAAAAAACTAAAAATAGAACAACCATACGACTCTGCAATCCCACTACTGGGCATATACCCTGAGAAAAACCATAATTCATAAAGAGTCATGTACCACAATGTTCATTGCAGCTCTATTTACAGTAGCCATGACGTGAAAGCAACCTAAGTGTCCATTGACAGATGAATGGATAAAGAAGATGTGGCACATATATACAATGGAATATTACTTAGCCATAAAAAGAAACGAAATTGAGTTATTTGTAGTGAGGTGGATGGACCTAGAGTCTGTCATACAGAGTGAAGTAAGTCAGAAAGAGAAAACAAATACTGTATGCTAACACATATATATGGAATCTAAAAAAAAAAAAGAAAAAGTGGTTCTGAAGAACCTAGGGCAGGACAGGAATAAAGACGCAGACGTAGAGAATGTACTTGAGGACACGGGGAGTGGGAAGTGTAAGCTGGGACGAAGTGAGAGAGTGGCATGGACATATATACACTACCAAATGTAAAATAGATAGCTAGTGGGAATAGCTAGTGTGCATAGCACAGGGAGATCAGCTCCGTGCTTTGTGTCCACCTAGAGGGGTGGGATAGGGTGGGTGGGAGGGAGATGCAAGAGAGAGGGGATATGGGAATATATGTATATGTATGGCTGATTCACTTTTTTATAAAGCAGAAACTAACACACTATTGTAGAGCAATTATACTACAATAAAGATGTTTAAAAACATTAAAAATTAAAAACACATGGTGCTTATGCCTTTTTTTTTTTAGCTGCGTTGGGTCTTCATTGTTGCACTCAGGCTTTCTCTAGCTGCATCAAGTGGAGGCTACTCTTCGTTGTGGTGCACGGGCTTCTCATTGCGGTGGCTTCTCTTGTTGCGAGCTCGGACTCTAGGCACGCAGGCTTCAGTAGCTGTGGCTCACATGTTCAGTAGTTGTGGCTCATGGGCTCTAGAGCGCAGGCTCAGTAGTTGTGGTGCACGGCTTAGTTGCTCCGCGACATGTGGGATCTTCCCAGACCAGGGCTCGAACCCATTTCCCCTGCATTGACAGGCGGCCTCTCCCGTTGCAGAGCACAGGCTCCGGACACGCAGGCTCAGTGGCCACGGCTCACAGGCCCAGCCGCTCCGCGGCATGTGGGATCTTCCCGGACCGGGGCACGAACCCGTGTCCCCTGCATCGGCAGGCGGACTCTCAACCACTGCGCCACTCTTAACCACTGCACCACCAGGGAAGCCCCATGCTTATGCCTCCTGCTGTGGTGTGAGTAATGAAGTCCTTTGTTCTCATCTCAAAAAAAAAAATTATAACTGTGTATGGTCACAGATGTTCACTAGATTTATTGTGGTGATCATTTCCCAACATATACAAATATTGAATCGATATATTTTAGACCTGAAACTAATATAATATTCATGTCAGTTATACTTCAATAAAAAAAATTTTTAATTTTTTTTAAAAGTCCTTTGTCTCTGACACAGGAGTCTTGTGTCTTTTGCCAGCACCCATTCAATCGTAATAGGCTAATTTATTAGGCTGTAAACAGGATAAAATCAAATCAAAGACCCATGTCCTTAAGTGAGAAGTTTCATGAGAGACTAAAAGAGCAGAAAACTGAGTCTCATATAGCCATGGAATTTTTTATGCTTTCTCTTTTGGATCATTTTCATAGATTGATTTCAAGATATCTGCAGTTGGCTAGAAATTTAGATGTCAGAGAAATTTAGTTAACCCCCAGGGTTAGTAAGATATGAACAAGATCATAATTATTATTTCAATCTCTGCAGAATTTATTTTTTTTTAATTCTGAAATTTTTTGGATACCTTCATTAAAAGTCAGTTAACTCAATTGTGGCAGATAAGAATTTTAAAAGCCCAATAAAATGCATTAAAAATTTGCATTCTAAATAGATGAAACTTGTTCCATGGTTGAAGTTTTCAATGTAATTCCATGTAAGCCATCATATCCTCTTATTATCCTAATTGAAATAATGTGTTCAAAGGACAAAACTGGCCTTTATACTCTATATTTTGATTTAAATTTTTTTTTTTTTTTTGCTGTACGTGGGCCTCTCACTGTTGTGGCCTCTCCCGTTGTGGAGCACAGGCTCCGGACAGGCAGGCTCAGCGGCCATGGCTCACAGGCCCAGCTGCTCCGTGGCATGTGGGATCTTCCTGGACCGGGGCATGAACCCGTGTCCCCTGCATCAGCAGGCGGACTCTCAACCACTGCGCCACCGGGGAAGCCCCTGATTTAAATTTTTAATTTTATTCATTACATACATTTTAGTAAGAATGAAATAGGTTATATTCAACAAAATCATTTCTACTTGATTTGTTTTTGTTTTAAATTCTGTATTGTTCTACTTAGCAAATTAAGCAAATCTACTTGCAAACCATTTCCAAAGACTAAAGCTTGGTCTTTTAATCATTTTAATAATTTATAGAGTGTGGTGATATGGAGTCTTTAAAAGTGGGAAGCATAGTCTTCGTTCAGTGACGGAAGACATTACTCTCTGAAATCCAGGCTCATCCATCTCCAGTGACATGTGAGAGCTTCACTAACTTATTCTCACCTTGTTTCACTTCTAGCTTCTTTCACTATCACTTGACCTTTAGTCTGAACAATTCTTGGTACGGAGAACCAGAAATACCAATAGCTTTATTGATTAAATAAGAGGATTTCCTTCATGAGAATATTAGCCATTTTTCTTAATTTTTTCAGTTGCATTTTTAATGGAAATTATTTTTTTAATGTAAGGTTACCTTTAAAATATTTATTCTGCACATGAGAAAAATCTCAGGTCTTTTTTCTTTTTTTTGGCATGTGGGAATCTTTCTTCCCAGACAAGGGATGGAGTGTGGAGGCTTAACCACTGGACCGCCAGGGAAGTCACCTCAGGTTTTTTTTTTTTTTTCTTAAATCCACACATGGTACTTCGTTTTTAAAAATGTTCATTCAAATACTTAAGCCTATATGAAGCACAACATAATGTCTTTGTTCCCATGTAGGAATTATTAAAGCACTAAATAACATAAGTACTCTAAAAAGCCCTTTTCTTATCTGAAATCATGTGAGGTACTTGGGATTATTAACATCCCAAATTTTACCTTTGAAAAATTAAAGGCAGGATATTATAAACAGAGGGTCTTCCTATTTAAGACTTCACTAGCCCATGGCTTATCATTTGTATTTTTTGGTTGTATAGTTTGCTTTTAAGGTACTGTTCAATCATCAAAAATACTCATAAGAGTTGAAAGAGTTGGACTTCCCTGGTGGCGCAGTGGTTGAGAGTCCTCCTGCTGATGCAGGGGACACGGGTTCGTGCCCCGGTCCGGGAAGATCCCACATGCCGCGAAGCTGCTAGGCCCGTGAGCCATGGCCGCTGAGCCTGTGCATCTGGAGCATGTGCTCCACAACGGGAGAGGCCACAACATTGAGAGGCACGCGTACCACAAAAAAAAAAAAAAAAAAAGAAAAAAGAAAAGTAAAAATAAATAGGTGAAATCAATTTAAATAATTTATTTTATTTACCTAATATAAAGAAAACATAAATTCTACATGTAATCCATATAAAAATATTAATAAAATATTGTAAGATTTTTTTGGTATTAATCCTTCAAAATCCTGTGCGTATTCTACTCTTGTAGCACAGCTCAATTCATACTATCTGCATTTCAAGTGCTCAGTAACCATATGTGGCCAGTGGCTATCATATTGCACAATGCAGCCTTGGAGAGGTCTTGCAGCTCTTCCCCTTTTCCCCCAGGTTGTTTATTTATTTAATTTTTTTTTTGCGGCATGTGGGCCTCTCACTGTTGTGGCCTCTCCCGTTGCGGAGCACAGGTTCCGGACGCGCAGGCTCAACGGCCATGGCTCACGGGCCCAGCCACTCCGCGGCACGTGGGATCTTCCCAGACCAATGCACGAACCCATGTCCCCTGCATCGGCAGGCGGACTCTCAACCACTGCGCCACCAGGGAAGCCCCCCCAGGTTGTTTAATGTGAACTATTCCAGCTTCCTCAACCAATTATTCATCCATTGGGTACTATTTTAAATACTAAAGGTAATAGCTTAATTTCATGTTTCATTCAATATAATGGAAAATTCCCTTATGAGACTGATTAAAGGAGCAAACTATCAAGGGAGACTGTTAAGTCTCCTGTATGTAACATTAAAATTGCATACTTTATATATTATGATGTAAGTATGATGTCCTGAAAGAAAATAAATTAGAAACCATATGCATTCCCTTTCTAATCAATTTTTTAATGCCCCACATCAAAATTTTAAAACTTACAGATTGATCTGCATTGAACACAGCCAGGCAGAAAAAATCAAGTAAACATTCTCATGATAATCAATTAAACTAAAACAAAGTTTGTCTTTATTATGCCTAATCTTCAGGTTTTTGACGTAGCTCAATCCAATAAGGATGTATTTGCACTAAATTAAAACGAAACTTGTCTTTCCTGAAGGTGGCACTGTGAACAAGAAAAAGTCATTAATTCACTAAATTCTTCAGGAAATACAGGACTATCTTATTAGGTTAAAAAAAAAAAAAAGGCAACGTAATATGCATCCTCGTGTCTTTGATTTCTTTTTTTTTTTATGTATTTTTGGCTGTGTTAGGTCTTAGTTACTGCGTGCGGGCTTCCTCTAGTTGTGGCGAGGGGGGCTACTCTTCATTGTGCTGCGTGGACTTCATTTTGTTGTGGAGCGTGGGGTCTAGGCGCGTGGGCTTAAGTAGTTGTGGCACGCAGGCTCTACAGCACAAGCTCAGTAGTTGTGATGCACAGGCTTAGTTGCTCCACAGAATGTGGCATCTTCCCAGACCAGGGCTCGAACCCGTGTCCCCTGAATTGGCAGGCGGACTCTCAACCACTGCGCCACCAGGGATGTCCCTGCCTTGCATTTCTTAGTTGCCATTTTCCTTTCACTTTGATTCCTCAAATTTATTGTCTATTGTAGCTGCACCCATTAACTTTTTGAGTAAGTTTTTAGATTAAGACATTGTTTTCTTGAAAAAAACTAATAGCTAGAATTTATTGCATGCTATGTTCAGCCACTGTGCTACAAACTTCAGCAGTGGACTAAAGAAAGGAGCTATTTTAAAAGAATATTTAACTCCCACAACTCCAAATTACTTGGTTTTGCTAGTGAATCGAAGCATTTATAAACTTGTTTCTCTGCGGTTTTTTTGTTTTTGTTTTTTCCCTGGGACAACATGTAAGGAGTCAAGGTGTGATGTTTGCCTTTATTAACTGTAGACTTGACTAAATACGAGCCTTTATTTTGTTACCTGCTACCAAACAAAAACAAAGATCTCATCAAGGATGTTTTCTATTTCCTGTTAATAAACACCAACCAACTCACACCAGAATCAGACCTACTTTAGCAAGGTACAAGCCATCTAAATTATTTTGTCATCAAATGTAGGAACTTGTGATTCAAGCAACCTAAACATTTACAGTTACCTTACTGCTCAAGAAGCTGGTAAAATTTACAACCACCCTCAAAGTTGGAGAGCATAATTTGACGACATGAATTGGCTGTGTGCCATTCTTAATTTTTCTTCAGATTTCACAGCTTTATCTCCTAGATATTTAGTTTTTAAAATACCCAGAAAACTTGAATTGTATCACTATGATGGAAAACTTGCCCCTCAGCTGCAGCACAAGAGGGTCAGATCATCACACTTAAATGAAACACTTCCAACTATGCTTATCCAATAAGTAAATATACCTGTGTAAATACAGAAGCATTTAGTTAACATTTCGTACAATTCAAATTAGCAAGTGGGTCATAATTTCAACACAATTGTGTTTACATTTCAGTAATATTATACACAAGGACCTGATTTACTAGAGTAAGGCAGCAAGGAAAAGCTTAAATTATTCTTCATGGGAATAAGAAACACACAGTAGCATACTAGCAATATTTACAGTCACATGGCTGGCAATTCCTTCAGAAGCTTACGAAGATTAACATAGTGACTGTAAGCAGGACTAGCGCTTACTAATGAGATGTCATCATTATGTTCAAATCGTGTTCAATAGACAGCACACACTACAGGTTAAACAGAGCAATGAGATCATTTCTGCCCTCTGAAAGCTCTCAGACTAAAAGTAAAGAGGAGACATGGACAATAATAATTCTAATATTGACAGACTGTGAGAGTGACATAGGAAAATACAAGGTGTTGTGGGATATTCTTTTTATATAAATAAATAGTCATCTATAAGCTTCCTCTTCTTAAGGTTAAATAATTTCAATCCCTATTTCTCAATGCTGTGTTTACTGTCTTCTTCTGAATCCTCAGGTTTCAATATTTATCTTAGATTATAGAACTCAAAACTGTACCACCATTATAAAGGCCTGAGAGGCTGAATTTTGGAAGAAATGCCTTAGTTCCCTTAATTTCCTAGCATTTTGTTCGCTTTTGAGATAATTGTAGAAATGTGCATGATCCCATGCATATTTGTTAAATATCCAGCCACAGGGTGTTGGCTAAATAAATTACTCCACATCTATATAATGAAGTGAAGTCATTAAAATATTTCAGATATAAAAATCATAAAAGAATCATCACTACTACCACAATGTTCATTGCAGCTCTATTTACAATAGCCAGGACATGGAAGCAACCTAAGTGTCCATCGACAGGTGAATGGATAAAGAAGATGTGGCACATATATACAATGGAATATTACTCAGCCATAAAAAGAAACGAAATTGAGCTATTTTTAGTGAGGTGGATGGACCTGGAGTCTGTGATACAGAGTGAAGTAAGTCAGAAAGAGAAAAACACATACCATATGCTAACACACATATATGGAATCTCAAAAAAAAATAATAAAGGTTCTGAAGAACCTAGGGGCAGGTCAGGAATAAAGACGCAGACATAGAGAATGGACTTGAGGACACGGGGAGGGGGAAGGGTAAGCTGGGACGAAGTGAGAGAGTGGCATGGACATATATACACTACCAAATGTAAAATAGATAGCTAGTGGGAAGCAGCTGCATAGCACAGGGAGATCAGCTCTGTGCTTTGTGACCACCTAGAGGGGTGGGATAGGGAGGGTGGGAGGGAGACACAAGAGGGAGGAGATATGGGGATATATGTACATGTATGGCTGATTCACTTTGTTATAAAGCAGAAACTAACACACCATTGTAAAGCAATTATACTCCAATAAAGATGTTTTAAAAATTAAAAACAATAAAGAATCATCACTACTCTTAGGTAGGAGAAAAAACAGGTGTACAATGGGATGATTCCTGTTCTTTTAAGTATATATTTGTTTGTATATATGTAACAAAAATGTCTGAAGTCCCCATCAAAGTGGAGAAGTATGGGTGTTTTACATTACTCTTTTTGCTTGCAGTCATTGATTTTGTAACAAGAAAAAAAATAATAAAATACTTCAATTTGTAATAAAATTCTCAGAATTAAAACAGATTTTAAATCTTGGTTTATTAGCATGAGGCCTAACAAATCTAAAGAAAAGAAGTGTAAATTGCTTTTTATGAGAAAACTCTTAGTTTTTTAGGACTTTTAAGCTACCTTTACAATAGGCACAATATACATGCTAAATCGTAATAAAAATCAGAACCCTACTGAGGAATGGGCAGATCAGGCTGCGTCAGTAATGCTATGTAATGGCAAAAGAAAAAGGTACTATTGTAGAGCTGCCTTTCCTTTGGATACCACAAGCTTTCTTTGGTTTTTAAGATTTCTCTTTTAACATGGAAATTTTCTTGGCTGGGTCACATTATTCAGTGTTATTTATTGACATCTTAGCAGAAATTAGGTAAAAGTAAGAATCAAATAGGGTTAAACAGGGATGAGAGAGTGACAGACACCAGGAGAGTTTCGAGTGCCAAAAACAAGCTGCTCAAAATTTTACTGAGGCAGAAAGAATGTAAATGTCCCGAGTACTTGTGTTATCAAGTGAGAAAATGTATGTAGGGTACTTTAAAAATGTTAGAGCTCTCTACCAATAATAGCTAACATTTACTGAGCTCTGACATGAGCTCTGTAACTTGTTCCGGTTGTACCATTCGGTTTCGCATAAAACCTGTGTACTCCGCCGGTGAGTGAAGCAGCCCTGCCAGTATCTCCATTTTCCAGCTAGGAAACTGAGGCATGGAGAGGTTAAATAACATGCTAGATTCCACAGCTAGAAATGGTCAAGCCAGGATTAAAACCCAAAGGCTCTGTATGACAGACTCAAACAGCCTAAATGTTTACAGTTACCTTCTGCTCAGGAAGCTGGTAGGGCTTCCCTGGTGGTGCAGTGGTTGAGAGTCTGCCTGCCGATGCAGGGAACACGGGTTCGTGTCCCGGTCTGGGAGGGTCTCACATTCCGCGGAGCCGCTTGAGCCTGCGCGCCCGGAGCTTGTGCTCCGCAGCGGGAGAGGTTACAGCAATGGGAGGCCCACGTACCGCAAAAAAAAAAAAGAAGCTGGTAAAATTTACAGCCACCCTCAAAGTTGGAGAGCATAATTTGACGACATGCAAGATTTCTGTGCAGACACTTTTTCATTTCTTTTACGTAGATACCTAAGAGTGAATTTCTTGGGTTATATGGTTACTCTATGTTTAACTTTTAATGAATTGCCAAACTGTTTTCCAAAGTGGCTGCACCATTTTACATTCCCACCAGTAATACATGAGGACTCCAGGTTTTTCATAGCCTCACCAACACTTTTTATCTGTCTTTTTTTTTTTTTAATCATAGCCTTCCAGTGAGTATAACATGGTATCTCATTGTGGTTTTGATATGCATGTCCCTGATGGCCATGTTTGGATTATTTCTAAAACTTAAAAAATCAAGCCTTCAACCAATAGTAACATGGGAAAGACTCTAACCAAGGAAAGGTCACATTTAGACAATAGGATCCTGGTCTCATTCATCTTGGAGACTTTCTCAGCACAAAGCACCATTCTTTACACAGCAGAGGTGTTCCATGACCGTTTGCTGAGTTGCACGCCCCATGTTCTTTTGTAAGTCAATTGCACTTTCCTACAGAATTGATTTTAAATGGTATTTAACTTCCAAAATTAATCCACAAAACCTTTTAAACCTATAATGTAGCAGAACCACTGTATTAATAATACAAGTCTGAGTCCTGGGTCCTGACAGAGCGACGTAGTACAGCAGAGTGAGACTTTCTTAAACCTCTCCTCCTGTGGTCAGAGGGCCAGACCTACAGGGAAAAGCTTTTACTTTTTTACTGATATACACATAAAGGGCACTAATCATAAGTGTATAGTTTGATGATTTATTTCTCACGAATACACCTGTGTAACCATCACTCAGATAAAGACATAATATTTCCACCACACCAGGAGGTTTCCTCATTCTCTTTCGCCAGTCAATACCCCTCACCAGAGGGAACCACTACTCTGACTTCAAAACCTGCAATTAGTTTTATCTAGAAAAACTTTTTATTTTGAATTTATCTTTGCCACCCTCCCACCTCCAATTCTGGACCACTTTCTCTGGTACTTTGAGGGAGAGAATGGTCATGCTTTTCACAGCTCTGCCCTGACCTGTCCTGGGTCCAAAGTACTCCTGGATCCAAGCAACCTGTCTCCCTCCTCTTCAGTCAAACTGCTCATTCTTTCGTTGATACAGCTTTTCCCCAGTAGATTGTGAGCTCCTCAGGGAGAGGGGCTCTACCTTCCTAGCCTTTCAGCACATAGGAGATGTTCAATGTACCGGCCAAATAAATAAATGCATATGAGCTTGGTAGGAAGGCGGGGGAAAACAACTCAGCACAACAAAATTACACTAACTCATGAATGCCAAACAGCCCCATATTCCTCCCAGAGAAAGTTAAAGAAGCTGTTTACTCATGATGGGGGGTGAAACTAGAGATGATTTCTCATTATTTTCTCTATTTTCTCATTACTTTCTCTATTTCCTACAACTTCATTAACGAACACATACTACTGTTATAATGGAAAAAATCATATTTTTAAATGAGACTATTTATTAACCCAAATTAATCTTTAATCAGAGGAAAGTTGGACCACGTATCTAAGTGAAATGAGAAGATTTGGGGGAGGGAGATGTACTGGGGAGAGCAGGAGGCCTTCCCTAGCTTTGCATCAGCTCTTCTGAATGAACCCTACTTCTTGTAGTTCTTTCCCCAACTCTATTTCTGAATCAGAAAATGTTTCCTAAAATGCCCTCCTGTTTCTACACATAAAAGCATTTTACTAGCAGAAGATTCCCTGGTTTATAATAATAACATGGAGATTTCCTATATTTTTACTTAAAAGCTAAAATTAGAATAAATTAATTAAAATCCATTACAAAATACCTTAGGTGTTTTCTTTGTATAGAGAGTAAGATGGATCAGTGAAGCAATTTTCAAAGTTTTGCAAGTCAAAAATTGCTTTTTCTGAAAACATCCAGAAAACCAATTGCCTCAATTCTCAATTTCACTTTGGATATACAGGAATAACTTTAGTCTCTTCCACTTTACGTTTAAATTCTTCTGTATTGATAAATAAAAGTGGATTTTCAACAACCAGGCATCTGCAGTTTCTTCATTTGTTGACCATATGAACTTCATTCTGCACAATGTACTTGTCTTGACACAAAAGCAGCTTTAAATCCAAAATACAATTCAACTTCTCAGTTTTTTCCTTTGTCTTAAATCTTCGTTTGTTTCTGTCAGTAGTTCTAGCACATAAAAATAAAATGTTCAACATTTACATTGGCAATAGTAAACACTCTTAAGATAAAACCAAGATAAACAAGTGTTTTCAAATGTCTTTCTATTTACTTAGTAATCAATAGTTCGATTCAAAGGAAAAAGGAAATGTTTTCTGCTCCCTAACAACCATAGAAGATTTAAGCCTATCAGGCAGGCACCAGGCTCTTTTTATCTTTTCAGATGAGGAAACAAACCCAAATAAGTTTACCCAAGTACATGATCTCCTAAATAATAAAAAAAGAATATTTTGAGCCTATGTTTGAGGTAATGTTTGAGCCTGGAAGATTTTTTTCTTTCTCTGTTAAAGCCAAGGCTATTTATAAAACCTCTTCTCATGCAGCAAGTGATAATATACTAGGAATCATTTCATAGACGGTATGCACAAGTATTAATAAGCCTTTCCAGGTAGAATATATTTAAGTTAAAGGTATCACCCTACTTAAACTTCCTACGTCACATCAGTTTGCCTAATAAGAAATGAGAACACTTATGGGACTTCCTTGGTGGTGCAGTGTTTAAGAATCCACCTGCCAACACAGGGAACACGGGTTCCAGCCCTGGTCCGGAAAGATCCCACATACCGCGGAGCAACAAAGCCCGTGCACCACAACTACTGAGCCTGTGCTCTAGAGCCCGCGAGCCACAGCTACTGAGCCTGCATGCCACAACTACTGAAGCCTGTGTGCCTGGAGCTTGTGCTCTGCAACAGGAGAAGCCACCGCAATGAGAAGCCTGTGCACCACAACGAAGAGCAGCCCCCGCTTGACGCAACTAGAGAAAGCCCGCGCACAGCAACAAAGACCCAACGCAGTCAAAAATAAATAAATAACTTAATTAATTTTTTTAAAAAACCTTCAAAAAAAAGAAATGAGAGCATTTAAGGTCCATCTGGACTCCTTGGGAGCCAGGACAATGGAGCCTTCAGCCAACTTTCACAGAAACCATTTTAAATACAGCTTATACAGTTGACCCTTGAACAACATGGGTTTGAACTGCACAGGTCTACTTATATGTGGATTTTTTTCAATCGTAAATACTACAGCATTAAAAGATCCACGATTGGTTGAATAAGATGCAGAACCACACATACAGAAGAGCCACTGATAGGGAGGGCCTACAATAAGTTATAGGTGGATTTTCCACTTTGCAGAGGATTGGCACCCCTCACCCCTATTTTGTTCAAGGTCACCATATAGAGGAGATAAACGTTTCCTCCTACATCACAAATGCAACCACAGCTTGGCACTTCCCATGGGAAGCAGCCCTTTTTCTCCTCTTTGTATGCTCTGCCCATAAGCACTGAGAGATGAACATATTTCTAGACACCTTGTAACTGGGATTCCCTCCACTGTGTTGAGCATTGATCAATCAGAAAGATAAATATTCAGTATTACATGGACCAGATTCTGCTGCCACCGAATGGCCATCCCACCCTTCACCTTCCTTGCTAACATACCTGATTTTATTCACCTCCTTCAGAGCAGCTTCATCCTTCAGGAGAAACCAAAGTTATCCCGAGTATGACTCTTTTTCAGTCAAAGGCAATCCTGGTATCTCCATTGCCATTACCAATAAATGGTTTAGAAATGGATATGAGATGCAATGCCAGCCAGGCGGACACGAAGGGGCATGCGGAAAATACGTCTTTTCTCATGAAAAGAGACATGTGTAGTGAATGCTGGGTGCACCACTCAGACCCCCCTTCAGGACAGAAGCTCTCACTCCTGCAACTTCCAAGAGGTCTATGGTCAAGGTTAAGCCAGCATCCAGTGACTGGTCCACGTAGAGGCACATAGGTCCAGTCTCTTGCCTCAACTTGGGAAACTCAGGATTCAAGCAGCTCTAATGTGCCCTGTGGAGTCAGCTGAGGTCTCTGCTCCAGCTGCATCTTGGCTCAATTTTCTCTTGCTGGCCAGTCCTGTCTGTCATCCCTATCAGGTCCTGTTCCTGACAGCAATCACCCATAACCTCCCTGAATGCAAATTTCCATCTCAGGAACTGCTCTAGGTCAACGTGGGAGAAGAAAGTTCCCTTTTCACTAGAAGATATTGCTTTCTGCACATGGAACTACAGAGCTCCGAGGGGACCATGAAGGGAACCATCTTAAGAAGACAAGTCAACAACCTGAGGATGATGAAGCAAAAAGGTGGACGAGGGCTTCCCTGGTGGCGCAGTGGTTGAGAGTCCGCCTGCCAATGCAGGGGATAGGGGTTCGTGCCCCGGTCCAGGAAGATCCCACATGCTGCGGAGCAGCTGGGCCCGTGAGCCATGGCCGCTGAGCCTGCGCGTCCGGAGCCTGTGCTCCGCAACAGGAGAGGCCACAACAGTAAGAGACCCGCGTACCGCAAAAAAAAAAAAAGAAAAAGGTGGACGAGCGAGAAGGCAGCTGTCTATAAGCCAGGAAGTGGGGCCTTACTAGACATCAGATCTGCTAGCGTCTTAATCCTGGACTTCCCAACCTCCAAAACTGTGAGAAATAAATATTTATTATTAAAAAAAAAAAGAAAGAAATGAGAACAGAAACAGCCAGCACGACAGAGTTTAATTAATGGAGTCTCTCTAGTTGAGGTAGAAAGTTCATATTTGAAAGACTGAACTTTAGGTCACTGTGAATAGATTGCAAATTCTGCAGTTAGCATATCACTTCAGATACAAAGAACTAATCAATTTTACATGGACTGGTGTAGACAGGGAATATAGAAATGGGCCAAGGAATGATACAAAAGAGGGAGATTTTAAAAAGAAGAGTCTGGGTCAAGGACAAGTTACATGAAGCAGTCTGGCCCAGGGCTTCATCATCACCCTGCTGAGAAATGACTAATTCTTTTTCAACCTTTAAAAATTTAATATGTCTGTGTTTTAACTTTTTGTTTGACATAATTTCAAACTTACATACAATTTACAAGAATAATAAGAACTCTTGGGCTTCCCTGGTGACGCAGTGGTTGAGAGTCCACCTGCCAATGCAGGGGACACGGGTTCGTGCCCCGGTCCGGGAAGATCCCACATGCCGCAGAGCGGCTGGGCCCGTGAGCCATGGCCGCTGGGCCTGTGCGTCCGGAGCCTGTGCTCCGCAACGGGAGAGACCAAAGCAGTAAGAGGCCCACGTACCAAAAAAAAAAAAAAAAAGAATAATAAGAACTCTTGTTTAACTTTTATCCTAATTCACCAAATTTAACATTTTGCCTTATTTTCTTTATCACTCTGGATAGATACATAGATGATACATAGATAGATAGATAGATAATAGATAAGTGTATAAATATAGATATGTGTATAGTTTACTTTTCTAAACCATTTGAAAGTGGTGCATACCTCATGTCCCTTTTCACACTTCATATTTAAACATGTATTTCTTAAAAACAAAGAAATTAACCTACATAATCAGGGTATGGTTATCAAATTCAGGAAATTTAACATTGATACAATACTTTTATCTAATATGCACCCCTTACTGCACTTTTATCCATTGACCCAATAGTGTAATTTATAGTACATTTTTCCTCCAGTACAGGATCTGGCCCAGGATCACATATCAATTCAGTTGTCATGACTCTTTAGTTTCGAGTAATGAATAACTCTTTTTTTTTTTAATATTTATGTAATTAATTTATTTATTTTCTTTAGTTTTTTGGCTGTGTCGGATCTTAGTGGCAGCATGCGAGATCTTTCATTGCGGTGCGGGCTCTTCATTGTGGTGCGCAGGCTTCTCTCCAGTTGTGGTGTGCAGATTTTCTTTTTCTAGTTGTGGCACTCGGGCTCCAGGACACATGGGCTCTGTAGTTGTGTTGCGTGTAGTTGTGGTGCCCAGGCTTAATTGCCCTGCGGCATGTGGGATCTTAGTTCCCCGACCAGGAATCGAACACCTGTCCCCTGTATTCGAAGGCGGATTCTTTACCACTGGACCACCAGGGAAGTCCAGAGTAATTCTTAACTGCAAACACACTCTGCGGCTGTAGGCCCTTCATCATCTGATAGCTGTGCATATACTTGTTTGCAAATAATATCTGATTCATTTCATAGACTGTGGAGTCTCTTCAATCGGTCTTCTTTATAACTTCTCAAGGTAAAACAATCTCCTCAGGTATTTTTAAGCACTCTGAATGAGTAGAGCCAACAAATATTCATAGATACCATCCTGGGCAAGATCTTATGTTCAGCCAAAATCTCCTCACTGTAACTGTGCCCCCCAAAATTTATTAAATAAAAACAAGCCTAAGCTAAGAGACAGTAAGACCTTTTAATAAGCCACTATTTACCTGATTAACTGAAAAATCTCCTGTCAATATTATATACTGTATTAGAGTCCATAAGCTGGTCTGATAAAAATGTGTTATCAATAAATATAATACATTTCATAGAATAAGGACACATTCTATTACACTTTGACATTCTTAGTTTTAATTTGTCATTCTGAATTGATCTAGTAGTTCCATTTAATTGATAGGTTTCCAATCTAGCTATAAAAATTCTCCCTCCCGTATAAATCTATTAAACATTTTTGTGCCACCATGTAGCTAGCTTTAGGGTGCTTTAAGTACTTAGTGCAGAAGATAAAATAACTTCTTGAGTAAATCATTTTCTACACTAAACCCAGATACAAATGCCATTCTCCTGTTATAGGTGTGGTTTTAGATGCTGGAATTTCTTTATGTTACAACTATACAAAGTTTTTTTCTATAATATAACTGTTTTCGTTATTCATTTAACAACTTTGAATTCATTTAAAAATTTCCGTAAAAGTAAGTTTAACACATAACTCCATTTCCTCAACCTCATTCTTCATGCCAAGCTCCCCCTCTGCCACTCATCCTCTTCTCTCCATTCCCTCCGAGTAGCAGAGCTCTCCATTCCTGGTATACACGCATCATGGTTGAGCCACTCACTGTGGAGTGTTTTCTTTTAAGAATAAGTATCACCAAAACTTTCTAAATTTAAATGCAAACATGTCTTGCTTTCAATACAGAAACAAGAGAAACTAAAGGTAACGTTTCCCTAAGTAGTAACACCTGTAACACCTTTATTTGTTGCTGGATTTGCAGTTTACATTTTGTTTGTGCAATACTGGTGTTCATCTTGCTTTAAAAGTGATATTCTGATTTTTCTTTCTAGTTTTTGCTAAGTGGTGGTTTCCAAAGCATTGCAGAAAAATCTAGCTTTAATTTCTTCCCTCCGGACAGAAGTGTGTTTAAAGTTCACTATTCAAAGAAGGGGAAAGTTAAACTAGAGGACCAAAAGCAAGAAACAAATGAAAAAGATTCTTTTTCTTAAAAGTCTTAAAATTTACAAAGAGACAAACCTAACAAGGCCCAGTGATGTGAGGGCAAACCTAGGAGTCAACTGTAGAGGCAGCTCATTCATTGGTTTGCTCTGAGAACTTAGTAATGGCATTTAACTATTTTGTTCCTTCATCTCTAAAATAGAGTTAATAGTGTCAGCATGTAGACTAAATCATTGCAAAAATAAATATAAAGTTATGGAGAATCTTATTGTAAAGTTTTAGGTAAAAGCCAAATGTTAGTCAAAATGAAAGCAAATATAATGAACATTATTCCACTCAGATAAAGAAAAGACCTGTCAATTTAGATTTAGAAATAACACTGAGTCTTTTAGAGCAAGATAATTTTTATTAATTTTGTTTGTTTAACTTTAAAAGGAAAGAGCTGATAGATGATTGAATGGGTAAATAGGTAGATAGATGACATATAGATAGATAGCATTGATATAAATAATATTGAGGAAAAGAGACAAATTTCTCATGCAGAAAAACTCCAAATAATTTATGTAGATATTCCACCCCAAAGGAAGGGAAGCATAACTCCCCATTTCTTAAGCATGGAATACACACAGTGGCTTTCATAGTGAGAAGAAGAAAGAGTAATTTTATAGTGGAGAAACCTGACAAACACTCCATCAGCCAGGTGATAAAGTGAACATCAATAGTCATAGATCATATTGATAGAATGTACCCTTGATATGATAGGATGAAAATGGCACTTTGTATTATCTTCCTCCAAAAAACACAACCCTCCCCCCACCCATCACGAGAAAAACATTAGATAAATTCCAGTAGTAGAGGGGCATGCTAAAGTATACCTGATCAGTACTCCTCAAAACTGCCCAGGATATCAAAAGCAAGAAAAAGTGTTAGAAACTATCACAGCCAAGATAACATGGTAATTACCACAACAACATCAGCTACCTTAATTGACATTTAAAGAAGACTACACCCAATAAATTCAGAATACACATTCTTTTTAATGCATATGGTACATTCACCAATTTAAACAATAAGCCAGACCATTAAACAAATATCAGTGGATTTCAAAAGATCAAAATCTTACAAAGCATGTTCTCTAACCAAAGCAGAATATTGACATCATCACAACTAGATAAAGTAGAATCTTTGAAGGTGAGGCCCACATATTTGGTACTTTTTTCAACCACCCCAGGTGATTCTAATGAGAGGCAGTGTTGAAAACCAGCGATTTAGAAATGGCAGCAACTACCGCGGGAAACAGCCAAACGAGATAAAAATGGCTGTATCTGGTGAGTAGGGTGGGAATGGGAAGGTGAGGAGAGGCAGATCATCACTTTTCATATAAGTTCTTCTCTATTATTTAATTTTTTTAATCATGTGTATGTTTGGCTTTGATAAAATTTCAAATTTAATACTTATAATTTCTTCCTCAGAGATGCATTCCCTGAGCTCCCTCATGTAAGTGGATTCTCTGTTATTATTCTCTATCTCTGGACTCTCTCTTCAAGGTACCTATTCCAATTTTAAATTACTTTTTTTGTGTGTTTACTGTTTATTGAATATCTCATTCTCTAGCTTCTGAGCTCCACAGGGAGGAGATCCACACCTGTTTTATTCACTAATATATACCCAATTACTTAGCACACAGTAGGTATTCAACATATATTAGTTAAATTAATGAATTATTAAATGGCTGGATTTTTCTTTTTTACAATAAACATGTATTATTGTCATAAGAAGAAAACTAATGCATTTTTAATATAGTTATATAAATCAGAATGAATGTGGTAAGCACATTCATACTTAAATTCCTTTCCTAGTTTAGTCAGTTAAAGATGAAAAGAGATTCTCACAAAAAAAAAAAGACAAATTTATGAAGTGTTAGATGTGTTAATTAGCTCAGTGGGGGAGAATCCTTACACAATGTGTAGCCACGTATATCAAATCACCACAACGTGCACTTCAAATGTCTTACAACTTTGTCAATTATACCTCAATAAAGCAAAAAAAAGAAAAATTTTTTTAATGAAAGAAGAAATACAATGCATTTTCAAGGCTCATTTTACGTTTTCTAAGGTCCTTATGCTTTTATTTTATGATCTCTTACTCAAATATTTTTATAAAATCTAAAGATTTGCGGGGAAGATGGAGACACTTAGATTAAATGTTCATGTTTAGAAGTAATTCTATATGTTGCTTTTGAATAGTAGATAGTTTGCTATTTTTCTACTTTTAGGGAAAGATTAATTTATGGTTTGTCCAAAAAGAAAACACATTTCTCTCACTCATTTCTCTTTTATGCTCTATGTACCTAATCTCTAGGGACACTAAACTGACCTAGGTTCATGGGAAGGATGACAGCTGTTTCAACCTAGTGACTTTTGGAAGACATTTCTCTCTCTCCTACCCATTCCTCCTGCAAATGTAGTAAATGGTGAAAGCCAGTCAACAGTAAATTTTTTAGATTATTATGTTTCTTCAAATATTATTAATATTCACAAGAAAAGGATGCCTTAATTTTGGTCACAGCTTTGTAAATGTCCTTTTATTTACACCAAATTGTGAGTAGGAGGCATCAAAGTACAAGATGGATTGGTTTTGGGTTTTTTTTTTAATTTTATTTATTTATTTATTTATTTATTTATTTATTTAATTTTTGGCTGTGTTGGGTGTTCCTTGCTGCGCGTGGGCTTTTCTCTGGTTGCGGTGAGTGGGGTCTACTCTTCGTTGTGGTGCGCAGGCTTCTCATTGCGGTGGCTTCTCTTGTTGTGGAGCACGGGCTCTAGGTGTGCGGGCTTCAGTAGTTGTGGCTCACGGGCTCTAGAGCGCAGGCTCAGTAGTTGTGGTGCACGGGCTTAGTTGCTCCGCAGCATGTGGGATCTTCCTGGACCAGGGCTCGAACCCATGTCCCCAGCATTGGCAGGCGGATTCTTAATCACTGATGGGTTGGTTTTTGTTTTGCACCAAGTATGCAAGTCCCCTCCAGTGGGATGATGAGCAAGCATGTTTACCATCCACACTGTGTCTCAAACCAAATGCAAATGCATATTCGTCTGTCAACAAAAGCCACATTTTGTATTTTGTGTTTTAAAAGTTGAGCAATATATTATACCCTTTGGAATTAATTGAAATCTAAGATTTACAATAGGCTGAGAAGATTCAATTGCATAAAGATAATATTTCACAAAGATCAATAACAATTAAAGCTGTGGTCTTTTTAAAAGGTTATCATTTTCTTAAAAAACAAACTCTAAGAAAAGCAAAAAATATTTTAAGTTATAGAAACAATATAGTTAATAATATCATAAGGTTTCTGACTATTGTAATTTTTTAAGAGGACTTTATACTGCAAGTGTTCCTGACTTCAGTGTAAGTAGGAATATCAGTTGGTTTCCCCCCAGAGCCTTGAGCTCACCGAGGAAGAATTGTTTTATCCAGGTATCAACAATTCCTTGACACTCAGCCCTAATCCAAAGGTCTCCCTCTTCTTTGTACTCAGAAGAAGGAGGGGGGTTGTTCGCTCCTTAGCTGTCAGTGTCTTTCTGCCCTATACCCTTCCCCACCCCCCGAAGTGGCCACTTCTTTACATGAAGAGTTTAGCCAGCTTCTCTTAGACAGGACATCTCCTCCAAGAATCAGAACTCACTTCACTGATGGTCACCACCTGGAATGTTCCACTATGGACCTCTTCCCTGAATGGTGCCTACCCCCAAAGTTTTGATGTTACCAAGTTTTGGATCTCTTCCCCAGCATTTTGCCATTAAAATGACTACTAGTCTCTAAACCTAAGTTCCAAGGTTGAGTTTTCCCAGGAAAGGGAATTCTGATTGGCTTATTGTACATCAAGAATCTCTTGGGTCCAAATATCAAGGTAATAAAACATTTTAATAGCATAAAGGGCAAAACCCACATAAATTATATTTCAATAAATACCCCAGAAAAGCATTTGACAACATCCAATACCCGTTTATTAAAAATGTTTAGGGAGCTTCCCTGGCGATGCAGTGGTTAAGAATCTACCTGCCAATGCAGGGGACACGGGTTCGAGCCCTGATCTGGGAAGATCCCACATGCCGCGGAGCAACTAGGCCCGTGAGCCACAACTACTGAGCCTGCGCGTCTGGAGCCTGTGCTCCGAAATGGGAGAGGCCACGACAGTGAGAGGCCCGCGCACCACGATAAAGAGTGGCTCCCGCTCACCACAGCTGGAGAAAGCCCTCGCACAGAAACGAAGACCCAACACAGCCAAAAATAAATAACTAAATAAATAAATTTATTTTAAGAAAATGTTCAGTAAAGTAAGAATAAAGGGAACCTCCTTAACCTGATAAAGGGCATCTGTGAAAAATCCAGATTAAACATCATACTTAATGGGGAAAGACTAAATACTTCCCTCTAAAATCAGGAAAAGCAAAAAGATGTCTGCTTACCCCACATCTATTCAACTTTGTACTAGAGGTACTAGTGAGGTCAATTAGGCAAGAAAAAGAAATAAAAGATATTCAGATTGGAAGGGAAGAAGTAAAACTATCTTTATTTGCAGGTGACATGACATGATCTTGTACATAGAAAATCCTAAGGAATCTATTTTTAGAAAAACGATTAGAATTAATAAACTAATTTAACAATGTTATAGGATACAAGATCAATACACAAAAAATAGTTGTATTTCTATACATTGGCAATGAAACTATTTGAAAATGAAACTAAGAAACCAATTCCACTTACAATAGCAATATGCTGTTACCAAAATAAAATGCTTAGATAAAAATTTTGCAAACGATGTATAAGACGTACACTGAGAACTACAAAACTTTTTTTTTTTTTTCGGTACGTGGGCCTCTCACTGTTGTGGCCTCTCCCGTTGTGGAGCACAGGCTCCAGACGCGCAGGCTCAGTGGCCATGGCTCACGGGCCCAGCTGCTCCGCAGCATGTGGGATCTTCCCAGACCGGGGCACGAACCCGTGTCCCCTGCATCAGCAGGCGGACTCTCAACCACTGCGCCACCAGGGAAGCCTGACAAAATGTTATTGAAAGAAGTTAGCAAAGATCTAAACAAAGGGGAAATATCCATGTATCAGAAAATTTAATATTGTTAAGATGGCAATATTCTCAAATGGATCTATAAGTTCAACACAATCCCATCAAAACCACAGCTAGCTGGGGTTTTTGCAGAAAATAATAAGGTAGTGCTAAAATTCATTTGGAAATGCAAGAGATCCAGAACTGACAAATCCATCTTGAAAAAGAACAAAGTTGGAAGACCTCACACTTCCTAATTTCAAATTTATGTCCAACTGATTTTAAACACCCTGATTTTACTACCCTAACTATGCTGATTTCCTTACATTTAATGGTACTCAACTTTAGCAGCCCTATTTCATGTAAGTTTTCATTACAAACGGTCTCAGATCAATTTTGGATGTAAGTGGCAATAAAATATAAATAACTAGATGAAAATAATATATAGAACCTCAATAAATTAGTGAATTAAACTTCACTCCGGACAGAGAGAGGTACTGGATGACGATGGCATTCTTTAATATGAAAATGGAATTTCTCAGAAAAAGATCTGTTAGGTACTTGGGATGGCAAGAAAAATTCTGTTAACCCAATGAATTAGAAAAAAATGTAGAACTTTTAAATAGCATTTTTAACAGGATAGTGGTCACATTATAAGGATGCATTTTTAGGCTTGGGCAGAGTTGCAGGACATTGAGATGTGCATGAAATGCTCTCTTCTCAAATCAGTGCATCTTTTCCCAATGGGAAATTTTTGCACAGCATCAGGACAAAGATGCCTCCAGGACCCTGGCAACTTTCCTTCTATAACTCAGTCTGAGGTACCTTGAGGCAGGGAATTCCACTGGGAAGCAAGAACTGGATTTATTTCCGTTTCTTGATTTCCTCCTCACGATTGCCTAGAAGAGTTAAGCAACTGTTGTGAATGTCTTCAGCACTCATTAATAAAGCTGCTCTCTAGCTTCCTCCATTTGACAAATAGGCTCCAGAATTCAGCCATGAGCAAGGGCACCATTTTTGCTCTCCAGATAACCCATGCCCACACTTTTGACATCTAACTCATGCCTGTATTTTTACTTCTTGGGCAATTTTCTCCAGTTGGAAGCAAGAGAGAGATACAGCAGAAGGGAAAGTCAGAGAGCTTCCAGTGAGAAGGACTTGACACACGTTGCTGGCTTTGATACATAGGGGTCCAAATGCAAGGACCAGAGTGACATCTCTAGGAGCAAAGACAAGTCCCTGGCTTGCAGCAAGCCAGGAAATGGGAAGTTCCTTCCTGCAATCATAAGGAACTGGACTCTTCCAACAATCAGACTGAGTTTGGAAATGGAGTCCTCCCAGAGCCTCTAAATAAGAACCCGGCCAACACCTTGATTTCCTAGAAATCCAGAGCAGAGAACCCAGCTTAATCATCTCTGACCTACAGAATTGTGATAATAAATTTGTGTTGTTTTAAGCACTAAGTTTATGGTAATTTGTTATAGCTGCGATAGAAAACTAATACAAACAGATAACTATAGTGTTCATCATGTAACAGGTACTGTGTCAAGCATTTGAGATGCATCACCTCAATCAATCGCACAACTTCTATTGTCCCAGTTTCAAAACTGAGGAACGTAGCCTGCTCGCAGACTCAAGTCGCCCAGCTGCCCCATCCCAGCAGGGCCAGGATAGCAACTATCCATCTGTATGTGACTCCAGAACCCTTGACAATTTCTATACAATGGTCAATTTTTGCTATTCAATAATGATATGTAGGGACTTCCCTGGTCCACCCGCCGGACACCCCTGGTGGCACAGTGGTTAAGAATCTACCTGCCAATGCAGGGGACACGGGTTCGAGCCCTGGTCTGGGAAGATCCCACATGCTGCGGAGCAACTAAGCCCATGCACCACAACTACTGAGCCTGCGCTCTCTAGAGCCCACGAGCCACAACTACTGAAGCCTGCGCGCCTAGAGCCTGTGCTCCACAACAAAGAGAAGCCACCACAATGAGAAACCCGCGCACGGCAATGAAAAGTAGCCCCGCTCGCTGCAACTAGAGAAAGCCCAAGCACAGCAACAAAGACCCAATGCAGCCAAAAATAAATAAATAAATAATAAACAAATAAATTTATTTTAAAAATAATATGTCTAGTGGATCCAAGTTTTAAATACACACAAACATACTTATGCACTCACATATGTATATACATTAAAAATTTCTGAAAGGAAATACACCAAAATATTCAGAATAGTATCTTTAGTTGTTAGGATTACCACTTGTTACTTCACTGTACTTTCATTACCACTTGTTACTTCATTGTATTTGCAATGAGTATATTTTCCTTGCATAAAATTTTTATTTCCATTTTTTTAGTTTAAAGATGAAATTTATTAAGGAGAATCCAACCAGAGTACCAATCACTTCCTTCGTCTTATTCCCAGAGGCTCGCACACTCAAAGACTCTCATCACATACCCAGGCCTCAGGCTCCAGCTGCAGCACCAGTCTGAGTGCTTCCTTCCCTTTCAGGCTCCCAGGTCCCCAAGGGGGGCCAAGAACTATCCTGGGCCCTCTCTCAGGATGGAAGCCCACCTCACTCCTTGCTGGGGAGGCCAAGCTCTGGTGTCAGAGTCTGAGGGATACATTCCTCCTGTATTTTCTCTTTAGGCTTCGCTATATCACTGAGACCATTAAACCTCTGTGGCAGATACTGTTAGTTAGATAGGGTAAGAGCTTTTCCCAACTCCCTTCTCTCTTGCCTACCTCTCACTATAGTGGCTAGAAGAGTGAGAAACTAGATTCCCAGCCTCCATTGCAAGTAGGGGTAACTGTGTGGCTCAGGTCTGATTATGAGACTTGAGTGAAAGTCCACCTGGGGGTTTTCTGGCAGAGTTTTTGTATTTCCTTTCAATCTGTGAAACATTGTACTCTTTATTTTTATCTTGAATGCAGACATGATGTCTGGAGCTACAGCAGTAACCTTATGGTCATGAAACATTGAGCATGAGGACAAACTGCTAACAAGTTAGGGGGGCATTAAGCAGAAAGATAAAGTCTGGTTCATTGATAGCATCATTAGCAGCTGAAACAAATGTTAGCAACTCCTGTCTCAACTTATTATGTGTTAAAAATAAACCCTTATCTTAAAAATCGAGTAAACTCCATTCCTATCTCAACTGCCTGGCACAGACTTTATAGTACTGGTGCTCTTTTCTGTGAGACGCAAAGATCAGAGAGAGAGAACAAGGGAGAGGGGAGAAGGAAGAACGAATTTGGGGAAATCTGTTTGTGAGTGTTTTCAACATGTAGGTGGCTTCAAGCCCCTAATTTTGTCATGTCCCATAAATCCCTATGCTGAAACCAAGACTTCATGCTTATTGCTTATGACACAGATTTCAGCCCACAGCATCTACTTCAAGGAGGACACAGTAAGATTAATAGATTAGATTCAGTCATGTGACCTACAGGATCATGCAGCCGATGATTCTTGCTCCAAATAATTTTTTTCATGAATAACTAATAAAATGGAATGCCACAACTTATCCCTGTGGCATACTAAGGGCCACCTGGAGCAGTCTGTCTACTCCAAGTGCCAGCACTAAGAGGATACATTGTCTGAAGACTTTAACAAAACAGTAAAAAAACCAACTACATGTCTTTTATGTAGGATGGGCAACTCTAAATATCTGGGATAAAACGTTCCTATCTGAAGAAATCTTTTGTTGGCTGGTCTAAGTTCTAAATTCTGTGGTCCTTGTTGAATTTTAATACTATAGGTGGAAGCTTCAAATTAACACACTTTCATTTCCTGTCCTCTTATAAACATTGACAGTTAATCGGGAAAATCCCCATCATACAGTCATTGCTCAAAAAACAGGGACTCAATTACATGTCTTCAAGAGAGAGAGTTCCTAATGTTTTGAGCTCTGTGAGCTTGCTGTAGTCAAAGCTCATGTCATTCATCCCTGTGGTATTGCATTTAAACAGGAGATTAAAATTGAACATTGCTGGCACAGTGAGTGACTAAGCAAAGAAACATAACTTGAGTTATTTCAATTCTCTCATTTTAAGTGAACGGTTGGAATTTTCACATGTATGTAAATTTTTAAATAGTGACAACCAGTGTAGAGGGGGCGGAGTCAAGATGGCGGTGTGGGAAGACAACGAGTTAGCATCTCCCCACAACTAGGGCGCCTGCTGGCCACTGGTAGGGGACCCTGATGTCCAAGGAGATGGGAGAAACCCCCAAGTGAACTGGTAGGATGTGTGGGGACAGAGAGGGGAGGAGAAGTGGAGGCCAGACAGGATCGGTGCCCCTGAGGCCGGGGAGATCAGGAGAGGTAGGCAGGAGGGGCCCTCCAGGAGGAGCAGGAGAGGAGTGGAGGGTGATCACCTGGGCCACTTGGCCTGCAGAGCATGCTGAGCTCCCAGGCCAGTACCCCCACTCCAAAGGCCCCTCCAAGCCATGTGGGTCCTGGGGACATAGGAGGAAGGTGGGGGAGATCAGGAGAGGCAGGTGGGATGGGCCCTCCAGGAGAAGCAGGAGAGGAGCAGAGGGCATTTACCGTGCTCACTTGAGCCCATGAAGCCTGCTGGCCTCCCAGGTGAGGTCCCCTGCCCTCTGAGACCAGAGGTGGGGGGCATGTCTGGGCCCCTTCTGTTCCTTGAGCCTAAGCCCCACCACCACAGCCCCCAGGGTCTTTTCCAGCCCTGTGGGTCCTAACCATAGGCCCCACCCACTGCCCAAACCTTGCCCTTGCTTAGGCCCCACCCTCCACAGCCAAAGCCTTTTGCCCCCACTTTTTTTTTTTTCTCTTTTCCCTCCTCCTCTTTTTTACTATTATGGTACTGTTGTACCTTCTGGTTGTTGATTCATCTATATTTTTATTTTTATATTCTTATCTAGCATATCTGTTAGTTTCCTAGTCTAATTTTATTTTTTACTTTGTTATTTTCTCTCTCTCTCTCTCTCTTTTTTTTTTTATCACCCCATGCAGTTTGCGGGATCTTGGTTCATGGGCCAGGGGTCGGGCTGAAGCTCCTGTAGTGGGAGCTCCATGTCAGAACCACTGGGCTAACAGAGAACCTCAGATCCCAGGGAATATTCATCAGAATGAGGTCTCACAGAGGTCTTCATCTCAGCATCAAGACCCAGCTCTACCCAACAGCCTACAAACTCCAGTGTTGGAAGCCTCAGGCCAAACAACCAGTAACACAGGAACACAATCCAACTCATAATAAAAAAAAAAAAAACAAATGAGATGGCAAAAAAATATGTCACAGATGAAGGAACAAGGTAAAAACCTACAAGACCAAATAAAAGAAGAGGAAATAGGCAATCTACCTGAAAAAGAATTCAGAGTAATGATAGTAAAGATGATCCAGAATCTCAGAAATAGAATGGAGGCAAGGATTGAGAAAATACAAGAAATGTTTAACAAAGGTCTAAAAGAACTAAATAACAAACAAACAGAGATGAACAACACAATAACTGAAATGAAAAATACACTAGAAGGAATCAATAACAGAATAACTGAGGCAGAAGAACAAATAAGTGAGCTGGAAGACAAAATGGTGGAAATAACTGCCGAGGAGCAGAATAAAGAAAAAGAATGAAAAGAATTGAAGACTATATCAGAGACCTCTGGGACAACAGTAAATGCACCAACATTCAAATTATAGGGGTCCCAGAAGATGAAGAGAAAAAGAAAAGGTCTGAGAAAATATTTGAAGAGATTATAGTTGAAAACTTCCCTAACATGGGAAAGGAAATAGTCAATCAAGTCCAGGAAGCAAAGAGAGTCCCATACAGGATAAACCCTAGGAAAAACACACCAAGACACATATTAATCAAACTAACAAAAATTAAATTCAAAGAAAAAATATTAAAAGCAGCAAGGGAAAAACAAAAAAATAACATACAAAGTAATCCCCACAAGGTTATCAGCTGATTTTTCAGCAGAAACTCTGCAGGCCAGAAGGGAGTAGCAGGATATACTTAAAGTGATGAAAGAGAAAAACCTACAACCAAGATTACTCTACCCAGCAAGGATCTCATTCAGATTTGATGGATTTCAGATTTCAGCCAAGCAAAAGCTAAGAGAATTCAACATCACCGAACCAGCTTTACAAAAAATGCTAAAAAAACTTCTCTAGGTGGGAAAAACAAGAGAAAAAAAAGACCCACAAAAACAAACCCAAAACAATTAAGAAAATGGTAATAGGAACATACATATCTATAATAACCTTGAAGGTAACTGGATTAAATGCCCCAACCAAAAGACACAGACTGGCTGAATGGATACAAAAACAAGACCCATATGTATGCTGTCTACAAGAGGCCCACTTCAGACCTAGGGACACATACAGACTTAAGGTGAAGGGATGGAAAAAGATATTCCATGCAAAGGGAAATCAAAAGAAAGCTGGAGTAGCAATACTCGTATTAGATAAAAATAGACTTTAAAATAAAGATTGTTACAAGAGATAAAGAGGGACACTAACTACATAATGATCAAAGGATTAATCCAAGAAGACGATATAACAATTATAAATATATATGCACCCAACATAGGAGCACCTCAATACCTAAGGCAAATGCTAACAACCAAGAAAGGAGAAATTCACTGTAACACAATAATAGTAGGGGACTTTAACACGCCACTTACAACAATGGACAGATCATCCAAACAGCAAATAAATAAGGAAACACAAGCTTTAAATGACACAATAGACCAGATAGATTTAATTGATATTTATAGAACATTCCACCCAAAAGTGGCAGAATACACTTTCTTCTCAAGTGAGCATGGAACGTTCTCCAAGATAGATCACATCTTGGGACACAAATCAAGCCTTGGAAAATTTAAGAAAATTGAAATCATATCAAGTACCTTTTCTGACCACAATGCTATGAGATTGGAAATCAATTACAGGAAAAAAAACTGTAAAAAAACCCAAATACATGGAGGCTAAACAGTGTGCTACTAAATAACCAAGAGATCACTGAATAAATCAAAGAAGAAATTTAAAAATACATAGAAACAAAAAAAAAAAAAAAAAAAAAAAAAAAAAAAAAAAAAAATACATAGAAACAAATGACAATGAAAACACAATGACCCAAAACCTACTGGACGCAGCAAAAGCAGTTCTAAGAGGGAAGTGTATAGCAATTCAATCTCACCTCAAGAAACAAGAAAAATCTCAAATAAACAATCTAAACCTACACTTAAAACATCTAGAGAAAGAAGAACAAAGAAAATCCAAAGTAAGTAGAAGGAAAGAAATCATAAAAATCAGAGCAGAAATAAATGAAATAAAAAAGAAGAAAACAATAGCAAAGATCAGTAAAAGTAAAAGCTGGTTCTTTGAGAAGATAAACAAAATTGATAAACCCTTTAACTCATCAGAAAAATAGGTAGAGGATGTAAATCAATAAAATTAGAAAAGAAAAAGGAAAAATCACAACTGATACTGCAGAAATACAAAGGATTATAAGAGACTACTACAAACAACTATGTGCCAATAAAATGACAACCACGAAGAAATGGACAAATTCTTTGAAAAGGTACAATCTTCCAAGACTGAACCAGGAAGAATTAGAAAATATAAACAGACCTATCACAAGTAATGAAACTGAAACCATAATTTAAAATATTCCAACAAACAAAAGTCCAGGACCAGATGGCTTCACAGGCGAATTCTATCAAACATTTAGAGAAGAGTTGACACCGATCCTTCTCAAACTCTTCCAAAAAATTGCAGAGGGAGAAACATTCCCAAATTCATTTTATGAAGCCACCATCACCCTGATACCAAAACCAGAAAAATATATCACAAAAAAAGAAGATTATAGACCAACATCACTGATGAACATACATGCAAATATCCAGAACAAAATACTAGCAAACAGAATCCAACAGCACATTAAAAGGATCATACACCATGATCAAGTGGGATTTATCCCAAGAACGCAAGAATTCTTCAATATATGCAAATCAATCAATGTGATACACCAGATTAGCAAATTAAGGAATAAAAACCATATGATCATCTCAATAGATGCATAAAAAGCTTTTGACAAAATTCAACACAAATTTGTGATAAAACACAAATTTGTGATAAAAAACACAAATTTGTGATAAAAAACTCTCCAGAAAATGGGCATAATAAAGGTCATATATGGCAAACCCACAGCAAGCATCATACTCAATGGTGAAAAACTGAAAGCATTTCCACTAAGATCAGGAAGAAGACAGGGATGTCCACTCTCGCCACTCTTATTCAGCATAGTTTTGGAAGTCCTAGCCATGGCAATCAGAGAAGAAAAAGAAATAAAAGGAATATAAATTGGAAAAGAAATAAAACTGTCACTGTTTGTGGATGACACGGTACTATACATAGAAAATCCTAAAGATGCTACCAGAAAACTACTAGAGCTAATCAATGAATTTGGTAAGGTTGCCAGAGACAAAAATAATGCACAGAAGTCTCTGGCATTCCAATACACCAACAACAAAAAATCAGAAAGAAAAATTAAGGAAACAATGCCATTTACCATTGCAACAAAAAGAATAAAATATCTAGGAATAAACCTGCCTAAGAAGGCAAAAGACTTGTACTCAGAAAACTATAAAACACTGATGAAAGAAATCAAAGATGACATAAACAGATGGAGAAATATACCATGTTCTTGGATTGGAAGAATCAACATTGTGAAAATGACTATACTACCCAAAGCAATCTACAGATTCAATGCAATCCCTATAAAATTACCAATGGCATTCTTCACAAAATTAGAACAAAAAATTTTACAATTCGTATGGAAACACAAAAGACCCCAAATAGCCAAAGCAATCTTGAGAAAGAAAAATGGAGTTGGAAGAATCAGGCTCCCTAACTTCAAACTATACCACAAAGCTACAGTAATCAAGACAGTATGGTACTGGCACAAAAACAGAAATGTAGATCAATGGTACAGGATAGAATGCCCAGAGATAAACCCACGCACATATGGTCACCTAATTCATGACAAAAGAGGCAAGAACATACAATGGAGAACAGACAGCCTCTTCAATAAGTGGTGTTGGGGAAAGTGGACAGCTACATGTAAAAGAATGAAATTAGAACACTCCCTAACACCATACACAAAAATAAATTCCAAATGGATTAAAGACCTAAATGTAAGACCAGACATTATAAAACTCTTAGAGGAAAACATAGGAAAAACACTCTTTGACATAAACCACAGCAAGATCTTTTTTGACCCATCTCCTAGAGTAATGGAAATAAAAACAAAAATAAACAAATGGGACTTAATTAAACTTAAAAGCTTTTGCACAGCAAAGGAGACCATAAACAAGACCAAAAGACAACCCTCAGAATGGGAGAAAATATTTGTAAATGAAACAACAAAGGATTAATCTCCAAAATATACGAACAGCTCATGGAGCTTAATATCAAAAAAAGAACAATCGAATTAAAAAATGGGTGGAAGACCTAAATAGACATTTCACCAAGGAAGACATACCGATGGCCAAGAGGCACATGAAAAGATGCTCGACATCATTAATTATTAGAGAAATGCAAATCAAAACTGCAATGAGGTATCACCTCACACTGGTCAGAATGGCTATTATCAAAAAATCTAGAAACAATAAATGCTGGAAAGGGTGTGGTGAAAAGGGAACCCTCCTGCCCTGTTGGTGGGAATGTAAATTGATACAACCACTATGGAAAACAGTATGGAGGTTCCTTACAAAACTAAAAATAGAGCTACCATACGACCCAGCAATCCCACTACTGGGCATATACCCTGAGAAAACCATAATTCAAACTGATACATGTACCACAGTGTTCACTGCAGCACTATTTACAGTAGCCAGGACACGGAACCAACCTAAATGTCCATCAACAGATGAATGGATAAAGAAGATGTGGCACATATATACAATGGAATATTACTCAGCCATAAATAGAAATGAAATTGAGTTATTTGTAGTGAGGTGGATGGATATAGAGTCTGTCATACAGAGTGGAGTAAGTCAGAAAGAGAAAAACAAATACCATATTCTAACGCATATACATGGAATCTAGAAAAAAAAAGTGGTACTGATGAACCTAGTGACAGGGCAGGAATAAAGACGTAGACGTAGAGAATGGACTTGAGGACATGGGGTGGGAGGAGGAAGCTGGGGCAAAGTGAGAGTAGCATCGACATATATATACTACTGAATGTAAAATAGTTAGCTAGTGGGAAGCAGCAGCATAGAACAGGGAGATAAGCTCGGTGCTTTGCCATGACCTAAAGGGGTAGGATAGGGAGGATGGAAGGGAGGTCAAGAGGGAGGGGATATGGGGACATATGTATGCATATGGCTGATTCACTTTGGTGTACAACAGAAACTAACACAGTATTGTGAAGCAATTATACTCCAATAAAGATCTATTTTAAAAAAAATAGAGACAACCAGTATAAACTGCAAACTATCGATATAATGATTTTCTTTTGTTAAGTGAACATTTTGGCTTGTGCATGAACTATTTTTATGAATTTGAATATTATCAAAATTTAGTGTCTTTTAAAAAATTCTTTTATTTTTATATAATTTTTAAAACTTACTTTCCACTTACAGTTATTACAGAATATTGGCTTTACTGCCTGTGCTGTACAATACATCCTTGAGCCTATCTTACACCCAATAGTTTGTAGCTCCCACTCCCCCACCCCTATATTCCCCCTTTCTCCCTCCCCACTGGTAACTACTAGTTTGTTCTCTATACCTATGAGTCTGCTTCTTTTTTGTTGTATTCACTAGTTTGTTGTATTTTTTAGATTCAACATATAAGTGATATCATGCAGTGTTTGTCTTTCTCTGTCTGACTTACCTCACTTAGCAAAATGCCCTCCAAGTCCATCCATGTTGTTGCAAATGGCAAAATTTCATTGTTTTTAATGGCTGAGTAATATTCCATTGTATATATACCCCCACATCTTCTTTATCCATTCATCTGTTGATGGACATTTAAATTGTTTCCATGTCTTGGCAATTGTAGATAATGCTGTTGTGAAAATTGGGGTGCATGTATCTTTTTGAGTTAGTGTTTTGGAGATTTTTAAGTATATACTCAGGAGCAGAATTGCTGGGTCATATGGTAGTTCTATTTTTAGTTTTTTGAGAAACCTCCATACTGTTTTCCACAGTGGCTGCACCAATTTACATTCCCACCAAGAGTGCACAAGGATTCTCTTTTCTCCACATCCTCGCCAAATTTGTTATTTTTGTTCTTTTTGAAGATAGCCATTCTGAGATGTGTGAGGTGATATTTCATTGGGGTTCTGATTTGCATTTCTCTGTTGATTAGCAATGCTGAGAATCTTTTCATGTGCCTGTTGGCCATCTACATTTCCTCTTTGGAAAAATGTATATTCAATTCTTCTGCCCATTTTTAAATTGGGTTGTTTGTTTTTTTGATGTTGAGTTGTATGAGCTGTTTATATATGTTGGATATTAATCCCTTATTGGTCATATCATTGCTCCAAATAATTTTAAATTCTTTAAATATCATTGTACTGCCTAGTTCTCCTTTAGGTTAAACATAGACACAAAAATATCATTAGCTAATATTATAAATTAATGATACCATAATTCTTCAACTGTTACATATTATTCTTCTAAGTGACCTTTGAGTTAATTAGAAGAATTAGGACTAGGTCCTGATCTCTCTGCCCACATTAGGGGCCAACTGAATTGAGCTTCTTTAACACATTTCATAAGTAATATTATTCAGACTCTTCACATTTATCTTCAACATCAAGTCCTTCATTGAAGGTATTCATCTCATCATTGAAGCTACCTTCTGGGTCATCTAACATCATTTTTCAAAGCACATTACTGTCACTTCCAACTTTTTGAAATATAGCTCTTGTTTGAATGTAGTGTGGTTTGTATCATTAAAAACTTAATCCTAAATCACAAGAATTATTTGCATAACATCAGGTAAATTGGTTTTTGTTTGTTTTAACCTTGTTAAAGTGATCTTTAAAAAATTTCTTTACAACAGTGGTCTCAAAGGTGGCCCTAGACCCAGGCATCAACATCACCTGGCACCTTGTTAGAAATTCACATTCTCAGGCTTTACCCAGACTCACTGAATCAGAAACTCTGGTGATGGGGCCCAGCAAGGTTGGTTTTAATAAGCCCTATAGATGATTCTGATACATGCTACAATTTAAGAACCACTACTTTAGAACAACATCTAAGTGTTGCAATTATGAGGTCATTTCCTTAAAAAAAAATTCAGTTAAAGTGTGTGTGCCTCTTTTTTTAAACTGATTTTGCTGCTATAGAAACTGTTTAGAAACACTCCAACCATGTTATCTAAAATAATAATTCCTGTCACATACTATCCCTAGACCCTGCTTTATTTCCTATATAACATGTTAATTATTAGACATTATATGCTGTTTGTTCAGTATCTGTCTCCCCCACTAGAATGCACACTTCATGACAGCAAGGACTTCGTTTTGTTCATGACTATCTCCCAAACACCTTGAACAGTGCCTGCTCCTATTGGAAATGAAGGAATTATTGGGATAATTTCAGGCTAACATGTCTTCTTGAGCTACACTAGATCACATAGCTGAATATAGGCTCAAAGAATCATGGAGAAAATGGCTAAGATTTGGTTTAAAGTTGCTGTCACTGAGGTTTCCTACTAAATCAGCAACAAGCAGTACAAAGAATTCGCATCGTGTAAGGAATGTAAGGACATAAATTAGTGGGCACAGCTCCCTTCATTGCTGGTATAAGCACTCAGTCATTGGGTGGTTAGCTTCCCAAAGAAGTGAGGAAAACACCAGGTCAAAGAAGCTCTGGTTTGTGGGCTCATTCAGCATGGGGAAGGCCATAAAACCACCTACTACCACACACAGAAGTCTTGATAGCTCTTGTAATTTTTTAAATTCCAGGCATAAGACAAATAGAAAAATACATATAGATAATTTTTTAAGTTTTCTGTCATTGAAGCTAATGCATTATGAAGATACTAACTGAGGAGTGGAGAGGAAAAGAACTTTTCACAAGCTGATTGTTTCTTGAAACAAGTTAAGGGGTTTTGTTTTTATTTTCTGTTTCTTCTGATGCTGAACTGCAGTAACTTTATATTCACACTGATGAAAAGAATTCTCAGGGCTTCCTTGGTGGCAAAGTGGTTGGGAATCTGCCTGCCAATACAGGGGACACGGGTTTGAGCCCTGGTCCAGGAGGATCCCACATGCCGTGAAGCGACTAAGCCCGTGCGCCACGACTACTGAGCCTGTGCTCTGGAGCCCGTGAGCCACAGCTGCTGAGGCCCATTTAAGAGTCCATTTGTTAGACAAAGTATGAGGAAATGTGCTCTATTTTATCACTTTCTTGTTTGTTTTCAAAATGGCCATTTAAATACAGATAACAGTTACACAGGACAAACTGGAGAAGCAGGTTCCGCCAGCCTGCCCAGCTCACCTGTAACCTGATCTCTCCATTCAGATGGCATTCGGATGGCAGAACCAGCAATGTGGTGTAACAGGGTTGGACACTTGCCCATGCTGAGCCCCCAAAGGCAAGAAGCAGCCCTCCTGTTGAGAACTGTGGAGGTTAGGACAAATCACGACTTGACATACTCTACTAACAAAACTTCACAACAGAGTAGAAAAAGGAAGCCCACGCAAAAGGGGATAAAGAAAAGGCAAAGAGAAGGCACCATATAACACCTAAGTTTTTCTTAGAAGATGAAGCCAAGAAATATAAAACATGAATGTGTACCCCAGTTTTATCCATGGAATTCAAATAGATAGTTTTACTTTTACCAAGGTTTCCACACTTGGCTTCTGTGCCCCAAATATATGAACACCCTAAAATATGCACATTCTTTTTCATGTGGGATGTACCATTTTCTTAAAACAATGTGTTTCTTACTAAGTTTGCTTTTCTTGTGGTTATTCTGTCTAGACAAATAAAACTATATACAATTAATATAAACATTTATCATAAATCTTACAAAATTATGTAAATGATCATTACAAACAAACGTGTTTAGCACCTATTTTGTCAATAACCCATCGACTCTGAGAATCTTCACTTTCCTCTGTTTTTTTGCCTGCCCTAAGACAAGTGTTTAGGAATTCCTAACCCTAACCTCTCCTAATTTTTTATTCTGGCGGCTAAAATGAAAGATTCCAATAGTAACAAAATTAAGTGATCAGGGGAAGTGAGTGACGTATTGAAACGTTCACCCAGAGACCTGGCCTCTGAACCTACAATCTTTAAAAGACTAGCGAGAGCACTCGGGAGGTGCCCATGACGCTTCTTTTTGTAGAAAATTGCTTAACTTCTTAGAGCCCCCTTATGCTTCGTATGAAAATAGGGCATTATTACAATTATAAAATACCTAAGTAGTTTTTAGGTCCCTTCCAGCTCTAAAAAGTACGTAATTCAAAGCTGCTAAAAATAAACACTTTAAAAATTGACTGTGATATATAAGCGTATGTATACACATACATATGCACGCACACACACACACACACACATACACACACGGTTTCGCTGTGAAAAGGGGAGGGACTACACAGTATTTTGTACCAGAATTTTACAGTGCATCCGTATCAAAACGTTTCTGTTCCTGAAAAAAAAGTTTCAGGCTGGCGTCGGCTCTGCAAGTGGAGTTCTTCTGAGAAACCAGGTTTCAGCTACTCCCGTTTAGCTTCCAGGCGCTTCAGTTTGGATAGAGGGCAGTGTTTCGGAGGACCACATCTCAGCTCAACTGGGGACCCAGCGGAATTTGTAACCCCCGTTGGCTGTCCGGATGGTGAAGGCATTGCCCTGGGGGAAAGCGAGGGTACGGATGGTGCTGTGGCTGCGGATGGAGGTGCTGAAGGAGCCGCCCTCCTCCAGCTCACTGTGGCTCAGGTTCAGCGCGCTCCGGCTGCAGTCTGTGCGCAGTCCCCGGAAGGCGCCGTGCAGGTTCCCAGGCCTGACGTCCGTGCTCAGGGGCTCGGGCTGCAGCCGGAGCCGCTTGGGATCGCGGCTCTGCAGCGCTTCATCGCAGCGCTCGGAAATCTCCCTCAGGATGGCGTCCACTTCCGCGCAATCCTGCCCCGCAGCGCTGAACAACTCCTCCAGGCTCCTTTTGGAAGTCGCCTTGAGTGGGATGGGCTCAGCTGCCGCCCCGAAATCCCGGGACTGTGTGATCATCAGCTTCTACAAAAAGATGGGGAGGAGTGCCGCCCTGGGGCCAGCCGGACTCCCCTCGTGCTGGGCGCTCAAAGGAGACCTGGGCGCACTTCGAACTGCGCGACTCGGCCGACTTAGGCAACGCCTGCAAGTGACTCAGCGAGCTCCCAGCGGTCCTCTCCGTTCCCCGACCCCCGCCGGCTCCCAACACCGGGAGCTGGGTGGGAGGTGCACAGAACATTTCCGAGTTTCTGCAGTGTTCTACACGCGCGCGCCCCACTTACATCCAGCACCGAGGCCAGGTGCCGTGTCCGACTGGCGAGTTCCTTCAGTTGCACGTTCCGCTCCTTCAGTGAGGCGATCTCCTCCTGTTTCTGGGTCAACGTCACGTGCAGCTGCAGGAGGAGACCCAAACATTCAGGGATAGTCTACCATGCTCGGTCTCGTCTGTACACTCTGCATAAATTGAACGCAGATCCTAACGTCTAATTAGAAACTGGGGCCCCAAGGACGTTTACACTGGTGAGAATGATAATTTTATTTATTTATTTATTTATTTATTTTTACAGAGCGCTTAGAAAAAATGTTTCTCAGTTAATCCTCAGTGTAGCGGTGAGAAGTGCTGACTTGGGCAACAGGCAGATATAGAAGTTCAACCTTCCTATAAGTCAGTTTCCTTATCTGTAAAATGGGGCTGGTGAAAGTATCTAGCTCAATGGTTGTGAGTAATTAATGAGGAAAGTAAACTGGTAAGCACAATACCAGGCATATAGAAAGCCTTCAATAAGTATTGGTGGCCCTATTAAAAATCTGGTGGATGGGGCTTCCCTGGTGGCGCAGTGGTTGAGAGTCCTCCTGCCGATGCAGGGGACACGGGTTCGTGCCCCGGTCCAGGAAGATCCCACATGCCGCGGAGCGGCTGGGCCCGTGAGCCATGGCCGCTGAGCCTGCGCGTCCGGAGCCTGTGCTCCGCAACGGGAGAGGCCACAACAGTGAGAGGCCCGCGTACCGCAAAAAAAAAAAAAAAAAAAAAAAAAATCTGGTGGGTAAGATTATTCCCGCTTAGTGACGTTGTAAACTGAGGTAGAGCCAGTGGAGCAACAGCAGCTACGTAAACTCGTCCACTGGTTCTAACGTCCAAGGGGGCTCATTCCCGCTCCTGCAACCCCACTTCCTCCCGGAGCCCTATACCCTGCCCCCGCCCCAAGGACTCCTGGACGCCAGCCCAGTGTCCCTACTTGGTTATTCTCCACGAGTGCGTCCCCCAACGCCCTCTGGTTCTGGTCGGCCACCTCCTTCCAGTACTGCTCTGGTGGGGGCACGTCGGGAGGGCGCAGCGGCGGTGACTGCAAGTCTTGTGGGGAGAGACAGGGACCAAACGGCAGTACGTCGCAAGGAGAGAAGGGGAAGTCTCCGCCCGCCAGGGGAGGCGACATCATAGAGGATGAGTCTGATGAAGAGGAAGAGAGGGAGCTGGGTTTGCAGCCTCAGACTCGTGCCCAGCTAACTGCAGGGACAAAATATCACGCGGGTATAGGGTTTACGTGATTTTTCTTTATTAATAAAGCACCCCTCACTCTGCAATCCTTACGATCCCCAGGCTCTTCCTGATATCCTGTACATACACAGCAGGCACTCAATAAATGCCTGTTGAGATTATCTGAACTGGATTTCCACGGTGGCCAGGGCAAACTTGCCTGAAGTCACACAAATGCACTACTCTGCACACTCCTGTCACTCAGCGTCTTCCAGGCCACGTCACAGCGTAGGGTTCTCTCTCCCAGAGCTCACACGGGCAAACTAAGAAAGCGCTATAGATCCAGCGACTCATCTTCTCCATTAGGAAAAGGGCGGGGGGAAGCTAAATTTGGATGAGCCAAACCCTTTGATGAGTTGCTGGCGAGTCGTTGACAGGTACAGGGTTTACCACTTTCAGGACCACGAAATCCGAACTAGTCAGATTTGAGGGGTAGAGGACACCCCCGCCGTTATTGAACTGCAAAGAGATTGCACTTGCCTGCAATGAGATCATCCACGGTGTCTCTGAAATCCTGCAGATCGAAGTCCGCTGCCGTTTGCAGGGAGTGGTTCTGAAACAAACGGGAGGTACAAACTAGTTAATGTTGAGTCTGGCGGGTCTGGAACACTTCCTAGACCGACAGTTAACCTCCCAGGCTCGATGGCAGGTCTGCATGCACTCGCGCTCGCAGCGGAAACTTGTACCTGAAAATCAAAGCCCTGCCCGAGACACGGAATCCAGCAGGCTTGCACTGCCATGGTGGGGAGAGGGACGCACGAAGCGGGGACCCGGTCGGGAGGGTCCTGCCGGGCGCTGAAAATGCGCGCTGCTGCGTCGCGCGTCGGTCCTTCTGCGCGCAGCACAGCCGCCCCGCGTCCGGCCTCTAGCAGCCGGCATAGTCCGGTGCCGCCTCATTGGCCAGTCACCAGCCAACCAGGCGCGTTGCTAGTGCGCCCGCTTAGACCTTCAGCCCCGACTTACCTCCCACAGGCCGAGGAGCCACAGCTCTAAGAGCTGGGAGCATGGCGTACGTACACACCTTCCTTCCTACCAAGACCCGCCAGCGTGCGGAGGCATCCAAAGCAGTGACTCGAGTCCACATATCCCGCCAAGCCTCAGTCACAACTAAACCACCTCTCCCCACACAGAAAGAGAAAAGGTAGGCTAGGATATGAGGGGCCAGGGATGCTATGGAAAGTGCTTCTGTTCAGCACGCAGCAGGCGTGGCCCCTCTTGCTCTTCTGTTTCTCAAAAAGTTGGAGTTGACTTTTCCCGTACGGCGTGATGCATCTCCAGCATCTTGGACTGGACACTCTCCTGGGTTCCTGCAATGTGCCTGGGTGCGTGAGACGGAAGGAGACTGCAAAAGGCTGGTGACCAGGAAACTTCTTATTCCCTTAATTCGTGGACAGAGTTGACACAAACTTTTACATCGAGTCTCTCTGTTAATTCTCACACCAATGTAGGAAGTAAGGAGGGCCCAGGAAGTGACTCCTCCCATGATGGAGAAGCTGAAGCTCAGAGAAATCGCGTTGTCAAAAGCCACCCAGCTCTGAAATAGTGAAACTGGAGCTTCTGTCCCAGAATGCTGGTGCCTATGTCAGTCCTCTTTCCTCTATACCTCATTGCCTCTAGCTTTTATTTCCCTTTTAGGAAAGCCTGGCTTCCAATGAAGACAGTTCTGGGAAGGGGAAAGAAGCCTCTCAAGGAGCATGGTGTGAGGTGTGCATTCAGTATGCCCATCAGAAATATCTATTCTACTGATTCCACTATTATCATTTTTTTTTCCTTTGGGTTAATCATATTCTTCTCCCAAACACCCTTCTTTACTATTCAAATACTTCTGAGAAGAGGAACTTATTCTGACTCTAACTTCAAAGAATGTACAAGTATCAGTTTCCTTCAGGGAGGAGAGCTTCAACCAGGGAAACCTCTAGCACCAGTTGAGAACTGAGTCTGTAAGGGGAAGGGAGCTTAGAAAGGAAAGACTGAGGGCCCCAGACAAATCCTGAGGCACAAGTTCTTCCCTGGTTGAAGGAGTCAGAAATGAGACATTTCCCAAGGGCTCAAAGGTCTCCCTCTCAGTAGAGTAAAGCCCTTACCATGAGACTAGAGGCCAGCTCTCAGGGACAGACACCCAGGAAATGATTCCTCCTGTGCTATCCCAGGTCTTGGCCCACTCTGGACCTCAAACACTTCTAGAGCACTTCCTCTCTGTCCACTTTCCTCAACAGGAAAGAGAAATATAACCAGAGTGTGCACTGGCCAGGGGGTTCCCCCACAGAATCTTCCCCTAGGGATATATCTCCTTCTGTACCAGTTCTGCCTTCCAGCGGGAAAAACCCTGGACCTCTTGCCTGGGCCATCGGGCATGAGCTCTGTACTTGAAACTGTGAATCTTATCTTCCCAATTAGGTAAAAACCTGGCATTTCTCCAACACAAACAGCAGCCAAAAAACAAAAACAAAACAAAACCAAAAAACTTAACGCAGAGCATGATGTCAAATTTAAGTTCTGTATACATAAGCAAAATTTCAGCAAGAGCCTGCTTGGTTCTGTTGTTGTTGTTCGGTTTGGTTTGGCTTTTTTCTTGCAAAATAAACATGTTGGAGTAAGGGCGTGATGTAGCCCTCTGGGTCTGTTGAAAGATGCTCATGTATTGCCTTTTTTCATTTGAGCATCCAAACCCTAAAAGAACAGGAGAATGGCCTTTGCAGGGCAATTCCCACTCTTACCTGTTGCCTTCACAATCTCTGCTCTCAGTTGCCACCTACCCTGAGTCTCCCTAGGCTCTATCCCAATTCTAAGAGGCACTTAGAGAGGCCCTGGGAAGCTTTGCTCCACCACCCCAACCCCAGTTCTAGGAGGCGGTCATTTCCTCTGGAGAGTTCTGTACTTGGTCTGTCCCCGTGAAACCTCATATCCCAAGCACCTGCTGCCAGGAACCTGGAACTGGCACCCTTCCTGGAGGCTGCATCTAGCTATTCATATCCATTCATATGCATCGATGGATGCATTCATATCCATCGATGAGGCAGGCTTCTGACCTCCCAGACACCAGTGCTGGGAGATGCCATCATCTGGCTGGAGAGTCTCAGCCCTGGCAAGTGGTAGAAGTGGGATGCAAGTAAGAAGATAGGTTTTTGGGGGGAAATGCCTCTTTGCCCCATGGGAGTGAGTAAGTGACAGCAGCCTTTGCAGGGGGCGAAAAGGACTTTTATAAAGTGCCCAACTGCTGAAGGGCCATCTCTGTAGAGAGCAACGGTTTCAGTCAGATTTCTTCGAGTCCTTTGTCACTCTTCCCACTTCCTCCAAATGTAAATTATCTTCGTTTCTTCCAGTCTTGATCGAGAAGTTATTCTCCGATCTCCACACTCCTTAGACATCCAGGGAATGAAAATGGTTAATGAATGGCCGGGAAAGGCATGTTGGGAGAACAGATAGGTGACCAGAGAGCAACTTTGCTCCCATCTACCCACCTGGTCCCTCAGTGTGCAACCTCCACGTTGCTTTATCACAGCTCCAAGGAATAGATGGGGAGGGGAATGGGAGACCCATCTGGCAGGGGAGCCCTCCAGATGAGCTTCCCTGCCCAGAGCTGGTCAAAACAGTTCTGAGAATGCGGCCACCGTTAACATACTAGGAGGGAAGAGGAAGTTCTAATCCTCGAGGCTTGGATTTCTGCAGGACATCTCCCCCTGCTAGCCAGATGTGCCTGCGCTCCCCACCCAAAAGGATTCTTTGAGGAAACTCGAGAACTGACTCCCGAATCGAAGTTTGGGCTTCGATAGGCCGCGAGTTTCCACCAGGAGAGGTACCTGTGAGGCGGCCGAATTACCACTAGGCGGCGCGTCGGACCCGAGTAACGAGGAGCAGTCAGCGAGGTCCTGCAGGTCTATGGTGGTGAGGGCTGCGGAGGGAGAACCGGAGACACGCGTCGGGCGGACCCTAAGCCTCCCCGCAAGGGCTCGCCGCTGGCATCGCCGCCAGGACTCCGAAACCCCAGGGAGAAAAGCTCTTCTGAGGCCCGCGCGCCCCACCCACCTGGCGCGGGGAACCCGAGGGGTCGCGCAGGGACCACCGGTATCACCTGGCAGCGCAGCGAGCTCGGCGTCTGGGGGATCCTCGTACACCGACACCGGGCTGCTGCAGCTGCTACCGAGAAAGAGCTTCCGCGCAGGGGCGAACTAGCCGGGCACAGAAACGGTGAGCGCGGGTCAGCCCTCACTGCCAGGAGCATGAGGACCCTGCCCGGCTCCGTCCTGCGGCCCCACCTTCCTCTCCAGCTTCCCGGGCTTGCCGAACGGCCGGCCTCGCGGATCCAGCATCCTATTGGGGCAAATGCTGTCGAAGGCCCGGCGACCCGCCGCGGTGCCCCCGCACGCCTGCATCCTGCCTCCCCGCCCGCTTCAGGCCTGGAGCCCCTCGTCGACTGCTCGGAGGCGGCGGCCGGGCCGGGAAGGCGACCCGACACCCAGCGCTCCCGAGGCTCTGAAGCCGGCCGGAAGTCGGGGAGGCGTGTGGCCGGGGTGGGGCTAAGGGGCGACTGTGAAGGTGCGGAGGGAAGGCGGGGTGGAGTAGGAGGACGGCCGCGCGGGAGGGGCGGCTCGCGCCTGAGCGCCAGTGGTGGCGCCTTCAGCCCCGGACAATCTGTGCGCGGGCGGAGGCGTTAAAACCTAACCTGGCAACGCGGCTTCCCCCGGGAGCCGCGAGCGCGGGGCCGGGGCCCGCGAGCGCTCTTTTGGCTAGCGTTGGCGCCGCAGCCTCCCGGCCACGCCATAGGAAGGGAGAGGAGGGGAGGACAACTCCTACTGGTCCCTAACGCTGGGTACCGCCTTTCCGCGTACGGACAGCGGGAATATGGAAAAGTTAACGATTCTTATTTCATTTTCTTCCCACGCCAGCCACAAGGCACGAAACAAACTTGGAGTGTCAACTGCCAAAGTCAGACCCCGGCATTTGCCCCGCCATGTAGGATTTGCTGGGGATGTATTGTAGAAGTCCAGCAGGGACTCCCCAGAACAGCCCCAGATTACGGAAGTCCCCACACCCAAGGCTAGGGAGCCCCCCTGGTTTTGACATCCACTTGGTCTGTTGCCTAGAGCCCCGCTCCGTACCCCTACCTCTACCCCGCACTTTCTCAGGCAGCAGCACCTGAGCACAGCCTTTAAAAGAGAGGGTCACACATGTCCACAGTGGACAGCCCCAAATCCCCTAAAACCGGTCTCTTCCCCAGAAGCCTCAGCTACCGCTCGAGGCATTTGGTCACTCTCTGTACAACCGGCCTTGTTGACTCAGCCAGAGTCTTCGCTCCTCTTCCCAAGCCGGAAGCCTCTCCCAGGAAGGGGCATCTCTAGATCCTTGGGTGAGGGGTCTCTTTCAGGACCACTCTTATATCCATACAGTTTGAACAATCATCTGAAATTGAAATCTTTGTGACCCCCCCTATTGGGCACCTTAACTTGGTGCCTTACACCTCATAGGAGTAGTGAAAGATCCTCTTTAATTTGCACTTATTATCTGGATTAATAAACAAGATCCCCCTAACAGTGATGGAAAGCAATCCAGTGATATAGTTAGAATAGACTTAGAGACTCTGAGGCATCTATAGATGCAGGAACCAGTGAGGTCAGCCAGCTAGAGTTGGTGTGGTGTCGCTGATGGTGAGGAAGAAGCTCTGGCTTTAGGGTTGGAACCCAGGCTCCACCAGATAACTGAACCCCAGTTCTTTTGGAAAAACATAACACTAACTTCAGAGGAGTTGCTGTGAGATGAGATTGTTTTTGTAATGCGACTGGTGCTTGGTGTGGATAAATTAATGTTGCTGTTTTGAAGTGCCTTTTCAGCTGCACCTGCAGCCTCCCACAGCCTCTTGCTGGCTTTGTCTCTTACTTCCTCTGGTTAGCCACTAGTCAGTCCATTCCCCACCCCTATCCTTAATGGCTTCCCAGTCTGCAAAAGGAGTGGGGAAGCTCTTAGCTGAGTTTTGGGGAGATCTCTACACATGGCAAGATCCAAAACAGGCCCATTTTCCATCAATGAGTTCCACACTGGAGTAGAAAAATATGGGCATTGTGCATAAAAATGTACAGTAGATTGTCTGTGGCAACAGGAGCTGGAATAGCATGATTACATGATTCCTGGTCTGGATGATTCTGGAACCAAATCCCCCATATCAATCTTAGCTGAGTAAATGCTGGTGAAGACAACTCCCCCCAAAATCACTTTTGCAGAGGTACCCCATCCCCTAATAGCCAGGCTGAGAGCTCCAGATATTTTGGCACTTGGAACAGGTGATATGATTTTCCTCCTCCTTTTCACCATCACAGACCAGCTTTTCCTCAAACAGCTCGGGGATCACCACTTCCCCCTCCTTGAGCCAAGGAGGAGAAAGTTCCTGGAGAGCTTAGCATATCAACATATCAGGAGAGAAGCGTTCGTAAGGTGCTCCTGTCTCTGGAGAGTACTTGGGTGCACAAGAAGTGCAAGGAAATTTCTCTAAGTATGTTTTGAGTTTGCTTTTTATTTGTGCCATTTGTCATATATTTAGATTTATTCTAAATGCAGTAGAACATGACTGAGTTTATTCTGCCAAAACTTTATTTTTTCAACCATACAGAAAATTTGAAAAACACAGTACAATGAACAACAGTAGCATTAACATTTTCCTGTATTTGCTTTATCTCTATTTTTTCACCAAGTTTTTTTTTTCTGTGTAACTCCTTCCCCACACCCCATCATTATGCAGGCTGCCACCAGCCTTTTTTTTTTTTTTTTTTTTTGGCTGCGTTGGGTCTTTGTTGCTGCCCACAGGCTTTTCGCTAGTTGCCACAAGCAGGGGCTATTCTTCGTTGGTGCCCGGGCTTCTCATTGGGTAGCTTCTCTCGTTGCAGAGCACGGGCTCTAGGCTAGCGGGCTGCACACGGGCTCTAGAGCGCAGGCTCAGTAGTTGTGGCGCACGGGCTTAGTTGCTCCGCGGCATGTGGGATCTTCCCGGACCAGGGCTCGAACCCATGTCCCCTGCACTGGCAGGCGGATTCTTAACCACTGCGCCACCAGGGAAGCCCCTAGGCTTCTTGAAGACTTGCTATGTGCCAGGCAGGACCTGTGCTGAGGGGTTTGTAGAGAACATCTCATTAAATCCATAACTCAACACTACCAGGTAAATGCTACTGTTACTCTCATGTTTATAGGAAAGACTTAAGCATAGATATGTGACTTGCTTAAGGTCACACAGCAAATTGACTCCAGAGTCCAAGTGTTTAAGCACTACTTTATACTACCTCATAGCAATCTCATTTAAGCTTCATAATAGCCCCGCTATCAGTTAGCGATTGGGCTCAGAGACGTTGCTGGAGGTTACAGATTCAGGGTCTACAGCAGATTCACAACAGTGAGAATGAAGATGATGGGACAGCTGTGGAGTCACAGAACTCCAGCAAGCCTCTGTCGCATTTCTTGACTCACTTTCCCCATCTGTAAAATGACTCCTGTGACATGACTAGAGGCAAGGACTGTACTGGCTCTCCAAATATGTTCTCCATAGTCCCTATTAAATGGAGGGCACTGAACAGATCACTTGTCCCACACCTACCTTGGGAAGAGGTGTTTTTTTTTTTTTAGCATTTCCAGAAACCTGTAAGTGGAGGAAATTGAGCATGTGGCAAAGGGTGGAACTCTGGACTCAGATCACCTGCCTTCAAATCCTGGCTGCTCCACTAGTGTTTAACCTCTCTGCGGCCCAGTGTCCTTCTCTGAAAAATGGGATAATAGACGCTGCCTTAGAACTGCTGAAGGATTGAAATAATGAATGCTGAACAGTGTGCCTGGTACATGTAAGCACTCAATGATAGCCATGATTACTATTGCACCATTGTTACCATGGGCTCACACATAGTAGGTGTAAGACAAGAGAGAACTGTTCAACATGTGATTGCAGGATAAATGGACTCAATTTGCAATGGCCATAACTGCCTGCAAAGCCTTCATTTTCCCACATCTGGCAGTTGTCAGGGTAACTCTTGGTTGCCCTAGCTAGTGGGACTGCAGTCCCCAAAGCTTCTCAGCCTGGGATCTTCTGCACCAGCAGTGTGCCCCCTGGCCCCGCTAGACAACATGGACTGCTGTGGGTTCTTTTCAGCCTCACACCCCACCTCGCCCTTTGAACCTCTAGCAGTCCTCAGCCTAACAAGGTCACCAGTTACAGGCCAACAAGTGATCCTGACTTGCCTTGTAACTGGAACCTCGGTCTACAGGAACCTCTCCAAACCTGGTGTTCCCAAACAGAGATGCCTGGGGGGAGGGAGGAACCCTCCATGGTTGCTGACCGCCTCTATTCCCGGATTGCCTTCACCTTCCCTCTTCGTGGACACTCGCATTGGTAGTATTCAGACAAACCACCACAGGCAGCCTGTTTATTGGGGAAAGATTCGTCTCTTCTCTCGTGCGATGTTAGCAAAATAAATAAACAATGAAACCCCACAATCGTACACTATTTGCAACCTGCAGGATGACCTGGTGACCAAGTGGGAGGACTGAACCCTTCTCTGTGGGCCAATACTGCACTCTTTCAAAGCAATGGGAGAGGTCCAGCAGCCAGGCCAGGGGATCAAAGGAGACCAAGGGTCTACTTCATTTCAAGCTCGGGGACAGGCTGCACTTCTCGCAGATCTGGAGGGGCAGCATGTGAGTCAGGGACGTTCTGTTTATGGCCACCAGTAGCTGCAGCTTGCCCAGGCAGTCCTGCAGCGCCGCCTCGGGGTGCCCGCCCAGGCGCAAGTCCATCGGGCGAGGGAGCTGCAGCATACGGTCCGCCAGCGCCAGGCAACAGACGGCCAGCAGGGAGGGGGTGTAGCTGGTGAAAGCGTAGTCAGCCAGGCTCAGCTCCGCCACCCCGCGCGCCAGGGCTTGCGCTTCCAGGGCTTCGGACACCTCTGCCTGCCCGGCCTCCACGCGTGCGTGCGTGAAATGCTCCAGGAAGAAGCTGATGGTCGGCGCGCCCAGGCTGAAGTGCAGTTTGTGCAGCACGATGCACTCGAGGTTGCAGAGCTGCTGCCGGGAGAAGGCGCCGCAGCACAGGGCCAGGAGCTGCTTCACGAGCGGCGGGTGCACCTCCACCTGTAACACAGGGGCGCTCATCCCTCGCTGCGCAGCATCCAGGGCCGGAGGCCCACCCAGTCTCACACCCGGGAGAAAACCAGGACTTCCCCCATCCCTTCCAGCGAGATATTTGGGGCTTCGCCTCTCCATACTTCCACTGTAATCATCTGGGGTGTACTTCCAGCGCAACGCTGAAAACAGGTTTGAGAAATTTTGAATTTTTTTTTTTTCGGAGACTAGAATAGAGGGGCTAGAGAGAGCTGTTGACACGCGGCCTATTTCTTTGCGGGCTGGGTGAAAGGATTGTTCGTTTTGGAGGGAATTCTGTAGTTAAGGCTGTGGGGTATGTAAGCTTGCAAAATGAGCTCAGGGAACCCTGCACTCAGCCGTGTGCACTGAAGAGCCGCGCGGCCAGAGAGCGGCCGGGAGTCTGGCTCCCCGCCCCAGACCCCGCGTGGAAGTACCTGTTTGCAAGCGATGAGCAGGGACGTGACCCCGAGCAGCTGGAAGCAGTCTGCAGCCACAGGCGTGGTGATAAGGAAGCGGTCCAGAGTGTTCACCGTCAGGCACAGCGACTCGAAGGAGAGGCCGAACTGGCGGTGCACGGGGATTAGCCAGCTGAGCAGCTTACAGCGGGATTCCGCCGTTACCTGCCGGAGGGAGGAGGGAGGCGGGCCAGTTGAGCCTAGGGCTGAGAGCGGCTGTGGAAGGGACAGGGCACGAAGACCTAGGGAGCGTCCCCGGAGGGAGGCAGGAAACAGAGGAAAAACCTAAAGGCGCTGGAAACGGAAAGAGGTGGGCCGCGCTGCTGTGGAAATAGCACAGGCAGGGCTAGGAGCCAGGCCGCCGGGATTCGTGCCTGGCACCGTGCCGAGCGCGGATACACGTTACCTCGTGTAATACTCTCAGCAATCAGTGGGGGCAGGGAGGTCACCAATTTGCAAATGAAGAAACAAGTTTAGGACTGTGAAGTAACTTGCCGGGGTCGGTAGGAGTCTGGACTCGAACCTAGAAACTGTCTTAACTAATCTGCATTCTACCGCGTCCCTGCTAAACAGTTTGGAGACTTCGGGCAGGTCACTTAAGCCGTCCAGGCCTCGCTTTTCTCCATCTGTAAAATGAGGCTGGTGGCCCGGCCCTCCAAAGCCCCTTCCCGCTCGGACCGGGGGCAGAAGTCGGGCTGGCGAGGGCCGGGGCGCCGCGGAGGGCAGACAGATTAGAAAAGGAGAGAGCCCGGGAAAAGAAGAGGAGCGGCGGTGGAGAGCTGGGTCTACCAGCGCCTCACTTGTGGCTGCCGCGCCAATGACTCCCGCGGGTGGTAGTGTCTTTCCCGCGCCTTGCGGAAGGCGTAGCAGCTCTGACCGTAGTCGCGGAAGGTCTGTAGATCAAGCTGCACCAGCTGCTGGGCAGGACCGGGTAGGGGGCTGCAGCCTCGCGCCGCGGGGCTGTCTGCACCATCCGAGCCGGAGCTGGGGGACTCGAACAGGTCGCAGACGCCAGAGTCTCCGGGTAGCGGGCACGGGTTCAGCGGCTGCAGCGGCTGCTTCCTCCGGAGGCGTGGGCGCCTGCTCTTCTTCACCGGGGCACGGAGGTTCTGGTCGTCCCGCCTCCCAGCCCGGGCGGCGGGACTCACAGGGCTGGTGGAGCAGGGGGTCACCATGATAAAGCCCGGTGGCCGTTCTACGACTCCCCGGCTGCGGTGGGGGTGGGCACGCGTGCGCGAGAGTGCGGAAGAGGCCAGGCCTGACCCGCGGCGAGCCCATAAGTACTCTGCCTGCAGGTTCCCTCAGCCACACCCCCGGCTTCTCACTGGCTGAGCCCAGAGCGGCACGAGAACCGCGCTTTCCCGGCTAAAGACCCGCTCCCGAGCGCGCTGCTGGCACACTCAGCCGCCGGGGTCTGCAAGGGGGAGGAGGAGCTACAGCGCGCAGGGCGCACTCGCGTTGAGCGGCCCGCTCCGTGTGCATCCCTTGTTACCCGGGCAACTGAGCTCGGGTTGCAGCAGGAGCTGAGCGCGCGCGGCGTGGGGTAGCGGTGGGGTGGGGCGGCAGCTAGGCCAGGTGGACGCCGTATCCAGATGAGGGGATCTAACCGCGCCCGGGAAAGAGATTCCCCTGAGGGACATCTCCTCGTCCTTGGCCAGATGGTTTTGACAACTGCGAGAACCTTCTATGCCGGCTGTAACCAGGTCGGTAATTTTGTAAAGGTCCGCTTCCGAGCTCCAAACGAAGGCTCCAGCTAGAATTCTGTCAGCACAGACGTTTTCTTCAGTGACCCATACAAACAATAATTATAATTCAGTTGCGTTTGTGATTTTCGTTTTAGGCAGGACCTGAGGAGCCAGTATCCTTCCTTCCGCCGGGCTGGGGAGCACAGCCTCCTTAGGTTCCTCGATGCTGCTGCATATCTAGGGGCCAGTCCAGCCAGCCAGCCGGTATTCGTGCTCCAAACAGAAGGCTGCCCGAGGAACCTCCAACAGCAGGTCTGCAGTCCTGTGATATTTTCTCCGCACTTTCCCCCCAAACCAAGTAAGCTGCAATCGTTTAAGAACTTACCATTGTTGGAGGGTTGCATTTCTAGCTTTATTAAATTGCTCACCGCCTGCTATGTTCTAGGTCATTAGCTTCTGACCCCCTGCTCCGCGCGGCGCAATCTTTCTTGGTTATTCCCTGCTTCCTGTTTCCGCTGCTTCAAAGTGGAAGTTTCCTTTGAGGAAGCTTCCTTCAGAAGCCTACGGAAGTAGAGCTGGAGCGGGGGAGGTGAGAGAGACTGGACTAGACGTGGCAGCTTCCTGTTCTAGTAGAAGCGGCAGTCCTTCTCCGGCCTGAGTGAATCTCCCTCGGGCTCAGACCCTTTAGGAGAAGGGGCACAAGTAGCATCTAGTCAGCCTTACAGGCATCTCCCAGTGGCAGAAAGCCCACATACCCTCCGGCTGATGAATTTTGCAGAGGTGCTCGAAGAGGTGAGTTACTAGGTGCTGTTTGGCGAGCGGGTTCAGCCATTTTTCATTCCAGAAGAAAGTTGACAAATATATGTAATCAAAATGTAAATCTTTGTCCCCAGAAATTTAGCGGAGTGTGGGGTGGTGTCTTCTAGAGATTCAGGTAAAAGAGAAGGGACAGATTTCAGGTTCCAGTCAGTGTTCCTCCTATTTTCCTGTAATTCTGAGCAAGGTCTTTAGTCTTCAGACCTAAATAATGTCATTTATAACATGAGAGATTAGCTAAGACTTACCTGTATTTCAAAATACAGATGCCAGGCCTCCCTGTCTCTTCTCAGGCAATTGTTGGGGAACTTTTGTAGGAGGAGCAATTAAATCTGTGGAGCGGAGTCAGGTATCAGACTTCTTTGAGAGGGTGTCTAGGTGAGGAGGAAGGACCTAAGAATTATGATTCTTTAAATTGGTCCAGATGGCCATGTGGTATGGTGGGAGGAGTGCACAGTCAGCTCCTCGGGTTAAAATGGTCGCTCTCTTTGATTGGTCATCTTGGGCAAGCTGCTTACCTTCTCTGAGCCTCTGTTTCCTCACCTGTTAGTTGTGGATATTAATACTTGCCTTAAGAGTCAAGTGAAATAGGTATGAAAACTCAGAGTCCTTTTTTGAATACAAAGTAGTGGGGTCATCTTAAAACTGGTATTGGGGAATCGATATTATCACACGAGATATTCTGAAAAGCAGTACCATCATTTTACCCACCTGTGGACAAGAGGCTAGCGGTACCTTGTTGAAAAGGCTTTGTCCTCCCAGAGAGTTTGCCTGCCGTTAGAGTTAACTCGTAATAGGGGGTGCCTGAGCTTTGGCCTGATGGCTCTATTCCTCGGTACTTGTGGAATGCCTGCCATGCCAGGTCTAAAACAGTTAGCATGGCTGCCTGGGCCCTGCCCTTGCACAGCTATCACTGTAGTGGGGGAAACAAAACCACTTGTCGTACTTTTTAAATTACTGAAGTGTAGTAAGGGTTATGATGGAGGATCTCCCGGGTGTGGGGTTGACAGATGAAATACAGGACTCCAGTTAAATTCAAAAGTCAGATAAATAAGTGTTTAGTATCTCAAATATTGCATAGTACCTATTTTTACTAAAAATTCATTCATTGTTTATCTGAAATCCCAATATTGCATGGGGCATACTTATGCTAGAAGAGTATTTATTGTTTATCTGACGTTCATATTTAACTGGACCTCCTAACCTCTGGCAGTCCTACCTGGGGCTGTGGAAGCCCATATTAGAAACAACTGGCCTGGACTGGAAAGGCTTCCCAAAGCAAGTGGTGGTTAAGCAAAGATAGAAGGATGGGGGTGGAAAGAAGATAAGAGGGAGATTTGGCCGCAAGTATTTAAAATAGAGAAACAAGATGTGGGAAGGTCTGGAAGCATGATTCCTGGGACATTCTAGGGCCTATCTGATGCAGAATGGCTGGAACACAGAGTTGGGGGGAAAGGAGGAGAAGAAACAAGGGAGATAAGAGATAGTAGCTAATATATAAAACTTCTTATGTGCCAGGGATTGTGTTGTGCTTTTTATATGTATGTATTATACTCACTTTATCTTCACAACTCTATGAGATGGATTCTATTATTATCCCCATTTTACAGAGAAGAAACACTGAGGCATAGACAGGAAAAGTAATTTACCCAAGGTCACGCAGCTGGTAAATGGCAGAACTGGATTCAAATGGAGACAGCCTAGCTCTTTGCTCCATAATCACCATGCTCTACTCCTTCAATAGCAAGATCGTGCAGTTCCTTGTAGGCTACGTTAAAGGTTTAGACTTTACCTGAAGCGACTGAAGATGCTTGACCAAGGGAGAAACATGATCTGTCTTTTGTTTTAAAAAAATTACTCTGATACGTGGAAAATGGATTGGAGGAAAAGAAACTGGAGGCCTTTATGTACAGTATTTGTGGTTCAAGCTAAGGGCATTTTATTTTCCCTATGAAGGGCCTTTAAAATTAATTTCTGTTTTTTAATCTTTCTGGGACCAGGGCCCAATGCACCTTAAAGGCACTAGGCAAACCTAAAATACTTTAAAAATGTAAAACCTAATTAAACCCAGGCTGCTGTGATGAAAGCTGCTTAGCCACGATTTGACACTGCTTATTTTCAGGTGTTGTTTATGAAATCTGCAAGTGAGTATTAATATAATGGAACCAACGTTGTCTTTTTTTTTTTTTTTTTTCCAGTTTAGCACTTTAGCTTCTGTCAAAGCCCCTACCCTCATGCTGCCCCATGTCTAGGATTGGGGGACTGAAGTAGGAAGATCGCATTTCCTCACAGTACCTTGTTTCAGCAAACAAAGCAAGTGGGCTGCTACTTAGATATGGACAACTTTGTTGGTACCTCACATGATCTTTAAACTCGGTTTTGATGTCACTAAAAATACTTGCTTAAGACTCTATTTTCTATTAATGTATTTAAGTGCCCAAATTGAGAAGTATTTAAGGTACTTGAAATCAGACAAGTTTTGCTGGTATTTGGTAAACAAAGGGCAGGAATTTTCAGCACATTTTAAAAAGCCAGACATTTTACTTACACGTCTAAATGCCCACAGGCATCCACACCTGGGGAAAAGGCCATCCCTTTGTTACCTGCCTTCCTGGTGCTTTGCCAATTACCAGTTCATTAAGGGTTCAGTACACATGCTCAAGTGCATTGCTTCTCCCTTAGTGCATACGTGTACTTTTTCTCCCAGCTCACATCCACCTGTGGCAATCTGCCTGGCACAGGTGGTAGCATGTAATGGTTAAGAGCTTTGGCTCTGGAGTCAAACTCCTTGGGTTTTAAGCCTGGGTATGCAGTGCACAAGCTCTGTAAACATGGGCAAGTTACTCAACCTTTTTATTCCTCAGTTTCCCCAGCTGTTAAACAAAATAATAAGGTAGTAAGAGTATCCCATAAAATTGTTGTGTGGATTAGATAAAGCATATAATGTGCCCGCATAGTACTCAGTATGAGTTATGTGCTGCTATAATTATTGAGTTTTTCCAGCTGAGGTATGTGGGTTATTTTGCCATCCAGGGTGGCTAAGGAAAATAATACCTGTCATCCAGTTTGTTGATATGTATAACATATGTATTACATATATATAATATCTCATATGTATCTGACTTATACGGTGATAAGTGTTTATAGCTGTAAGGAGCAAGGAGGCTGCTATTCATATTACAGTTCCACTGGACTTCATTTGAGATCTGAGGTGGGTCTTTGGAGTGTTGAACTAAAGATATAGCCCTCCAAATAAGCATTACCTGGGCTAGCATTTAAGAAATTTTACTTCTGTAAAGTGTATGTCTTTTTGCCACATTCAGATGCTGAATTCCAGCTATGAGAAGGAAGATGTAATATTGGGTTGGGAGGTCTCCAGCAGCAGCCTGTCCTTCCAGGGCCTGGATCAGAAAAACTAAAAGAGTAGTAAGCACAGTAGCATAATTATGCTTGAGGCCAACCCAGGCCCCAGCTCTCTTGAAATCTAGGAGACTAAGTGACTTGCTTCAGTGAGCCTTCAAAGCACTTCCTCAAACTGTGGTTGTAGTCTGATACTCACTCTGTTTTCCTTTTAGACGGTGGGGTTGCCCATGTAGACTCAGGGGTATCAGGAGGGAACAGCCCTTCTAGCACTGTGGATATAACATTTAGGGTGTTGACATTTACTTATGAAACAGTCAAGATGTTGTTTTTACTATCAGACTTGTTTTAGGAATGTATTATATAGCTTTATTGAGCTACTACCAGTGTATAGAGAGCAGTCTTACCTGAAGACTGAGGTCATTCCTGGTGTTGTTTGCTTGGAGAAAAGGTGTGCCTTCCCCAAAAGAAACCACAATAAGGGGGAAATTTTTGGTAATCTGCGAGAAGGAAATGTTTCTCTCTTGTGCTTGTCCCCCCAGGTAGTGAGGTATCTAAGGAGATTTGCTCATGATGGTAGATGGTAAAGTGGCATGCCTCAGATTTTGTGATATTCTCAGAATGGGTAATTATGACACAAAACCAAGAGACTATAAAAGAAAAGATTGATAAATTTGATTATGTAAAAGTAAAAAAAATGTTTTTACAGGGAAAGATATATTTTCAGTCAAAACTGGAAAAATACTTGTAACTTATGTCACAGACTTGAGCCTAATTTTCTTTTTTTCATGTTTTATCTGTGTTAGCTGTTTCTTTCCTTTTTTCTTAAGCCCAATTTTCTTAAAATCTAAAGAACTTCTATAAAATCAGTAAGAAAGAGTGGCACTCTAATAGAAAAATGAGAAAATGTTTGAATAGATAGTCCACAGGAAAATGTGTCTCATATGAAAAGATGCTCAAATTCACTCATAATAAGAAAAAATGCAAATTAAAACTATCATGAGATATTATTTTGCACTTAATCTGATTGATGAAAGTCCAAACCTTTGATAAGAGGATATAGGGAAATAGGGCCTCAATATATTGTTGGTGAGAGTGTAAATTGGTACAACCATTTTGGAAGACCATTTGGCAAGATCTGTAAACATTTATAAAAGGATACTTATTGCAGTATCCTTGTTAAAAGCAAAATATTAATTGTCTTCAATAAAGGACATCTAAAAAACAGAATATTGTGTAGCCATTAAAAAGAATGACGATGAAGCAACATGGATGCAACTAGAGATTATCATACTAAGTGAAGTAAGTCAGAAAAAGAAAGATAAATACCATATGATATCACTTATATGTGGAATCTAAAATATGACCCAAATGAACCTATCTATGAAACAGAAACAGAATCACAGACATAGAGAACAGACTGGTGGTTGCCAAGGGGGAGGGTATTGGGGGAGGGATGGAGAATGGGAGGTTGGGGTTAGCATATATAAGCTTTTATATATAGAATGGCTAAACAACAAGGTCCTACTGTATAGCACAGAGAACTATGTTCAGTATCCTATGATAAACCATCATGGAAAAGAATTTTTTAAAAGAATATATATATATGTATAACTGAATCACTTTGCTGTACAGCAGGAATTAACACAACATTGTAAATCAACTATACTTCAATTTAAAAGAAAGAATGAGGAAGATGTTTATGGACTGATATAGAAGATTTTCAAAATAGAGTGTTAAATAAAACAAGGAGAGGGAGAGGGACTCTTTATACCTTTATCTAACATCTGAATTTTGAACTATGCATATGTGTTATCTGTTTTTAAATGCCATTTTTCATATGCAGATGAGCTGAAAGTTAGAAAGCAGGACCCCTAGGAGAGGCCTGAAAAGTGGCAATAGCTCTCATGTGGACATTAGAAAAGAGTGGGTAGAATAAAACAGGGCCTGTGTACTCTGGGAGCAAAGTTGTATTGCTTCATATGTGAGACTTTTGTTTTGGAACTTGGTTTATATCAGGGAACAGAACTGACAAACATCCCTGCCTATATAGGGTGGTGGTACAGGGAGAAACAAGCCATATAGGGACTGGGGCATTGAGAGTGCTGGCACGCAGGTTGCAGGATTAAATAAGTTGGTCAGATAAAGCTCACTGGGAAGTTTTGAGCAGAGACCTCTAGGAAGTGGGAGAGTTGGCCAGGTGGGCATCTGGAGGAAAAGCATCCTAGCCAGATAAAATAGCCAGTACAAAGGCCCTGAGGCACGAGCAAACCTAGCGTGAGGAGGAACAGTGAGGAGCCCAGTGTAAGGAGTTGGATGAGGGGATTAGCAGGTGAGGTAAAAAAGGTAATAGAGGCACATCTTGTAGGACCCTGTTATTGCCAGCATTCGCTGAGTTATTATGCTTTGATAGGCTGCACTTTTATTTGTTGTAGCATTTAATCATCACCTGAACCATATGAGCTACATACGGTTATTGTCCCCATTTTACAGATGAGAGACTCTTTAGAGAGGTTAAGGAGCTTGCTTGAAGATTCACAGCTAGTAAGTGGAATACCAGGCCTTAAACCTGAGTCTGTGATTCTAGTCTGGACCTTTATCCTGATGCTGTTCTGTGTTTATTAAGTGCTAAGGGAGAACTAAGGGAAGGCTTTGAGTGCACCCTTGGGCCACTGCGTTGAAGGAGGACAAAGCTGAGGGCATAGAGCCCCCAGAAGAAGGAGGAGCCCACATGGTTAGAGCTAGTTGCACTTTCTCATGATAAACCTTGGAGGCTCTGCAGTCTGGTTCAGCAGGCCAGCCAGAATTGTCTTGCCCAAGTATGTGCCTAGAGGTTCAAGCTGAGCTAGAATTGAGAGCTTGGGAAAGGAAGCAAGGCTTTGAGGCCAAAGGAAGTGTGAAGCCATTTGGAGTGTGATGAGCACAGACTGTGTCTAATTTCTGTGACTCAGCCACCTCTTAGGAGGTGATCGTGTAACGAAGTGACAGTTCACTTAGCTTCTCAGAGAAAGCACGGGTACTGAAAAGATGAGTTTAAATTGTCTGGAGAGGGAATTCCCTGACAGTCCAGTAGTTAGGACTCCTTGCTTTCACTGCCCAAGGCCTGGGTTCAACCCCTCATCAGGTAACTAAGATACTGCAAGCCATGGCGTGGCCAATAATTAATAAATAAATAAATACATAAGTTAATTGTCTGGAGAGTGTAAGTTCTGCTATCTAGTGGCCTTGCTAGGAGTAGGAGGTCTCAGAAAGCAGGCTGACCTGAGGAGTGAGGGAAGTTGGCGCCTTTGTTCTTTAGCCGAGACTTATTGCCTGTTAAAAAGTGCAGCTTTCTTCCCACCTTCCATTCCTGGTGCAAACAGTGTTTCACATGAAGCAGCAGATCAAAGACAATCACTAAAGGAAGGTTTTACTTTTTTATTTTATTTTTTTAAATATTTATTTATTTATTTGGCTCTACCGGGTCTTAGTTGCAGCATGTGGGATCTTTGTTGTGGCATGTGGGATCTTTATTTGCAGCATGTGAGATCTTTAGTTGTGGCATGTGGGATCTAATTCCCTGACCAGGGATCAAACCCCAGCCCCCTGCATTGGGAGTGTGGAGTCTTAGCCACTGGACCACCAGGGAAGTCCCTAAAGGAAGCTTTTTTTTTTTTTTTTTTTTTTTTTTTTTTTTTTTTTTTTTGCGGTGCGCGGGCCTCTCACTGTTGTGGCCTCTCCCGTTGCAGAGCACAGGCTCCGGACGCGCAGGCTCAGCGGCCATGGCTCATGGGCCTAGCCGCTCCGTGGCATGTGGGATCTTCCCGGTGGGGCACGAACCCGTGTCCCATGCATCGGCAGGCGGACTCTTAATGACTGCGCCACCAGGGAAGCCCCCTAAAGGAAGCTTTTAAAGAGTTGTCTTGTTACTTGAATATAACTGTACCTGAACACTGTAGTTGTCTGTCTCTGCTCCTCCACAATCATTATTTAATGAATACCTACTAAGTGCTGGGCATTGCTCTAGATCTGCAGCAGTGGTAAGACACACAAGGTCATATAGAGGGAGGAGAGGGGAGGTTGAAAGTAAAACAATAAAATATAAGCGATACCAGGCCCGTGGTAAGTTCTCTGCAGAGATTTTAAAGCGTGCTGGCCTAGAGTGTGAATGGGTGGCCACTTTAAACTGGATGGTCAGGAATGCCTCTTTGAAGAGAGTTCTCACTTCATGTGTTGCTAAAGTCAGGATATCAGTCTTTTTCTTTTAATGTTGTGCAAATCCAGTCCCTAAGTGAGGTTTCTCATAATGTTGCTTAAATTGCTATGACATTGTTTGGCAGCAGTGTTTTCTTGGGGAGGGGTGGAGGTCCTACAAATGTTTAGATAATGATATTTAAATCCTCCTAGAGTAGTTATGTTGAGGTGAACTGCAAAGGAGTGAGAGTGTGAAGTAGACTTACTGTATACAATGGATTTTTCCCGACCAAGTGCAAGATAAAGCTAGTACATCTCTGTGTTTATTATTATTGTTATTTTAAATGATGAAGGTCTAGCTTGCAGAAGGCTCTTCTTCTGCCGGGTGGGGCATCCTATGTTACCATAACGTCAGGCTTCTCTCTTACATAGGGGCAGATCTATCATATCTTTTCTTTCTCTACCACATAGAAAACAAAGAAGGCAGCAATTAGTATCTTCAGTCCATGGTAAAACAACCCCCTGTCCCAAACATAAAGCAAAGCTGGTCCTATTGAAAAATAACAAGGGGGAAGGCTGAAGGGCACAATATGTAATGTGCTTACTTAGATGTCAAATCACAGGGTGCAGATCAAAACAGAGCAGCTGGTGAGGGACGCCTAGTCATATATTTCTTAGAATTTATGAGAAAAGGCACCAAGGGCCTGCAGTTAACAAAGGCACTCAGCATGGAGCAGGTTAGGCTGCCCTATTGGGAGGCACCAGCCAGTCTCTGAGTGTGCTCAACTATGCGGATTTGAAATGAATGGACGGAGTGGTTGGATTTTCTCTCCATGTGGCAAGTCTGGGTGTTAAAGTTATATCCTTCAGGAACAATATTTCCTAGTACTTTTGGAGAGACTGACAAATTTTCATTTTTCTTCAGCATTATAACCTGCATTTCTGTATGTTGATTATGTCTGATCTGTCTGCATCGGCTTGGAGGTATACGTGTGTGAACCATTTGTGGAGAATCTGTTTTTTGTTCTAGACATTGTGCTCTCCTGTATTTTATGTTGTACCATCAATTTGAAATTCAAAGACCAATTGGAGCTTGTCTTTTTGGTGATATTCACAATACAAGTTTAACATAGAAATATGGAAACTGTAAGTAACCAAAGTAACATGTTTAGAGAATGCACCTGACTTATTTTGGAGATGTACAATCACTCTAAAATATCTAGGCATTCCAGGAAGAGCAGTGACAGTAGCATGCACCCCTTCCTCCAATATGGCAATTAGATACTCACTGGAATACTTTTCAGTTCATCTACCAGTGTTCATTCAGTGTCTGCACTCAGCCTGGCCTCGTGCTTTTTCATTAATAACATTTGTTGTATACTCCTGACAAGAAAAATAATGTCTGTTTATTGCAATAAAATTAGAAAAATCTCATAATGAGTAGAGAATTTAACAGTTACAGTTTTATAACAGAAAACACTGACATTTCAGTATGTATCTTTCAGTTACCTGTGTGTATATATCCAAACACATACATGTAATACATACATATATATGTTTTTGTATATACTTTCTATTAACAAAATTAAGCTCTTCATATATATAGTTTGGTATCCTAGTGTATTCGTTGCCCTAACAACTAAATCTAATCTTAATGGCTTAACAGAACGAAGGTTAGTTTCTTGTTTTTAGCACAGTCCTTGCAGGTCAGGCAGCTCTCCTGGTCAGCTTTCCTCTAACAGCGAGTTGGAGATAGATTGATCAGAGCTGCTTCTGGTTTGCAGATCACCATCTCTGGAGCTCTATGCTTCCAGCCCTGTGTTTAGGAGAGTGAGCTTGGCAAATTTGCAGTGGTTCTTTACTGCCTAAGACTAGAATGTGATTCATCAGTTTTGCTCACATTTCCATTGATGAGAAATCCAATCACATGATCCCTGCATAACCCAAGGGAGGCTGGGCTGTAGTCTCCCCGTAAGCTCAGCAAGAGGAAAGATATCTATCACACTGTCAATATGTGATATGACGTATCATAATATGATATGCCAACATATCACACTGTTTCTGTCCCATCTGCTTTATCTCACTTAACATTGTATTATGGCATTTTCCCCAAATCATTAAATATTAATCAAGATCATGATTTTTAATAGCCTCAGAGTTTCCCATCAAATGCATATGCCATTCTTTACTTAGTTAAAGTATTCCAGGAAGTTTTGTGTATAGTGACATACAACCCTCACTCCAAAGTGATTTCCTGAAGCCAACTAATCTAAGGTTTTGGACATTTAGTTTTTTGGCATTTATTTAGAAATGTTAGAGTACTAATGTTAAAGATGCAAAGGAAAAATTTCTCTCTACATTAGCACAAACTTTTATGGCCCAAAACCGTAAACAGAAGGGCAAAGCTATCTCCTAATATCCTCAAATGCCCCATCTTTTCTATAAATAGAGTGTTTCCCTGCACTCTCCCATTTCTCCCTACTATTGTCTCTCTTCATTCACACCCTTTTATTTTCTTCTTTCCTAGGCAGATTACCGCCCCACCGCCCCCCCCACCCCCCGCCACCAAAACCAACTAATCTTAAGTTTACACCGCTCAGTTTTTCGCCTTTTGCGCTATATTTCAGCTCCCTCCTCAACTCCTCTCAATACTCTCCCTCCTCCAGAGGTGCTGGGCTTGCCAGCCAGTGTTACCACTCCCTTCGGCCTTTGTCCATAGGCAGTGGTCCCCAACCTTTTTGGCACCCGGTTTTTGGACAGGTTTTGTGGAAGACAAGTTTTCCAGCACAGGGTTGGGGGGTGAGGTGTGGGGGCGGGGAATGGCTCAGGCGGTAATGCCAGCGATGGAGCAGCAGATGAAGTTTTACTAGCTTGCCTGCCTCCTGCTCTGCGGCCCAGGGTTGGGGACCCCTGTCCACAGGGACTTAGGATGAATAGAGATAATGTTCAACCAGCTGAGAAAGAGAAGGGGCTTGTGTAACCAAGCAGCATAGGACTTGCTTATTAATAGCTCTCAGCAGACTGTGGTTTGAGGTAAATTAATAATTCTGTTTTACAACTAAATGTGAAGTGTGTGTGTGTGTGTGTGTGTCTCCACCAGTCTCTAAATTCTGTCTTCTACATAGAAATGAAATAGGTAATAAAAATAGCCCCACTGTGACCTTTTGGAAGGGTATATAGGTCATTTGTTTTAGAATACTTTATCTCAAAATGACTGTAAGCCAAAATCAATATAGCTTTTGGATTTATCAAAATGGCTTAGTAAAAGGTGTCAACTGAAAAAAATGCACGAGCCAAAAGGTGAGAATTATGTTTTATTCAGGGACGTTAAAGAGGACTGAAGCCCAAAAACAGCCTCTCAGGTAGCTCCGAGGAAAAGTTCCAAAGAGGTACAGGAAGAGCCAGGATATATATACATAGGAGTTTTTGCTTCAAAGGAAAACATGTAGTCTAACATCAAAAGATGACTGCTAATCACAAAAAAACAGACTTCTCAAGTTAATGATTTTAGTGCTTTTCTATGTATGGGAAGATGCAAGAGTCTGGGCTCATTGAAAGTATTCCTTTGATATGCGTCTTAAGCCCGTATCCTGTTTTTCTCCGTCCTGAATTCCCCTCAGGGTGCACTGGAGGCGGGGCTGGGTCAGGGGGCTGGGGTGGCCCTGCAGCAGCTGATCGCTTGATGGCGCAACACTCCGTGTTTACTCAAATGGCAGGCAACATTTTTTTTTTTTTTGTCCACAAAGGAAAACCCAGTGGACTAACATGGGCAGACAACCCTGCTTCTGTTTGGCCTTTACTTCAGAGAGTCCAAATACTCCCATTGGACCACAGCTGCCTCACTCACCCGACCCTTTTCTCTTTGGTTTTCTAGAGGCTGAGGTAGAATCTTTTGCAAACATATTGACTAGAAAACTGAGGGTAAAACTCTACTAACTAGTTGTATGACTTTGTCCTGATCTAGTTGTTTGGACTCCTGGCTAGAGAGAATTTTAGTTTGGTGCCATTATTTACTCTAGTCGAATTCCTATTTGCTCCTAGATTATATTTCCTAGTCAGTGTTTTCCAGGTGTGTGAGGTCTCTATGCTAGATGGAATTTTACTTGTTAGACAGCTACCCTACTCATGAACACCATTATATAGCAATTTCCTTTCTATATGGCCTCAGAGATTCATAACCTGAGGGCCAGTCTGCCCAAACCTAACTTTAAAATCTCTTTCTTCATCTCTTTTAGTAGTTCTTTAAGACTGTCACCCCATAAGCCCTGCCCTTATCCTGGACCTATTTTTCTTGGTCTTGTTTGGTTTGTCTAACTAATGCATACTTATCAGCTAGTTCTTAAGGCTGGTACTTTGGTGAGGTTGTCTTCTTTACCTATGACTCTAACCTGACACTTGGATTGGTCTCCCTAGTGTCTGAGTGGCATGGACTGAGTTGACAGGGCACTCTTCATTGGAATCTGCCTTTTGTATGAGTCAGCAGAAAATACTTTCTCTGTTTATGTTTCAAATTGTGTCCTCCCTGGTGGACCTGTCATCAGGGTCTAGTTTCTTGTCTAAGAAATACCTCCAATTTTTCTCACCCCAGAGCCCAGTGAATAATTACATCTTTCCTGGCATGTCTGTCTTCTTTTTCATTTGCATAATTCATTCTGACACTTCTTGAGGAGTGACTCCTTTCCAGCATCTCATTGTATAGTTTTACTTTAGTAAAATATAGATAAATCGATTATTGGAGTTTGTAGACAAGGACTTAAAATAATTATTATAAGTATGTTAAGGAAAACACACAGCATGGATACCCAGGACAGAAAGAGAAGAATTTCATCAGAGGATTGAAATCTATAAAAAATAATCAAATGAGCATATTATAATTAAAGAACACAACATCTGAAATTAGCACTCATTTGATGGCTTTAACAGCAGTCTGGATATAGCAGAAAACAGGATCAGTGAACTTGAAGACAGATTAATAGAAACTATCCAAACTGAATTACAGAGAAAAAATGGCAGGAGGTTGGAAGCACAGAATATAAAAACAACACGTTTGATACAAAAGTATAGCCTAACAGTCCAAAAAGTCTAACATACATGACATTGGGGCTCCAGAAGGAGAGAAGAGAGGGAATAGTTCAGAAGCAATAGTTGAAGAGATGATTCTTGAGAAGTTACCAAAACTGGTAAAAGAAATCAGTAGATTCATAAAGCTCAGTGAATCCCCAGCAGGATGTATATATATGCATCCTAGCACTTCATAGTCAAATTGCTGATAACCAATAGTAAAGAGAAAATTCTCACGAGCTAGATAGTATGGTTGGGGTGAGGGTGGGAAGACGCGTTAACTTTCAAAAAAACAACAATAATATTAATCGATGTCTTTTCAGTAGAACTCATGAAAGTCAAAATACAATGGAATAACATATTTAAAGTGCTGAAAGGAAAAAACAAAAACTGCTAACCTAGAATTCTATATTCTGTGAAGATATCCATTAAAAAAAGGTGAAAAAAATGAAGGTGAAATAAAGACGTTTTCAGGCAAACAAAAGCTGAAGGAATTCATTACCAGAAGATCTATACCATAAAAAATACTAGCAATAGTAATAATAATCTTTTGGTGTTTAGAATACCTGTGGAAGTAAAATATGTGATAACAGTAGCACAAATGGTGGGAGAGTTAAATGAAGTCAAATGTTGTAATCGTAATTGTTTTATTTATAACTGTGGAATTTTAATTTATGGAGTTGAACAACATGGAGGAGCCAATGCCATTGAAAAAAAAATTTATTACTTACATTTCCTGAGAGAAGGGGGCCTGTCATGCCATGCAGGGCCACATGAGAAGCACCAGATTTTCATCAGGAGGTAGAACTAGGAGTGAGGGGAAAGCCTAGGTCAGAGTCTTTACTGGGGTTTCTGTGGGAAAGGCAACCCTCCAAGTAAGCAGCATAGCGTTGGCTAGTTTGAATAATTCCAGTTAGCTGTGGGCTACAGGGGTGATCTGTCATTGCCTAGTACCTGGCCCTGGGATGATTTAGTTCAGGGGAAATACTAGCTTGGTCTGCGAGAGTTAGGTAAAGCAGGTCATTGGGAATATAAGCTCAGGATCGGTTGGCTTGCCCATGAAGGGCGTGCTCCTACCCAAGGTATTGCTGTCTCTAAGAATTGGCTAGCCCCGGGAAGGGCAGTTTCTCCCTGGTCAGCAAGATTTTTAAAATGTCAAAACATTATAAGATACAGAAATAAAAAACGTGATTAATACAATCATGCATTGTTCAGGAAGTGGTAAATGTAGTGATTTAGGGTAGACTGTAAGAGGAAAGGATGCATATTTAATGTCTAGAGGTGTGCTCTCCAATACAGTAGCTACTAGTTACATGTGGCTATTTATATTTAAAGTTAAAGTAAAAATCTAGTTCCTTAGTCATACAACCACATTCAAGTGCTCCATAACCACACGTGGCTAGTGGCTACCACAGTGGAGAGTGTAGTTACGGAACAATTCTATCAAGCTAGAAATTTTTATTGCATTGTGCTGCTCTAAGGTAATCACTAAAAGGCTAATACAAAACACAAGTTAATAGAGTTGAAAAATAGAATAACAAAAATACTTGATTAATCCAAGTGAAATCAGAAAAGAATAGAAAAAGGAACAAAGAACTGATATGACAAATAGAAACCAAAAAGCAAGATGATAGACTTAACCCCAAATGTAAGTCAACGTATACATTTCAGTTAAAAGGGAAAGCTAATAGTACGTAAGTCAGAATAGTGGGTCCCCCAGAGCTGTGGGAGGCATTGACGAGGAAGGAGCAATACAGTACAGTAATGCATTAAAGGACATGTAAACCAGTGGCTTGGTGAAGGCAAGTGGGAGGTTTACTTTCTCCAGATTCCATCCTCTACTTTTTTTTTTTTTTTTTTTGCTGTACGCGGGCCTCTCACTGTTGTGGCCTCTCCTGTTGCGGAGCACAGGCTCCAGACACGCAGGCTCAGCGGCCATGGCTCACGGGCCCAGCTGCTCCGCGGCATGTGGGATCTTCCCGGACCGGGGCACGAACCCGCGTCCCCTGCATCGGCAGGCGGACTCTCAACCACTGCGCCACCAGGGAAGCCCCTCCATCCTCTCCTTTTTAATAGACTTTTACTACTGTTTATTTTTCATTAAATGTTCTTGAAAAAGTATCACTACACCTTTTCCTTTTGGGAGTATTAACAGAAGACTGAGGTTATAGAAAAAAATTTCTGTGATTTATTTCTTATAAACACATGCTTCTTGTTGGCTCTGGAGAATTTAGGTGGATGACTCTGAGACTGGATGGTCAGTCAGTGCCCTCAGCTTTTTCAGACAGTCTTATATGGCTTCATTCTTAGTGGGATAGCATTCTACTAACGTGTGAGGACGAAAGGTAACCTGTGATCACTCGGAATTAGACGCTGCTCTGACAATATTTTGTAAATTCATACTAACCTTTCCATGTTCCTAATGTACTTCTAGCCTTCTTCTCAACGTACTGTTTCTCTTCCAGCTTATCTCCACCTTTTCCCAAATCTGATTCATTCCTTTAGCTTTTTGCTGTATCCTTTTTGGACCTTTGATTCTACTGAGAGTAACAGTCCAGTGCCAGGACTCCAGATCTTCATTCCCAAAACTGCTCTATCCACAATCATCCTTAAAATTTCTCTGTTTAACACCTCACACCCAAGCCATCAGCAAATCCTATCAGCTGTATCTTCTAGAATCACTGTTTTTCACCCATATCCAGGGTTACCACCCTGGTCCCAGCCACCATTGTTTCTTATTGCAGTAGCCTCCTAAAGAGTCTCTCAGTTTCCCTCTTGTCCCTTGCCATTTATTTTCTATACAGCAGACTGTATGATCATTCTAAAATCCAAGTCAAGACTATTTTACTCATTTGTTCAGAACCTACCAGTTTCTCCTCATTTCACTTAAAATAAAAGACAAAGTCCTGTATATCTTTTTTTTTTAACATCTCTATTGGAGTATAATTGCTGTACAATGGTGTGTTAGTTTCTGCTTTATAACAAAGTGAATCAGCTATACATATACATATATCCCCATATCTCCTCCCTCTTGCGTCTCCCTCCTACCCTCCCTATCCCACCCCTCTAGGTGGTCACAAAGCACTGAGCTGATCTCCCTGTGCTATGTGGCTGCTTCCCACTAGCTATCTATTTTACATTTGGTAGTGTATGTATGTCCGTGCCACTCTCTCACTTCGTCCCAGCTTACCCTTCCCCCTCCCCATGTCCTCAAGTCCATTCTCTATGTCTGCGTCTTTATTCCTGTCCTGCCCCTAGGTTCTGCAGAACTTTTTTTTTTTTTTTAGATTCCATATATATGTGTTAGCATACAGTATTTGTTTTTCTCTCTCTGACTTACTTCACTCTGTATGACAAGACTCTAGGTCCATCCACCTAACTACAAATAACTTAATTTCATTTCTTTTATGGCTGAGTAATATTCCGTTGTATATATGTGCCACATCTTCTTTATCCTTTCATCTGTCGATGGACACTTAGGTTGCTTCCGTGGTCTGGCTAAATAGTGCTGCAATGAACATTGTGGTACTTGTCTCTTTTTGAATTATAGTCCTATATATAGTCCTATATATCTTATTTTAATTTTTATTCTATAGTGGAATATACTTGATTTACAATGTTGTGTTAGTTTCAGGGGTATAGTAAAGTAATTTAGTTATACATATATCTATTTCTTTTCAGATTCTTTTCCCATATAGGTTACTACAGAGTATTGAGTAGAGCTTCCTGTGCTAATTATCTGTTTTATATATAGTAGTGTTTATATGTAAATCCCAACCTCCTAATTTATCCCTCCCCCCAACCTTCCCCCTTTGGTAACCATAAGTTTGTTTTCAAAGTCTGTAAGTCTGCTTCTGTTTTGTAAATAAGTTCATTTGTATCATTTTTTAGATCCCACACATGAGTGATATCATATGCTATTTGTCTTTCTCTGTCTGACTTACTTCAATTAGTATGATAATCTCTAGGTCCATCCATGTTGCTGCAAATGGCATTATTTCATTCTTTTTTATGGCTAATACTCCATTGTATATATGTACCTCATCTTCTTTATCCATTCATCTGTCAGTGGACACTTAGGTTGCTTCCATGTCTTGGCTATTGTAAATAGCGCTGCAGTGAATATTGGGGTGCATGTATCTTTTCAAAGTACGGTTTTCTCCAGATATATGCCCAGGAGTGGCATTGCTGGATCATATGGTACCTCTGTTTTTAGTTTTTTAAGGAACCTCCATACTGTTTTTGATAGTGGCTGTACCAATTTACATTCCCACCAACAGTGTAGGAGTGTTCTTTTTCCCCCACACCATCTCCAGCATTTATTGTTTGTCAACTTTTTGATGATGGCCATTCTGACTGGTGTGAAGTGATACTTCATTGTAGTTTGATTTGCAGTTCTCTAATAATTAGTGATGTTGAGCATATTTTCATGTGGTTTTTGGCCATCTGTTTGTCTTCTTCAGAGACATATCTATTTAGATCTTTTGCCCATTTTTTGATTGGTTTTTTTTTTTTATATTGAGCTGCATGAGGTGTTTGTATATTTTGGAGATTAACCCCTTGTCAGTCGAATCGTTTGCAAATATTTTCTCCCTTTCTGTGGGTGGTCTTTGCATTTTGTTTATGGTTTCCTTTGCTGTGCAGAAGCTTTTAAGTTTAATTAGGTCCCATTTGTTTATTTTTGTTTTTATTTTCATTACACTAGGAGGTAGATACAAAAAGACATTTCTGTGATTTATGTCAGAGTGTTCTGCCTATGTTTTCCTCTAAGAGTTTTATAGTATTCAGTCTTACACTTAGGTCTTTAATCCATTTTGAGTTTATTTTTGTGTGTGGTGTTAAAGAATGTTCTAATTTCATTCTTTTATGTGTAGCTGTCCAGTTTTCTCAGAACCACTTATTCAAGAGATTGTCTTTTCTCCATTGTATATTCTTCCCTCCTTTGTTGTAGATATATTGACCATAGGTGTGTGAGTTTATCTCTGGGCTTTCTGTTCTTTTCTGTTGATCTATATTTCTGTTTTGTGCCAGTACCATTACTGTTTTGCTTACTGTAGCTTTGTAGTATAGTCTGAAGTCAGGGAGCCTGATTCTTCCAGTTCCATTTTTCTTTCTCAAGATTGCTTTGGCTATTCAGGGCCTTCTGTGTGTCCATACAAATTTTAAGGTTTTTTGTTCTAGATCTGCAGAAAATGCCACTGGTAACTTGATACGAATTGCATTAAATCTGTAGATTACCTTGGGTAGTAGAGTCATTGTCACAATATTGATTCTTCCAATCCAAGAACACAGTATATCTTTCTATCTGTTTGTGTCATCTTCTATTTCTTTCATCAGTGTCTTATAGTTTTTGTTTTGTTTTGTTTTGTTTTGTTTGTGGTACACGGGCCCCTCACTGCTGTGGCCCCTCCCACCGCGGAGCACAGGCTCCGGACGTGCAGGCCCAGCGGCCATGGCCCACGGGCCCAGCCACTCCGCGGCATGCAGGATCCTCCTGGACTGGGGCACGAACCCACGCCCCCTGCATCGGCAGGCGGACTCCCAACCACTGCGCCACCAGGGAAGCCCCAGTGTCTTATAGTTTTCAGAGTACAGGTTTTTTGCCTCCTTAGGTAGGTTTATTCCTAGGTATTTTATTCTTTTTGATGTGATGGTAAATGGGATTGTTTCCTTAATCTCTCTTGCTGACCTTTTGATGTTAGTGTATAGAAATGCAACAGATTTCTGTGTATTAATTTTGTATCCTACAACTTTACCGAATTTGTTGATGAGCTCTAGTAGTTTTCTGGTAGCATCTTTAGGATTTTCTAAGTATAGTATCATGTCATCTGCAATCAGTGACAGGTTTACTTCTTTTTTTCCAATTTGGATTCCTTTTATTTCTTTTTCTTCTCTGATTGCTGTGGCTAGGACTTCCAAAACTATGTTGAATAAAAATGGTGAGAGTGGACATCCTTGTCTTCTTCCTGATCTTAGAGGAAATGCTTTCACCTTTTCACTGTTGAGTATGATGTTAGCTGTGGGTTTGTCACATACAGCCTTTATTTATTTATTTTTTTAAATTATTTTTAAAAATATTTATTTATTTGGTTTGTTGGGTCTTAGTTGCGGCAGGTGGGCTCCTTACTTGTGTCTTATGGGCTCCTTAGTTGTGGCACACAGGCTCCTTAGTTGTGGCATGCAAACTCTTAATTACAGCATGCATGTGAGATCTAGTTCCCTGACCAGGGAACATACCTGGGCCCTCTGCAATTGAGAGTGCAGAGACTTAACCACTGCACCACCAGGGAAGTCCCTATGGCCTTTATTATGTTAAGGTATGTTCCTTCTATGTCCACTTTCTGGAGAGTTTTTATCATAAATAAGTGTTGAATTTTGTCAAAAGCTTTTTCTGTATCTATTGAGATGATCATATGTTTTCTATTCTTCAGTTTGTTAATGTGGTGTATCACAACGATTGATTTGTGGATATTGAAAAATCTTTGCATCCCTGGGATAAATCCCACTTGATCATGGTGTATGATCCTTTTAATGTGTTGTTGGATTCAGCTTGCTAGTATTTTGTTGAGGATTTTTGCGTCTGTGTTCATCAGTGATATTTGCCTGTAATTTTCCTTTTTTGTGGTATCTTTGTCTGGTTTTGGTATCAGATTGATGGTGGCCTCATAGAATGAGTTTGGGTATGTTCCTTCCTCTGTAATCTTTTGAAATAGTTTCAGAAGGATAGGTGTTAACTCTTCCCTAAATGTTTGAGAGAATTTGCCTGTGAAGCCATTTGGTCCTGGACTTTTGTTTTTTGGGAGTTTTTATTTTTATTTATTTATTTTTCTGCAGTACGTGGGCCTCTCACTGTTGTGGCCTCTCCCGCTGTGGAGCACGGGCTCCAGATGCACAGGCTCAGTGGCCATGGCTTACGGGCCCAGCTGCTCCGTGGCATGTGGAATCTTCCTGGACCAGGACATGAACCCGTGTCCCCTGCATCGGCAGGCGGACTCTCAATCACTGCACCACCAGGCAAGCCCCCTTTTGGGAGTTTTTAAATCACAGTTTCAATTTCAGTGCTTGTGAGTGGTCTGTTAATATTTTTTATTTCTTCCTGGTTCAATTTTGGGAGATTGTACCTTTCTAAGAATTTGTCCATTTTATTGGCATATGGTTGCTGTAGTAATCTCTTATGATCCTTTGTATTTCTGTGATGTCCGTTGTAACTTCTCCTTTTTCATTTCTAATTTTGATTTGAGCCTTCTCCCTTTTTATCTTGATGAGTTTGGCTAAAGGTTTATCTATTTTGTTTATCTTGTCAAAGAACCAGCTTTGAGTTTCATTGACCTTTGGTATTGTTTTCTTCATCTCTATGTCATTTATTTCTGCTCTGATCTTTATTTCTTTCCTTCTGATAACTTTGGGTTTTGTCTGTTTTTCTTTCTCTAGTTGCCTTAGGTGTAACGTTAGACTGTTTATTTGGGATTTTTCTTGTTTCCTGAGGTAAGATTGTATTGCTCTAATCTTCCCTTTTAAAACTACTTACGCTGCATCCCATAGGTTTTGGATTGTCGTATTTTTGTTTTCATTTGTCTCTAGGTATTTTTTAATTTCCTCTTTGATTTCTTCAGTGATCCCTTGGCTGTTTAGTGGCATTTTGTTTAGCCTCCACGTGTTTGTGTTTTTATAGTTTTTTTCTTGTAGTTGATTTCTAATCTCATAGTGTTGTGGGCAGAAAAGATGCTTGATATGATTTCAGTTTTCTTAAATTTACCAGGGCTTGCTTTATGGCCCAGCATGTGATCTATCCTGCAGAATGTTCTATGTGCACTTTCAAAGAATGTGTATTCTGCTGCTTTTGGATGGAATGTTCTATAAATATCAAGTCCATCTGGTCTGACGTGTCATTTAAAGCCTGGGTTTCCTTATTGACTTTCTGTCTGGATGATCTGTCCGTTGATGTAAGTGAGGTGTTAAAGTCCCCCATTATTGTGTTACTGCTGATTTCTTCTTTTATGGCAGTTAGCATTTGCCTTATATATTGAGGTGCTCTTATATTGGGTGCATATATATTTACAGTTGTTGTATCTTTTTCTTGGACTGATCCCTTGATCATTATGTTGTGTCCTTCTTTGTCTCTTGTAACAGTCTTTATTTTAAAGTCTGTTTTGTGTGATATGAGTATTGCTACTTCAGCTTTCTTTTGTTTTCCATTTGCATAGAATACCTTTCTCCATCCCCTCCCTTTCAGTCTGTATGTGTCCCTAGATCTGAAGTGGGTCTATTGTAGACAGCATATATATGGGTCTTGTTTTTGTATCCATTTAGCCAGTTTATGTCTTTTGGTTGGACCATTTAATCCATTTACACTTAATGTAATTACCAATATATAGGTTCTTATTTCCATTTTGTTGATTGTTTTGGGTTTGTTATTGTACGTATCTTTTCTTCCCTTCCTCTTTTGTTCTCTTCTTTTGTGATTTGATGACCATCTTTAGTGTTGTTTTTGGATTCCTTTTTCTTTTTTGTGTGTATATCTATTGTCTTGATAGAGTTTTGGTTTGCAGTTACCATGAGGTTTTGATATATCCATCTTTATATATACAAGATTGTTTTAAGTTGCTGGTGTCTTCATTTCAAATGCATTTCCAATATCCTGAATTTGTATTCTGCTCATGATTGCTGGTTTTTTTTTTTTTTTTTTTTTTATGCGTTACGCGGGCCTCTCACTGTTGTGGCCTCTCCCGTTGCGGAGGACAGGCTCCGGACGCGCAGGCTCAGCGGCCATGGCTCATGGGCCCAGCCGCTCCGCGGCATGTGGGATCTTCCCAGACCGGGGCACGAACCCGTGTCCCCTGCATCGGCAGGCGGACTCTCAACCACTGCGCCACCAGGGAAGCCCAGATTGCTGGTTTTGATATCATATTTGTGTATGGATGATTTCCTACCTTTAATGTATGTTTGCCTTTACTGGGTGCTTTCCCATTCATAATTTTCTTATTTCTAGTTGTGGCCTTTTCCACCTAGAGAAATTCCTATAGGATTTGTTGTAAAGGTGGTTTGGTGGTGCTGAATTCTCTTAGCTTTTGCTTGTCTGTAAAACTTTTGATTTCTCTGTCGAATCTGAATGAGAGCCTTGCTGGGTAGAGTATTCTTGGTTGTAGGTTTTTTCCTTTTCATCACTTTAAATATATCATGCTACTCCCTTCTGGCTGGCAGAGTTTCTGCTGAAAAATCAGCTGATAACCTTATGGGGATTCCCTTGTATGTTATTTGGTGCTTTTCCCTTGTTGCTTTTAATATTCTCTCTTTGTGTTTAATTTTTGTCAGTTTGATTAATATGTGTCTTGGTATGTTCCTCCTTGGGTTTATCCTGTATGGAACTCTGCACTTCCTGGCCTTGGGTGACTGTTTCCTTTCCCATGTTAGGGAAGTTTTCAGCCATTATTTCTTTAAATATTTTCTTAGGCACTTTGTCTGTCTCTTCTCCTTCTGGGACCCCTGTAATGTAAATATTGGTGCATTTAATGTTGTCCCAGAGGTTTCTTAGACTGTCCTCATTTGTTTTCATTCTTTTTCCTTTGTTTTGTGGCAGTGAATTCCACCATTCTGTCTTCCAGCTCACTTATTCGTTCTTCTGCCTCATTTATTCTGCTGTTGATTACTTCTGGTGTATTCTTCATTTCAGTTAGTGTATTGTTCAACTCTGTTTGTTCTTTATGTCTTCTAGCTCTTTGCTAAACATTTCTTATATCTTCTTGGTCTGTGCCTCAATTCTTTTTCCGAGATCTTGAATCATCTTTACTACCATTACTCTGAATTCTTTTTCAGGTAGATTGCCTATCTCCACTTCACATAGTTGTTCTTTTGTGGTTTTATCTTACTCCTTTGTCTGGAACATATTCCTCTGCCATCTCATTTTGTCTAACTTTCTGTGTTTGTTGTCCCACAGGCTGCAGGATTGTAGCTCCTCTTGCTTCTGGTGTCTGCCCCCTGGTGGGTGAGGCTGGTCTACGAGGCTTGTGCAGGACTCCTGGTGGGAGGAACTGGTGCTGCTCACTGGTGGGTGAAGCTGGGTCTTGTCCCTCTGGTGGGCAGGCCCATGTCAAGGGGTGTTTTTTGTTTTATTTTTTTGGCTACACCTTGCAGCATGCGGAACTCCTCCAACCAGGGATTGAACCTGTGCCCCCTACATTGGGACCATGGAGTATTAACCACTGGACCACCGGGGAAGTGCTCAACAGGTGTGTTTAGAGGTGGCTCTGGGCTCAGGAAGACTTTAAGCAGGCTGTCTGCTGATGGGTGGGGCTGTTTTCCCACCCTGTTGGTTGTTTGGTCTGAGGCGTCCCAGACTGGGGCCTACGGGCTGTTGGGTGTATCAGGTCTTGGCATCAAAATGGCTGCCTCCAGAAGAGCTCATGCCAATGAGTACTCCTCAGTACCACCACCACCAGTGTCCTTGTCCCCACAGTGATCCATAGTCGCCCCCTACCCAGGAGACCCTCTAAGACCAGTAGGTAGGTCTGGTACAGGCTTCTATGCAGTCACTGCTTTTTCCCCTTGTCCTGGTGTTCATAAGACCTTGTGTGTACCATCTAAGAGTGGAGTTTCTGTTTCCCCCAGTCCTGTAGAGTTCCCATGATCAAGCCCCTCTGGCCTTCAAAGCCAAATGCTCTGGGGGCTCCTCTTCCCTATGCCAGACCCCCAGACTGGGGAGCCTGACATGGGGCTCCAAACTCTCACTCCTGTGGGGGAACCTACGCAATATAATCATTTTCCAGTTTGTGGGTCACCCACCCAGCAGGTATGGGATTTGCTTGTGTTGCGAATGTGCCCCTCCTTCTTCTTTGTCTTTGGAAGTAGAATATCTTTTTTTGGTAGGTTCCAGTCTTTTTTTGTTGATGGTTGTTTAGCAGTTAGTTGTGATTTTGGTGCTTTCATGAGGGGAGGTGAGCTCAGTTCCTTCTACTCTGCCATTTTGTCCTCCGTCCAAGATCCACCTGGTTATATGGAGATCTTTCTTGCGATTTTGGGTGTTTGAAATATTCTTCCAGCCTTCAGTAGGTATTCTGTAAGAATTGTTTCAGATGTAGATGTATTTGTGGAAGAAGGTGAGCTCCACGTCCTTCTATTCTGCCATCTTGACTGGAGCCTACAAAGTCCTGTAGATCTTAAAAGTTCTCATCATAAGAAAGAACAAAAAAGGAATAAAGAAAGAGAAAAATGTAAAGAAAAAGAAAAATATTTTTGTAACTGTATGTGGTGATGAATGTTAATAAGACTTATTGTGGTGAGCATTTTGCAATATACAATTGACCCTTGAACAATGTAGGGGTTGGGGCGCAAACCATCCACCTACCCCCTGCACCACTGAAAATCCACATATAACTTTTGACTCCCCCAAAACTTTACTAATAGCCTACTGTTGACTAGAAGCTTTACTGATAACATAAACAATCAATTAACACATATTTTGTGTTATATGTATTATATGCTGTATTCTTATAATAAAATAAATTAGAGAATAGAAAATATTATTAAGAAAATCATAAAGAAGAAAAAATAGATTTACAGTACTGTACTGTGTTTATTGATACTGTAAAATTACATTGTTCTGTTTATGAGATGAATTGTCAATACCTACATCAATATTGTCTATTATGATACAAAACACTGTAGATGTTATACATATTACTAACACTAAATATCAAAAATGGAAAGATAATGTGAAAAGGAAATTCATATTTATTTACAGGTATAATGATTCATGCATTGATAATGAAGAAGCAGCATTATGATAGTTCAATGGTAGCCTAGTGTAATTGATACAATTGCTTTGCTATAGCCTAGCCTATACACTAATGAATGAATCGTTTTTAAATGTTTATGGCATACAGTATTACAGTCATATTCGTAATATAGCATTGGAAACATTGTTACTTAAAAAATACCCCCCCTTATCTAATTTGCTGATACACAGTAAGAAAACTAACACATTGTTAATTTTATATTAAATATCACTCACCTTATCCCTATATAAGGGTAGGCTATCCACTTTAATACTAGTCTTGCACACGATGTTATACATGATGGATACTTAGGTGACGATGATGATGTCACAAAAAAGTCTCATACAGTTCTTGCTGTACAGTTATTAGATTTCCACATGAAGACACACACATACACAACAGATAAGCTTATTAGCTGTATGACATGATGATTAGTTACTATTCATTAAGTAGAAGTGGCTCATCATAAAGGTCTTGGTCCTTGTCATTTTCACATTGAGTAGGCTGAGGGGGAGGAGGGAGAGGAAGGGTTGGTCTTGCTGTCTCAGGGGTAACAAGAGGTGGAAGGGGAGGAGGGAGAGGCAGGCACACTTGGTGAACTTTACAGAATACATAATAATTTTCTGACTTTTTTGCTTTTTCATTTCTCTGAAAATGTTTCTATAATATATGGTACCAATCTTTCTTCTACCATTTGCTTTAGTTTCAGTGCCTGTATCACAGAAAGGCCCATGTTATAAAAGGAGTTAAAAGCAATTTTGAATAATTGGAACCCTCTGCCAGATTGTCTAATGTCAATTTGTTTTCTGACACTGCTTCTTTTACATCTTCTTCCTAATTGTCTGGCACTGGTTCAGAAGCGCTCACCTCCATCAAGTTGTCTTCTGTGAATTCTTCTGGTGTGGTGTCTGTTAGCTCTTGAATCTCTCCAAGATCCATATCTTGAACCCTTCAGCTTCCACTTTTTCTGTCATATCCACAGTCTCTCTCTTTCATGGTTTCCTTGACTGGCTATGTAGTAAATCCTGTGGAGTCATGCTCAACATCTGGACACAGTTTTCTCCAGCAAAAATATATTGTTTCAGGCTTGATGGCTTTCACAGTTTTTTCTGTAACAACGATGGCATCTTGAATGGTATAATCCTTCCACTTTCCTGATGTTCTATCAGGGTTCTCTTCCATAGTGTGACAATCCTTTTCATAGAGTACCATGTATAATTAGCCTTAAAGGTCCTTATGATCCCCTGATATAGAGGCTGGATTAGAGACATTATGTTTGGGGACAAGTAGATCACTTTGACGCCTTCAATGTTGAACTCATGGAGTTCTGGGTGGCTGGGGGCATTGTCCAATATCGAAAGAACTTTAAAAGGCAGTTCCTTACTGGCAAGGTACTTCCTGTCTTCAGGGACAAAGCATCGATGGAACCAATCCAGAAAAGCGGTTCTGGTTGTCCAGGCCTTCTTCTTATACCACCAAAAGACTCATTCTTTAATTGGATTGTCTTTTCATTACTGACTTGTAAGAGTTCTTCCTATATTCTAAATACAAGTCCCTAATCAGAGATGTGATTGCAAATATTTCCTCCCATTCTGTGGGTTGTCATTTAAATACTTTCTTGATGGTGTGCTTTAAATGACAGATGTTTTTAGTTTTTACACTTAGCTCTATGATCTACTTTTAGTTAACTTTTTGCATGTGGTGTGAGGTAAGGGTCCAGATTCATTCTTTTGTATATGGATATCCAGTTGTCCCAGCACCATTTGTTGAGAAGACTGTTCTTTCCCCATTGAACAGTCTTGGCACACTTGTTGAAAATCAGCTTTCCACAGACAGATGGGTTTACTTCTTTCTTTTTTTGTTTGAAGTAAGTAGAGTTGATTTACAATATTGTGTTAGTTTCAGGTGTACAACAAAGTGATTCAGTTGTATATATTTTTCAGATTATCTTCCATTATAGGTTATTATAAGATATTGATATAGTTCCCTGTGCTATGCAGTAAATCATTGATGCTTACCTATTTTATGTACAGTAGTTTGTATTTGTTAACACATTTTTGAACTCTCAATTCTATTCCATAGATCTAATATGTCTATCCTTACACCAGTATACTGCTCAGATTATTTTGGAATCGTCTTTTCATTTTTCTTCATTAGCTGAGCGACCTCAGAAAATTTAGTTGCTTAGCGTCAATTTCCTCATTTGTAAATTGGGAATATATTATCCATCTCCCCTCAGGATTGTTGTGGACTAAACAAGAATATAATAAAGCTTTTAGTTAAGTGCTTATCCCATAATACTCCATTTAAAAAATTTTAATGGAAATCTACTTTCCATTCATAATATTTCCTTTCCTTCTGGCTAATCCTCCCCAATATAGACTATTCCTTATATTTTAAAATGTCTTGTGGGTAAGATTGATTCAGTGAGAAGAGGTGGGCATATTCCTGTACCACCACCAGTATTCAACAACCCCTAACCTGAAGAGCATGCATTTTCTCATATGACTCTCTCCTTATTTTTTATTTTTATTTTTGCCACTGTGTATTAAGCTCCAGGGCACCTTCCCACTTTCCCCAATAAGCATAGAAACCGGCGCGGTCTTCTGAATCCACACTTAAGAACCAACGTGCTGGCTATCCTGCTTCTGGACCTACCTTCAGTGTTTCTTATCTCCATTTTCCTCTCCACCAGCAGGGAAGCCCTTTGGGTTTATTTATTGTTGGAACAATTGCATCTCAGATTTTCAATTATGAAATTCTCTTCCTTAATCAGTTTCCTTACTTTTCACTTACAATGAATTTGGGATTAGATCCTGACCTCTAATCTTTCAGCCTCTCCCTGTTTTCTTGGTCCATGGCCTTTTTTCTGGACCCATTTGCCTGTATGTAAGCATTTTGGTCAACCATTTCAATGAGACAGTCTCTTTCATTCTAAGAACCCAAGGTCACTTGAATGCAAAAAAAGCCCTTTATTAACTTTAGAGGCTTATCTCCTCAAGTCACTAAGTATTGCTGGGTGGGGAAAGCCAAAAAGCCTTTCCAAGTTGTTCCCTGTATTCTTCTTTAGTCCTTTCTTGGGCTCCCCCCAATGCTAATATTATCTTTAGTCTCTGCTAGTTATTTCTGTTTTGTCTGCAAATCAGTGAGGGCCTTTCCTATCCTAAAATATCTCATTCTTCAGCCTCTTATGTGTTCTGTTTCTTCATCATATCTGTAAAGAGTATTCTTTACTTGGTACACCACCTTTTGGTTTGTATTCATTCCCTAAATAAATTATGCTTTGTGACTGTGCAGGGAAGAGTTTTTAACATAGCAGGCCTGAGGTTGCTGTCTTTAGAAGGGCCTACTTGCAGGGTTGGCTCTTGGCTGGAGCCTGAGAATTTGGCTTTTGAAAAGTTCCTTGCTTTTCAGATAACACTTTTGCCTGCTTGGGGCACTGAATGCCTGCTTTCCTTCTGGGTGTCTGGAGTTTTGATAGTTATGATTTTGGTCTTTGTGCCTGTAACCAGCCCTTAATAAAATCCTTGGACTCCCGAGTCTCCAGCAGGCTTCTCTGGGCAGAGACATCGCACAACACGTAGGAGGCTTATGCATAGATTCCTCCAGACTCCATGTGATGTGTCTCTTTCCCTTGATGATCCTGTTGTATATCTTTCTCTACAATAAATGATAGCCTCTGAGTCCTGCAAGTCCTTCTAGCGAACCACCAAATGTGTAGGTGGCTGTGGGACCTCTTACAGTGACCTTCCTCGCCACCCTTAATTCAAGCCGCTCTCAAAAGCTTGATCTATTTATGAGATCTGGAAGTCTTTTCTTAGTTTGTAACATCTGTTGCCAATACTCTTGCTTCCAGAAACTTTCCTTCCTCTACTTCGGTAAGAACACCCTGCCCTGCCTCTCCTCACACCTCATTCATCTTCACAGACAGTTGTTGAATGCCTGGAAGTACCAGGCAGTGGGCCTGGTACACAACAGCGAGTGAAAACAGTCATGGTGCAGCATATGGTCTAGTGGGAGAAGACAAGAAGCAGATGGTACATTCTGAGAAAAGTACTGTGTTGTAAGAGTGATTAAAAGGGGAGATATACTTCAGAAGGGTGGTCAGTGAGGAAGTCCATAGGATGTTCTGTGGAGATAGCAAAGGGGCAGGTAAAGTCTGTTTGGTAAAGAACCAGAACAGCAGAGAACAGCACATGTAAATGATTAAAAAGGCACTTGGCATCTTCTAGGATTCAAAAGGAGTCCGGTGTGGCTGGAGCACTGCGAGAAGAGGGAGAGTGGAGAGGAGTTTGGAGGGTATCAAGGTCCAGATCACTTAGAGCTTTGTAGGCATGTTCAGAACTTCATACTTTAGGGGCAATGGGAGGCCAGCAAAGGGTTTATTCAGCCAAGCAACAGATATCTTTTCAAAAGATCATTCTTACAGTTGTAGAGCGAATGGATTAGAGAGGGGTAAGAAGGGGAGAGCCTAGTTTGAGATTATTAGTGATATAGGTGAAAGATGATGGTGATGTCTGTGTGATGGCTGAGGAGATGGAAAGGAGTGAATGGACTTGGAAGTATGAAGTTCTGCAAGATTTTAACCTTACTTATCTTCTATCTGCTCTCTCCTTTGGTGATCATCTTCATTCCCACATTGTTAACTATCACCTCTGTGTGAAAGACTCTAACCCTATGATCCTAGTCCTGATGTGAGCCAGTTTCACATTTTCAAAGGAATGGTTACATTTCAGAAATGTAAATGGTTCCAGAGCCATAATGCTTCTGCCACTTACTATCAGTGTGATCTTGGACCAGTTATTTCACTTCCTCATGCCTCAGTTTCCTCATCTGTAAAACGGGGATAATGTATTACTTACCAAAGGATTTCTGTGAAGATTAAATGAGTCAGCAAACAAAAAACATCTGGGCAGTAGCTTGCACAGAGTAATCTATCAACATTAGTTCCACCAGCAGGACGCCACAATTTCTCTGTCCCCATCAGTCACAGGTGGAACTGCCTCCAGCACCCAGTCTAGCTCTTTCACCTAACACTTCCACTTCTGTTAATGGCACTAGCCAGAGATTCCTAACCACAGTCACATTTGACTCCTTGCTGTCAAGTAGAAACCTAAAATTAGCAATTGCTACCAAGTATATTTTCACTTTTATCTGCACATAAAGTGAAAGTTACAGCTTCTTTTATTCATTCATCAACAAATACAGTTGACCCTTGGACAACACAGTTTTGAACTGTATTGTGGGTTCACTTATAGAGATTTCTTTCAATAAATGTATTGGAAAGTTTTTTTGAAGATTTGCAACAATTAAAAAAATTTGCAGATGAACCATGTAGCCTAGAAATATCAAAAAAAAATTAAGAAAAAGTTAGGTATGTCATGAATGTATAAAATATATGTTAGATATACAAATACATGTAAAATGTATGTTAATTGGCTGTTTATGTTATCAGTAAGACTTCTGGCCAACAGTAGGCTGTTAGTAGTTAAGTTTTGGGGGAGTCAAAAGTTACAGGCAGATTTTCAGCTGCGTGGAGGATTGGTACCCCGGTGTTGTTCAAGGGTCAACTATATTCACCAAGTGCCTACTATGACAGTCAAGCAATTAGACTATGTACCTACTCAATTCTAATCTTTTGTCCTTCAGATACAATTTCTGCCTTTGGTTTACACAAAAATATATTTGAAGTTCCTTAACAATCTTGATGGAAAAGTCCTCTACATAATCAAGATGGAGTTTCAAAGACCCTCAGTAAGTGAAACAAATGAAACCACTAAAAAATTTCTAAGCATGTTTTACTATCTCAAAGTTACCGACCTTATCAATCCAATTATGGGTACAAAAAGGGTTCAAGAGCAGTGATATCAAAGCTTATGACTGAGGAAAATGGTGCAAGCTACTCATCCCTGAGTTGACAGTAGCATTAGCTATAGCTGCCTATCCTCCAGTACTATGTCTTTGTACTTAGTGAATGTTACTGATATAGGTGGCATCTATTAATAGTATATACCTTATTAGGTTTTGACTTTATCAAATATTAAAAAAGTGAAGTTGTTCCTTTTTGTGAAAATTCAATTACAACTGGTTTTGGAGCTCATTTTATCCACTGGGTCAAGAAAGTCTAAACTCTCTAGACATTAAGGACTGAAAGAGAGGATGAGGTGGGTACAAAGAGATTCACAACACAAAGTTGTAGATACTATAGACACAGACCATGCCCATAAGGCACATAATGATGTATACAACATGGATGATACCAAAGAATTTATTGTAAATGTAGTGGTAAATGCATTGAGAATAATCATCATTAAAAAGAAATTAGAAAATTACACGTTTAAAGTATGTGCTTTTTCCCACCACCTTTACGTTATGGCTAGTACCAACATTTTAAGTACTGAAATACTTAATGGGATGGTCCATTTTCACATAATTTCATGACTTTGTCTTCATCTTAATTTTTAAAGCAGTTGACCATGAATTTCAGTTTCAATTATTATTCTGTTTTTATCAATTCGGTAATGATCTGTAGAATCTTGTCATCTGGATGGAAGGAGAAAAAACTCCCATGAATAAATTCATCACTGGCTAATTTTCCAATATGTACACATGTAAACCACAGATATACTTCATTAAAAGATTCTTTTAAATTAGAATACAGAATTAACATCAGCAATATTCAATCTAAAACTAGAGATGCCTCTATAATATAATTTGTTGCCCTACAAATATTATTTTAATTATCATTATAGTTGTATTATACCTACTTTGATAAAAAGTAGGCAAAGGCCTGAAAAGATGATGTGATATAACTGTTGGTCCTTTATAAGGAATTATTTCCTTAAAACTTCTTTTAAGACAGAAGTTTCCTAACTTTTTCACCCGGCTCAAATATACTAAAGGCTTTTTGACTCTTCTATAAACTTCAGAACATGTCAGGATTCCAACAGTTTGGGCAAGGAATAAGGAACTCTTTATCTGTTTCTCCATGTTTAGTCCAAAGGAAACAAAGAAATTTAACTGGGAAGTGTTCTTGGAGAGGTGTCAATGGAAAAGTGACAGAACTCTCCACACAACAAAGGAATCAAACACCAATTAATCTGATGAATAGACCAATAGAGGCTACATTATTTGCTAGAGGTTTTAACAGCTGCTTCCACTTTTAAACAGTTGGTCTGATATTGTGACTTCCTAACTACTCTCTGGATAGTTGTAATTATCAGGGCTCCAAGACTGAAATTCTGTATCTTATTAGATACTTCAGTAAAAGAATGGTCTATGTTTCAATGATTGCAATGGAATTTTGATAACGGGGCCCATGGCCTGACACTCTGGTTCCTAGAGGCTACAGTGGCATTTAAAAAAAAGGAAAGGAAAGGTCACCTGCTGCAAAGGGAACACGGCAGGTCTAGAAAGAACCATGATTTTTAGTTTGAGGAAGAGTAGAGTAAAAGAAAGTACAAGAGCAACTTCAGTTATTTCTTTTTCAACAGCTTGGTGTTATATCCCAACTTTTATTATTATAAAGTCCAGAAAGAGGACACTAATGTACCTTATCCTCCCCACTAAGTCAAAAATATATGCTTCATCAGAGGGCAAATTCTGCTTTCTCTTTTATGGCAAAGAGAAACACTGAAATCATTTTAAAATTCATTTTTCTTAATTTAAAAGTTGAGGTTCAACCTGTCCTTTATATAATGCAATTTTTTCTAAGGCTGAGTTGTAGTGCACAAATTTCCTCAAGAAAAGAGCTCATATCTCTTAATATGTCAAGACCCGATCTAAGTTTCCAGCAGTATAGGAAAACTAATACAGTTTAGCACTTATTCATTCACCTTCAGTTATGCAAATAAACACAGAGTGTGAGGCTTCAGGGCAGTAGCACTAGACCAGTAGCTCCCCACCTTGCCTAACTATGAGAATTAACTGGGATACTTGTTAAATATAATCACATTGAACAGTAAATCATTTCTTAACATCATTAAAAGCAGGAATACCAAACTGATGTGATGCAATGAGAGGAATATAGCACCAACTAAAAAATATTCTTTTCCTGAAAATCTGATTCTAATATCAGATTATATCTGTTATATCTCTAGATATATAGTTATATCAGTTATATCTCTAGATATAACTACCAGTTTATAGGAAATATAAGAAACAGAGAAACACATTAAATCAAAGCATGAAGATGCAACCACCCAAATCCTAAATGTCAGAAATTCTACCAGAAAAATAACCTAGTTTACTAAAAATTTTAAAATGGGGAGGGTAGTAGAGGGGAAGTATTACAGATTAAAAGAGATTACAAAATAATAACATGGCCATCGGCCTCTCCCACAGAGGAGATTCAGTATGCCTGGAGTAGGTCTTTGGACTTTGTATTTTTAACAACTGCCAGGATAATTCTGATTATTTGGCATGTTTGGGAAACACTATACCAGACTAAGTGGCAACTCAGGTGTCCACTGCAGATTTCTGTTGAAGGATAATGTACATACTTTATACAGACTAACAGCTCTGCATTTGGGAGAATGGTAGAGAAAACATGCTGGGAGCCTCAGAGAAAGTCCCTCTTTCTTATTTTTTAAAATAACTGTATCACTAGTTTACTAGTTTGTAAACTAGTAGCAAAATTACAAATGCTCAGTTTTATCATCCTTTTTCTGTGAAATGGCCAGAAGTTTAGAAGTGAAGCTTAGAAGAGGAAGGAGTAAACCAGAAGAATCTTAAGAGGATAACTAGATTGTGAATAATGAAGAACTGTCTGTGTCTGATGGAATTCAGCATAAAATAAATTTTATTAAAGCAATTTTTAATCACATGGAATTTAAGCCTCAATGAACTATAGTGTATGCCAGTGTTTAAAAGTATACTGTTTTCTACCTACATTATAATCAAACACTTACTTTCAAGGGACATCTTAGGATTCTCAAGCTTTTTTCTTAAAACAGAATCAATGAGAATTCTTAGCTGCTTGAAAATGACAGCTATCTTAACAGGTGCCTGTTGAGAGGAGATGACAAATTGAACAATGTTAATCCCAGGGAGTGAGAATGTGTTTAAATAAAATCAAAGTAAGCAAGTATACCTTACAATATGCTTTAGCACATCTTGACCTTAAAACGTTACGGGAAAAATATAAATAAATTACTTCCTGTAGCTAAGATACATAAACTTCAATTTCCTTATTAAGTACCCATAAATTTGATATCTCTTTCCAAAATAAAGAAACCATTATTTCAATTGTTTGTTTTCTTCTCTTACTAGTTTTTAAAATGGAATTTTTTAAAAAAAGCTTTATTGAGGTATAATTTATAGATCATAAAAAATTCATTGTATACAATCCAATGATTTTTAGTTAATTTATAGAGTTGTGCAACCATCACCACAATCCAGTTATAGAACTCTACTACCACCTCAGCCTCTTTTGTGAGAACTGCACATATTTTTTTAAGTTGCCTTTAAAATTTACATCTCCAGTCTTAGACAAACAGCTATCATGGTATATCAGCAGAATGTATTAGATTTGCTTAAACTGGTTAATGTTGATGAGTTACAGAGAAATAAACTTAGTGCTGGTAGCTGGTTGGTCTAATTTTTCCAGAGAAGAATGAAGAATGTGATAAATATGCATTTAAGCTATGAATCTGTGTCTCTTTATAGGTGGCACAATATAGCGGAAGGAGCATGAGTTTGAGGATCAGATAGTTCTAGGTTTAAACCTTGCTCTACCATTAACAATCCATGTAACCTAGGTAAGTTATTTAAATTCTCACTGAGCTTAAGTGCCTTATCTCTAGAAAGAAACTACAGAAATTATCTAAGAAGACTGTTAGGGTATTAAATTAGTGATAATCCATGTAAAGTTAACAACTACTGAAGTATACAATACATGGAAAATTATAATTATTACTGACAATAAATGAAATCTGTAATAGCAATATAATTTGATTTTCAAATTAAACAGATTTAAAACCATATAGGCAAGATAAAATAAGTAAGTCTTCTATTTTAAGTCAAATTATTGGAAGAAATTATGCAAACTCCAATAAAACTTTTTAAAAAACTACCTCAATGGTACTGGAAGTAGAAATTTTAATATAATCAATAAGATCAGTTGTAGCAAGTACCTGAAAATAGATCCAGCCATCAACAGAGAGAAGACGTTCCCGGTGTTGAACTTCTATGTCACCACCAAAAAGTAAAACTGGAAAAGGGGTTATTAGGGTAGTTTCCCTCAAATATACTCGGGCATACCGTATCTGCATAAAAACAGAGAGGAAAAAAACACTTTAAAGCCTAAAAATATAAAAAATTCATTTATCTGTTTCATGTAAGCATTTTTCTATAATTTGCTACTATATATTTTAAATCAGGTTTCATAAAGCTACATGTCTACATTCTCTTATGTGCATAATTTGTCAATTTTATAATAATCACAGTCACCACCTGTGCATTTATACTATTAAGAGGATTTTAAACATTAATTGTAAGGCTGAATTATATACCTTGAACATAAATGAGACTGAACAAGCAATTTTATGCTAATGCTGTTAAATAATTAATGCAACAATAAAATTATGATTAAGTTTCACAGTGTCTGGTTTCTAAAGCAAGGTTCAGCAATGGCCATTAGTCAGGAACTTGTTATGTTTTACACATTTAAGTTTGATGATATGCTGGGAGTTATTCAAGCCAATGCTTGAAATTATGGATCTTTATTAATTTAATGAGCTATGATTCAAAACGTTGACTGTTTTAATCGTAATCTACAAATATTTGCTATTAAATTATCTTAGGTTGCACTGTGACTCAAACTGTTGCCACATCATATATAGTTCTATCCCATCCCATATCTCCCTTATTTGGAAATGTGGAAAAAAGACGTGTTATATGTTTTTGTTGAGAAACCATGTACATCTTGATTTCAAATATAAACAAACATGAATAGCTCAATTTAAGAACCAAATACGATATCTGCTGGGCATCCTAATTTCTTATGACTGATTTCTAGAATAATGCCCTGAGTATTGGAATTTAAGAATGAGTACTTTACCTTCTCCTGGTATAAAAGCCATCCATAAGTTTGCAAATCTCGATTTACTGAGGATGGATGTACTTGTGCTTTGCCTTGGGCTGTCTCCACAATGCAAGCCAATTTTTCTGTAACATCAACTGATTTTGTATAGATTATCTTCCCCACATTGTCATACAGTCCAGCAGTAAGTACAGCTTTAAGAAGGGCAATTTCTTGGAAGGAAAGGGTCTGTGAGGCTCTGTTTCCTTCCAAGCCACTGGAAGTTGTAGATGATAAAAATCCTGCTGCCTTAACCAACTTTATTAACTCCTGCTTTACATCCTGGATTGGTTTGTTGAAAAGAGACAAGATCATAATTAAAATAGAGAAGGTGCCAACCAACCTTGTATTTTATATTACTGTTTCCTATCAAAATTGACAGGATGCCAAAAAGCTAAAAAGAGAATTACGACATGATCCAGCAATCTCACTCCTGGGCGTATTTCTGGAAAAAACAAAAACACTAACTCGAAAAGATACATGAACTGCAATGTTCATAGCAGCACCATTTACAATAGCCAAGATATGGAAAAAACCCAAATGTCCATCAATAGACGAATGGATAAAGAAGATGATGTATGTATATACAATGGAATATTACTCAACCGTAAAAAAAGAATGAATTTTTGCCATTTGCTACAACTTGGATGGACCTGGAGGGCATTATGCTTAGTGAAATATGTCAGACAGAGAAAGACAAATACTGTATGTTATCACTTATATGTGGAATCTAAAAAATAAAACTAGTGAATATAACACAAAAGAAATAGACTCACAGACATAGAGAACAAGCTAGTGGTTACCAGTGGGGAGAGGGAAGGAGGGAGGGGCAAGATAGGGATAGGGGACTAAGAGGTACAAACTACTATGTATAAAATAAGTAAGTTACAAGGATATATTGCCAGCACATGGAATACACCCTATATTTTATAATAACTATAAATGAACCATAATCTTTAAAATTTGTGAATCACTATGTGATACACCTGAAACTTATTAATACTGTAAATCAACTATACCTCAATTAAAAAAAAAGCCTTTGTGGAAATTTGGCATGCTAAAATTTTTCACTTATAGCCTTATTTTTTTTTTTTTTTTTTTTTTTTTTTTTTTGCGGTACGCGGGCCTCTCACCGCTGTGGCCTCTCCCGTTGCAGAGCACAGGCTCCGGACGTGTAGGCTCAGCGGCCATGGCTCACGGGCCCAGCCGCTCCGCGGCACGTGGGATCTTCCCGGACCGGGGCACGAACCCCCGTTCCCTGCATTGGCAGGCGGACTCTCAACCACTAAGCCACCAGGGAAGCCCCTAGCCTTATTATAAATATGAATATTTGTTAAATATTTTCCTAGTCCATCATATTACTAAGTAAAGCCAGCAGCATAAAGTATATATCTTGGGCTTCCCTGGTAGCACAGTGGTTAAGAATCCACCTGCCAATGCAGGGGACACAGGTTCGAGCCCTGGTCCAGGAAGATACCCCATGCCACAGAGCAATGAAGCCCGTTACACCACAACTACTGAGCCTGTGCTCTAGAGCTGCGAGCCACAAATACTGAGCCTGCATGCCACAACAGTTGAAGCCCACGCTCCTAGAGCCTGTGCTCTGCAACAAGAGAGGCCATCGCAATGAGAAGCCCACACACCACAACAAAGAGGGGCCCCTGCTTGCTGCAACTAGAGAAAGCCTGTGCACAGCAACGAAGACCCAATGCAGCCAAAAATAAATAAATAATTTTTTTAAAAGTATATATTTTTGTTCATTAGTCTTTGTATAAATAATATTTTGTTAGTTTAGCAAACTGTTCATATTATGCATTTTATTAATATATCAGTTTATTTTCAAGTTTAGCACCAGCCAAAACTTGTGAAGAAATGTCTTAATATATTACTATTCCTCAAGTTCCATAAATATCTAATATTATAATAAAACTTTAGATGAAAGACGAAAAGACAGCCCTCAGAATGGGAGAAAATATTTGCAAACGAATCAACGGACCAAGGGTTAACCTCCAAAATATATAAACAGCTCATGCAGCTCAGTATTAAAAAAACAAACAACCCAATCCAAAAATGGGCAGAAGACCTAAATAGACATTTCTCCAAAGAAGACATACAGATGGCCAAGAGGCACATGAAAAGCTGCTCAACATCACTAATTATTAGAGAAATGCAAATCAAAACTATAATGAGGTATCACTTCATACTGGTCAGAATGGCCATCATCAGAAAATCTACAAACAACGAATGCTGGAGAGGGTGTGGAGAAAAGGGAACCCTGTTGCACTGCTAGTGGGAATGTAAATCGATACAGCTACTATGGAGAACAGTAGGGAGGTTCCTTAAAAAACTAAAAATAGAATTATCATATGACCCAGCAATCCCACTACTGGGCATGTATCTGGAGAAAACTGTAATTCAGAAAGACACATGCACCCCGATGTTCATTGCAGCACTATTTACAATAGCCAGGTCATGGAAGCAACCTAAATGCCTATCGACAGATGAATGGATAAAGAAGATGTGGTACGTATACACAATGGAATATTACTCAGCCACGAAAAGGAATGAAATTGGGTCATTTGTAGAGACGTGGAGGGACGTCTGTCATACAGAGTGAAGTAAGTCAGAGAGAAAAACAAATATCGTATATTAACACATATATGTGGAATCTAGAAAAATGGTACAGATGAACCAGTTTGCAAGGCAGAAATAGAGACACAGATGGAGAGAACAAAAGTATGGACACCAAGGGGGGAAAGTGGAGGCGGGGGAGAATGGACTGGGAGACTGGGGTTGACATATATACACTAATATGTATACAATAGATGACTAATAAGAACCTGCTGTATTAAAAAAAATAAAATTCAAAAAAATTTTTAGTAAAAATAAAAATGAAATCCTGCCGTTTGCAGCAGTGTGGATGGATCTAAAGAGTATTATGCTTAGTGAAATAAGGCAGACAGAGAAAGACACATATTGTATGATATCACTTACTTGTGGAATCTAAAATAAATGTATACAGCAAAACAGAAAGAGACTCACAGATACAGAGAACAAACAAGTGATTACCAGTGGAGGAAGGGAAAGGGGGAGGGGCAAAATAGAGATGTGGAATTAAGAGATATACACTAGTATGTATAAGACAGACAAGCAACTAGGATATATTGTACATCACAGGGAGTTATAGTCATTATTGTGTAATAATCTTTAATGGAGTATAAACTAAAAATACCAAATCACTATGCTGTATACCTAAAATGAATATTATGTTGTAAATCAACCGTACGTCAATTAAAACAAAATTAACAGTATGCCAAATTTTCAGTTAACTACAGCCCAAATTACATTAGGGAGGAAAAAAAAGATACTGGAAAGTCAAGGATTAAATGGAGTCATCTGATTCTATAACATCAACTGATTTTGTATAGATTATCTTCCCAAGACTTTAGATGTCATAAAATAAGAATGTCTAAAATGTGAGAGCAATAAAAATGTACCTGAACACATTTTCATTCAGTCTATTTACTTCCACAGTAGCTCTCCTTTCAACATTTTTATTCAATAAGGATGGTCACATAGAGAACACTAAGGAAGAATTACAGAGGACTCTGATCCTAGACTGCAAGAACCTTCTTCATTTGTCTCTGGGAAACATTTTAATTTCCCAAAGAACTCTGATAAAGTTTATTAATGGCAAAAATCTAAACTTGTTGCCTATAATCTTTTTCTACCTCTAGTAGTGCCAATCAACTAAAATACTACAGGGAGGATAAGCATTTTAAAGTAAACAGGATACAAGTGATTAAAAGGTGAAGTGTACATTTAGGATTTACTTTAGGCTTCTGGTTTGGGACTTAAGGGACTTTAAGTCCAGGAGAGGAAAGACCAAACAGACAGTTGCTGCCACACCACAAGGTTGGTAAAGAGATTGAAAACCTTGCAGCCCAGGGGAGGTGAAGAAAAGGCTCATAGAAGGAAGGGGGGTGGGAGGCAACTTGGAGGTTGGGAGGAAGTGGAGTGGAGATAAAGGAGTGTTGATTAGCTCTCCATATCTTGAACCCCAGTCAGCTGGCCCAGACATCTGTTTCTTCATTTTATCCCTTTTTCTGCTTCAAGAAGGACAAAGTTTATTCCACTTAGCAAAGTCCCTGCTGTCATCTCAGCAGTTATTTTATTTTTATTTATTTTTTCTTGCATTCTTCAAGTCTACTGCATATCTGACATTATAGAAGTACACTGTTAGGCTAATCTAATAATCTAGTTTTTATTCATTAATTCAAAAATATTGACTATGCACCTAATAGATGCTTAGGTACTAGGTTCAGCAGTTATTTTAAATCACACACACAAAAACTGGTCAAATTGTATGGGAATAAAAATATTTTTTAACCTTTTAAAATATGAGCATAGAATAGGGGAATTATATGAGAGGTTATGGGAATTATGTGAGAGGTTATGAATACTTTTATAGCATGTCTGCACTAAACACCATTTCCCTTTAAATGCTGTACTAAACTTGAGACATATCAATCAAACAATGTGTGGACCTTGTGTGGATCACGATTTGAACTAGCTGTAAAGAAACATTTATGAGATAATCAGGGATATTTAAATATTGTATAGTTGATGATATTAAGGAATTATTTTTTAAGGCATGGTAATGTTAAAGAAAAAAATAGTCCTATACTTCAGAGATATATAACAATCTGACGCCTGGGATTTGCTTCAAAATAATCTAGAGGGCAGATAGTGGATTAACGGGAGTATAAGTAAAACAAGGTTGAGCACGTGTTGATAATTATGGAAGTGGGAAATGAGTACCCAGGAGTTCCCTATACTATTTTGTATGTTTGAAAATTTCCATAATAATTAAAAATAACAGCTGATTATCAGAGTAGAGAAAAACTATAGAATATCCCCAATTCAATTCCATTTTTTAAAATTAGAAACTGAGAATTAACCTTCCCCAAGCTGAGCTGCTGAATAGACAACTATCCTAATTCCCAAGCTACTGTTATTTCTATGAAATCATGTTGCATCTTTGATCATTTCCTGAATATATTAAGATTGTTACATACTATTTTGAATCACTGTGTAATACAGGTTAACTGCTGGGATAAACAAAACAAAAAAATCACAAATTTATTAATTCAGCAAATGTTTATTAAACCCTTACTATGTGTCAAGCACTATACTAGGCATTTCTTTTTCCAAATTAATCCTATTGACTATATGACCCTGAATTAAGATAGTTGCATTAAGACTTACCTCTAGGGTTAACAGTGATGTTCTATTAAGAAAGTTCCTCCGGCAATATGCTATTTCAGAACGATAGCCTCCTTCTTGCCGTGCTTTCTTCCATCTACATAAGTAAAATGACCAAATTTTAATATGTTTCCAAACTCTTTTTCAGATTACTAACCAAAGCTTTAATTACATTATAATCATATCAAACGAGTAAGTTTTAGGAACTAGCCAATTGTATGTAAGAATTTCAACTACAATACAGATATTTTTTGTTCATGTATAACAGTAAATTAATAACTTCAAATACAAGGTAATATACACATAATAATACAGAGTACATTGTTCGTAAATTTTAGGATTATAAAAATGTGAATCTTTAAAATAATTCAACTTGACAGATGCAGTAACTAAAAATAAATTTAAATCTTAAATGTATCCTTTTAATAAAAGTCAAAAATAAATTTTTTTAAAAAGTAAATACCCTCAGGTTTGACCTATTGACAAAACCCAGATTATTTATTTACCCCAGATATGCATTGTAGATCGTCAGATGGTCTGAATCTGCCATAGCCAAAGCTGATTTTGCAAGATCTGCTTCATCTTTTCGACCAATTGGTGTGGTAAAAGGAGACTTCTCTGTCATAACTGCAGCTAGTGTTGCCTATCCATAAATAACCCAAAAATGTATCATTAAATAGGTATATATTGAAAGCTGATTTGAAATAGAAAGTAAATCATAAAACAATTGCACTTTCAAGTTGCATGTTTCTTCTTTTCAATTTATTGTGTTCTATAATAGCTACATATTTTCATTTTAATTAGTTACTTTTAGTTTCATTTTATGGAATTTTAAACATTTATCACTTTACTTTTACACCATCTTTGTGGGTAGGGAAGTAATACCACCAGAATCAGAGATTTTTTTTTTTTGCGGTACGTGGGCCTCTCACTGCTGCGGCCTCTCCCGTTGCAGAGCACAGGCTCCAGATGCGCAGGCTCAGCGGCCATGGCCCACGGGCCCAGCTGCCCTGTGGCATGTGGGATCTTTCTGGACTGGGGCATGAACCCGTGTCCCCTGCATCAGCAGGTGGACTCCCAGCCACTGCGCCACCAGGGAAGCCCAAAATCAAAGATTTTAAAAAATGAATATTTGTGTGATTTATAGTCTGTCACACAGTTAAAAGAAATCCCTTAATCACAGCTCAGAGGCCTTGACTCCTAGTCTGAATTTCCATTGCCTGCAATGCTCTTTACATACTTCTTACATAATCTGGACTACATAACAACCCATTTGTTGTTGTTGCAGCTTTTCAGATCAACTGTCATGGCAGAGGATATTTCTTGGACTCAACACAATTCTGGTGAGTACCTATATCTGATACTAGAAAAAAAAGGACTAGAGTAAGTCATACTCTCTCCATTTCATTTTCAAACAGCCTTGATTTGTAGTCCCAGAAAAGGCCACAACTTGATATAGCTGGAAAGTTGGAATGGCAGAGCATGCATATGAGCCAAGAGATTCAGACAGAGTCACAAAGTTTGTTAATTCTGAGATAATTTGAGAAAACAGAATTGCTGGTAATTGCTAGCTCAGAGGTAACTCAGAAAAAAAGGAAGTTTTGATTCTACTTATGTGTGGAGTTCAAAACGCTCTAAGAATCACTTACTATATATTCAATTAAGTAAATATTTCAAGTGGGATGTTTGATAGCGAAAGTCTAGACAAGCCAAACCCTTTTACAAAATAGTACCTACAATACACTTAGTAAATGGATGATTTTCTTGTATATAAATATCAAAAATATTCAAAAATTCTCATTAAGCATTTATATTTCCTGGTTTTAATGTAAGTACAGACATTCTGTTTAGTTAAAAAAAATAAAAGTTAAAATTTGTTTCTAAACTTAATACTTCCCCAGCTAAAATGTTATTTACAGTGAAGAAGCAGCAGTGTTGTTTGTCTTACCACTGGATCAAGACAGCCAAAAATGGCACCAAAAATAAGCATCTTGCCAATTTTGACATTCACAGGCAAAGCTGCAAGGTGTTGGCCCAATGGAGTCAGTTTAGGCTCATTTAGTTCACAAGCTCCAATTTTTCGGAGTAAATTCATTGCATTGCTGATTACTTGAAGTTGAGGAGGATCTAAAGCTTTGGAGAGGAAATCTTCAGGAGAACCAAGATTACATTTCTGCAGATTGAAAAAGTGATAAATTAGTATGTGATCAGAAAGAATTAACAAAGAGATGGTCAAACTGGAACTAAATTTAAGTAAAATTTTAAGCAAAGAGGATAAATATCTGTGTCTATTAAGAGAGTAGGAAAGAGGATGAGATCTTCCAGTCCATATTTTTAGTTTCTTCATTTCTGATTTTTATAGAATCAAAAATCTGAGAACTGAAGGATATTATAGATCTTTCAGAGTAGGAAACCTTTGGTCTAGGCCAGGATTTCTCAAGTCCAGCTCTATTGTTATTTGGGGCCAGATAATTCTGTTTTAGGGGACCGTGCTGTTCACTGTAGAATGTTTAGCAGCATCCCTGGCCTTGACCCACTAGATGTCCATAGCATGGTCTCCCTCTTCCCCCAGTTCTGACAACCCAAAATGTTTCTTGACATTCCCGTTTTTCCCTGGTGAGCAATGTCGTCCCCAGTTAAGAACTACTGGTCTAGGTTATGAGTCTATATTTTCATCTGTAAAGTATGAGTGCTTATGGCAGACTTAAAGCACAGTGGGATTACTTATAAAAGATGGGGGAAGGGGGCATTTATTAAAGAGTAAATAAAATACTTGAAAATCTAGAGCAACAGAAGGTAAGATAAGTTTAAGTCTTCTTCCCACCCGCCCCGCCCAGAAAGGGGTGAAGAACAAAAAATTCATCTAAGTTCCTTTGGGATTACCATAATATGAAGACATAATTCCTCCAAAGGCACACGCAAGATTTCAGGAACAGCATAGTCCATAAAGCCTTCAAATCTGAAAAATAAAATAAAATAATACTAAATACATACTATCAGAAATGTCACACTGTATCGGTTTATGTTTTTAATTTCCGGGCCATGCCATACCTTTCTCTCGTGTACATTCGGAAACAGAAGCCACCTCTGACACGCCCAGCTCTCCCCTGGCGCTGCAGAGCACTTGCTTTGCTGACAAATGTCTCCACCAAAGAACTCATCTGACTGCTTTCATGGTACCTAGAGAAATGTTTTAGGAGAGAATATGTAGATAATTGACTGAAATCAAAATCTGAAAAAACTGGAAATATTTGACTCTAAAATTAAGTTGAAGATTAGAGTGCCACTTAATTATGCAATAAGAATTCTTTGAGAGTTTGAGAAATGCCACTGTGAACGTTACAATTCAACGCACCTTTCACAAGATACAGTTCAACCCTGAAAACACCTCCTCTACAGGTACAATTAAAAAAATCAAGAGTTTATTTTGTACTGGATAGTCATACTCACTTCCAAATATTGCTCAAGTTTCCTAATATTAGGGACAGTGTATATAGATTACAATAGACTACTAAGGTGGTCTCCCTTATTTGCGAAATACAAACATTAAAACATTTATAAAGTAATAATCTTTCTGTTGAAGATTCAGTTAATCTATTATGTGCCAATTACTGTACTAGGCACTTTCAATTATGAAATTTTAATTTTTCCCATTTACATATGAGGAAACTGATGATTATAACTGATGGTCATATTACTAGCTCAAGATTATAGATCAGAGATTTATAATCCAACTCTTGATTCTAAAACTCATGCTTTTTTTTTTGTAATCCCATAAATAATGCTTTTGTAAAACATTAAGTTATAAACTAATTTACAAAATCTATGTCCTGAATATTTTCTCAGCACTTTTCTAAAAGTAGCAGTACATTGATATTACTTATGGGAAAACTGATGACATGAATTTTAACATTTATTCTCAGACATTTTAAACTTCCCTACAGTTTCTCTGAGACTTTTTGTTTTGGGCAGAATTAGGACATTCGAGATTTTCCTGATATGATTCTGTGATCTAGTGCTTGCCTCAGCAGCACATGTACTAAAATTGCAATGATTCTGTGATGTCTCCTAAGAATTCAAGAGTCCCAAGCCCTCTTCAGGTTGAAAAAATGTTTTGATTTGGAAAATTCAGACTTACTTGTTTTCTTTCGTTCTTCCAGTATCAATTACAAATACAACATCTGGAATAGTGATACCCGTCTCTGCAATATTTGTTGCTAAAACAATCTGAAAATAAAAAGCCAAAACATTTAGGTAACAACTTTCAGCAATGTGCCATCATTTAAACTTCTTTGGATAGTTTAGCCAATGAATTTTAAAAAGTGAACTTCAATTTTATTTACAAAAATTCACAATCTAATTGCTAGTACTGTGTAATCTAAATTTGCTCTAATTAATTTTATCACCTTAGCTTATTAATTAAAGTTATAGATTCTTATTCCAACAAAAATACCATTCCCCTAATTCTAGTCAGTCATCTTAAAAATGACATACGTGAAATGAGAAATAGGATCAGAGAATGGAGACTGCTCAGCAGAAACTTCACAGTTAAGTAGGAAAAAAAAAGTAATAGTTCTTCAGTAAGAAGAACTGGTGGGTTGTTGCCCTGGCTCTGCTACTTATTAGCTTTGTGACCTGGGCAAGTCATTTTACCTCTCTGGCCTCCAATAACCTGACCTGCAAATTACAAGGTAGAAACAGATGATTTCTTAAGTCTCTTTCTAGCTCAAAATTTCTTAATGGTGATGGCTGAATAGTGCAATCTTCTTGTGGCTTTTTTGTTTGTTCTTTTTTTTTTTCTGTTGAGTCCTTGGAGGTAAAACATTTAGGAAATTCTAGGTCAAATTCAATATACTATGGCTCTATCTCAATATTGAATGCTTGCTTTTCTTACTCATTTATCCTAGTAAACAGAACCCAGATTATTAACATTTAGATGGGACCTAGGTGATCAAATTTTTTAGAGGTGGAATTCTTTTCTTAAGACAAAATGTTACAGGGAAGCCAAATGTTACAGATCAGAGCACACAGCCTCTGAACCCCTGGAGTTTTCAGAGCACAGTTAGAAAACCATAAATTTAATCCAGCTCCTGTTTAAAGATGAGAAAGGAAGCTGAGTGGTTTGCCGAAGGTCACAGACATGGCAGCAGCTTCGGGACAGAAACCCAGGTTTCGTGCATTAGAGTCCAGGCTCTTGCTGGGAGCTCTGTGTTCCCCAGAGTTTCTACATTGTGCTCTTTTTTGCCCCCCACCCGCCTAAAAGAGGGTCAAAATCTGAGAAACTCTCTTTGTCAAGTAGCTCTTCATTCAGCATCCGAACAGAGGAGACAATGAAAATACTTAGATTGTTTCCTAACCTAATGGTCTCTGTATTGCAAAAATAATCAGGGATGAGTAGCAAAGAGAACAAAAAAGAATTCTCCCAGGATTCAAGTAGCTCCTGATATCCAACATCCTTTGTGATATCTTCTTTAAGGAATAGTAGTGATTTTTCTTTTCATAAGCAACATCCATGCCATATTTTTAAACTACCACTTCCCTAAAGTTATTAATAACATATAATATAAACATAAACACCTAATATAAATTGAATTTCAATACTGGGTTCTCTTTTGATTATGTTAAGCTGCAGAGCATCTGGAGTCTGCATGCACTATAAAGCACTTAATATTAATAACTGTCTTTGATGATAAAAAGTCATAACACTTTTATGAAATATTCTCAGTTGGATCACATATAAATTTGCTGTACTGAATTTTACCTTCCTGACTCCTTGAGGAGGAAGTGTGAATGCTGCAGCTTGATCTTGAGTTGAAAGAATAGAATGCAGAGCTATCACTTTATATCTGAAAGTTAAAATCATAGTTCTTAGCAAGAGTTTCTCTTTAGAAGACACTGCAAAGAATAATAAAATTTATTTGCAAATAGAAAGCAATTTTTAAATTTTTTATTATGAAAAATTTTAAACACACACAAAAGTTCTGAAAATGGTACAGTGAAACCCCATATATACTCATCAAAGAGAAAAAACAATATGAATGAATTATATGGAATGTAGGGTTTAAAGAATTTTTAAAATATATTCTGATGCTGAAGTGATAACCATAACAGCGGTAATAAACTGTATCAAAACAGGCATAGTAAAAAGCCAATTCAATATGTATGGATGATGGGCTTCCCTGGTGGCGGTGGTTGAGAGTCTGCCTGCTGATGCAGGGGACGTGGGTTTGTGCCCCGGTCCGGGAAGATCCCACATGCCGCGAAGCGGCTGGGCCCGTGAGCCATGGCCCCTGAGCCTGCGCGTCCGGAGCCTGTGCTCCGCAATGGGAGAGGCCACAACAGTGAGAGGCCCGTGTACCGCAAAAAACAAAAAACAAAAAACCCAATATGTATGGATGGGCTTCCCTGGTGGCACAGTGGTTAAGAATCCACCTGCCAATGAGCAAGTCATTTTACCTCTCTGGCCTCCAATAACCTGACCTGAAAATTACAAGGTAGAAATAGATGATTTCTTAAGTCTCTTTCTAGCTCACGGGTTCGAGCCCTGGTCCGGGAAGATCCCACATACCCTGGAGCAACTAAGCCCGTGTGTCACAACTACTAAGCCTGAGCTCTAGAGTCCACAAGCTACAGCTACTGAAGCCCATGCACCTAGAGACCGTGCTCTGCAAGAAGAGAAGCCACCGCAATGAGAAGCCAGCGCACCACAACTAAGAGTAGCCCCTGCTCGCCGCAACTAGAGGAAAGCCCGCACAAGGCAATGAAGACCCAACGCAGCCAAAAATAAATAAGTACATTTATTAAAAAGAAAAAACAAGTGCTTCAAAGATATTAAAAAAAATGTATGGATGACAAACTGCAATGCTGTTAGGGTTTTGCACCATCCAGTGGGCTGGGGAGCGGAGTCACCGTCTTACTCTTAACCACAGGATTCCCTCTGCTTAATCATATTGAGAAAATAAAACAAATGTAGAAATAGTACCTAAAAATTTTAGTAGATAAAATGCTATAATAGAAATGTTAAAAAAAAAAAAAAGAGCTTTGCCATGGACAATTTTAACTAAAGGTGAAAAGACTTTGAAAGTTCTGATCAAGAGTTTTAATGTGTGAAACATTTTTCTGATTTAAAACTACCAGGAATATAATGAAGATCTGTAGTTACCGTTCTGAAAAAAATCTTCTGTCAGTTGATAAGAGATCATACAACTGTTGAATATGAGCAAGGCCTGGTAAAAAGATCAGTACTGCTCCTTCAACATTTTTGAACTGGGGACTTCTATCTGAAATTTTTAAAAAGATACAATATTCAGAAATAAGGAACAGCATATAAGATATTAATAGAACATCTCCAATTAGTAGAAAAGTTTTATCAAAACAAATGGAGACACATTAGAAATAGATACATACCTAAATATGTAAGAAGTTCCAAAATGAGATCCAGGTTGATTTTATGAGGATTCATGTAGAGAATAGCATGCTGAGTGCGGTTGCTGTACTTTTGGTAAAATGGATTTAAATCATCACTTGTTCCAGTCTGAACTGGGATGTATTCCTAAAAGAAACAAATCAGAAAAAGCCAAACAAAAATATTACGTATTTTTATAAGACAAAGAAGGAAAAAAGGAGCTATTTGCATTCATTCAAATCTGTATTTTCTCATTGTCACTATTATGTTAAAATATAGCAAGAATACAATTTTTAACAGAATTAAAGTATTATAAAATTTCATCTCTCCTATTAATTTCATTTCATACAGTCCCCTTAAGTATAGCAAACCTTTTTATCTTGGCATGTAAACCCTAAATTAGAAAAGAAATGAAGAAAAATAGAACAATGGCAGCATTGTTCTGTGGCAGCTGAAAAGCAGCCTGGCCAAGAGAGGTCATAATAACTTTATTAAGTAATTTACACCTGCCTCATTCCTTCTAGATTCTACTTTGGTTGCTGAATTCCAATCATCTTCTTTGAAATACTACTTTTAATTTTTTAAAGTCTTTTAGTTTCTAATTTCTATCTCTGCAGTTTTAGGGAAAGATTTTAGTTTTTGCTTCCTTGGTTTATCTGCTTAACTAAAGGATAAAGTAACTTCTACTTCTAGTTCTACTTCCATTAGATGAATGAAATATTGTGGATATAATGAAAATAGTGTATATAGTACTACTGGCCAAAATGTAGGATAATGTAGCTTTTGTGATATTTCTAAAATTATGTCATTGAAAGTAAATTAACTCTCTATGAAAATCCGTGCTTGCCCTGGATAGTACAGAGCTAAGGTTGGCTCATGTCAGGACAGAGGCTGCTAGGAAAACCAATGGCAAGGATCTAGATTTTGGTCCTGCCCCATCCTGACTATCTAAGGTGTTGAGATAAAGTAAGTATCGTAAGCCAAACACTAGAGTCAGTGAAACAAAGGTTTAAAGAAATGACCTTTAAAATTTGCTCATAATCATATCTGTTCTTCTTCTACTAGATTATATTTGAATGCACTGTGTCAGCCATATTTTAAAACTCTTACGGCAGTTTATGCCCTGGATATCACAATCAGATGTCTTTCAAAAATGTTTTATTTTTACCTGATACTTTGTTATTCCCCCTGCTTTGCTTGTAACATTAACGGTTATTTCTTCTTCCTCCTCCAGAAATTTCTGACAATATTCTGAGTCTTTCTCCAGGACAAAGCCTGTTTCTTCTATTATATCTTCAAGATGAAAAACCTGCATAGATTAAGGCATATAAATAGTGAACTCAAATTCATTTCAGTAAATATCATTTTAAAGAGAACAAGGGATTGTTACCTTTTGAATGTCACCAAATGCTAATTTAGCATGTTACGAAAAAAGCTTTTTTCTGCATTTATTGGTAGTGAAGAACTTGGCTGATGTAGATGGATCTATTCCTTGTAGTCTCAGGACAAAGCACATTATGGTGTGTATATTTTTTACATGTGAAAACCAATTAAAAGAGCAGGCTTTATCAGCTGAACCAGAAGGGCAAACATTAAGAATAGAAGGAAGCTTCAAAGACAAGCCTAAATTTGAGGGATGGGTGAAAAAGGAGTTCCTTATTGCTAGGCAGCTACCCCCAATCTGGATGTAATGCCTTTGCTATGGAAGTGTGTTTTACGCTGTGTACCTCTGAGGTATGTCGTTCGTCAGCAGAATCCTCCTTCCAGCCCACTCACCCTCAGTCAAGGCAGCACCAGCCATCTGATTCCCAAGGCCATCTCCAGGTCCTCCCTTTCTCTCTTTTTTAAAATTAATTAACTTATTATTTTTTTTGGCTGTGTTGGGTCTTCGTTGCTGTGCGCAGGCTTTCTCTAGGTGCCTAGGGGGGCTAGAGAGGGGGGCTACTCTTTGTTGCGGTGCGCAGGCTTCTCATTGTCATGGCTTCTCTTGTTGCAGAGCACGGGCTCTAGGCGCGCAGGCTTCAGTTGTTGAGGCACATGGGCTCAGTAGTTGTGGCTCACAGGCTCTAGAGCACAGGCTCAGTAGTTGTGGCGCACGGGTTTAGTCGCTCTGCAGCACGTGGGATCTTCCCCGGGCCAGGGCACAAACCCGTGTCCCCTGCATTGGCAGGCAGATTCTTAGCCACTGTGCCACCAGGGAAGCCCTCCAGGTCCTCTCTTGACTTGCAATACCCTAGGAATCGTTCTAGGCTCAGACTTAAGGGCCTGTTTTATGGTGACACTCACTGGTGGGAATGTAGTTTCTGTTTACGTATGCATTATAAAGAAAACTTACCTCAACAGGATAATTTCTTCCTGAAATTCTCAGAATAGGGCAGTGTATGAAATAGCTAGAAAACTTTTCACTGTCTACAGTGGCACTCATTAGAATCAAATGTAGATCAGAGCGTTTCTGTAAAATTTCCTTCAAGATAATTAGTAGGAAGTCTGACTGGACACTTCTTTCATGAACCTAGCATGAGGGGAACAAAAAAATCATAAGGTCAAGTAATAGGCTAAAACAATCAGACATTCAAATCTACTAAAAGTTAATCAATATTTACATATAGTCAGTACATGCAGAAAGAGAAGCTGTATGTTTCAAATAAGGCAGATCTTCAGAATTGAAAATAAAGTCACCCTCTAAAATTGAAGTCGGTAAAAATCGGCATATAATGAACAAGATTAGCTATGATAGTAGGACTCTACCTTAGGAGATGGTTTGTAAGTGTTCAGCTGATAAGATTAGGGTATCTCCCAATTTCACTTAGAAACCAGTGTAACTCTTAAAGCGCTGCTACTAATATACAACTGAACAGACACAAAACTGCAACAAGACAGATACTTTATCCACTATGTAGAAAAAGGGGAATTTGATTAGTAGGAATCTGACAGGTTCTCTATCAACTGTCTGAGAAAAAGGCTCTTATGCCCTTCCAACAGATGCATTTTAGGGACGAGCATTGTAAACCTTCTATAGAGCATAAAAAAACATGGGACATTGTCAGAACTCAATATCTGCTGGATATACCAGTCTATATTCCAACTTCCTGTACTGGGGTTATTTCTACTCCATTTTATTTTATGAGATTAAGGCAGCATACAAAAGATAGAATACATCAAGATAACAAAAATTAAAACGGTTTTGATCATTCATTTGCTCAGAAGGGAGGCAACAGTGGTCAAATGTTCACTACAAACAGTACTAAGCATTGTGCTAGATACGGGGGATTAAAAAATGACCAAGATAGTCTTTTCATTTCAGAGTTTACAGCCTTGGAAGAGGATACTGTAGAGGATGGTATGAAGGGTAGTTAATTTTTTGCGGGGGGGGGTAGGGGTCTAATATTCTTTTTTGTTTGTTTTATATTTAATTATTTTTTTTATTGGAGTATAGTTGATTTATAATGTGTTAATTTCTGCTGTACAGCAACTCAGGTGGTCAGGAAGGCTACTAAGAGAGATCTGCCATCTGTGCTGAGAACTGAAATGAGTTTTAAAGGAGGAGAAAGGAACAGTATGATAAAGGGAGAAAAAGTAGTCATGGGACACAACTTGTGCAAAATCATGGTGGACAGGGGGATAATTATACATTTCAGGAAATGAAGAAACAAATATGACGCCTTGAGCATGGGATGAGGAACGGGCAAGAGATAGAGCTGGCGAGGTACTCAGTAATCTGCCCATATGAGGTCTTGTAAACTGTGTTAAGGAGTTGAGACTTTATCCTAATGAGTCAGGGTAGTGAGTAAGATATTTCAAAGCAGGGGGATCATGTGGTCTGAATTTTGTTTTAAAAAGGTAAATCCAGCTATAATTGAAGAATGTAGTAGAAGAGAGCAAAACAGAAAGTAGGAAGTTTAATTAGAGGCTTTTGTACTAATTAAAAGAGATAATGGTAGCCTATATGAGGGCAATACCAGTGAATATGGAGAGGTAAATGAATGTGAGAAAAGTAAAATCAACAAAGTCTAGGTGATTGGATTTAGGGGATATGGGAGAAAGAAGAAGGAATAATCTTGGATGATTTTACTTAGGTAGTTTGACGAGGATATGTAAATCTGAAGCTCAAGAGAGAAAGATTTCCTGAACAGAAACAGATCTGGGGAACCTCCTCAAATAGATGGTAATTTATATAGATACTGACATTTTTAAAAAAGAAAATTAAAAATGAGGATAAAACATAAAATAGAGCTAATAAAAATGAGGATAAAACATAAAATAGAGCTAATAAAAATGTATGCTTTATTAAGTACACGTGGAAGAGGTGGGCAAAAAGTTTGGCCGTAAACATACCAGCAGCCAGAGGAAAAGCTACTTAACTCACACACTGACCATAAACTAAAACAAATTGCACAACTATTCCTAATAAGAAAGCCAGAAGTATTATCCTGAGCATCTTCATAAAGAAGGTCCTGAATAACGTAATGCACTCTATGCCAGCATCTCTTACATCATTATATTTAACATGATGATGAATTTCACTGGGTTTTTTCTTACTCTTACTGTACTTTTCAACAAGAGGTTGACATTATCACACTGAAGCACAATTCAGTAAATCACGCCTACAGACTGCTAATACTAAAACATCAAAGAACAGCTCCCTGAAGTTGGTCTAACTTTTAAATTAGGATTCATTCTGATATATATTTATTAATCAATTTTCTAATAATTTGGGGCTCCAAGAAAACTTACTGACTGGCTGATACAAGTATTTCATCTTACCTAGCAGTAAAAATTTCTCATTATAAATAGATAAATTAGCATTTTGACTTAAGTTGATTCTTGAGGATACTGATAAAATCTAGGTCTTAGCCATGCACAGCTGCAACTGTGACACCCCATTCCCCACCCAACACTGCCAGGAGCAAGTTACCAATGGGCCTGCTCAATCAAGCAGCCATACATCCTCTTTCTTTTTGACATCTTAGTGATAACAGTACAACTCCTTCCCCCACTGAAGATTAAAGACCCCTTAGATAAAAATGAATTCCCATCACTCATCTATAACCAAAATTATTGTATTTAAAAACATCATACCCTAAACTTGTGCAACAACAGGAAAATGGTTAAATAAATTATGGGACATCCAAATTATATACTTCTATAAAGCTATTAAAAAAATAGTGTTTTTGTAGACTAACGATGTGAAAGAATTATAAAATAAATATCGCACAAGCTAAACATACACATATATAAATGCACAAATGTCAACATTAATTTTTTTTCTGGATGAGACTACAGATAATTTTTATTTTCATTTTTGTATCTCTCTATACTTCTAATACTTACTAACCAAAATGAGGAAGATAACCCAATAATCTATGTATAGTCTATTAATTAAAAATCAAAGAATGACTGAACTTTCACTAATGCCTTCTGAACTTGGTGAATTAACAGACATTCATAGAAACTTTACATCTGGGGAAACTGAAAAAAATTTCCATTTTTGAATAATAGAAATGCTGTATATCTTATTTTTTTCAAAAAATTATGTACAAAGCAAGTCAGTTTAACATGTACTAGGCTAGTATACCATTTAAAATAATTCTAATGTGAAACTTCTGGCATAATTCAATTTTAGTGTGCATTCAAATTTGATTCAAGTAGGGGTATATCTATAGGGAAAATGACATACTGATGAGGATTCCTTGTTTTTTATAAGAATCCGAGAAAATCCTTTAACAAATGTAGTTGAGAGGCAGCAGACTGGTAAGAGATGGCTGCAGATGTACTGCCTGGGTTTGAACCCCCAGTTATAGAGCTTATTGGCTGTGTGAATTTGAGCAAGCTATTTAATCTCTGTGTGCCTCAGTTTCCTCAACTGTAAAATAGGGATAATAATATCTACTCCACTGGATTGCTGGAAAGATTAAATGAAGTTGTATATATGAAGTCCTTAAAATAGCACCTTGCATATAGCAAATGTTATACAGCATTTGTTAAATAAATCAATTTACAGGAGACACATTTGTTAGAGGAAATTATTATATGTAGAGGAAATTAAATAATTATTATATGTAAAGTGTCTGGCATTTAAGCATGAAGAAAATGTTAGCTAGTTTTAGAAGTAACATCTTTTTAATACAAAAATGTTTAGAATTTTTTTCTGAACATGACTACAGAATCAACTCACCTCATCTACAATAACGTGAGACACATTAGTTAGGAGACCATCTTCTTGAAGTTTTCTTAGCAAAACCCCTGTTGTACAGTAGAGTAACCTGGTAGATTCACTCACTCGAGACTCCATCCGGATCTGATAACCACACAAAGAATTCTGAAGGGAAAACACAAGGCCAAGATTAGAGTCTCACAAATGATCTAGGAAACAAGCTTTAAAAAGTACAGGTGCTGATCCTGCTACTATATGGAGCAGTCTAAGTAAATTTGTTTAGTGCAATTTATTACTTTACCATGGTCTTCAATTATATAAAACTATAAAATTAGTTTCGGCAATTTTAGTTTTTTTTTTTTTGCGGTACGCAGGCCTCTCACTGTTGTGGCCTCTTCCGTTGCGGAGCACGGGCTCCGGACGCCCAGGCTCAGCAGCCATGGCTCACGGGCCCAGCCGCTCCGCAGCATGTGGGATCTTCCCGGACCGGGGCACGAAGCCGTGTCCCCTGCATCGGCAGGCGGACTCGCAACCACTGCGCCACCAGGGAAGCCCCCAGTTTCGGCAATTTTAAACAAGAAAAACCTTTTATCAGTTTTGAAACAAAAAGCTGTTCACCTGCTTTGAGTACCATTAACATTATTACGAAAATATTAATAGATTTAATCAATTTCTTATTAAATTATCTTGGAGCAAAATATTGAGGTACCGAGGAAGAGAATTTTAGAGACGCTCCTACAATTTGGTCCACTTTTCTATCAAGATCTCATAAAAGCTGCAACCATTAAAAACCAGTGGTGGGGGGCTTCCCCGGTGGCGCAGTGGTTGAGAGTCCGCCTGCCGATGCAGGGGACACGGCTTTGTGCCCCGGTCTGGGAAGATCCCACATGCCGCGGAGCGGCTGGGCCCGTGCGCCATGGCCACTGAGCCTGCGCGTCCGGAGCCTGTGCTCTGCAATGGGAGAGGCCACAACAGTGAGAGGCCTGCGTACCGCAAGAAAACAAAAACAAAAAAAACAGTGGTGCCTGATGGGAATCCTGAAGTCACTTCTATTCCCATCACATTTTCTTTCTCCTTCAGTCATTCCTTTGTTATACTTGTAAACATGTCTGTCATCCCCTTAATGTAAATTCCTTATAAGACAGAAATTATGTCCTTTTTCCTCTTTCATTTCGTGAGAGAAACCAAGAAAAATTGCCATATAAAATGTTTTTTAATGAAGGGATACCTAACTTAAAGATAGAGACAAAGATGTTAAGTATCATATTTATAAAGAACAAAGTATAATTAAACTGAGTTATATGAACTGGGAATTCATTACATTTGGTTCTAAAGCAATTTTACTGATTCCTATACTTTGCAGTCACTCTGGTTAAGGTCTGGCCAGTTTTGTGTATACTTTTATCGCAAAGTGTGTGACAGTAGATGTTTAAGTACTTTTTCTATTATTTCTTTTATATACAGGATTTGAAAATAGTCTGGCATTTTCTTTTATATTGTTTTTTCCTTCTGTTCACTGAACTAATGAAAATCATTCAGGAATACATCCCACAGAAAAGATTTCCAAATACTTGAGATATCTGATATTAACAGTTATACTTGTATGTGTTTATATTCTTTGATTGATCAACTTAGTATGTAATATATTTGAATACACAATTATTAAAGTGCATATATTTTTCCTTTTATGTGAGAATTTTAATGATAATTACTGACAGTCCTTTTCATATAAAGGAGAGTGGCATAATATCACATCTATCCAAGAAAACATGAGAAACACCTGAGATACGCTACTGAACAAAGAGCATTGGTCAAAACTCATATACGGCGCAGGCTTCCATTTGGGTCCCAAGGGCACAGGTTGAGTGAGGTCAGCACTCTCTGAGGTGAGGTTGAACAGTGTCTCACCTTTCCTCCAGGTCCATTTTCACAGCCCAGTTCCTCACACACTCTTGTGGCTAAGCTCACTGCTGAGACCCGCCGGGGCTGGGTGCAGACAATGCTGCATCTACTTGTTTGCCACTCGTTCAGAAGCAGGTCCTCCAACAGGAAATGTGGCACTTGAGTACTCTTGCCGCTCCCTGTTTCACCTGCCACCACCACAGCCCGGTGCCTTCTAAGAGTTTCGACAATTGAGTTCCTGTGTTTGAACACAGGTAACTGTTGCCGTTCCTTTAGCAGTCTCTGGTACTTAGGTGTGCTTTGCAACTTTCTAAAGAGGTTTCTAACCGGCTCCAAATCTTCTGCCTTTTCTGATTCCAAAGACAGTGCAGAAAAATCCTCATCAGAAACTAAATTTTCCCAAGATTCCTCAGGATCTTCAGAGGTTTCTCTCGTATTCTCAGATTGCTGTTGTTGCTGTTGCTGCTGCTGCTTCAGTTTATTCAGAAGTTTGGCAATGAAAAGGTCACGTGGTTTATTGGTCTCCATTTTATTTAACTGTTCCTTTCTCTTTTCCGCATCACTCCACTCCAGCCAGACATCTCGGTAAGTGGGCGGAAGTAACTGATGAACTGACTATAAAGGGAAAACACAGTAGTTATGTCGTTTTTACTAACTACTGGACACCAAAATTCAATAGGTTAGAACTTAAAAGGATAGCTGCCTTCTTCTTAAAATGTCTCTTAAACTAGTGTTACTACTTTAATATAAGATATACATGTATATGATGCAAATTTATAAATAGCATATATTCAGGCTTCTAGACTTACTAGCTGTGTGACCTTGGGCAAGTAACTTAACTTCTTGGTGTCTTAGTTTCTAAATTTGTAAAATGGGGCTAATAATAGTACCTCCCTTACAGGCATACTCTGAGGTAAACTAAGTTAATCAGGTAACGTGCTTATTCCTGGAACACAATAAACTATTAAATACATGTTTATTATTTATTCATATAGTGGTGCTATTTAAATATACAGATGATCCATAATGCATCTTTAAAACAAAGTTCCCTCTGAGATTCCAGCAGTTGTGTATTACAGGTCAAAGTATTTTAAATGAACTCCACTGGATGAAACTAAGTTATCTTAATTCTGTGGTATAAAAGAGCCCGCAATTATTTCTGTAACACTGATAGTCACTTCCATCAATTAAGCTTATGATACCTTATTCTGCAAAATGAGGGAAATAAAGACATTAAGCACTTTTACTGACACAAAATGGAAAAGAACTATTGTTGGAGTTCCACTTAATCAGTGCCTAAATTTTCAGTAGTTCTAATTCCCCATGAAGAAAGATATATACGTGTATTATAAAAAGGAGATGTTGACAATACCCCCCAACCAAAAAAAAGCGCATTGTGTTCTCTTAAAAGTGTTCTCTTCAGTAATACTTTATTTTCATCTTTCCTTAAACTGGAAGCTTATAGTCAACATAACCTAAAAGTGAAAACTGGAACCAGTGTCTAATTTTTTAAAGTTGAGAGACAATATAACATTAAAGGAAAACAAATGTTTAAAAACTCTCCTTAATTCAACCACTCTAGCACAACTATTTTTTAATCTGTAAATTAGTATAGCTTACAAAGCTGGACCAAATGGTTCAGAGCCTCTGGTCTAAGGAGAGAAAGACTGAACTATGTTTAGAAGTGAGAGGAAGTCAAAATTATAAATAAGCAGAAAAACAAGGATTAATCAGAAGCATTCAGTAAGAGAAAATTGGCACAAAGGGCCATAATTAAAAACTAACTTCCACATGCAGATACAGTTTTATGTTGACAAAATATACCCATTACTCCAGAAATGATTTTTTTTTTTTTTTTTTTGCGGTACGCAGGATTCTCACTGCTGTGGCCTCTCCCGTTGAGGAGCACAGGCTCCGGACGCGCAGGCTCAGTGGCCATGGCTCACGGGCCCAGCCGCTCTGCAGCCTGTGGGATCTTCCCGGACTGGGGTACGAACCTGTGTCCCCTGCATCGGCAGGCAGACTCTCAACCACTGCGCCACCAGGGAAGCCCAGAAATGATTTTTGAAACACTTAGGTCTAAAAAGTCTCACCTGCCCTTTCACTAAACGATAAAGAGCTAAAGTAGCTCCCAGGTGCTGAGCTTGCATGCCATCCTCTGTTAAGATTGTAGGGCATACTACCAGTACATCATCTTCAGACTTGATTACCCTTACCCTACAAAGAAATCAAAAACATTTTAAAATAAAATTGATGAAGTAAAAAAGGTCAGAATTCCATTAACATTGAACTGTAGTTTAATTATTTAAATTAAATATTCCCATGGAAGACATCATACTACATAATGACTTATAAGCACTATCAATCTGAGATGTGGAATTAGCTTCCTAAATATCTACTTAACTCATCAGAAAAAAAAAAGATTTTCATCTTAGATTTTTCTATAAGTTCATTCAGTTAACCAAAAACATACCTACATTTCCAGTATCTACCTACTGCAACTTTTTCAAAGGAAGGATTTGGACTCTTGGGAAGATTCTTCCTGACCCAATCGATCAGAAATTGTTTGGGAGATTTTCCAGTCCAGCTTCGAGCAGTATAGTCAAAATTTCTTACATCATGAGGTTCTTTCTTTTTCTCTAAAATGATAAAGATTGGTTCTTTAAAAATGGTTATGTAGTAATATACAGTCTCTTTTGAGAGATTAATGTTCTCTCACTTTTGGGAACAGACTTTTAGAAGAGAATAGGTTTAAAAAAAGACAGACAGAAAGGCTTGCTCTTCTTTACGTGATGTAAGGAAATCCTCTTGATGGACAGAATCAGTGAAAATCTGTATCTTTTTAAAAAAGTATCTTAAGTTATGTGTTCTTGTAAAATATCTATGACACAATCCATGCGATGAATTGTTTAGAATACTCTGAATTACAATGTTTGGTAGACTATCTTTTGAAAAGATATAAATCAGATGTCATTTCTCTGCTTAACAGCTGCCACTACCACCACTGTCAATGGCTTCATGTTGCATATAAGATAAAGTCCAAATTCTTCACTAGTACCTAAAAGCCCTCTGTGGCCCACCCCTGCCTATTTGTTGTCAGTCTTCCATCATGCTCGCTATGCTGTAGCCATACTGGTCATGAGTCAATTCCTTAAATGCTCTACACCTGCCTGGCTCAATACAGTAGCCACCAGCCACATGTGGCTAAATTTAAATTAATTAAAATTAAAATTTCACTTTCTCAGTTATACTAGTCACATTTCAAGTGCTCGATATAGTTGACCCTTGAACAACACAGGTTTGAACTGTACAGGTCCACTTATATGCAGATTTTTTTTCAATAAATATATAAAAACACATGAAGAACATCATGTGTAAGACTTATATTGAAGTGGATAGCCTATCCTTACACAGGCATGAGGTGATAATTAATATAAAATTAATAATGTGTTATTTTCTTTGTTTTATAACTTTGCTTTCAAAGAATTACCTTACCTTATAGAATGCCTCTCTCTCATAATTGGAGAAACTGCATATCAGCCTATCATCATAGGTGAGTGGTTTTTTAAAAAATGTTAACAGTGTTTCCAATAGTATATTATGAATACTACTGTAATACTGTATGCCATAAAAATTTTATAATGATTCTTTCATTAGTGTATAAGGCTAAACTAACAGTGAAGTAAAGCAGTTGTACTGATTACACTAGGGTACCATTAAAGCAATCATATTGCTGCTTCTTCGTTATTAATGCATGAATCATTATACCTATTAAACAACTAAGAACTTCTGCACATTATCTTTTCATTTTTGATGTCTCATGTTAGTAATACATATAACATCTACAGTGTTTTGAATCATATAAGACAATGTTGATATAGGTACTGACAGACGATTCATCTTGTACATAGATAACATAAACTCACAGAATCTATACAGTACAGTGCTGTAAATGTATTTTCTCTTTGTTATGATTTCCTTAATAATGTTTTTCTTTCTCTAGCTTACTTTATTGTAATAATACATATAACATGCAAAATATGTTAATCAACTGTTATCACTAAGGCTTCCAGTCATTAGTAGGCTATTAGTATTTATGTTTGACTTAAACATAGTATTATGTTTAAGTCAAAAGTTATACGCAGATTTTTGACTGCACAGGGGTCAGCGGCCATAACCCCTACGTTGTTCAAGGGTCAACTGTACTCATATTTGGCTAGTAGCTACCACATTGGATAGTGCAGATACAGAACATTCCCATCATAGTGTGTTCTGTTGAATAGTGATGCTCTAAGCTCTTTTTCACCTTAGACTTCCAATGTACTGTCTCCATCCTTAGAAGTTCTTTCCACCAACTCATTACCAGGCTAATACCTAATCATCTGTCAGATCTCAGAGCAAGACCTTAGCAAGGTTTCCCCAATGCAAATTAGGCCCCCTTATTAGCTCTATTATTGGAAGCCAGTTTTCTTTCTTCAACAGCACACATCACAGTTTGTAATTGTGTATCTATGTCTGTTTAAAGCTTACATTCCCTGCTAGACTGTATACTTGAAGAGGGCAAAGATCAAGTTATTTTGCTAATAACTATACATGTAGCACCTGATATTATGAACAATAAAAATTCAATAAATATTTGTAGAAAGAATGTACAATTAAAAGAACTGACAATTTAGTGTGGGACTCAACTGACTATATTACAGACTGATAAATATACTAGCTATATCAATAAATTACCTATGAGCACAAAGAAGAGCACACTTACACAACTCTGGTGGCACAGCAGGAATCAGGGAAGGTTTAAAGAAGAGGTGCTGTTTGATTCAAGCCTCTAAGCAAGGGAAAGGTTGGCCAAGAAGGGGAAAACAGGATGAGCAAAGTCATGGAGCCATGAAACAATATATGTTTTAAAGAATGATGTAGTTGTAGTACATAGCTGGGAGAATAAGGTGGAAAGGATCTTCAGTGCCATGATACAGGGTTTGAACTTGCTAAGTGATTAAAATTTTTAACAGGGAACTCACATTTTGATCTGTGTTATGGAAAGATAATTCTGGCAGGAGTTTGGAGGAGGGACTGAAGAGAGATGAGGCCGAAGCAAGATGTTTGTAATTACAAAATGCTATACAAGTTATCATAATTATTATTTTTCCAAGACAGTATGTGGAAGCATAACTTTACTGCCATCTTATGTAGTTTGCTGGAATACAAAGTAACAATTTCTCAATTATACAGTCCTTGACATTTTTCTATTTACAAATTATACCCTGGAACACTTTCCCTTCATTTTACCTTTCTCTTCTTCAGTAGCAGCTGTAGATTTTTCAAATAAATTAAAGTTCAAAGCACTTTCCCCTTCTGTGGCTACAGGAGGCTTCTTCCTTTCATTCTGTTGATGTGAAATCTTTATGGCTGGATTGAATACTGGATGGTCTTCTAAAGTTTCCATTTCTACCAAAAAAACCATGATGCTTATTTTTGTTTTATTTATATTTGTTTTTCATGCCTTTTTACTTTGCAAAAATTGGTTTAAAAACAACAACATTCCTTCTTTTTCCTTGTAGTCAATTATTCAACACTTCCTTCTAGGAATTTGTGCTAGAAGTCAGAGGCAATTTATTTTCACATCATAACATTTTCAGAACAATTACTTAACAGATGTAGAAGGCCAGGAAAAACATCTTCACTAGAAATAAATACACATGGAATTATATCCACCTCTTGTTCTTGAATGGAGATGGTATTTTATGGTATACATCTGAGGTTAACAAACTATGGTCTGCAGGCCAAATCCAGCCCTGCTGCCTATTTCCATATGGCCTGTGGGCTAAGAATGATTTTTACATGTTTTAACTGGTTGAAAAAGATATATTTGGTGACATGTGAAAATTATATATGAAATTTCAGCATCCATAAAGTTTTATGAGAACATAACCATTTGTTTATGTATTGTTTATGGCTGCTTTTATGCTGTGACAGCAGAGTTAAGTAATTATAACAAATTGCAAAACCTAAAATATTTACTGTTTGGCTTGTTGCAAAAAGTTTGCCAATCCCAATTATAAACTGTTAGGAAAGAGCAGACATATTAAAAAGAGGCAACCTCCATCCTAGGAAGGCCAATAAAGAAGAGATATTTATACGTCTGAGAATTTTAAAGTGTTTACCTCTTTGAAATTTCCTTATTTTTTCTTGAGCCTCTTTTTGGCCTTGCTTGTTTTTTTCTAATTTAAAGGTAGCTGCTTGCTCCTTTGCATCCAGAAGTTTTGCTGCAAGGTGCAAGTACCTTTCATTCTGTTGTTCCAAATAATATGATGATAAAGAAATAAAAAGAAGAGCAAGATTAGTTTATCTATTGTCAATGTATTATATCAAACCCTGTGATCTTTTGATCTTATTCTTTGATCCAACAAATCTTCTAGAAATTTTTCATAGAGAAATGATACAAATGTGCAGATTTGCAGGTACATAGATGTTTACTGCAGTACTGATTGAAAAGGAAAACTGGAAATCAAGTGTGGTACATCTCTACAGAGAAAACTAGTCAGCCACTGGGAAAAAAAGTGAGGTAGCAAAAGAATGAGGGTGATCCACATGGAGAAACTTCCTTGACACGTTAAATAAAATAAAGCGAACTACAGAATAAAACGTAAGTATGAGCTCATTTCTGTAAAAAGAAAAATTAAATTTTTATACATTTTATAAATACATGTATTTAAAGGATTACATATGCAATAATAGGATAATACACATTTCTGAAAGTTACCTTCCCATAATCTGTATCTTATGAAAGATAGCCAGGGACATTAAACAAACAAAAAAAAAGGCCTCTGGGGAAGATGGGTGCTATAAAACTTAAGGACTAATAAAATAAAAATAAACAAACAAAAAAAAAACTTAAGGACTTAACTCTGCTGAGCAAAAACTAGACAGAGTTAAAGCTAAACTCAAATTACTGTTTTTTTCTTTAGGTTAGGTTGATAGCAGATGAGAAGCATTAAAGCTCTGGGTGGAGACGGCATGTGCAGTGCTGCTATGAAAGACAACCGCTGAGACAAAGGGAAAAGAGACAACTGAGGAAGCACAACCACCTGAATTCTGGGACCATTTTGTGTAGAAGCAAACATCAATACAGTGTAACAGAAGGGTTGGCTATCGCCTCAATTTCACCTAAATCACACTCGTTCTTTCAATCTTTCCTATCTATGGCACTGATACCACCATCCCTCCACCTACGAATCTCTTGCTGACTTTGGCTTCTTAACCTTTATGTTCAGTGCATCAGTTTCTACTGATTCTTGCTTTAAATGTTTCTCTTCCAAATTACAATTTGGCACCTTATTATTTCACACCTGAGCAAGTGCAAGAGCTGCCAAAATGGCCTCCCTACCCTTTGCAAATCACCTTAAACACTACTAAATTTGCCCTAAAATGTCAAATTCTTCTTGTCGATCACCTGCCCCCATACTTCTAGCAACTCTTCACAATCAGTAGGAAAAGCTGTCAAATTCTTTTTCTGGGCATCAAAATCTTCTAGTCTCAGTTTAACTCACCTGTTTACTCCTATTGGCCAGTACTCACCTATACATTTTATCCTGTTTATTGTTTAATACTCAAAGGCCCCTTGCACAATTCCACTGCTGTACCCTTATTCACATTATTTCACCCATATGGGTCATTTTCCCATTCTTTGTTGCCTATGCACACTTCATGCATCCTTCAAGTCCCACTTTTTTCTTTGAAGTATTGACCTAATGTTCCTATCAGAAGAGACCTCTTTCTCTGAACCTCAAAGTACCATGTGTACTGTCCTAAATTATTTTTGTTTATATTACTTTAATACAGGCACGTGGTTAAAAAAAACTTATGAGGATACAGAGGAGTATAAAAAAGAAGTCTCCCTCCCACCCTACCAACCCCAGTCCTAATCACTAGTAATAGCTTCTTGTGTATCTCTCCCGATGTTTCCTTTGCATACATAAGAATGCAAATATATGTGTGTGTATATTGTTTTACTCAAATGAGTTCATTATACTACACATGCTGTTCTGCAACTTCCTTTTTGTCTTTCTAAATCAACTTTATAAATGTATGGTTCACTTCTAATAAAATGTCATTTTAAGTGTGTAAGTGAGTGTGTTTGACACATGTATACATCCACGTAACCATCATCATAATCAAGACATAAAACATTGCCATCATCCCCAAAAGTTTCCTCATCATGCCTAACAGTCAATCTCTTTCCTCCATCCCTGTAGTCAGGCAACCACTGACCTGCTTCCTCTCATTAGAGACAGATTTTGCAGAGATGACTTTTCTAGAATTTAATATAATGAAATTGTTCAGCATGCACTCATTTTTGCCTGGCTTTTTTCATTTTTATATAATGTTTTTGAGAGTTGCTTGCAGTGTTTGGCTGTTATTAGTAAAGTTGCTATGAACATTTGCTTACAAGTCTTTTTTTGTTGGCATTTTCATTTTTCTTGAGTAAAAACGTAGGAATGAAATTGTTAGGTCATATGGTAAGTGTATGTCTAACTTCATAAGAAAGTGCCAAGCAGTTTTGCCAAGTGGTTGTACCATTTCATTTTATACTCTTACAATCAGGGTATGAGTATTCAGTGGCTTCACATCCTCCCAACACTTGGTATTACTGATCTTTTTAATTTTAGCCATTTTGATTGATATATACATAGTGGTATGTCACTGCAGTTTTCATTTTCATTTTTCCCATGACTAGCGATGCTGAACTTATTTTTACATGTTTATTGGCCATCCGTATATCTACTTCTGTAAAGTGTCTGTTGTCCTTTTAAAACTTCTTTATAAATTCTAGACAGAAGTCTTTTATCAGATATATGTATTGTGCTATTTTCTTCCTACAACTTGCTTTTTTTCACTTAACCTAATATTTTGTTTTTGTTTTTTGCAGTAGGTGGGCCTCTCACTGTTGTGGCCTCTCCCTTTGCGGAGCACAGGCTCCGGACGCGCAGGCTCAGCGGCCATGGCTCATAGGCCCAGAGCGGCATGTGGGATCTTCCTGGACCGGGGTATGAACCCGTGTCCCCTGCATTGGCAGGCGGACTCTCAACCACTGCGCCACCAGGGAAGCCCTCACTTAACCTAATATTTTTAGTTTATCTTATGATATGTAGGTTTTCTCTTTCCAGGCAATGGGTTTCCTCTATAAAGGAAGGTGCTTTTTAAAATTAACCAAATAATTTAGCATACTCCTTACACAGAACAATCATTTAAAAATACTTGGTGATTATCTCTTTAAACATGGGAGGAATGTAATTAACATATATTGAGCAGTTATTTTGTGTCATTTTTTCCCTGTTATTTTATTTAATCCTCACATAAACCCCTAGAGGTAACTGTTTCCTCAATTTACAAATGAAGAAACTAAGTCTTATAAAAGTTAAATATTTTGCCAGGTATATCCAGCTAGAAGCCCAATATAAATTTCTACTCACAGGGTCAAATTTTTCCTCTTCTAAACTTTTAGAAGTCTCACTCTTTTCTTCTTCATTTTGTTGTTCAGCGTATCGCAAAATCCATTCTTTCATATTTACTTCCAAATTTTTTTCTTCCTTTTTTGGCTAGAAAGAAAAAACAAATATCTGAAAAATCAAAATTAGAAAAAGGTGTCAAAACTATCATCAAGTGTCACTGCTTTTATAATTTCTTTACACTCAGAAACAGTAGACACATAAGCCTCAAAAATCACATTCTCTACTGTTCAGTGAAGGACAAATGAATGGAACTCAACATTAATAAGTCTAAACTTACATGATCCGAAGAATACATTTACATAAAGAGGCATAAAAATGAAAGAACTGTTAAAAACTAGTGTTGTCCTTAAAAACAGTGGTTTTGTGGGGATGATGTTTCCACAGATTTTTGCTCTATTTTTAAGCTTTATTGAGGTATAACTGATACATAAAAAATTGCACATATTTAATGTACATATTATTAAAATGTTAATTATTTACTGTATATATACACACACACACACACACACACAAACTCACCATTTCGATGAGTTTGGACATATGCATACACCTATGATATCATCACCACGATCAAGGTACTAAACATATCCATCACCTCCAAAAATTTTTGTGTTCTTTTGTGTGTGTGTGTGTACAGTACTGTACTGTTAACTATAGGCACTATGTTGCATAGCAGCTGTATAGAACTTACCTATCTTGCATAACTGAAATTTTATAACCATTAAGCAACATTTCCCCATTTGCCCCTCCTCCCTTTAGCCCCTGGTAATTACCATTCTATTCTCTGTTTCTATGAATATGACTGTATTAGGTACTTCATATAAGTGACATAATGTAGTATTTGTCTTTCTGTGATTGGCTTATTTAACTTAGCATAATGTTCTCTAGGTTCACCCATGTTCATAGATGTTTTATGATATGCAGAGTAGTTAGGTGTAATGCGTAATGAAGTGTAATGAAGTACACCTTCCAGTACTAATGCCTTTCTGTAATCCCCTTCCATACAGATTTTGAATTGGCCACATGACTTGCTTCAACCAATGGGACATTAGCAAGAGTGATACAAGCAGAGGCTTGATAAAAATTTGTACACTGGGGCTTACTATCTCAAGATACTTGCTCTTGGAAGCCATATGTCAGGTAAGAAGTCTGACCACCCTAATATCACCATATAAGAGGAAACCTAAGCTAGTCATGTGGAGAGAGAGATGACTTGCTAGCTCCCAGCCGAGGCACCTAGTCATGTGAGTAAAGAAACCATTTTGGATGTTCCAGTCTGAGGAGATACCTCATGGAGCAGAAGAACTGCCTGGCTAAGCCCAGTTCAGACTGCAAAATCATAAGAAATTCTTGGTTTAAGTCACTACATTTTCAGGTGGTTTGTTATGTAGCAATAGATAACTGAAACCGACAGTGATAGAAGAGTTTGGCAAACCCATTAGACATTTTCAATAAGTAAAAACATTATTGTAACCTAATATTTATACCCTTATGAACTATTACATGTGCTTCATTCTGATTTTATACAACTTTAAATGTTTAATTCTTAAATTACCTTTATCATAGGATCTTCTTCCTGTTTTTTGGTTTTAGATTGCAGTGGAGGTGAAATAGTGGCTTGTATTTGAGGAGACTGGAATTTTGGCCTACTTAGAGGTTGCTGCTCTTCAAATTCCTGACTGAATCCTTCAGGAAGTGCATCTTAAGAGAAATTGGGATGAAAATAAACATGTACATGATACATAAAACACACAAATATTTATTAAACACTCACATAAACCCTGTCTAGACAAAGAGCACCTAATTTTATTCTACTGCTCATCTCCTAGAAATAGAAATCCTATGATGAACCTCGTTTTATTATCAAACCAGTGGGAACACTCTCTAGATGATAACCAGCCCACCTCTATTTGACCATTTATTTCACCCTCAATATGCTAGACTCCTAAATTTCCATAAGAAAATCTTAACCCTCCCTTCTCTTTGGTTGCCTGTCACAACATGTGACAGTATCCTTAATCAGTCATAGAAGCAATATGCATTCCACGTTCTTGCCAAAGATTACAACCTTGACGCTCTGCTTAATTAAATATTATTTATCCAAAGCCAGACAGCCCTAATTTCTAAACCAAAACGAGGATACACAGCCTGACAGGTTACAGACAGGCAAACTTTGAGAATCTGCTGTATTATGTGCATTGTAAAATGGCTATCAACAACTGAAAGCAGCACACAAAAAAATAATTTCTTCTTGCACAGACTACAACCTTTAAGAAGAATATACTAAAAAGACTAGAAAAGTGTAAGAACATCCTAAAAATAAATAATTATAACAGTGAAAAAAATTTTCAGTACAAGTCCAAAGCTTGATACAAGTATCATAAACATTGAAATTACTTCAAAAGGTTTTATAAACTGAAAGACATTTATGACAATACTGCTTACCATCTGAAAGATTTAAACAGAGCCAATCCAAGGCAGAATGAAGATCACCTCCATGTAAGAGTGTGTTAGTCATGGCATCTTCAATGTCCTTAGTCTTAAATGAAAATGCTTGTAAAGCCATGTATAAATCCTATGAAAGGGAAATGTAACGAAGTCATTCTGTCAATTTTCTCTTTTTTCATTACTAAGTCTATTCTCCCATTCATTTTAAACCAGAAACTCTGACACAAATTGTAACTTCAAAAATATCTTTTTTTCTCTTTTTTTCCAGTTAGAAGAGTTAAATGT